>NC_141156.1:52604309-53223475 GCF_053477565.2 Lygodium microphyllum | reverse complement strand
AAGCACTGTGATGAATGTCAACACATGGGAAAATCTACTAGAACCAATGCCATGACTCTACAACTGATCATTCCCTTGAAGCCATTCAAGAAATCGGGTGTCGATTTTGTGGGGCCAACCCTCCAACCAAAAGGAAGTAGAACAAATACATTCTAGTATGTTGTAATACTTCCACATAATTAAAAATTAGTTGGTTAGTTTGAAAGTTAGTTAGTCAATTAATAAGTTGGTAAGGTTACTAGATAAAGACTAACTAAGGTAAAAACTAACTAACATTAATAACTAACAATTTTTATTTAATTAAAAATATAAAAAATCGAGAGTTGTAATCCGACATTTTTCTCGGATTGACAAGGACTGTAGCCACCCTTCATGGAAGTTACAATGTGAATGAGAGCTATGATCCATATTAATCACTAGTGTTAATGTGTATAGTATGGATGGCCCAAAAATATTAGATTTTTGGGCAAAACCAGCATATTTTAGATATTTTAGATATTACTTATTGTAAATATCCTAAAAAAGCTATGGAGATTTCTAGAACATGATATCATACAAAAAAAAGTTTTTTTAGCTTGTTTTGGAGATTTAATACAAAAAAGGAGGTTTGGTGAAATCGTGCGCACCGGACTGCAGTTTACAGGCAGTAAATAGCACTTCGAACAAGGAGAAGGAGTGATCTGGAAGATTTCTAACCAAACCATCTTGGAGTTTTACCCCCGTTTTGAAGCCAATGGAACTATCAAAATTGTGATTTGAGCATCAAATTGCTCATTTTTCCAAGATCCCCTCCATAAAGAGCTCTTCTTCTCAGCCACAACCATTCTTCTCTCGTTTAGCTATAAAAATGAGGCATGGGGAGCAGTTAAGAAAGCACAAGGAGACCCCGAAAGACTGCGAGAGAGAGGTACAGAGAGGGAGGTAGAAGGATACCCCTTAAAGAGATTGCAAGAAGGAGCTTGAGAGAGAGAGAGAGAGAGAGAGAGAGAGAGAGAGAGAGAGAGAGAGAGAGAGTGAGTGAGTGAGTGAGTGAGTGAGAGAGAGAGAGAGAGGAGTTACCCCGAGAGGCTGCGAGGGAGAGAGTTGGCTCAATTCCCCCTATCTTGATATTTGACTAAGCCATATTCTCTACACTCTCCCATCTCAAATCCATTCCTCCTTTATCTCTCGAATCCACTTGCGGACGATGGCTCCCAAGTGAAAAATCTCTCCAAATTCTGACACTCCCACCACAACCAACGAGACCGTGAACCAAGGGACCGCAACTACGGGAAACGCATCTCTTATGAATCAGGTGCACCTCGTTGTATTAGGAAAAAGAAACTGGGAAAAAAGAACATTTACATTAATTATCGCAACTTAATTGAGCACTTTTCGAGATAATGAGCATACTAGGAAAATTTTATTCATCGCATTTATCTTAGGTGATCGATTAAAATTGCACTTAGAAGCCGTTAAATTGCACATAAATTACATGGAAATTCCATGGATATATGTGTGTGTGTGTGTGTGTGTGTGTGTGTGTGTGTGTGTGTGTGTGTGTGTGTGTGTGTGTGTGTGTATGTATGTATGTATGAAAAGTTTCAAGAATATGCATTAAACTGCAATTAAGCCGGATAGATTTTGTGCATCCGCATCCATTTGCTTGGTTGAAATAATAGGAAACCCTATTACATCTCACAAAACATAGATTGAACTTGTGATAAAATACGTAAGGTTCCTAGGAAGTTGAAAGAATTTCAAACCCTAAAGAGTTGAAGGATTCTTCTCAAAGCCCATCTTGCTTGAAGTTGAAAGGAATTCAAAGTCCTTAAGTAATTAGATGAATTACACGACAAACCCTAGTTCAAATGAATATGCAGGGTTTCGTTGTAGGGAAGCCAATGTCCCAAATTGTAATAAGCATTGCAAGGATAATCCTTCATTCAAAATAATGAGGAAATTAAATTAGGTTATCTCTAGAAATCTCAGACGATAACGGGGATAAAGCTAAGACTAGATGCTATCGCATTAAATTGAAATTTTCTTCAACAAAGAGAACAAATAATTGTCTAGTACATATTGTGCACTTCTGCTTGTGTTTGTACTTAGAAACGCCTATTTGGAAAAGGAGTCATCTAACAAAGGAATTGATAAGAAGAAAATCTTTCAAATTGGATTAAGGTTAAAACATTTGGAAAAGGCGTGTTGAGCACCACTAGCTAGCCACCAACCCTATCCAAGGGGTTTTTTTTATAACCATGTCGAGAATGTGGATCGAGCTCGTCGTGAGAGGACCCTTCGTAGAAATGTCTATTCGTAGGAGGCTCTCGGGTGTCAGGGGGCTCTGGCTGTAAATTCCCTACCTCTAGGTCCTACTCGGATGGTCGACGTGACTCGGAAAGGAATCTCAAGGCCCTGTTACTAGTGCAAGGGTGGAAACTTAGAGGAAAATAAGACTCATCCTTACCAATTGTGGGAATCATACTATGGATGGGATTTGTATCTCAGTTGAGATTTTAATATAAAGTTTACTTTCAAGGGATTTGTCTGATCTATTTTCGTGTTAGTGCATAAAATTATGTAAAGGAACATGTGACTAACGGGTTAATTAAGGAAGCTGCTTGTATGTGTTATCACTAATTTGCCCTTAGATAAGTAGGAAACTAAAGATATCAAGGGAAGCAGGTGGACACAACCCCCAACGAGTCCCGTCCTATGGCAGGGTGGTACCAAAAAACTAGGAGGCTTATTGACATTCAAATTGCGATGACATATTGATCTTGGATAATGCAGGGTAGAACCCTAGCTCATATTGTTTTAGGGGACCGGAATGGGACTTTACCCTACGAGTAGAGAGGTAAAGCGATGCATCCCTCTCATTTCCCATTCTCTTTGAACCAAGTGCGATATGAGTCCACCTCGGTTTAGATGCTCTCCGCAAAGTAGATCCGAAGCTAGAAGGCTATAGAATGACTTGAGCATTAGAAACCCAAGAAGATTCAGGTTGATCTTAACAGGGTTGGCCGATACGTTTTGTTGCGGGGTAGACTCGAGAGTGGCTAATCAACAAACCCTGTGACATTCCGTGGGAGTGCAAAGCGGCATCTTTTAGATCAAACTCCTGATGGACTACTAAAATGTGTCATGACCTAGGCACATTACATATGTAATTATTATGTGACAATGTGGTGTGAAGCCAAAGCTCTCAACAAGCGAGATGATGGTAATAGTGTGGCTCTGTTCATGTATGAGAATACTATCACCTGCTTTGGTAGTCCTTTAGAGCTTGTCAGTGATAGAGGCACACACTTCCTAAACAAGATTATGGAAGAACTAACATGGATCTATAAGATTTACCATCATAAGTCCACACCTGACTAGCCTAAAGCAAACAACTAGGTCAAAGTCACCAATCGCATCCTCTCTTCAATCTTGACAAGGACAATTGTTACACATCATAGTGATTGGGATGATCAACTTACATAAGTTGTTTGGGTGTACAAAACCTCCCATAAGGCCACAACAGAATTGGCACATTTCTAGTTGGTCTATGATACACAAGTCATCTTTCTTATTAAGCTAGAGTTTTCCTCTTTGAGAGTGGCTATCATAGAACAATTAGGAGATATTGAGTTGTTGTAGCACTATCTCTTACACTTGGAATGTCTAGATGAGGCTTGACAGATGGCCTTACAGTGCATGGAAGCCACGCACTCCCATTGCAAAGTCTACCATGACATCTTTATCAAATAGAAAGAATTCAAAGAAAGTGACCTTGTCCTTGTATATGATTCTCACTTTGGTTAGTTTGCTAGAAAGCTTCAACAATGCTAGATGGGTCCTTACAAGGTACTTGTCAACCCTAATGACTCTATGCAAATACAAGATGTAGAGGTCTTTGATAATCCCTTCCTAATCAATGGCTATCACCTGAAGAAATATTACCCTCACTAGGGACCTTGAAAATCACAGCAAATAGTTATTATTCCCCTTTGACATCACTCAATTTTTTTCACGTTACTTTTGTTAGTCATCATCATGTGGATTCTATTAACAAATCAAATGATATCTTCTTTACCCTATATTCTAACTCTTGCCCCTATTCTATTTCATTTTTTCCAATCCAATAGATGCGGCAAGGTTGGTTCTAAACACTAGGATTCTTGTATTGAAAAACAAAAAATAAGAAAAAAGAAAATAGGTTATGGGAGAAAAGGACTTCATGTAACGTTCCCACCTATCGAATTTCCAAGCATGTTTTAGCGGTCCATCGAGAAACGAATCTAAGCGTCGTTTCCTGGTACTCTCATAGAATGTTATGGGGTTTGTCGCCTAGGGTTTCCCGAGCCCGCCTTGCAATGGAACATTCATGACCAAACCCACTAGGATCGACATGAAATTTGGGTTCCTAGTGGTCAAGGTCTCCTGACCGCATTCTAGCATCGGGTCTTGGAAATCCTACTTTACACAATAATACCCAAGCCGAAGAAGACCCATACCACACTAGGTTCAAATAGAATGGAAAATGAGAGGGATGTGCTACTCAATCTCTCTACCCGTAGGGCATAGTCCCATTCCGATCCCCTAAAACGGTATGAACCGGGTCCTAAATTAACAATACCTAAAGGTCGAACGTTGATAAAACCTTGTGAGAAGCCTCCCAGTTCTCTAGGACCACCCTGCGTAGGACGGACCCATCAGGAGTTCCGCCCACCCGCTTCCCTTGATATCCTTAGTTTTCTAATTAGGTCCTATCACATTTATGTGTGACATTCAAAATCAGCTTCCTTAATTAGGCCTTTTAGGGAACGGGGTTTGTTTGCATAATTTATGGCACAGACACGAATACAGAGCAAGCAATCCTTTGACAAACAAGTTCAAACAAATCCCTTCATGTTAATCTTTGTCTCCTGCCTATATAAGAGAAATTATGTATCCCTTCTGTCCAATAGAAGTACATGGTCCAAATCACATGGCACCGTAATTTCCATCCATTATCTAGAATAGGATCTTCCATCGCCTAAGACATTGGGCTCACGGTAGTCTTCAACTCCATTTTCGACTCTAGGCAGCAAGGGTGTCTAGAGCTCCACTGACCCCAAGTGACCTAGGAGTGAGACACAACTTCCATGGTTGGACTTTTCACTATTTGACCTACGGC
The DNA here is from genome assembly GCF_053477565.2 of Lygodium microphyllum. Lineage (NCBI taxonomy): Eukaryota > Viridiplantae > Streptophyta > Polypodiopsida > Schizaeales > Lygodiaceae > Lygodium > Lygodium microphyllum. Next base: position 53,218,332 of record NC_141156.1, on the reverse strand, counting down.
TCGTGAATTGAGCAATGCCCTTCTCAGGTTGAAATGCGGCGTGACCTTGGAGATGATGCACCCGCAAAAAATATTCTTCCTTAATTAATCTAATTAAGAATCAAGCACAATCAAGGCAATCATCCTAATATCATCTTCCAAGAAAACATTCCTTTATTCCCCATGGCAACTTGTCATCGCTGACACTTGCCATGCATTTACCATCAAACACAAGAACTTGGAATAATCATCCAAATCACATTTCAACTATTAGTTTAATGCAAAAGCATTTAGGACATTATTTGATCAGTCAACAAAAAACAATGGTATCCTTTTGCAAACATTGCAGGAATAGTCTCGAAAACCTTTCCATCATGAATTTTCTCTCCCCCTTGGAATCAGGAGTGGTTCTATGTAAAATTTACTTAACACAGTCTTCTTTTGGCTAAGGCATATGTTAGGGGTTTTAAAACTGTACGCAATGTAAGTTCTATAGGTCAGTTACATTGTTTGATAACCTAGCCTTCTTCTCAACAAGTACAAAAGCTTCGGTCTTTCCTTTGACCTAGGGTTTCTTAATGCCCTCGCCTGAGGCTTCATTGCTTGTCGTGGGGTTGCAATCTGTGCGTGATACTTTCTGCTTGGGGGCCATCCTTGGTCTTTTTCCTCTTTTAGATGCAACTTGTGCAGTCCTTCAGTAGCCACTCACTCGAGAAGGGGTCAATTGGGAAAAGTTCAGCTTACAGGATGGAGGAAAATCTCGCGAGAGGTACGAGGAATAGATTCCTAGCCAAAGGAAAAAAATATGTGTGTGGCCACCCTCTTAGGAGGGGAAGAGTAAGAGTCTCTCTCTCTCTCTCTCTCTCTCTCTCCCTCCCTCCCTCTTCTTCTTCTTTCTCTCTCTCTCTCTCCCTCTCTCTCTCCCTCTTCTTCTTCTTCTTCTTCTTCTTCTTCTCTCACTTCTCACCTTTCTTCTTTCTCTCCCTCTTTCTCTCTCTCTCTCTTTCTCACTCTCTCCCTGTGTGTGATTTGATTCCTCTATATATCCATAGATTCCACTTGTGTAGCTTCATTTTCCTGGAGGCTCAATATCTTCTAGGCTTAAGTTAGGGCAATCTATTTGGAGGTGTCCTAGCTCATTGCAATGGAAGCATTGATGGTAGGGACATCTCAATTGCATCTGGGCTTAAGTCAGGGTAGTCTGCTTGGATGTGTCCTAGCTCATTGTAATGGAAGCATGGATGGTAGGAACATTGCCTACAGATGTGCCTAGCTTCGACATGTCCTAGCTCATTGCAATGGAAGCATTGATGGTAGGGACATCTCCTATGGATGTGCCCTATCTCTTCACATGTGTGGCATCTCTTGCCCTGATCTCGGGAATCATCTTTGTCACAATTGACCAGTTTAAGTTCTTGGACGATTGACTTTGCTCAAAGTAATGCATCTTGCAAGTCTGTTGGATGCATTGCTTCAAGACGGTGGTTTAGAGGAGTGTTCATGCCATGGCAAAACTTGGATACTTGCTGCGCACTATCCATAGGTGGTGCGTATTTTAGTAGGGTTACAAAATTTGAGTAGTAGGATTCTAGGGTTAATTCTAGCTACTTGAGCTTGAAGAATTCATTCATCTTCAAAGTCCGGTAGGTTGGCGGAAGGTATCATCCATGCACAACATCTTTTAACTGATCCCAAGTAACAACGGCTTTAGAAACACCTTGATCTTTGCACCATTTCTTCCACCATATCCGAGCCTAGCCAATAACTTTAGTTTGGATATCATTGCTTGATTGGAGAAAGTGATTCCTACAGTAGAGAAATAGTCATCCATCAACTCAATCCATATCTCCGCCTCCTCTGCTGTGACGTCTATCCCTCCTCCATCAAAATCAGGTGTGGCTTAACTATCAGGCACCTTTTTCACCCACGAATGGTGACATGCAAGAAAAGAAATTCCTTCTCAAGCAAATTAAGGCACCTGATTTTAATGGAGGAGGGATAGACGTCACAGCAGAGGAGGTGGAGATATGGATTGAGTTGATGGATGACTATTTCTCTATTGCAGGAACCACTTTCTCCAATCAAGCAATGATATCCAAACCAAAGTTATTGGCCAGGCTCAGATATGGTGGGAGAAATGGTGCAAAGATCAAGGTGTTTCTAAAGCTATTGTTACTTGGGATCAGTTGAAAGATGTTGTACATGGACGATACCTTCCGCCAACCTACCGAACTTTGAAGATGAATGAATTCTTCAAGCTCAAGCAGCTAGAATTAACCCTAAAAGCCTACTCCTCAAATTTTGTAACCCTACTAAAATACACACCACCTATGGATAGTGCGCAGCAAGTATCTAACTTTTGCCATGGCATGAACACTCCTCTAAACCACCGTCTTGAAGCAATGCATCCAACAGACTTTTCAAGATGCATTAATTTGAGCAAAGTCAATCGTCCAAAAACTTAAACTGGTCAATTGTGACAAAGATGATTCCCGAGATCAGGGCAAGATATGCCACGCATGTGAAGAGATAGGGCACATCCATAGGAGATGTCCCTACCATCGATGCTTCCATTGACATGAGCTAGGACATGTCCAAGCTAGGCACATCTGTAGGAGATGTCCCTACCATCAACGCTTCCATTACAATGAGCTAGGACACGTCCAAGCAAACTACCCTGACTTAAGCCCAAATGCAAAATTGAGATGTCCCTACCATCAATGCTTCCATTGCAATGAGCTAGGACACATCGAAATAGATTGCCCTAACTTAAGCTCAAAAGATATTGAGCCTCCAGGGAAACGAAGCTACACAAGTGCAATCTATGGATATATAGAGAAATCAAATGCCTGTGTCTCATTTGATTCCTCTATATATCCAAACTTTGTAATGATATGGGATTCATTTATGTATGGTTCGTAAACATATCTTAAATAGAATAACCTAAACGATGTGGCTTAACTATCAGGCACCTTTTGCACCCACGAATGGTGACATGCAAGAAAAGAAATTCCTTCTCAAGCAAATTAAGGCACCTGATTTTAATGGAGGAGGGATAGACGTCACAGCAAAGGAGGCGGAGATATGGATTGAGTTAATGGATGACTATTTCTCTACTGCAGGAACCGCTTTCTCCAATCAAGCAATGATATCCAAACTAAAGTTATTGGCCAGGCTCCGATATGGTGGAAGAAATGGTGCAAAGATCAAGGTGTTTCTAAAGCCGTTGTTACTTGGGATCAATTGAAAGATGTTGTACATGGACGATACCTTCCGCCAACCTACCGGACTTTGAAGATGAATGAATTCTTCAAGCTCAAGCAGCTAGAATTAACCCTAGAAGCCTACTACTCAAATTTTATAACCCTACTAAAATACGCACCACCTATGGATAGTGCACAGCAAGTATCCAACTTTTGCCATGGCATGAACACTCCTCTAAACCACCGTCTTGAAGCAATGCATCCAACAGACTTGCAAGATGCATTACTTTTTAGCAAAGTCAATTGTCCAAGAATTTAAACTAGTCAATTGTGACAAAGATGATTCCCGAGATCAGGGCAAGAGATGCCACACATGTGAAGAGATAGGGCACATCCATAGGAGATGTCCCTACCATCAATGCTTCCATTGACATGAGCTAGGACATGTCCAAGCTAGGCACATTTGTAGGAGATGTCCCTACCATCAACGCTTCCATTACAATGAGCTAGGACACGTCCAAGCAGACTACCCTAACTTAAGCCCAGATGCAAAATTGAGATGTCCCTACCATTAATGCTTCCATTGCAATGAGCTAGGACACGTCGAAATATATTGCCCTAACATAAGCCCAAAAGATATTGAGCCTCCAGGAAAACGAAGCTACACAAGTGCAATCTATGGATATATAGAGGAATCAAATGCCTGTGTGTCATTTGATTCCTCTATATATCCAAACTTTGTAATGATATGGGATTCATTTATGTATGGTTCGTAAACATATCTTAAATAGAATAACCTAAACGATGTGGCTTCACTATCAGGCACCTTTTGTACCCACGAATGGTGACATGCAAGAAAATAAATTCCTTCTCAAGCAAATTAAGGCACCTGATTTTGATGGAGGAGGGATAGACGTCACAGCAGAGGAGGCAGAGATATGGATTGACTTGATGGATGACTATTTCTCTACTGCAGGAACCGCTTTCTCCAATCAAGCAATGATATCCAAACTAAAGTTATTGGCCAGGCTCCGATATGGTGGAAGAAATGGTGCAAAGATCAAGGTGTTTCTAAAGTCGTTGTTACTTGGGATCAGTTGAAAGATGTTGTACATGGACGATACCTTCCGCCAACCTGCCGGACTTTGAAGATGAATGAATTCTTCAAGCTCAAGCAGCTAGAATTAACCCTAGAAGCCTACTACTCAAATTTTGTAACCCTACTAAAATACGCACCACCTATGGATAGTGCGCAGCAAGTATCCAAGTTTTGCCATGGCATGAACACTCCTCTAAACCACCGTCTTGAAGCAATGCATCCAACAGACTTGCAAGATGCATTACTTTTTAGCAAAGTCAATTGTCCAAGAATTTAAATTGGTCAATTGTGACAAAGATGATTCCCGAGATCAGGGCAAGAGATGCCACACATGTGAAGAGATAGGGCACATCCATAGGAGATGTCCCTACCATCAATGCTTCCATTGACATGAGCTAGGACATGTCCAAGCTAGGCACATCTGTAGGAGATGTCCCTACCATCAACGCTTCCATTACAATGAGCTAGGACACGTCCAAGCAGACTACCCTGACTTAAGCCCAGATGCAAAATTGAGATGTCCCTACCATCAATGCTTCCATTGCAATGAGCTAGGACACGTCGAAATATATTGCCCTAACTTAAGCCCAAAAGATATTGAGCCTCCAGGAAAACGAAGCTACACAAGTGCAATCTATGGATATATAGAGGAATCAAATGCCTGTGTGTCATTTGATTCCTCTATATATCCAAACTTCGTAATGATATGGGATTCATTTATGTATGGTTTGTAAACATATCTTAAATAGAATAACCTAAACGATGTGGCTTAACTATCAGGCACCTTTTGCACCCATGAATGGTGACATGCAAGAAAATAAATTCATTCTCAAGCAAATTAAGGCACCTGATTTTGATGGAGGAGGGATAGACGTCACATCAGAGGAGGCGGAGATATGGATTGAGTTGATGGATGACTATTTCTCTACTGCAGGAACTGCTTTCTCCAATCAAGCAATGATATCCAAACTAAAGTTATTGGCCAGGCTCTGATATGGTGGAAGAAATGGTGCAAAGATCAAGGTGTTTCTAAAGCCGTTGTTACTTGGGATCAATTGAAAGATGTTGTACTTGGACGATACCTTCCGCCAACCTACCGGACTTTGAAGATGAATGAATTCTTCAAGCTCAAGCAGCTAGAATTAACCCTAGAAGCCTACTACTCAAATTTTATAACCCTACTAAAATACGCACCACCTATGGATAGTGCACAGCAAGTATCCAACTTTTGCCATGGCATGAACACTCCTCTAAACCACCGTCTTGAAGCAATGCATCCAACAGACTTGCAAGATGCATTACTTTTTAGCAAAGTCAATTGTCCAAGAATTTAAATTGGTCAATTGTGACAAAGATGATTCCCGAGATAAGGGCAAGAGATGCCACACATGTGAAGAGATAGGGCACATCCATAGGAGATGTCCCTACCATCAATGCTTCCATTGACATGAGCTATGACATGTCCAAGCTAGGCACATCTGTAGGAGATGTCCCTACCATCAACGCTTCCATTACAATGAGCTAGGACACGTCCAAGCAGACTACCCTGACTTAAGCCCAGATGCAAAATTGAGATGTCCCTACCATCAATGCTTCCATTGCAATGAGCTAGGACACGTCGAAATATATTGCCCTAACTTAAGCCCAAAAGATATTGAGCCTCCAGGAAAACGAAGCTACACAAGTGCAATCTATGGATATATAGAGGAATCAAATGCCTGTGTGTCATTTGATTCCTCTATATATCCAAACTTTGTAATGATATGGGATTCATTTATGTATGGTTCGTAAACATATCTTAAATAGAATAACCTAAACGATGTGGCTTAACTATCAGGCACCTTTTGCACCCACGAATGGTGACATGCAATAAAATAAATTCATTCTCAAGCAAATTAAGGCACCTGATTTTGATGGAGGAGGGATAGACGTCACAGCAGAGGAGGCGGAGATATGGATTGAGTTGATGGATGACTATTTCTCTACTGCAGTTAGGAACAGCTTATGCATAATGCTCTTTGTTGACATTTGGGTATCTTGTTGGATGTATTGATGCTTGGTCATCATGGTTTATGCTCGGATATGCTATTTGAGAGCTATTGAGCCTTGATTTGGATGCGGACACTTCGTTGTTGGTTGGGATTTATGCTACCTTGGTTGACATGCTATTTTACCTCCAGTTTGGTTATGCCTATGGTCTATGGGTGCTCCCAACTACTCGGGATGATATGCTAATGTATTTGGATGATGCCACTTTGATGTTTATGCTCTCAGATGCTTCTTGAGCAAAGAGTAGAGCTCAATTCTTGGTTCAGTGTCATTTTCTTTGCAGCTGGCATTTCACTTGACAAGGTTTATGCCCCATGCTATCCATTATGGGACTGATGTGTTTGATGTGGATGCTTTTGGGTTCGGTTGCAGTATGGTAGATGTTTGGGCTTGAATCGACTTGCATTTGAGAATTTTGTGGAGCACTCTGCATTTGGTTAGCTTATCAATTATGCAGCTTGGATGCTATTTGGCCCTTAATGCCCCAATTATGGATCTTGGATTTACTTGGATGCAGATACATGTTTTGAGCAGTGCTTGCTCCATTGTCTTGGCAGTTGGTTATTGAGATTTCATTGCTCATTGATGCTTGGTTCTTTACGGGTTACTCCTTGATCACTAGACTTCTTAACAGTGCTTGGGTTTAGCAGTTATGGCTTTGTTGCTTTTGTGTTGCCTAGCTTCTATGCTAGTTGGGTTGCTTTTGCCCATATATGTCAGAGAGCAATTGCTCTTGATGCTTACCTGGCTATGCACTTTGTCTACTGTCATGTACTTTACAGAGTCACTTATTTGGATGTTGTACAGATACTTGGGCTTCTCCTGGAGCTTGACCATTGCGAGATCTTATGCCACTTATTGGTCTTGCATTGACTTGGATACTACTATGTGGTTTGATGTATTGCAATGATGTTTGCCATTATGGCTATGGGCTGATTTCATGGCTGAATACCATATGCTCTTATGACAGATGTCTTATGCTTTACCGTACTGTGGTTGGTTATGTCATGCAATTGGGTACGACTCTTCTTCATGTGGGAGCTTTTGCATCCTTGTTTGATACCTTTATGTCCTCCCATCTATTGACGTTTCATGAGCCTTTGCAGCATGCTTCTACCATTGATGTACTTGCAGGTGATTGTCTTTATGAGCAGGTTCTCTTCGTTGGGATAGCCCTCGATTGCTTGAGCTCTGTGGATACTATGGATAGCCCTATTCATGATGACTTGGATTCCTTGTCATCTTCTACAAGTTCTTCTACTTCAGATGTTGTTTGTTTCCATTGTGGGAAGCTTGGGCATATTCAAAGAAAATGCTTTAGATGGATTAGAGAGCAGCAGAGACAGAGACGGACTCAACATGAGCAGAGAGTTAGAGATACAACAGATGCAGCAGGTGTTACCACTCTTACTAGTGGTGAGGTATATGCAGTTACCCATGATGATGCAGTTGAGCATGTACTCTTGTCATCTTGTTTCCCTACAACTTACTTGCTCAATGATCAGGCCTATGCATTTGATTGGCTTTTGGACTTTATGGCATCTTGTCATGTTACCCCTCATAGAGCACGGTTCTCTTCTTACACGGAGGTTGACGGATGTATTGATTTGGGCCTTGAGTAGTCTTATGCTATTGTTGGTACAGGGGATATACACCTAGCTTTGCCTAATGGGACTTCTCTTATACTCAGGGATGTTTTACATGTTCCCATGCTCAGTAAGGGCTTGATTTCTGTCAGTTAGTTGCATAATGCATGATATACTATTTCTCTTCAGGATAGGTCATGGAAGATATGTCGTAGTTGCTTGGTTTTGGCCAGAGGTTCTAGAGTTGGTTCTCATTACCCAGTGCATGTCTCTCATGTGGGAGATTCTCATGGTTGTAGTTATCCGGATACCACATGCATTGTTACGGCATTATTGCCTGGGCCATACGCACCATAGAGAGATGGAGATCTTGTCTCGATTAAACTCATTGTTGCCTCCTATGTCACTTACAGATCTTGATGCTTGCCCTGATTGTACTCTTGGTCCTTGCAGAGCCCCCTTGGCTTATGGCAATCGTACAAGGCATGCTCCTCTAGATCTTGTCCATTGTGTAGTATATGGACCTATGCCTTCCTAGTCACTTGGTGGAGCGTCGTACTTTGTGACCTTTGTTGATCATGCTACCCATCGTGTTTGGGATTTTCCCTTGGTGCAGATTGAGGATGCTGCAGTTATGCTTGACAGGTTTACGAATTCTGCTGGTAGCAGGCCTAGGTGCGCAGATGGATTATGAGAGTCATGCTCTCTCTCCCAGCTTTCGAACCTCTTGTCAGCAGTATGGCATTGATTTCTTGTGCCCATGGTATTATGGGACTGCTCATGGCATGTGCTTGACCTTACAGGCAAAGGTTGCTTCTATGCTTACCATAACTGGGTTGTCTTATGGCTTTTGGGTTGAGGCCCTTATGATGACAGTCTATTTGGTTAACAGGATGCTGTGCTTGACCTTGGATGGTATTACACCCCATGAGGCATAGAGTGGCATGCAGCCCTCCTACGATTACTTGAGGATGTTTGGCTGCCAAGCATATGTACGTACGCTACATGAGCCTATGTCACGTAGATGTATCCTCCTTGGTTATGGAGATGGTGACTTTAAGGCCTACAGATTATGGGATTTGGATGCCCAGCAAGTCATACGCAGCCGTCATGCTGCCTTCTATGAGATGCAGACACCTCTCAGGCCTCTTGATGAGCGTTTGGTACGCTTTGTGACTGATTTTACAGCACGTATAGTGCCATTACAGCAAGCTGTTTATGTTGAAAATGAGGCACTTATTTGCCCAGATGACATAGCTATGCATAGCAGTTAGGGTCAGGATGTTGGTGATCAGTTGCTAAACCCCTTGCAGGCTCATGAGAGCCATTTTCTTGTAGTTTTGCATGCTGGATAGCTAGCCATATGCTAGTCTTCCGCTTCGCTGAGGCCACGTGTAGTCTTGAGACCCCGTTGGTGGATGAGTGTTCGGGATGTTGGCTCTCTTTCAGTGATTGACTCTGGAGAGTTTGATTGCCCTCCGCTGTCTTGTATGCACCATGTTGATGCTATGCATGACTTTGATGCTTTGCAGCCGTGCACTGATGAGTTGTGCTTGCTTCATGAGAAGCATTCTTGGATTGCTCCATTGTATGGAGCTGCGGGATCGCTTATCTCTTGGATGTCATGGACTCGGGGATGCTTGACTCTTCTTCTGCGGAGGTTCTCGACACTTCTTGCACAGCTCACTTTCCGATTGGGCATTGGGTGAGATGTCATGATTCCTCACCTTGTCTCTTTTTTTTTTCCTTTGTTTTTACTCCCCAGCCACATTGGCCTTTTAGTGGGAGGTTGTTGGGGTAAAAGGCCTCTGGGCTTGCCTGTGTACACTGTGACCGCCCATTCTTTATTCATATATAATATGATAGTGCAATAAGGCTGTCAGTTCAGTTGGACAACACCTACATTGTGTGTGCTCTTCTCTCCCACATCTTTCTCTTCTCCTTCTCCACTGCCATTGCATCCCCTTCAGAAACATGAAAGATCCCTCAAATTGTTGAAAACAACATCAATGTTTGTCATGCAGATAACGGCACATCATCAATAAAAATTAGTCCAAGTAGCACCATTCGATTTAACTTGGGTCTAGCTTGCTACTTCCCTTCCCATGAAACAATCTTAGGAATAGTGAACAAGTTGATCAACATTGAGAACATGCTACCATGAAGCTTGAATCCTAGTACTTCTATGCATGATACTCCTATCTTCAAGAAAGAATTGTGCTGTAGAGACCCAAGGCTATTGACCAAGACATATAGCTTCAAATAGTGAGCATTTAAGTGCTACCATGTGAGTTTCCATAACCAAAATTGTAGCACCCTACATTCTTTATGTTGTACAAGTGTGATTCCAATATATCCAATAAATGCTAGGGTGCATAGAGCTCTTTTTCCAAAGCATGAAACAAATAGATTGTGTAATGTCCCTCAAATTGGTCTTTGACTAGAGAAGCAATGGGAAGTAATAAAAGATCACAGGTGTAGGAAGATCATCCGAGCAACTTTAAGACGCGTGAACAACCATGCTTTCAATTTCTAATAAAAAAAAATTTTATCCACATTTGGAAATTCAATCAAGCAATTGCTTAGGTGAGACATTCACCCCCAAAGGATGGCTCAAGTGCCTCTTAGTATTTAAGTTATTGCCTCCCTTTGCCAACTGAAAGCTTGCAAGTTTCATTTTGTACAACTGATGAGGGAAAATTTAGTGGTATTAATAAATAACCCTAAAGCCCATGCAAACAAATCCCATACGTATATGGCTTTATAAAGGTTCTCCTAATTAGCCTTCAAGAATATTAAAGTATCATAAGCCAAGGATTGGCCAATAAGTTGCTGTTGTAAAAGAATGGACAAGCCTACCAACTTTCCATTCACAGCCAAATGTGATAGCATTGTCAAGATAGGGTGTGCTGCAAGAGCGAAGAACACAGGACTCAACGGACATCCTTGTAGTATGACAAATCAAGAAAGAATGGATGGCTTGGTAACATTAACATTACCATTGAGCATGATCCTTGATGAAGAACCCTTGCTAATAGTGCAAATCAAATGAGAAATTCAAGCTCGAATCCCATCTTTTGCATGAGTTGGGTAAGAAAAGACCATTCAAGATAGTCAAAGGCTTTCCCCAAGTCCCATTGAATTATCACTACTTCTTGATTTGTATATTGGGCATATCAATGCCCATTTGCACATTTAAGATATCATGCATAAATATAGGAACTCGTGATAAACCCAAACTAAGTAGGATGCACAACATTAGGAAGGTCTTTATACAATCGATTAGCTGACACCTTCATAGAAAGCTTATGCATATTGCCCATCAAGGAAATAGGTCGCTAGTGCTTAAGAGTTAAAAGGTGAAGACACATTTGAAATAAACTTAATAACACCCTCTTCCACGAGGCATGCATAATTCTAGTTGCCCAAAGTTCGTGACACATGGTGATTAAGGGTGCTACCAATCGACTAGCATAGGTCTCAAAGAGCTCATTGGTGTGGCTGTTCCACTCTAGGCTTTTGTTCTTGGATAAATGTAACAAAACATCCATCACCTTATTCTCACTTATTTGCATTTAAACTTGTAGCTGTATCAAATGATACTTGATCTTGAATCAACTCATAAAACATAGACCAGACATTGGCTTTTCTATTTGAAATCTGCTATTGTGATCTAAGTAGACCCATAAAATATCACCCATACATTTGCGCAATTGCCTAGGGATCTATATTTGTTTTAATAAATAGAATTTTGCAACCTTACCACATTCTCCCTTTTGCAAAAGAGGCATGCAATCCCCAATAAAACTTGTGAGTCTAACAACTATTGTGTCACAATTTCTCAGACAAGCTAACAAGCTTAGCGTATTAATAAGGTTGTACTTGAGACTATTTAATGAGATCCATCAATTGCAAAGATAATGAAACCAAAATAGAATAATTTGGAGAATCAACCAATAGAGATCAAACCAATGCTAGTAGTTTCTCAACAAAATGTCTACGAAAGGAAGCATGATGGATTCTATATTTTCTGGAAAGTCTTTGCATATAACAAGATAACATGTCAAAGAAGGCTATTCTCTTGAGTAGAACCTCTAGAGAAAATTAATCCAGTAGATGCCTCATGCACCCATCAAATATTTCATTCCAAAAAAGCGAAGAATTGAAACACAAGGGCAACCTGTTGAAGAAACACGAAAAGTATGAATTGGCTACTTGAGCATTATAAACTCTAGTGGAGAATAATCAAAAGCACATATTGCTACAATCTTCATCTCGAAGGTCTCTAGCAAGAAACAATTATCATGTATAATTTACTTACAATCCAATCAAGTCCAAGTTACCAAATATCAAATAGAATGGAAAGTATAACCATGAGAAAATGGACACAACCAAGACCACAAATCCTACTTTAGAACCATGATTGCAAAGGTATCCCAATTATGACCCCTTCAGGCACATCCATAACACAATGTCTCTAGATGAAATGAGAGGGATCCATAGATATGTTAAGATCCACGATTAGTAAACTAGACCACAACAGTGTGAGTGATCTTTTGATGCATAAACACCAACCAACCATAAGATCTCACTCTCATATGTGATTTCAACCACAATAAATGTGCCAAATACATCCCTTCTAACCAAGATAGGCTGACATTTCTCATATACAATCATCAACATACGAAAATGCATATAAAGCTCAGCATGAGCTCATGTACTCCAAGCATAGTCTTGAAGTGGCAGAGCTTCTCAACTCTTAAGGCCTTGGTAAAAATATCCACAGCCTAATCTTGTGTATTGGCATAAACGAAGTCAATATCACTTGCTAGAAACCGCTCTCAAATGAAATGATAATGGACCTCTATGTGTTTGGTTTGATTGGCAAGCTAAATGCTACTAAGGTTATCACAGTAGTTGATAACCTTCTTTTCCATGTGCAATTCCAAATGATAAAGTATCTTGCATAACCAAGCTACCTCACATGTTGCAATTTTAGCACACTTATGCACTACTTGAGTACTAGTAGATAGTGCAACTATGGACTGTTTTTTTACTACTCTAAGTAATAGCACCACTCCCAAAGGAAAACATAAATCTATTAGGAGATCTGCTATCCAAAATACTACTAGCTCAATCTACATCCATGTAACCATGCAAGTCCAAGGATACACTTGCTACTTAGAGCAAGGTATAGTTAGGTGGAGATCTGACATAGTGCAATATGCATTGCACTGTATCCAAATGCGGGTTCTATGGAAGCTGCATGGATTGACTTTTCAAAACAACTGTGTAGTTTGGATCTAGCATAGTGATCATAAATTAAATAAGGATGCCTACAATCTTTTGATGCATAGTGACATCCTCAATCACATTACCCTCATGTCCACTATGCTTAGCACAAATATCCAAAGATTTCTAGATTGGCTTACAATTAGCCATACTATACTTTTTTAACATATCCAAAGGATACTGTGTCTATGACAACCATGTACCCCTTAGAGTCTTCATTATCTCTATGCCAAAAAATAGTAAAACTCTCCCAAAGCCTTGATTTCAAACTCAACCTTGAGAAGACTATTCACATGGTCAATCTCCTCCCCATTGTCACCCGTAATAATCATGTCATTCACATGCATAGTGATGGCCACAATACCCACATCACCCTCATATACATAAAGTGTGTGATCAACATGTGCTCTACAAAATCCAATGCTAACAAGATATTTTGCAATCATATCATGCCATGCGCTAGGTGCTTGCTTCAATCCACATAAGGCCTTATGAAGCCTACATACATAATCAAGATAATCGTCATCCACATAACTAGGTGACTACTCAATATAAACTTCTTGTTGCAACTTTCCATCCAAGAAGGCATTTTTAACATCCATCTAATGCATGATCCAACCCTTTGATGCAACCATCACGACTATGACAACCCTCACAGTAGTCATTTTATCTACTAGAGTAAATATATCCTCATAATCAATACCATGAGTCTATGCATACTCTTTGGCAGCTAGCCTTGCCTTGCAACACTCAACTAATCCATCACACTTATGTTTCACTTTGTAAACCCATTTGCAACCAATAACATTATTACCTTTAGGTAAAGGCACCAAATACCATGTGTCATTTGCCTTAACTGTAGCCATTTCTTCCTCCATAGCATTATCCCAATGCTCATTACCCACCACATCCTCAAAACTAGTGGGCTCTATATTTGGCAAAACCTTAACCATGCATGCATAGTGATGAAACACATAGCTATCATATGGTGATCATAGCATGGGATTTCTTACATTTTTAAATCTACGTGGACTTGGATCACTACCAGATACCTTGGCATCCTCTTGTGCCTTCCTCACGCCAGGTGTCTTAATAGATGGAATACCAAACTCTTCATCCAAGCTTTGCTCAAAACCATCTAAATCCACATCAACGTGAGAGAAACCTGACGATGCAACAATCATAATAGATGAGTTCCTGACCTTCTCCTTACTTTTCCTTATGATACTTGTAATGTGCTTGGTAGAATGACCTATGACTATAATCTACCACTTTAAGGTCCATCAACAAACCCATGATTAAGAGTGAAAGGTGGAAATGGTGAGTAAGAATGAGAGCAGAAGCAAAAGCAAAAGCTATGGAGGTTGGAGGAAGAAGAGAGAGCAAGTCCATGTGGGAACTCAAACAATCACAATGTGTGATGTGATTTCCCTTATTCTATTGTCATAGTAAGAATAAAGAATAAAGTGACAGTGATGGGTGGCCACCATCTTGAGAAATTCACTATATATGTACCCTCTATATCACGTGTGTTCAAGGCCTATTTATAAATATCCTTATTTGTGATTTTTTTCCTAATAAAATATAACCCTTTTCTATTCAATTTGTAAGTAACCCCTTTATACGGAATCCTTCTGTATGTAAAAAATGTGTAAAAATGGTATTTTAAAAATTCCTTATGTTGAACCCACATGGTACATACATATATTTATGATTGACCTCCTTGGTGCCACCACCTACAATGTACATGTGTGTGGGCAATACCTCTAGCAAAGATGAAGACATAGCCAGAGGTGGACTTCCTATTATCTACATGTCTTGCATAATCTGTGTTTGTGTAATCCACGACGCCCTATCTTGGCTGCCATAGCAAAGGCACAAGTCTACAATGCCCTTAGGTTATTTCATGATACCCTTCATGGTATTCCAACGTCACCTCCCAAGTGTTGCAATATAATGAGCCACAAATCCCACTGTAAATTCTATATTAGGTCTAATGGCTATCATGGCATATATCAAGCTACCTACTATTGATGCTTATAAGAACTTGGCCATCTTGGCCCTCTCATCATCTGATTAGGGAAAATATCCCTGACTCACCTTCACATGAGAAGGTAAAGGGATGCCAATTGGCTTACCATCGTGCATATGGAATCATTCAAGTATGTTGTGAATATACTCCTGAAGTGTGTGACAAGTAGAGGAGTCCCTCAAAAGCGATTGCACATAATGCACATACCAAGTATGTGAGAAGCATGCCCCATGTTCTTCATCTCGAAGCTCTTCTTGAGCTGAAACTTCAAAGCATCAAGATCATTATGAGCATTCCCAACAATCTATATGTCATCAACATATAGTATCAAAATGATAAGGCTACCATCATGGGCCTTCTTTGTGTAAGGACAAGGATCCATATCACTATAAGAATATGAATGTGAATGCATGAAATCATCAAACTTGTGATATCATTCCCTAGGTGCCTACTTAAGTACATAAAGATTCTTCCTCAACTTGAACACTAGGCGTTCCTTGTCATTTTTCACAAAGTCCTTAAGCTATTACATATAGATGTCCTCATGTAGGTCCCCATATAAGAAAGTTATTTTCACATCCATCTAGTACAAGTCCAGATCTATTTGTGCGAGAATCTCTCATCAAAATCAATTCCATGTTCCTATTTAAAACCCTTAGTAATCAAACGGGCCTCATATGCTAGCTTAGGGTGACCAAGGGTGCTCTTCAACTTATATGTCCATTTGCATGGAAATGTATGCTTTCCATTGGGCAATGGACTCAAATTCCATGTATGATTATTCTCCAGCAAATAATCACCAACAAATCAAACTTAGACTGCATGGCTCTCCCCCAAGAGTAACTATCACCTTTGCACATAGCCTCCTCATAAGGAGGCCATCAAAATTGATTACCATGACATTATGCATAGAGGGCTCACAACGATTAGGAGGATGCGAGGCTCTAATAGAGCATATCAAGACTAGCTGGGGAGCTTGTATATCCTGTCCTCTCTTTCCAACATCAAGATCAAGCATAATAGGTAGATCTTGTGCCACTATATCATCAGTAGCTATAGACTATCTAATTGGGATTGGTTGTACGGTAATAGGAAGCTCCTCTTAAAAGATCACCATGTGCACATCAATTACTTACTCTATTTGCTTATGCATCTTGCCCTCATGAAACACAACATCATATCTGTGGATAGCCTTCCAAGTTTGTAAATCCCAAAAGTAATAGTCCATCTCACCTACATCACCATATCCAAGAAAGATGCACTCGATGGACTTTGAATCTAGCTTGTTGCATTTGGGAATATGGCAGAATGCCTCACATCCAAAGACTCTCAAATGAGCATATGGGGGAGGTTTTCTAAATGATACCTCCTTTGCAACTATACCACCAAGAGAAATACATGAGGATCTATTAATCAAGTGAACAACAGTAGTAGTTGCCTCAGCCCAAAATGTATGTGGTAAGCCTGGATGACTAAGCACTTCCTGCCATATAAATAACAATCACATGAATCAAAATATGAGAAGTCTAAAGGTAGAAAATACTACAAATGAGCCAAGATTTTCATTCTTGCGAGGGACATATACCCAAGATGATGATGCCAAAGAGATAGATGTGAAAGATAAGGCATAGCCAAAACATGGTCAATAGTACCACATACAAGGGATAAAGACTGTCAGTCTTGGAACTTCTAGCCAAAATGAAGTTGCCACAAGTGATTTTCAATGCAGAATTACCAAAAGAAATGTGATATCCAACATCATCCAACTATCCTACAGAGATGAGGCTTTGGTCAAAGCTGGCACATGGCGAACATCATGCAAGACAAATGATGTAACTCTAGTAAATTGCAAAACAAACCTAACCAATGCCAACTATATCACAAACATAATCATCTTCCAGCCTCATAGAACCTATCATAGGATGTTAGGTATAGAATCAAGCATGATGCAAGATCACATGAAAGGAAGCCCCCAAATCAAGCAACCAATACTGGGAGAAATAGGACCGAGTATCAATCACAACTGGATATTAGATGAAGAAGTAGCCAAAATGCACTTATTAGAATTGTACTCCAATACATTTGTCTCCTTAATCTTGATAGCAAACTTTGTGATACAATCATTTGAAGTCTTAGCATTATCTTACACTTTCTCCTTGTCTTTATCTCACCTATCTTGGCATATTTTATGGCACTATGGCCGAATATGACCATGTTGCCCACAATAATGACATGTAAGAGAGGACATGGAGCCATGGGATCTACTACAACCCTATCCACAAGATCTAGACTTTGATATTTTCTATTATGCATCTCTGCCACAATAGTCAGTACCATATCTGCCATCATTACGGTCTATAATAGTGATTGCATCAGAGGCACAAGATACATCAATATTCTTTCTTTTTACTTTCTCAGGAAGCAAGGTACCATCTCCATCTTAGAGATCAAGACCATGTATAGGAGCAATAGTAATTATAACAGTCCAAAAAGTATCCCATGAATCAAGGAGAGTGACGGGCAAGAACATAGCCCTAACATTCTCCTCAAAGGTAATCCCTTGTAAAGTAAGATGGTTGGAAATGGAATGAAACTCATTCAAATGAGAAGACATAGTAGTGCCTTCCGTCATACAAATATCCATGAGTTTCTTAAGCCAATACAATTACAAAGCATGGTTTTTCTTATCATAAATACTATATATTTTCTCCCATACCCCCCAAGCGCCACCCTCAATCTCAATGACATTAAACTAAACATGCTTTGACAAAGAAAAAATGATAGCGGACTTGCATGAGGTATCCCAAACAATGAGCAAGGAAAAGAATAAGGAACACCACTTCTTTCAAATAAAAACTTATACCACAATATTCTCAACACTAACATAATCTTTCAAAGGACAAGTATTCATATCATAATAACATAAAGTGAAATAAATGCTTTAAGAGCAAATAAGTCTAATTCATTATTACTTCTACTCACAACTATGAAAGAGACATAAATACTAGACAAAAATCCAAAAGAGTGTGCATTACTATCTAAATGAGACTTGCACGATACCAAAAACAAATAATTAGTCTCAACCATGTAAAGGATGCCCTCCTAAAATGACATCACTACTAAAATTTTCCAAAACAAGTATAGATGCTAGATTATAAAATGATCCTAGAGCAAAATAAAATATATGTCTAAATAGTACTATACATCAAAATAGACTAGATGATCTACTCATTGTAAAGAGAGATGCAGACCTAAACATCTATTGCATCATTATCTACTTGCAATCTATAAGCCACCTTCTCAATCAATTTCTAATTTGCATGAAAAAGAGGTAAAATGCACTTAAGAAGATGATTTTACACATAAGATTGGAATGAGTAAAAAGTTGAAGAAAACTTTACAAAAATATATTATAAGCTCTTTCTTCACCCTCCCCCCCCCCCCCCCCAATCTTAAGGGCATCCACAACTCCTAAATATTGACATTGCCTTCCATGCTCTCATCATCCAAGAAAATACATCTTCCACAAATGACGAAGCTCCTTTGTTCTTTGGTTGGAACACAAATCTTGAGCCATATTCCTTGAATAGTCTCCATGTACTCTAGCAAAACACTAAAGATAAATGCACAACAAGGGTATTCATATTACACTATGTAATATCGAACAAATACTTCAAGAGCAAACAAGTCTAATTAATAATTATTTCTACCTACAGCTTTCAACATACCTAAATACGACATAAAAAGCCCAAAGGGTGTCCCATTACTATTTAAATGAAACTTGAGGGATATCAAAGAGAAATACTTAGTTTCAACCATTTAAGCATTGGAACTCTAATGTGATACCAATACCAAAACAAGTATAAATATGAAATAACAACATGATTCTAGGGAATAACAAAATATCTATGCTAGCAATACTATATATTAAAACATGCTAGATGCTTGCTAGTCATTGTATGGAGAGATGCCCACCACCAAAACATCTTTTGCATTATCACCTACTTACAAGTTGATAGTCACCTTCTCAATCTATCTCTTCTTTAGAGAAAGAAGAGGTAAAAGATGTGATGAGATCAATGTCCTCTAGCAACCACTTAGATACCCAAGCATCTTGTTTAGAGGTAGACCTAAAGAAATGGAGGAGTGCCACACCCAACTCAAGGTCGAACCAATCCAAGGGTGATCCCCCCATGATGACAAAGAAACTCCAAGTAGCATGTAAAAAATGTGTGGCTTCTCTACATGGACCCCCTCAAATTATCTCCACTACTATCTCAGTCTCTGTTTGGAGCCACATTGAGCCACTTGCTTATCATGATTGGGGACTTCTTGACATGGAAGAGATGCCTTCATTGTTCATGTAGTTTCATGCCTATTTCAAGAAGTATGAGGTTTGATAATGAACTAGAGTCAACTCAATTTTACAATTTCACCAACAAAACTTCAAATCCAAGTGACTTCAAGTGTGTTGCTATGCTCAAAGTTACAACTATCAATCTCTTGTCCAAAAAGCCCCTAAAGTAGCATATGCTAGTGTAGGCTACTTGTGAAAAATGATAAAAAAAGCTTTATGAGGAACATAGGCAAAATTTTCCACAAATGATCTGCCTTGTAAATCTCTTCAAAGATGAATCCATTCTAGTATCCCTCCAAGGGTGACCAATATCACTATGGTGTACACAACAAACTCAAAAGATGGGAAGATGACATGTTTGAGTCCCTCAGATATGGTTGTTGTATGTACAATATCATATCTAAGTACAATCAAGTCCCCTCATCTATATTATGTCACTTTAGCAAGAATAGATATGACGGTGTTTGGGAGATATACTAGAGTGATCCATGGAGAGGGATACTACCAGGGCGTTGCATGGAGTTCAAGAATTGGCCAATAAGTGCACATTCAAAATCTTGCAATTTGATATACTAATGGTTTTTCTATGTAGCAATATTTTTACCTATCCTAAGCACATTGGCCCCTATGAAATGGCTCTCACACTTGAGCATTTCAATCCAAAAGATGTACTTCAAAATGTTATTCCTTCTAGATTCGTGCAAAAACCATATTCTATGTAGTACAAACAAGGGTAGAAGCTCAAAAATGTTGTAAGGGTAGTAGAGCATTGCTATAAATATCAAATTTCTTCACAATCAATTTACAAGCCACTGAAATGTTATATTCATATTGGGTGACTTGAGAGGATGTACATCTAACTCGAAATGTATAAGAAACCTTCATCAATGACTTCTAAATGTAATGAGCACTATTCACATTCGGAGCAAGTTTATTCTTCAACATGTGGATCTTGTTTGTTCCTTGATAGCAAAAATTTATTAGGTATGGAAATCCCTACACAACTAATCTATGGGATATCTAGAATGCATACAAAATCCTAAGGAAAGGTAATATACCATCATGGGGGAAACATCCTCAATAAATACCACCTAGTAGATAGTAAGAAAGGCCTTATATTGCTTTGCATCAAGACAATCCCCTCAAATAAACACCATAAGGATACACTGTTTGAAATATGTTTGAGGAGCAAGAAAGGCAATATATGTGATTCAACAATGTGCGGTTTTGTGTATCATGTCCATTGTGGGGTTTGGTGTATCATGTCCCAATGCCCCATCAAGTGTGCCATTTGAAGAGATCTACAATGCAGATCCAAAAGAAGAGCAATTTTTTTCTTCCCAATGGAAAAGCATGAGTAGCAATCAATAATAATTATTCAAATGTCAATGCAAATCACATGAACAACAATTGTCCCTAAAGTAGCCAATGTGCCAACATGAGCTACTTTGGCCCTAAAGGATTGTTCCAAATCCTCCCCCTATAGATTTCTTCCGAATCCTGGCCTTAAAGTCGTTGAAGCAAACATGTCTACATATAAAGGGGTTGGAAGAGGATATTAATTACTTAGCCTAGAAGAGGATATATCACCCACTTATTATATGATACCATGTATATGAGTAGAGATTAGAAAATGAGAAAATAATGGTTCACACATTGGTCTTATTGTAGGATTCGACATATCCAGTAGGTCTTTTCCTATGCAACCTTTGGTATGAGCATTGAAGTTGCTCTATCTTCCATTGCAACACCTATTATTTTGTTTTTCATCTGACTTGTGTCATAATGGGCCAAATTATGACCCATGGGACCTTTCCAAATATACAATGAATCTCCTCCCCCATGGTAGAAAAGGGTAGCTATGGTGAAAGAACGATCTACGCAGTATGGTTCTCCCAAAAGTGTAACAGGCGGGTGATGAGAGCCCCTAACTTCGATATAAGAGTAGTGGTCAAAAACTGGTGAAGTGGCCCGTGTAAAGGGGTATCAAAGTCAGCCCATATGTGTGCATATGCTGGGCATGTCATAATCATGTGCTTCTTGATTCTACACTCTGTAATCCACATAGCTTGCATAACCTTATCTCTCTTGCATGTCCACTCCATGCACCTGTCTCGATCAATGATGGAGTTCGAAGTCATGCAATACTCCGTCTAAATACCATTGAGAGCAGGTTGGCTATGTATGGCTACGTGTGTGCCTCTACCTGCATGTAGGATTTCCAACATGAAGGATAGATATGCATATTGTAATAAGCAAATTTACCATTTGCTCCCTTGCTTGGATATTTTGCTTGATAGGCTCATAAGAGGTCTGATTGAAATGTGTCCATGCATATATCTTCGGATGCCATATCTAGATATCTATCCACTCCCCACCCTTTAAACCATTTTCACATATCCAATACCCATCCTATTGAAAGCACTTTATTTTTCCACATTTTTTGTAGGCGTGTGCTAGCATCCCATGCTTGTTTGGGGAGCCTACTATCATCCATTTGACATACTTAGGTGGCATATCTTAGTACTCGAATCATAGCATGTACCTCAATTGGCCGATGGCCAGTTTCCAAAAGTATAAGTACATATGGGGTGGAGCTTTTGATGCCCAAATGTCTACGAATAAAAGCTGCAATGCAACTTCTCAATGTCGTTCTATGCAGATGAGGAGATGCTCCCCCCCCCCCCCCCCCCCCCCCCCCAACACTTCCACTCCATATAATACCGTCTATAGAACATATGCATCAAAAATCATACAACGTATTTTAGAGAGAGAGAGAGAGAGCTCTATATTTTAGTAAGGGAGAACTGTTCAATGCAATACATTGCATAATCCAATGTAATACAAGTTCTATCGATTTAGAGTGCTTGTACAAATGTTTCCATATTGCAAACATGAGAGAGAGAGAGAGAGAGAGAGAGAGAGAGAGAGAGAGAGAGAGAGAGAGAGAGAGAGAGAGAGAGAGAGAGAGAGAGAGAGAGAGAGAGAGAGAGAGAGAGAGAGAGAGAGAGAGAGAGAGAGAGAGAGAGAGAGAGAGAGAGAGAGAGAGAGATTTATTTATTGAAACACCTTTCATAATACAATATGATATAGATTCTATCAATCCAGAGTGCTAGCACAAATTATTTTTGAGTTGCAAAAGTGAGAGAGAGAGAGAGGTGGTGATGGTGAGATAGGTAGCATAATTTGAGAGAGAGAGAGAGAGAGAGAGAGAGAGAATGAGCTACTTACATCCACAGAGAGAGAGAGTGTGTGTGAGAGTGAGAGAGTGAAGGTGGTGGTGAAGGTAATGATGGTGACGGTGGTGGTAGAGCTAGCAGCGATGGCCGGTGTGGCGGCAGCGATGGTGGTGGAGATGAGTACATCTAAGGTTGGGAATAAGTGAACTATGTGGAATAATAATAGAGGGGTTGCCAAAAAAAACTCACTTAAAAAACTCACTTCTTGACCTTCCTCGAAGTGAGTATCAATATAGATACCTAGAAGGTGTCAACAAAATTGTGTAGGACTTGATCTTGTACATGCAACCCTAGTTGAAACAAGAGTTCTTTTGAATGTCAGTGGTGCAGCTAGGCCACAGTGACACTTGAATAGATTGTTTGGATTAGGGTCTTGATTTGGGAGATTGAGGGCCATTAGATGAGAACAAGGATGTGAGATAGAAGAAAAAAAGTATCAATTTTGCTCCTAGACCTTTTGAATTTCTTCAACTAGGGACTCCTTGAGATCTTCCAACTACACAACATCCAGTATCATTAAGTCATCCTCATCCATAGCTTGAGACAATAGCAGCTAGGTGTTGAGGATGGCTACATCAAAATGGGCATGAATGACCTCACTCGGAACTCTAGCCTATTACAATTGTACTCTAGCCTCCTTGGGCCAATCGAGCTCAAATTTATCCAACTTCCCTCTAAGTCTCAACTAGTTGAGAACTTAAATCCACCATCATATGGCCCCATGCTACATCCAAAAGGCCTCCTTTAAGGAAGATAGTGCTTTGGTGGACAATAATTTTCTATATGACTCTCATTAAGATGTCCTATACACTCTCCATCTAGAGTTTCTAATTGCACATTTCCTATCATATTGATAACACGAATATGATAGGGTTCAAGGCCTCAAAGTTTTAGCTTTCTCTTATCTTCCTTGATTGGATACAATAGTATCGGATTGCCTTATCAAATGTTCTCTATTGCATGTGCTTATTGAGCCATTTGCAATAGTAAACTTAGGTATTACTTGAAGGATTGACTGAGATGGGTTGTCAAGTTGCTAGTGAGTAAACATTCGTAACACAAGTTTACAAATTTGTTAAAGGATAAATTGAAGCTCATCATCCTTTAAGGGAGGGGGAAGATATAAGCTAAAGCTCATAATTTTCCCTAGCTCCTCTTCTTCTTGTTTTTTCATCTTCTTTTCCTTGGCCACCAAATATATGCCTCTTGGAAATCTATAAATCTATTTTTTCTAGTGATGTTAGACTTCTAACAACAAATAAAGATGCTTGAGGTGCCATTTATCTAGTTTTTCCAATCCCTCCACTAGGAATGGGAGAATCCTTAGGATGAAATATATCCTCCACATGCAAGTGTATACTCTAAACCCAAAATTGCAAAGGAGCAATAATTTTATTATAAAAAACAACTTGAAAGAGGAAAGTCTAGTAGCCGCTTTAAAAGAAGTTCAAAGCAACACATTGGACTGGCCCAACCTCAAGAACACATCACACTAGTACACCCACTACAAGACATATTCATGCATCTTTGGCCACCACAACCTAGCCTATTGAATTTTTCTCATCGTAATCACTATGGAAAAATGCATGTTGGATAGTTCTATGACAATCTCCTAATCCACTAGCAACACCACACCTTGCAATAGCTAGCCATATTTTGATTATATAAATAGCCTAGAATGGCCTCAAAATTCAAACTTCCACCAAAACTATTCATTGGTCCATGATAAGACAATCAAAATACCAACTTCCAACTTCCACCAAACCTATTCATTGGTCCATGATAAGACAATCATGCATTTCATTAGTACTAAGGAATTTTAACATCTCCTCATAACAAGACCATCACTCTATATTTGCTTCTCAAGGGTGGTAGAAACTTCAAATACGTTATATAAGAAATCATCGTCGATGCCCTCTAGTACTTTACCATTATCCAATGTTAACAAGAAGTCAACCATGGACTCTATGTTGATGCACTACTCAATAGTCGAATTCTTGGAACAAAAGAATCTATCTTGCAAAATGTGCCCATGACATTTTGTTACTTCACCCAATATGTCAAGGCAAAGTGATCCAAATGAAAGATGGAAGAATGGCTAGTAAACAATGTCAAAACTTCTTGATTATGGAATAGATCATTCCCAAACACTCCAATTCAGTTATATAAAGAGTAAATTTTGCTTTGCTAGGGACAATGTCCAATTGGCAT
The DNA here is from genome assembly GCF_053477565.2 of Lygodium microphyllum. Classification (NCBI taxonomy): domain Eukaryota; kingdom Viridiplantae; phylum Streptophyta; class Polypodiopsida; order Schizaeales; family Lygodiaceae; genus Lygodium; species Lygodium microphyllum. The sequence goes on along the minus strand of NC_141156.1, from coordinate 53,193,285 downwards.
AATAGATGAGTTGAAACCCAGTTCTAGCATTAGGATTCTATCAATGGCAATGGCAAATGCATCCACAAATACATGCAACTCCTTATTCTAGTCAAGGAAAATTACAATCAACATCCCATGCAAATTTTTCCTTAAGCACATGAGCTCAATACATATCAAAACAACATTGCACATTACTTGGCACCTTTGCTTACATAATGATGGATACATTATATAGATCCTTTGTAATGCCATATTGGGAAATAAAGTGACCAATAAGCATTTTTCCTTTAACAACAAGCACACTCTTCATCACATTGATGGACGATGCAAAGCACAATGATTTAATTAGATATATTGAAGTCATCTAGAAAAACCCTCATGAAGTTTATAATGTAAGGACTAAAAATCTAGTTCATGTTGCTTTGAAAAGATGAAGGTGCATCCTTCAAGCTAAACCACATGATGATGCATAAAAATACTCCCTAGGCAATAATAAAAGCTTTCTTGTATTGATCTTGCGGAGTCACCTAGACTTGATCAAATCCATTCACAAAGGAAGACATTTTGTGACTCATAACTTCATTGAGAATGCTATTCAAATATGGCAATGAGAATAGTGGGGGATTGTGGCATCATTAAGCTTTTGGTAATCCATGAAAATCCAAAATTTATTCTTCTTCTTTGGAGCAAATCCATTTAGCTCTATTTAGCAGAGTGATACATCCCACTTGGAGCAATAGATATAGCTCTTCTTTCACTAGTTTGTCGAGATTTGTGTGATAATTTGCATTTAGAACTAAACTATATTAGGCTTTGAGGGGATTTTATTTGTGCAAAAATGTGGATCAAACCACTTCAAGTTTGTGTAGTCCCAAATGAGGGAATCCTTGACCTCTTAGAGCAATCTAATGAGTTGCTTCTTCCAAAGAGTGATTCCAAAGTGGCACTTACCTTTACTAGATTAGAGGAGTCCTCCAATCCCAAATATACTATTACTAGTTCATCTTCTTTTACGTGAGTGACATTCTACATTTTCATTTTAAATGCAAGCTCTAGTTGTTGTAAGACTTTGCCTAAGAGGGCTAAGAGGTGAGAGAAAGAAGAGAAAAGAGAGAGAAAAGACGAGAGAAAAAGATTAAAAAGATAGAAAAGAAGAGAGAGAAACCATGTAAGTTGTGAACAACTGGATGAGATGAGAGACAATAATTGTATTATGAAAAAGTTGCCAAAAATTACATGTATTACACTTTTTATACCTATGTTAGTATAACCAATGTCTTGTAAATGTTAAGAATAGCCATTTGGACTTGGTGACATCCAAATTTGAGGTCAATTTTGGTAGAGATAGTAGCATCTAGAAGTTTATGTAGGAGATTATCAACTCAAGGGACAGAGTAACTATTCTTATCAGTGATTTTGTTAAGAGCTCTTAAGTAATGCATATGTCATAGGTTTGATTCTTTTTCTTCATTAAGAGAACAAGATCTCAAAAGGATGAAGTCCAAGGTCTAATGAGTTCATGATTGATGAACCCTCCAACTTGATTTTAGGTTTCTTTTACTCTAGGAGATTGTGTCTATAAGGAGATTTGCAAGGTGGCTAACTTCCTAGAAACAAATCTATGGTGTGATCTTGTGTTCTTAAAAGAAAATGATAATAAAGAAAGTGAATCCTAATCTATCCTATCCTCTAATGATTCACCCAACAAACCACTTGCATTCCAATTTAGTCTTCCTACATATTCGTGTTTGTTTGGAGTAGACGAACCTTCTCTAATCAAGGAGAAAGGGCTAATTCTTTTGGGAAATCTTAACCTCCTATCCTACCACAATGTCTAATCCTTACTACCTAATGGTACACATTTTGGATTAGCCATACCTTCTCTAACTAGAGAGAAATGGCACAACCCTTTCAAGTACTCATGACCTCCTATTCCTATACATAATGAGAGTATATGCAACCACAAAGATTGAGGATTGGGCCTTGGTTCTCTAGACAACAAAACCAAAAAATATTTTACTTACATAATGATAGTGGGAATTCGATGTACTTTTATTCTTTCAAAAGCTTCCTCTTTACTACAAGAATGGCACAAGCTACCTCTTACATAGTTGGCTCGTACTAAAGCTCTAAATTGATCTTCAATTGACCATGCATCTCTACTCAATTCCATGAGAAAAGAAGGTTCAAAGGTCCTACTAGACTTTGCAGACTTACCCTTTCATGTTGTAGGCTATCTATTGAATCACTCCATGCTAGTCTCCAATGTTGCCAAGAAGATAGAGAAGAAAAAGAAGAGAAGAAGCTTCTCCTTCCTAGTCCCTCACTCTTTTTTTTGTCACTTTCATTCTATTTCTTGATATGGAACCAATTTCCACCTCAACCTCCACACATGGGTATGGTAGAAGAGAAGACAAGAACAAGTAAGAGAACCTTACTCTCTTTCTCACACACGTGCAGACTCTCTCACTCTCTCAAGCTTTGGCTAAAATGGAAGTAAGAGGGAAGAAAATGGAAGCAAAAGAACAAAGATTGCACAACAAGAATGAGAGCTTCTATTATTTGCACATATCATATACATAAGGTTCCCCAAGCAGGTCTTGGCCCCTCCCAAGTATCGTCTCTTCTACATGTAAATGACTTACATCTCTTTTGTCCACACATGAATATAAATTTCAAAATCTTACATTCATGACTTTAGATGATCTTATAATTTACATAGAAGTGAGCCTTGTTTTAAATTTTCTATAAATAATACATTCTTGCAAGATATGGTAAAATCTAGTTGAAAACAAGAGACATTATACTTGTAGATTTCTAGTGCTTAAGATTTTCTCTAAAATTTCCAAATATTTTTTGATTTATTGCACCTTCCCAAAACTAGACTCCTTTTACTCTAGGTTTGCTTGTCTCTCCAACTATCCTTCATTTAATTCTTTGACCTTAAATTAGCTTTGACTAATTTTGATCAACCCTTTGAGTTTTACATCCTTTTTGTAACATTTTACACAGTGCAGTGATACAAACAATTTGTGGCCATTATTGATGGTTTCTTGATTTTATACTTTTTGCATATAGATAAGAACTACTTATGTATGATAGTCGATAATCTTTTGATAGTTTCTAAATTTTGTGCATGTTGAAAGGATTATAAAAATTTTAGTTCACATTGTACTTTAGGTAATGGATGCAAAATGTAGATTCTTGATTTACAAGCTATATGTTTAACCACAATAATCCTGTTTACTACATGAATTATTGGAAAATTTTTATAATAATTTCCATGAAAATAAATTTTTTCTTATTTATTTATTTTTTGGGGATTTCATTTGTCTATCTGCTATGTAGTAGTGACTTGGTATGTGTGATGTCGCATAGTACTTGTTGCATTATGCATGGTAGATAGATGATACAAGACTAATGTGTTTTGTATTGTGGTGAATAGATTATCAAATAGAGCTATGCAATTATATCATTTTATTCACATGATCACATTTTGGTATATGTATATTATTTTTAATTTTGGATGCTCCTATTGTATATATTTATTTATGATTTTATGCCCAAATATATGAAATTATTTATTATGGATGTGATCCTTGTATTAAAGCCTAAAAACTGTATAATTATCAGTGCTCAGAGTAGACATCTAGGGAGGGGGGTCATAGATGAACATATATTTGTATCACTTGGGTTCAAAATAATAGATTTTTAAAATACTATCTTTATATTTTCTTACATATAAAAGGGTGTCATATAAAGGGGTTATTTATAGATTGAATAAATAAGGGTCGATATTCTACTTTAAAGGTTGGCTCTCGTAACAAACTTGCTCATAGGTTCTATGGGCCCTACATGATCTCAAAGCATATTGGAGACTTGGCATATCAATTGAAACGCCCCTCTTTCACTAAGATTCATAATGTCTTCCATATTAGTCAGCTCAGACCCTTTTATGGTAGGTGAAAATAGTTAATGAGCTGCCTCCTATGGATGAAGAAGGACTTATTTAGTAGATTCCTGAGGAGGTCATAGGTCAGTGTGAAAAGAAGCTTCATTCTCACTTCATCATCAAGTATTTGATTAAGTGGAAGGGTTTACGACTTGAGGAAGCTTCTTGGAGGCCAAATTCCATCTTGGATGAGTTTCCCTATCTATGAGATGCATTGGTGGTGGCTGAGACATAGTCATATGAGAGCCAATTGTATTCTAAACAGGGTCTAACAACAGTCTATTTTAGAATAGATTTTACTCTACCTACTTTTTAAAATCTAGCCATCTACATAGGGTCAAATTACTCTTTACTAGCTACATTTGATATATTGCACGCTCTATTTGGATACTTTTATACGAAGTTATGGTAGTTTTCTTCTGCATGTCTTGTTTTATACATCAAGTTGTCTGCTCTTTATAAAGGTTATTTCTTGAAGATTTGAAGGATCCAATTCTTTTTGAAGAAATCTAGATTATATATATATGGCAAAGGCTTTCCTTAATGTCTTCATTTTAGAACTTACTCTTCACAATTAAATTTCCATCACATCTTTTGTATAGCTGAAATCAGAGTAGTACTTTGGCTATTCTTAACATTTACAAGACATCTTTCTAAACTCAATTTGGACATTGCGAGGTTTTAGTTATGCCTTTTAATCTGACTAATACTCCAATCAATTTTAGCCGCATATTGGACTATATTTAGCATTGTTTTATTGTTTTCTTTGATAACATCCTTGTTTTCAATAGAAGTGAAGATAAAAATAAAGAACACTATGTTTACTATATTCATGTATGGCATTTGCACACCACATCGGGACCAAGGACATGCTCTTATTCCTTACTCTCAGAGAAGGGATAGTTGCTTCCATATTCGTATTATTTCTATAGATAACATGTAGTGGTGGTTCTTTTGATTTTGCTCCTCCCTACATCCAATGTTTAAATGCTCTCCAAAGGTCAAGGATATAGTGCATCAGCAACTCAAGTGGTATTATTACATTGGTCAAGGCTAGGGTGGCAATAAGACCGAATTCCATATCTTTAGTGTGGAATCAATGACTTGGTTGGTTGCTAATTTTTTCATGAATTGCGATGCTTTGGCTTATCGTAGGCTTAGGTGGATCAAAACTTAGTTACTTTGATTCAGATTCTTATCTTGGGTAAGCTAGAGGTATAGTGCTTGACAACCCCATGCTACCCATGGTGAATGTAGGATTTGATGCTTGCTCTGCCTCTTGGGCTTCTTGCATCCACTTTTTGACTTTGTCAATTATCTCTAGTTGTCACTTTGCATTGGAATATTCCCTTGCTTTAGAGGCTCTTGCCTTCTTGGTATGAGGAGTAATGGTAGTGCTCTTAGCATTAGACATGACTTTTTTTGTCGGTTCTATTGTAGTTCTATCACTTTGCAATAGGAGATTCTTGATAACTCCCTTATTTCTCTTTTTGTGTTCTTTTTCCCAATCATAGATCTACTAGCAATGGATGATCTTGGGATACTTATAGTACCTTTCTTACGTTGAGCCCCCATAATGGCATCGATAGATCTAAGTATTGTGTCCTCATTGCTAATCCTCTCTACCTTGAAGAGCATAAGATGTAGAGATGGGACAATGTCTAGTGCTAGCCTTCCTCCAAGGATAGTCAAGATACATAGGAGTTCAAGGTCAGTCTTCTGAGGGCATCTCAATGATACATTTCTTGGTTGCCAATAGTTTGAATGTTCGATGGAATCCTCATATTAGGTTCACATTCTACCTCTTCCTCACATTAACACCATGATCAAAATGGGTTGGTTGTCCATGAGAGCTATGTTACCCTCCTCATCATAAGTCACATAAAGATTTGAATATTTTTTCTCCTCAATCAGCTTTGGGTCGGCTCCTTGATGTAGTGGCTTGGAGCATCACCCAGAGGGTGAGTGACAATCAATGCTATGCTACCCTCCTCATCATAAGTCACATAAGGATTTGAATATTTTTTCTCCTCAATCAGCTTGGGGTTGCCTCCTTGATGTAGTGGGTGGGAGCATCACTCGAAGGGTGAGTGACAATCAATGTGAGGGGTTAATGTATTCAAATGGGTTGATTTCTATTGTTTAAGCTATTGGCTTTTGCTCATCATTGGGGGATGGCAAGGCTTATTGCCGTGGTCTAGGATAATACCATCCCATGTCCTGCTATTAATATGAGTTGCTATTGAATGGCTATGCATAGAATAAGCATCTAGATGCCCAGAAATAAGCCATATCATGTGTCCAATACATCCATAGTTCATATAAACACGTGGAGATTCAGAACATTGAGAAGGTGGATGGTCACCCCCACAATGCACACTAAATATTTGGCCAATAAGCTTGTAGTTGCTTTAAAGCATCAGTTAGCCTTGCTAGTTTAGATTAATGTCGCTTAAAAGCTATAAGAAATTCATGTTGGACTTACAGTGCTACCTTTGATGATGCAACATCGATCCCTATTTTATCCTTCTTATCTCATTTTCTTTCTCTATGTAGATCATCTATGTGCATGGCCTCGTCTAAAATGACATTCAAGTCGAACTATCAAGTGTTGACTTACTAGCCATGGCCTCATAGATCCATTCATCCCTATTTTATTGAAAAAAAATAGTCAAGACAGCTTTGGGTTTCAGCCTCTCAGCTCAACAAAAGGGATTCATTTGTACAAGCTTTAGATCTTGGAGACATATTCATATGTGCTTTCTTCTTTTTGTCACTACAAGTTCATGAGCTATACAATGAGGCTATCCCCATATCTGGCTTTGGCAAACTACATGATGAATAGATCCTTAAGATTAGAGAATCTCATCTTTTTGTTTGCATCAAGTCTTGTGAACCATGTTCTACTTTTGTCACTCAAGTAAAGATCGAAGGCTTGGACCTCCGTGTCATTATCAATAGGTCTTAGATATTGACACAATCCACATCGCCATGTTTATGTCAATAGCTTCACATGACATGTCCATGTTGATATGTTTTCATTGACAATCATGTCGATTGGCTCTCATCGACTTGTTCTCATTGATGTTCTATCGATAGGTTCACGTCAACAGGTTTAGATTGATAGGCGTAGACTAATAGATTGGCGAGTCAAGTTTGATATGTTGGATTGACAAGTTTTCATCGATGGTGTCAGATTGACAAGTTGGAAATTAGCAAGTTGGGATTGACATATTAACAAGTTGGGAATCACCAAGTTAGGATTGACATGTTGGGATTTATGAATTGGAGTTGACAAGATTGAGATTAACAAGTGACATTCACATGTTAGTTTGACATGCTAAGTCGAGTTTTGGATTGGGGCAAGTTTGTTTTGGGATGTTAGGGTTCACAACTTGAGATTGACAAGCTAGATTTATGAGATTTTATTAAAGAGTTCATGTGTCAACAATTTGGGATTGATGGGGCTGGATTATCATTAATCGAGTTGATCTTGCTAAATAGTTGTATTTGACTATTTTAATTAGCTTTTCCCATTAAGAAATTCTTATTGTTAGGTTTTTATTGAATAGTTTGGGCTCAAGGTTTCACATTGATGAATTTGACAGGTTTTCATGGATAGTTTGACCTTGCAATTTTTTGTCACGATGACTTTCCCTTAATAAGTTCCGATTGACAAATTTCTAAGACAAAAGCACGCTGATTTGTTTAGTTTAATAAGACCTTGTCAACAAGTTCACATTCACTCTTTTAGACAGACAAGTTCACATTGACAAGCTTACATCGATGAGTTTACATTGAGAATTTCTCATCTACAAGTTCATATTGACAATTTCACACCGATAAGTTTTTATTGACAAGTCTCCCATTAACAAGTTTCCATTAACAAGCCTATGTTGACAAGTTTGCATCACTGAGTTTACATTGATAGGCCCACACCGATAGGTTTTTTTTATAGTTTCCATTGATAGGACCCCATTGATAGGTTTACTTTGACCGAGATCTCATCGACAAGATCATATAAAAGAGGGCGCATTAAGGAAGATTGGAGCAAAAATAAAAGTGAGCATCAGAAAAGGTTTAAGTGTCGCCTTGCAAGGGCTTGGTAGGTTCTTGGGTACCGAGACAGGTCGTGAGGCCGATGCCATGTTCTCCTTAGGACACTACACTCAGCTCCCTCCTTTTTACATGCCCGAGTATGGAAAAAAAAAACCCTATAAGGAGAAATGTGCTGAAAGAAAATACCTCTTGATCAGGCTATAGGAGTCCTCGCTTAGTAGGAGCTCCTAGTTGTGTCGTCCTTAGTTTGGTAGGCAGTTCAGACCACCGCTTAGGGCAACCTCTTTGACAGTTCTTTTTAGTTTGGCCGTGTTGGAGCAGTCGGTTAGTGACTAGCTTTGGACCTTCTATCAGATTATGCTAGGCCTACTCCTTGTGGATGTCATGCCTTGGTTCTGTCAGGGGGTAGGGTGAGCATTGTGCTATGTTTAATATGTATCTATTTTGTATCAGCTTGATGCTTCCTTTAGTTGTCTTGTGCAGATCTATTGTGGGATTCGACGGGCTGAGTCGCCCTATCCTGTGGTTGCCAATGAGAGCAGAGTTTTGATGCTGAGAAGCGCTTAAAAATAGCTAAAAATTACGAATATCAAGGGAAATATATTCAACGTCGAAGGCGGCGGCTCTAGTTAGAACGATTTTAAGTGTCAAAGTGCTTTAAAGGCGCTCGAGCGACACTTGTTGATTTTTGATAATTTTTCAGACTGCCATGCAGGTTGTCAGGAGTTACCGGCCAATGTGGAATATCAAGCCGGACGCCCAGAATTTTTCAGAGCTCGAATCGGAGCCAGGACGGGGAAATGGCCACAAAATTGTCAAGATATGAAAATGTGGATACTTGGGAGACCAAAATTGGGCATGCCTTTTGAGTTTGGACCCCCTCTCTAAAATTTTATGCACCTTATGAAGCAAAAAACGTGGAGAGAGAATGAGGGATGAAGAAAAAACGTGGAGTAACATGGCGGCCGTTTTTTGCACCCTCTCATGATGGAGATGGAGTATGCAGGCTGAAAGCAACCCATACAACAGATCATGGGGCTGATCTTCTCCTTTCTTGCTGGTCTTATCGGCTGTCTTCGCCCGTTGTGGGAGCTTTCACTCAACCGCCAAGACCCACGGACCGCTTATTGCTTTAAGCGTTCCAAGCCGAGCACTAATGGCTACCTCTCACATAGCCGACGCGCCATTCACATCTACAGGTGTAGTGAGCTTACCTTGATGCCGTTCGAGTTACCTCCTCTCCCGTGCACTCCGGTAGCTCCACGATCCAAGTGCAAGCTTCAAGCAAGCTCTATCCTCAAGCTCCACGCTCCAAGCTCCATTGCCACGAGCAAGACAAGAGAAGAGAAGAGAAGAGAAGAAGAGAGGAGAAGATGGAGAGCTTCTCCTCCTCGGTCCCTCACCCTCACACACTCACTCCCTCACACTCTCACACTCCCTCTCTCAAGCACAAGCTCAAGCAAGCAAGAAGAAGAAGAAGAAGAAGAAGAAGAGGAGAGCTACTTTTGGCCACACACAAGAATGAGCTTCTCATTCACTTTTCAACTTTATATACAAAACCCTAAATCCCTTTTGGGCGGTCATCCCCTTTTTCCCTTTTTACATGGCCGGCCATAGCCTAGGCCCTTTTTCCCATTGTTCTTCTATCTTCCTAGATTCCTTTCCACCGCCCGTCTACATTTACAAATTGCAGGGGTGAGAGCCCGACGCTCTTTTACAAGATTTTAGGGTGCGCATTTTTATTTTAAAATGCGCATTTCCCCTTTTGTGTTTGCCTTGGACTTTTAAGGTTGCCCTTGTGCTTTTGGCCTTTTCTCCTATTCTTTCTTCAGTCGGGCTACCTTTTTTCCGCCTTTGCCTTGCGTCTTTTTTATTTGCTTTTGCTTTCTTCGTGTTGGGGTTAACATTACTCCCCTCCTAGACGAGTGCCAGTCCCATGGCACTCACCGTCGTAGGTAGTAGGCAGTAGCATGCACCGAAGACGTGGGTGACAAGGACGCCTGTGGTTTCCATAGAGGAGTGTTGGTGGTGGTGTGATAGAAGGTCCTAGGGGCCTGTTGGTGGTCAAGGTGGCTGGTGGAAGGTTGTTGGAGTTGGTGGTAGGGCTATGCTATGTTGTGTGTTGATGGCCAGCACAAGTGTTGGTTTTTTGGGGATTCTTCACATGACGATCCTTTGTGGGCTTGTCGGATGGTAAGGGATAAGGATTCAAAGTTGGGTGTTGATGAAGATCGAACGACACTTTTGTTGAAGTCTTCAATACCTGCAATTTGAAAACCTCTCGTGTGGTCTCTCCCTAAGGGGTAGTGCTAGTCTTTTATCGTGCACAAGACATATTTGATTAGTTTGGGAGACACATCGAACTCTTAAGCAAGCTGAGAGTATTGTCCTGCACTTGAGGACCCAAACTATGGATATACTTTGGTGCAAATATTATGTGATTGCTCGTGCATACTTAGATATTACATAGTTAGAAGACCGTGGGCTAGTTTCTCATAACAATTCGTGGATGAAGCAAAGTTGTCTATGTGGAGAAGGAGTACACGTGAAGGCATATGAGACATCCTTTGCATTGCGACTGCACGATGTAGCATAATGGAATACAAGGACACCGCACTTTCAGTAGTAGCTGGAAACTATTGGACTTGCTTGATGAGTACGGTTTACTTTTCATGGCCAAGCGTGCGGTGCTTATCACCACTGATTGCAATGGTACTAAGGCAGAGTGCAAAAGAAAATTGTGCAAGTGGGTCAGGGTGACAGGTCTAACCTTAGGCGAGACAAGCTCCCAAGGTATGTCCTGCCCTTGATGTGCCTTGAACAATTGTGGGTGATTGTAAGGGGCTAGGGGACTAGGAACGAAGCCGATCGACCGAGGTCACCAGACGTACCTAATTTGAGGACCCCTAGGTGCTGTACTGTGATAGTGGGTGCTTCTTATTTTTGCATTCACTTCTTTTTCTTTTCTTTTCTTTTCTTTCTTTTCTTTCTCTTTTTTTTTTTTTTGACTGAGTACAACCATTACAATATGTTGAGGCTATCAGCCTTCCAATGGGTTGGAAAATGTCAAGCTTCGAAGGCTCAGAAAATGAATAGTACAATGATGATGGTGCCCTAGCCTCGTTGTTAGAGAAGCAGTTGGCGAAAGGGGGAGATCCACTTGAGATATTGCAACCCTTTTTGCGGCACATGCGATGTGGGTACCATTGAGGTAACGACTGCCGTGAGCCAACTATAGAGCTTGACCCAGAAAGGGGGCGTGGCCCAGGAACGTTTTGTGGGCCATGCAATGTGGGCGGTTGGCAAGGGTGCTTTCGGCAGCATGGCTTTGCCGCGGCTCATTGTGGGGTTGTGGGTGTTGCGGTGATTTGGGCATTGAACATTTTCGCACAAGGACCTGTATTATCCTGCATCCACTTGTCGCTTCATGAGAGCATATGCATTGTGTATGCCGCAACTATAATAAACTAGTGCAATGCAAGGAGACACCACTTATTTGAATTCTATGGTGTTGACTAGACATTTATCACCTGCGCTTGATTAGCTTTTTCTTTGGCTAAAGACGTAGCATATATTAAATGCAGATATAATAAGTTATCCAAGTCAGGATCATGTCAACACTTAACAAGTCGGGAACACTTAACCATTAAAAACCAAAAGTCCTGGCCAGTTATCATTTGATAAGCCCTTTATGCATTATGGGCTACTCAATTTGTACGAGGCGGGGCGAGTCTAGATGGCCGGGTGATTGGGGCTCTGCTGGTGTGGGGCTCCCATGGGGGTGTGCCGGGAACATGTCGACCGGGATATGAATGGTGTAATCCCGGCCCGCTACCGTCTCCAGAATATCTTTAAATAGTTCATTAAATTCTTCTCTTTCCTGAGCTGCCCTTTCTACCTTTGAGCGTCTGGGGCTCGAGCGGGAGCTGGGAGTGCGTACCACTAGTGCTGCGGCCTGTTGCGGGTTTCCAGTCTCAATTTTCTTGACTTGGAGGTTCTTCGGCCTTCGCCCTGGGCAATGTCGCTTAGGGCCCCGCTTCTTGGCGTACCTCTTGATGGTGGGCACATAGCGCTCTGGTGGAGGGGCGCGTGCCACATGCTCCCGCCTTGTGCGCAGAGCGTCTCTGCATGCTAGATCTCCATGATCCTCCATGCGTTCCGCCGTAAAAGGAAACCTGCAAGATGCACTTTGAGGGTTAAACCTTGATACAGGATACAATTGTTTGCACGGAAGGGATTTTAGTGTGGTTTATGAAGCGCATATGACAAGAAGGGGAGGGGTGAGGCATGCGGTGTTTGTTGTAAAGGGATGGCCCCCGTGATGATGTTTGGTTTGCCTCCAGCCATTAGCCGATATTGGCTTATGCTAAGTCGCGTGGACTGGTTGTCGTGGAGTGGGACAGGGTACATCCTCGGGAGGATAGACCAAAAAGGGAAGAAGGTGTATAGGAAGGGACTACACCCTGTCTACACCATCAGAGTTGTTGGTCAAGGCCTCCTATGGTGGCAATATGGGTTGCATGCCCTTCACTTGGAGGTGGGCTGGTCACCCAACTTTTAAAAGCGTAATGTGAGGAGGACCTGAGGAGCTTAGCCTGTCAAACCCAACTCTTCTCCCTGCGCTTGACTATCATTGCTTGTGTGTGTTGTTATTGTTTATACATGGTGACACAAAAATCAATGTTTATTTATATACATATCTATGAATCCATGTCACATCATGAGGATAAGAACCAAGTGTAGAACTCGGGGTTGTACCGGAGCATGGCACACGCATCTAGTATTCGTGACAGCTGACTTAATACTGTTAGATATTTTGCCACGTCGAGTAGCATGGAACCTTGACCGAGTCTACTGGCAATATGTAATTCCACTTCGGTGAGAACCTTATCAATCAAAGGGCCCTGTAGCCTAGTCCCAGCTAAGTCCGTACCCCGAATGTCAGTGAGTACTCGAAGGGACGTTGGTGCCACATAGGTTGGGTCCCTTTGGGATCGCCATTTGGCCAATCGCTCCTCAGAGACTGTCATGATCTGAGCCCCTAGTTTGGCCATTACAATGCGGCTTTTGCACCAACGCTACTCAAATTGACTCTGGCCTGCTGACAGTCGCTTTAGTAGCTCTATGTCTACGAGATTCGGTCGACAAAGCACTTCATTGAACGTGACGGTTAAGCGTAGTTCGTCAGCCTCCTCGTCAGGGATGAGTCGCATCTGTTCATGTAGGAGCCTATCGTAGTGCCTGTTAAGATGTTCTTGTTCTTCCCATGATAGAGGAAAGGTCAAGTAATCTCCAAGATGCTCCTTGGGGATCGTGCCCACGTTCGCAAGGATGTAGACACGCGCAAACACTTTGAGCTTAGCCTCCAACTCAGGTAAGCATTCTGCGACACTTCTATGTTCAACGAGGGCTTGCTCGGTTGCAATCTCATGCAAAGTTCTAAGAGTTTCCTTAGGCTTTAACATGGCTGGGGGCTTAGGCCTAGATGAGCAAGATTGGTCCACGCTAGGTTTTCTTAGGCTCTTGGGGTTCTCACGTTTCTCCTGAGGTTTTGCTGTTATTTCGTCATGGTTCTTCTCGGATGTGACTGGTATAGATTTGTCACCTTGTTGTGACAGCGTTGTATCCACTCTTGATTGATCAATGTGAGTTCTATTGTCAGTGGATAGAGTGTTGCAAGCAACTGTTGATGGCAACGGTTGCTTTGGTTTCTCAGAACACACGGATGTGTCTGGGGTTTCACCGCTATTAGGAGAGGCATCAGTGGGTTCATTGCTGGATGGACTCGATGCTTTATTCATCAACTCTCCAGCGCCCTTTGTCTCAATGTTCTTTGGGTCCACAACCACCTACAACTGTTGCCGTTTTCTCTGCTTTCTCCTCTTTTTCTTGGTCAATGAAGGTGCCTCTCTCAACAACTCAGGACCCTGGACTATATTGACTGTTGATGTGCTTGGTCGGGCCTCAGCATTTCCCTTCTCTAGTGTGTCCTTATGGGACATAGCCGTGGTTTGCTGAATAGCCTTGCCCGGTTGTGAGGGCACATCTGCCGCCCTTTTCGGAGAGTCTAGCTTTTCAACCAACCCCCCTGCGTTTAACTCTCCCGTCCTAGGCTTTAGGCACTTTGAAAGTACTGGAGTTGTTGAGGGATTTGGTTGCGACACCTCCTCCAACGGTAAACTATTAAGGACACGTTCCACAAGGGGCATTGTCACGGCCAAGGGCTGTGACTGCTGTGATCCTGGATTGGAAGTAGTAGCAACTAGTTTAGTGGCTGGCTACCCTTGGTGGATTGTGGTGTCAAGTCCCTAGGGCGATCAGAAGTGGTTGTGTCTTTCGTTGGCCTTTGAGCACTCATTTGTGTAGATCGAACATGAGTTGATCTAGTCGCATTAGGTGGCTCAGGCATATCCTTGGGTTGAGAGCTACAGATGGCATCATGTCCCACCTCTTTGACGATTGGAAGCTTAGATGGAGATAGAGATTGGAATTGAGCAGTCGCCCTTGACAACTGCCGTGGTGCTTCCTGTGTCTGTTTGGGAGAAGAGGGCGTAAGAGATCTAGGACTCTTGGGTGGACTTGGCACTCGCTGAATGATCTGCTCGAGGTTACTAGACGATTGTGCCATTTGCTTTGTTGAGCGATCAGCCTTGCCTTGAGCAATGTTGTGCCCATGATGCTTGTTCTCCTCTTGGGGAATCAAAGGCTCATTGGGCACTAATGGCTTTTGTGCACGCTCAATGGTTACATATGACATCTGCTTATTAAGCATGCTAGGTTGAGGCTCTTCCTTTTGAACACTCATGTCCGATTTCTTACCTTGAGACCTAGAGTTTCTCTTAGATTTCCTCCTATGCTTCGTTGCTTTTGATGCACTCTGGCCTTTAGTCAACCAGGGAGGTTTGGCAAGGGGTTTTGGCACCCAAATCCATCGGTTGCTTGCATAATACCCTTGAGCCCGAAGCAACGCCTTGGATATCCATCGTGGCATTGTGATGGCTCTCCATCGACGCCTCCGTCTATAAGGCTTGGGCTTCTTTTGGGGTCTTCTACGATATTTGTAAGTCCAAAGCCCGTCCTTGGCATTGTCTCTTGACCTTCTTATTTCAGGCCCGGCCTCACTCACTGGTTCTCGTTGTTCGACCTGTGCTTGTATCAGTTTTTCCAACAAGTCCTTGCTCTCATCAGTAGGTTTGACTATTACGTCAGCACCTTCCTTGCCTTTCCCTTGAGGTTCGATGAGGTCACCTTTGCTAAAGGTGGTGACTATCCTCACACCCGGTAGTGTCAGGTGTATCCTCTGTGCTACATAGTCAGCCTCGCATTTGGTCGCCCTTTTGAAGGGTCTTCCTAGGAAGGTCTCTTTCCTGTAGCTAGCACTTTTTGGAGGAACATGAAATAGGATAGGCAAGCTTTCCGTTTCAATTGTCGCAAGGATTTTGCACTTCCCTATGAGTGCTTGTGGGTGTCCCCCATAAGGGCTAAGAGTTGCACTAGTCGGTGTGAGCTCTGGTTGGCCTAGTAGGGTCCATGATTCATAGGTCAAGATGTTAAAATCTGCACCTTCATCAATTAGAGCATCGATAGTATGCTCTCTTTTCGCAGTGAGTCTGACCCTAAGATAAGCAGGTGGTACTATTTCTCCATCTTCCGGGTCTTGGCCTGTAAATTTAAGCCTTCTGACAGATGCCCTTGAGTTCTCGACTGCACGACCAGATGTGGATTCTCCACTGCTGTCTTGGATCGTCAGTGCAGTGCTATTCAAGGTACATCTCTCGTCAAGAGTGTCATGTCTAGTCATCTTCGCATTTGTAGCTTGCTGAAGTTGCATTTTGCTCTGACTAGACACGGTTTGAACACAATGTCTTTGTGTTCTCGTGGTGTGGCCTTTTTGCCCTTGATGGCTAGATTGGCCCATTGATGTTCTAGGGTCTCTGTTTCTCTCTGTTCGGGCATGGGCTTTTGGTTGCTCTATTGCAAGTGAGACTCCATGCTGGTGTAGAGCCATTACTTCACTAGGGTCCAATTTGGAAGACCTGTCACGGCGCGCGTTTTCTCTCCAACCTACTTGGGGGAGGTGCGGAGGGGGCAAAGCCCCCTCTGCGGGGGTCCGGGGGGGCAGTCCCCCCTGGCCCGCAGGGCCGTTACGGTAGACGCCATATGCAATTTGGAGGATCGTTTGTAGCCAAATTTTGAGCTACGTGCTCTAAATTTTAGCCCGATTATGGATTTGTGATGTGCCTTTAGCTCTACGTAGCCTTTGGGGTCAATTTCGGGGTTTAGATGCATCAGATTTGTGTTCTGGATACCTATCCGATTTGACAGTTTTTTTTTTGGTCCGATTCTAAGATGTCCGATTTTCAGGAGTCCGATTATCAGAATCGGACGTCCGATTTTGGGTGGGTCCGATCGGACCAGTGGTCCGATTTTGGTCACGTCCGATTCTAGGAGTCGGATCAAAAAGTGGTCCGATTTTCAAGTGGTCCGCGTTCGATTCTGGCTGGTCCGATTCTGGGACTCAGAGGGCCTGGTCCGATTATGGACTCGTCCGAGTGTCTGAGTCGGACGGATTGGTCCGAGCGGTCCGATCGGACAGGATGGTCCGATTGGACGAGAGTCTGAGTCCGAGTGGTCCGAGCGTCCGATTCTCAAAATCAGACGGGTTGGTCCGAGTGCCACGTGGCACGTCCGATCGGGCTGGTCCGATTCTCAGAATCGGACGGTCCGACTCCCGAACTCGGGTGGTCCGATTCTGGGAATCGGACCACAGCGAGTTGGTCCGAGTACGTCGGCGGCGGGCGCGATTCCCGCGCGTTTGACCCCTCCTTACTGTTTGCTGCACGCAATCACCGCCGACCTTCTAGATCTGATTAGAGAACTTGTTAGAAAACACCAGACTCACCTGGAGCAGCATGAATCACCGATGCCTAGGAATCGGGGCAACGCTTCCTCGTCCTGTGAACCAGAAGTTCTCTCTCTCTCTCTCTCTCTCACAAAAGGCAAACCAAGGAAATGAGGTCTGTCCTGGCCTCCTAGGCCTCTTAAGGTCCTTTCCCAGCACTGCAGAACCTCACAGCTAGTTCCCTGTCCCTATCTTCCCAGAAACTTGAATCTGGTCCCCTGTTTCCCTGTTTTAGCCTGTTATACAGCAATAGAAAACCCTACTGTTTGCTTGTTTTTTTCTTCTTTTTCTTTGTTTTTTCCTACCCTATATGCATCCAAATCACAAAATAAATACCTATACTACTCCATTCCACAACATAAATCACAGAAAGCAAAAAACCTACTTACCAAGGAGATCGAATATCATCTTCAACCCCCTCCCTTCCTACCTATCTCAAGCACCAGTTCAGGGAAACCCTTACTTTGATGCTCGTTTCGAAGCGCGCAAGCGCTCAAGGCTTGAATCCGTTGGTCCCGGCAACGGAACCAAAATGTGGGAGCTTTCACTCAACCACCAAGACCCACGGACCGCTTATTGCTTCAAGGGTTCCAAGCCGAGCACTAATGGCTACCTCTCACATAGCCGACGCGCCATTCACATCTACAGGTGTAGTGAGCTTACCTTGATGCCGTTCGAGTTACCTCCTCTCCCGTGCACTCCGGTAGCTCCACGATCCAAGTGCAAGCTTCAAGCAAGCTCCATCCTCAAGCTCCACGCTCCAAGCTCCATTGCCGCGAGCAAGACAAGAGAAGAGAAGAGAAGAGAAGAAGAGAGGAGAAAATGGAGAGCTTCTCCTCCTCGGTCCCTCACCCTCACACACTCACTCCCTCACACTCTCACACTCCCTCTCTCAAGCACAAGCTCAAGCAAGCAAGAACAAGAAGAAGAAGAAGAAGAGGAGAGCTACTTTTGGCCACACACAAGAATGAGCTTCTCATTCACTTTTCAACTTTATATACAAAACCCTAAATCCCTTTTGGGCGGTCATCCCCTTTTCCCCTTTTTACATGGCCGGCCATAGCCTAGGCCCTTTTTCCCATTGTCCTTCTATCTTCCTAGATTCCTTTCCACCGCCCGTCTACATTTACAAATTGCACGGGTGAGAGCCCGGCGCTCTTTTACAAGATTTCAGGGTGCGCCTTTTTATTTTAAAATGCGCATTTTCCCTTTTGTGTTTGCCTTGGACTTTTAAGGTTGCCCTTGCGCTTTTGGTCTTTTCTCCTATTATTTCTTCAGTCGGGCTACCTTTTTTCCGCCTTTGCCTTGCGTCTTTTTTATTTCCTTTTGCTTTCTTCGTGTTGGGGTTAACACCCATACAATGGTGGCCTGAATGAAGAGAGCCAATTCTAGTCTTTCTCTCTCCTCCCTCTCTCTCCCTTAAGGGGTTGTTCTTGTGTGGAAGGAGACAATGAAGAATGATGGAGGAAAGCTTGTCCGGATGAGATCGGATTGCTTCCGGATGGATGAAGACTTGAAGAGTGCTGTTCTTGAAGATGCTGAGCATTAAATACATGCTAGAAATCAGTCCCGAGACATGGCAAATAAAAACCCGCAACCCGCAAAGATCAGTAATTCTATTTTTTACAAAGGAAATTGATGTTTTATGTAATTTGCTTCATGAATACTTGCTCCCATGGGATGATTATGCCTTATGTTGTTGTTTTCTATGAGTTTGATCAGTTTGTGCTCAGAAAATCAGAAAATCATAAGTGTTGTGATTGAAATTAATGGTGTAAAACCCGTAAAACATGCGAAATTGGGTGTTTTTGATATATAAATGGAAAATATAATGAGATACACCAACTAAATTTGTGTTTTTGCTACAAATGAACCTAAGGGCCACAGCCCACAACTCATTTTGTATTTTTAGTTATTTAATATTGCGAAAAAATACAAGGAAAATAGGAGAAATGGGTAAAAATAAGTGAAAAATAGGTTTTGAGTGTGCGAAAAATACTAAAAAATAAGATTCATGTTTGTGTATGTATGGGGGGTCTGAAGTATGAGGTTTAGCCTCAGCAGTTTAGTCCTACCTTTATGTTTTTGTGAGTTTTTATTGCTTTTCATACAAAAAAAAAACCATGGAAAACATTACCCTAAACCTATGCACCGTGCACAATCTAAACGGCAAGGGGGTAAAGAGAATGAGAGTGGTGTTTAAGTACTGAGAGAAAGAAAAGGCTGATTGGTTGCATCTATGCATATCATATAGATCGATCGTTAATTTAAAATAAGAATATAGTAGCACGAGGTCTCCTCGGTGCTAGGTTCGTGCAACGTAGCAATTACGTGTTAGAGAAATTCATTGAAAGAATGCTTTTGCACTAAGCACAATGCTGATTTTTCTTTGTTTGAGCACGTGGGCATTCACAATTTGCATGAATCATAAAGAAATTTAAAAGGTATCAAACAATATCTCCTGGATGCATGGCAATTGCTTGCTAGAGGAACATGACCAACATTGAGTGAGTAAGGTTGTTCTAAGCTGTAGGCTAGGCGTTGGGTCTAAGGGGTAAGTAAAGTGAGGAAGCATGGTATATCTCTTGGAAATACGCAAATCATAAAAGAGAGAAGTTTGTGTTCGTATCTTATATATATTTAGCGACGCATAGAGGGGCCAATCCCCAAGGTGTAGGAGAGTCGTAGTGAGGTAGCGGCAGTCAGCCGTGGGAGGGACCTCCTATGTTTGTACTTCGTGCTATTTGGCAATGTGCTAGGGACTCCCTCTGAGGAGTGTTAATTGGATTAGAGTTGGACTATGAGATGTGATACAAATGCAAGATGTTTAGGAAGATGATGTATGTGTCATCCACGCTCCTAGCCTGGGGTTGTTGAGCACATGATAGAGGTCTGGCTAGTGCATGAGCCAGTGCCGGCCCATTTTAGGTCCCATCAGTACCTCTTAAGGGTAGGCACATATCGCTCTGGTGGAGGCACTTGTGCCTTATGCTCACTTCTACGGAGGAGAGCTTCCTTGTATGCTAGTTGCATTGTGTGCTCCATGACAGCTATTATGGGAAAATCTGCAAAATGTGAATCAAGGTTAGGCTTTGAGGTAGCATAGAATTATTTGCATGAAAGGGATTAAACAGTGGATGATTAAGCACATATCACGAGGAGGGGTGAGGTGAGGCATGCAATGTTTGTTGTAGAGGGACGTCCCCCATGATGATATTCGTCCTGATTTGATTGCGGGGCATATTCCAGCCATTAGCAGATCTTGGCTTATGCTAAGTTGCGTGGACTGGTTGTCATGGAGTGGAGCAAGGCTCGTCCCCGAAAGGATAGACTGAAAAGGGGAAAGGTGTATAGAAGGGGACGGTGCCCCGTCTACGCCATCAAAGTTGTTGGTCAGGGCTTCCTATGGTGGTAATGAGGGTTGCATGCCCTCCACCCGGAGGTGGGAATGGTCACACGACTTCTAGACATGTGGTGAGAGGAGGACCTGAGGAGCTCAGCTTGTCAAACCCAACTCTTCTCCCTGTGCTTGACTATCATTGCTTGTGTGTGTTGATATTATCTATACAGGGTCACAAAACTCATTGTTATGAGGATAAAAACCAATTCTAGAACTCACGACTGTACTAGAGTGTGGCACACACATTCAGTACTCGTGGTAGCTTACTCAATAACAATAGATCTTTTGCAACATTGAGTAGCATGGCACCTTATCCAAGTCTACTGGCAACATGTAACTCCTCCTCAGTGAGAGCCTTATCAGCCAGAGAGTTCTCTTGGCTAGTTCCAGCTAAGTCCGTACCCCGAGTGACAGTCAACACTCAAAAGGAAGTTGGTGCCACATAGATTGGGTCTCTTTAAGACCGCCATTTGGCCAATCGCTCCTCTGAGACTATCATAACTTGGGCTCCTAGTTTGGCCATTGTAACGCGATTTTCAAACCAACGTTCTTCAAATTGACTTCGACTCTCTGGTTGTCACTTTAGTTGCTCTATCTCTAAGAGATTTGGTTGGCAGAGTACCCCATTGAATGTCACAGTTAAGCATAGTTCATCGGCTTCCTCGTCAAAGATAAGTCACATGCGTTCATGCATAGGAGCCTGTCATAGTGCTGGTCAAGATGTTCTTGCTCTTCCCAAGATAGGGAAAATGGCAAGTATTCTTTCAGCTACCCCCTAGGGAATGCACCCATGTCTCTTAGGACGTAAACACGTGCAAACACTTTGAGCTTAGCATCCAACTCAGTTAAGCATTCTGCAACACTTCTATGTTCAATGAGGGCTTGCTTCATTGCTATCTCATGCAAGGTTCTAGGAGTTTCCTTAGGCTTTAGCATGGCTGGGGACTCAGGCCTAGATGAGCAAGATTGGTCAGTTCTAGGATTGCTTATGTCCTGGGGTGTCCATGTTTCTCCTGAGGCTTTGTTATTGCATCATGGTTCTCCTTGGATGTGACCGGTATAGATTTGTCACCCTATTGTGACAGTGTTGTATCCACTCTTGATCGGTCAATGCAAGTTTTGTTATCGGTGGATTGAGTGGTGCGAGCAACTGTTGATAGTGATGGTCGCTTTGACTTAGCAGAACACACTAATGTTTTTGAGGTTTCACCACTGTTAGGGGAGATGGCAATGGTTTCCTTATCGGGTGAATTCGATGCCTTATTCCCAAGTTCTTCCATGCTCTTGGTCTCAATGTTCTTGGCGTCCACAACCACTTGTAGCTGCCGTTGTGTTTGTTGTGTTTTCCTCTTGTTCATGGGCCATGAAGGTGTCTTTCTTAAAGACTCAGGACCCCGAAATAGGTCAGTCGTTGATATGTTTAGTTGGGCCTTAGCACTCTCTTTCTCTGGTGTGCTCTCATGGGACTTAGCTGCAACGTGCTGAATAGCCTTGCTAGGTTGATTGGTCAGATGCGCCATCTCTTTGGCCACACCTTCGAGAGGTTTCTCCTCAAGCCTAGGCTTTAGGTGCTTTGGCAGTGCTAGAGATATCAAGGATGTTGGTTGCGACACCTCTTCCATCGGTGAATGGCTAAGGACATGTTCTACAAGGGGCATCATCACGGCCAAAGGCTGTGACTACTATGATTCCTGATTGGAAGTAGTAACGGGTAGTTCAGTAGACTGGCTACCGTTGGTAGATTGCGGTGTTGGGTCCTCAGGCAGATCGGAAGTGGGTGTGTCTTTTGTTGCCCTTTGAGCATTCACTTGTGCAGATTGAGCCTCAGTTGATCTAGTCACATTAGATTGCATAGGCATATCCTTGGACCGAGAGCTACGGGTGGTGTTGTGTCCCACCTCTTGGACATTTGAAAGCTTAGATGGAGATAGAGATTGGGATTGAGCAGCTGCACTCGACGATTGCTTTTGTGCTTCCTGTGTCCATTTCAAAAAAGAGGGTGTAGGAGACTTGGGACCTCTAAGTGGCTGGAAGATTTTCTCGTGGCTGTTAGATGATTTTTCCATTTGCTTTGTTGAGCATTTAGCCTTGCCATGAGCAATGTTGTGCCTATGTTGCCTACTATCCTCTTGGGAAATCAACGGCTCCATAGGCACTAGTGGCTTTTTCTTACCCTCAACGATTACATCTAATATTCGCAATGTTGTGCCTATGTTGCCTACTATCCTCTTGGAAAATCAATGGCTCCATAGGCACTAGTGGCTTTTTCTTACCCTCAATGATTACATCTAATATTCGCTCATCAAGCATGCTAGGCTGAGGATTTACCCTTCAAACAGTCCCGTTTGGTTTCTTGATTTCGATCGTGAGGGGCTCGGTCACTCTAATGTTTTTGACTCGAGACTTGGATTTTTGTTTAGATTTCCTGCTGTGCTTCTTTGCTCTTGATACGGTTTGGCCTTCACCTGATAGAGGAGGTTTAGCAAGGGGTTTTGGTATCCAAATCCATCGGTTACCTGCGTAATACCCTTTAGCATGTAGCAACGCTTTAGATATCCATCTTGGCATTGTGCTAGCTCTCCATCGATACCTTCGTCTATAAGGCTTGGGCTTCTTTTGGGGTCTTCTACGATATTTGTAAGTCCAAAGCCCATCCTTTGCATTATCTCCTGATCTTCTTGTTTCAAGCATGGCCTTGCTCAATGGTTCTCATTGTTCAACCTGTGCTTGTATCAATGCTTTCAACAAGTCCTTGGTCTCGTTAGTAGGCTTGACTGTTATGTCAGCACCTTCCTTGCCTTTCCCTCGAGGTTCAATGAGATCACCCTTACTAAAGGTTGCGATTATCCTCACACCCGGTAGTGTCAAGTGTATCCTCTGTGCTACATAATCGGCCTCACACTTGGTCGCCCTTTTGAAAGGTCGTCGGAGGAGGGTTTCCTTCCCACAATTAGCACTATTTGGAGGAACATGGAATAGGATAGGAAAGCTTTCCGTTTCAATGGTTACAAGGATTTTGCACTTTCCCATAAGTGCTTGGGAGTTTCCCTTGTAAGGACTAAGAGTTGCATTAGTCGGTGTGAGCTCTAGTTGGCCTAGTAGAGTCGATGCTTCATAGGTCAAGATATTAAAATTTTCCCCTTCATCGATGAGAGCATCGACTATATGCTCTCTTTTTGTGGTGAGTTTGACCCTAAGATAAGCAGGCAGCACTATGTCTTCATCTTCTGGGTCTTGGCTTGTAAATTTAAGCCTCCTGATGCATGCCTTTGAGTCCCCAGCTGCACGACTAGATGTCGATTCTCCACTGATGTCTCGGATCGTATGTGTAGTGCTATTCAAGGTGCATCTATAGTCAAGAATGTCATATTTAGTCATCCTTGTGGTTGTAGCTTGATGTTGTTGCTTTCCGCTTTGACTAGATGTAGTCTCAAACACATACATGTTTTTGTGGTGTGGCCTTTTTGCCCTTGTTGGCTAGATTGACCCATTGAGGTTCTAGGGTCTCTATTTGTCTTTGTTTGGGTATGGGCTTTTGGTTGTCTTCTGCAGAGGTGCAAATCCATGCTTGTGTAGGGCCATTACTACACTAGGATCTAATTTGCAAGACTTATCAGGGTGCACATTTTCTCTCCAACCTACTTGGGGGAGGTGCGGAGGGGGTGGCAGTCCCCTCGGCCCGCAAGGCCGTTACGGTAACACCATACCTGATTTGAAGGACCATTCGTAGCCAAGTTTTGAACTACTTGTTCTAGATTTTAGTCTAGTGATAGGTCTATGATGTGCTTTTGGGTCTATACGGTGCGTCTCTGTGTTGGTTTCTGGGTCTATGGGTCAAATGTCTAAAAAAATCAAAATTCGGTCCAGTAGGTCCGAATTGCAGGGGCTGAGTGACCAATTCGGATGGGCCGAGTGGTAGGCATCCAACTCAGTTGGTGTTGGGCCAAGTCGGCCGGTGAGCTGAGGGCCGAATATCAGGTTGGTCCAAATGCTTGATTTGAATGGGCCGAGCGAAGGGCGTTCGAATAAAATGGGCCGAATGGCTTCAAATTGGCCTTGTAGAGGCATTACTTGCCCCACCACTGGCATCATTTACTTATGCTCATTATCCACATTTGGAACATCATGCTACTGCATTGGCTCTTCCTTTGGTACATCTTGTTGTCCTAAATCTCTTGAAGATAATTTCCTCTTCTTACCTTTGTTGCCCCCATTTAAGGAGTTCAAAAAGCGCATGAATTAAGGACAATATGTCAATTTTGCATAAACATTTTAGCTACTTTTGAGTCTATCTTTAAAGTTTAAACTAGTCCAATAGATTCCTCTTACTCATGTGTGTCATAAGCTTCGACCAACCTCTTGTCCAATTTCCTCATTTTCAACTTACTCCCACCATGCTGAGTGCCTTGTCTAAGACTAGATATTACATTTGCGCTATCACTTTGTCACTTTTTTCGAATGATAGGCATCACCCCTACTTGATCCTATCTAAATATCTGAAGATATGCTTCTTGTAGCACTTAGATGATCATAAATTCAGCAAAAATGCAATCACTATGGCTTGTACACAAGTACGTTGGGCTCACCTACTCAAAGGAATTTTTGATATCTTGGTAATGTAATAATGAAGCCAACCTTCCTTCTTGTATAGGGTAGTAAATGGATTGATAAAGCACTAATTATAGCAAGCACAACATTCATGTCAAATGAAAATTCAAATGCCGCTATGTAATCTTGGACATTGGACACTTGATTGGCCCCAAAACTAGTGCCCCTTATGATATTTCTTTAACTTGTATTGGTAAATGTTGAATTACATTGAGATCCAGTCTGATCTCCTTCAATTTTCAATACATCTTACTATTGATAGCAATGAGTAAGCCTTCAATCTTGGACATTGGACACTTGATTGGCCCCAAAACTTGTTGAGAAATAAGCCAAAGTCTAAGGCATAGTCTAAGCCTTATCATATTGTTGTATGTAAAGTGTCCTTAAGTTTGGGGGCATCTATCTTTTGAGGATACCATTTTAGTGTGTGGACTGTTTTGGAGATATGGTGGGAGAATATTGAAGAAGAAGAGAATGAAGAAAGCTTGAGCCTCTCCTTGTCTCAACCACCTTATGTTGTGTAACCCCATCGAATCTCTCATCTACTTTCATTTGGTATCAGAGCGGGAGTGAAGGATTGACGTGAGGAGCGCATCAAATCGAGGTCTCAGCTGATGATTTTGTGATTTCATGTGATAGATCGGGGGATTTAAACTATTCAGCAGCCTGTGTCTGTAATTGAGTGCTGAGGTCTTCAATTTTTTGCTTCTCCGAACACAATACATAGGTTTCATGCCAAGCTTTTGCATTGCTTTTCTGCTTTTCTTCTCACTGCGACTCTGTTTCCCTTTCCCATTGGCAAGGCCACCATCTTCCCCATCTAGTTCAGGGGCGCCATCGTCATCATTGACAGCACGCAGTACAGTGATAGTAGTTCACATTCGAAGCCAGGAAGTTTCTTTCCGGTTCCACTTTTGCAGAGCATCAAATCGGGAGCCTAGCTGTGAGATTTCCACTTGTGATGTTCACAAAACGGTTCTAAAATAGATGAATGCACATATAGAAAACACATTCTGATTACTGATTCAGAACCGATAGCTGGAGATCGTTTAGCTTCCTGATGTCTAATCCGGCAGTGCTTTGAAGACAAGCATAAGAAGCTTTTAACCAAATAGCCTTTCAGGAAGAAAATCCCATTCAGACGGGCCTACATGACCTTGTTGCCAGCATAATTGATTCATTCGGGCTTTGTGGTGATGGTTATGATGGATACAACCAATTCAAATGACGAGGAAAGAGAGTGCCTCCTTCTTCTTGCAACCAGTACAGTCATCGTCATCATCATCATCCTACCAAGGAGTCTCCACTTCTTCCTTCTCAGTAACTACAGCTTCAGATGCTATTATATCGGATCATCTTGATATTCGAGGATTGGTTGAGCAAAACAGTCAACTGCGTACCCTTGTCAGGTCTCTTAGTCGTCAAAATGAGGAGTGTGAGAAGGAGCTAAAGGCTGCATTTGATTCAGAACTTAAAAAGCGAGTGGAAGAGGCTACTCAAAAAGTTTCTGCAATTCTAAAAAAGTCTGAGGAACAGACTGAGCTCATAACACAGTAAATATTTACCATGAGGCCATATTATCAAGAATGGAGCAAATGGTTTTGTTTACTAATCAAACGAAATCTTCCATTGAGAAGTTAGTAGATTCAACGACTCAAACAAAGGCTTCTATTGATAAGTTGGTGGAATCTAGTGCTCAAATTATGGCACAATTCTCCCAATGGATGCAAATGGGATCTAAAGAAGCTAAGGAGAAAGCTTATTCAAATAGTGAGCCTTCAGTCCCACTTCAACCATCTAACCAAAATGGTCATGGTCATGGGATTATTGGAAGAAGAGGCATACCAAATATCCAATATGAAGTAGGTGAGGCTTCACAAAGTCATGATGACTATTTGGGTAGTTTGAATGGAGCTAACTCTCAAGCTTTTGGGCTAAATACTCATATTCCTAGAGGTCCTCTACCAACAGGAAGCTTGCATAGTGGTTCTCAGCCACCTATTGGGAGATTTCCATCTCAATTTGGGGGCTCAATGCATGGTACTCATGATCAATCTATTTTGGGATAGCAACCATTCCATGAAAGAGAGCTAAAGGACAAGATTGTTTTAGCCAAATTTAATGGTCAGTCATCTTCACCATCTGATTTAGAGGAGTGGACCTCTAAGATGGAATCCTACTTTGACATATTCCCTAAAACTGATGACATGAAGATTCATTTTGCTTCCTTGCATTTGGAGGGATTTGCCTATACTTGGTGGAGGTATATAAAAAAAGAAAACATACTTGTAGAGAATTGGGAAGCTTTCAAGGCACTTATGGGTGGCTGAAGTATTTGTCTCCCCTCTTGAAAAAGAGAAATTGGCATGGAGATAGTATGGTTTGGAACAAAGAGGCCTAAGTGCAAGAGAGTACACTAACCAATTCTCAACCTAACCATGTATGTAGAAAGCATTAGTGATGAGGCTAAGCTCCACAAGTACATGTATGGTTTAGAGCCATCTTTGATGTCATGGCACAAAACCCTACTTCCCTTTTTAAGGCTATTGAGCTTGCGGAGCGCTATGGAAGAAAATATAGAAGAGAATCTTCATTTTAGCCTGGTTTTGGACAGCCAAGGACTATTTTTAAACAGGGGCAAGTTGGTAACACTTATGGCAACAATCATGTGCCAAATGGGAGTTTACGGATACCAACTTATCCACCATTCAATGCTTCTAGACCTCAAAGTAATTTCAGGATAGCAAACAGTCCTAGAGTTGACTTCAAACAAGGGGACAGCAAGCCTAAATCCATTTCAGCCAACATGAATCCTAAGTCTATTCCTATGGATCTTTACAAAGAAATAAAGGAGAAAGGCTTATGTTTCAAGTGTGGGGAAAAGTATACACCTGATCATGCCTCAAAGTGTGTATACAAAAATATCAAACCCAAGCTTCAGAGTATGTTAGCCTTTGAGGATTTTGAAGATGAGATGGATGAAGCTAATGGAATTGCACTTAATGCTGAAAATGAAGATCTTGAGGAAGAAGTTGGGCAAGAGTATTTCTATGATCCAACCGACTCTTTTCCTTTTGAGCCAGGTGGAAGTGTTCCTTTTGATCCAGGTGGGACTTGTCATGAGCCACTTGCTGCCACTAATTGTTCTATTTCCATAGATGATTGGACAGTATCTAAGAGCCCTAATACACTTCGTATGAAGGGAAACATTCGTGGAAAGCCAGTGTTCATTCTGATAGACAGTGGCAGTACCCATATTTTTGTGAATAAGTCCATCATGGACAAGCTGAATTGTATTCCCACAGATTTACAGTAGGCCATTAGAGTTCAAGTGGCCAATGGTGAAGAGGAAATCAGCACACAGATATGCCCACAGGTTTCTTTACAGCTGGTTGAAAATTTTGAAGCAAAAGTAAACTTGATCACTTTGGAAATGGGGGCCTATAGACATCGTACTCGGTTGTGATTGGTTGATGACATTAGGCAGGATCACTCTGGATTTCTCATAGTTGTATATGGAGTTTATCTTCAATGGACAGCTCATCCGTTTACACAGAATTCCTAGTAGATCAGATTTTCAGCTTATTACCATTCAACAAATCAAAAGGGAGTACAAGAGGCACTCACAAATATTTGTTATGCATTTGAATAAAAAGATGCAAGATCAGCCCAATAATTCAGCAAACCATCCAACCTTGACAACTCTTCTTGAGGAGTATAGGGATTTATTTGAGGTACCTACTTCATTGCCTCCCAACAGAGTAGTAGATCACCCCATTGATATGGAGCCCAACTCAAAGACAATTAATAAGCCACCTTACAAATTATCAAAGTGTGAATGAGAGGAAGTAGCCAAGCAAATCAAGGAACTTCTTGAGATGGGATTCATTGAATCAAGTTCTTCACCTTATGCATCTCCATTTTTGTTAGTAAAAAAGAAAGATGGATTTTTCAGAATGTGCATTGACTATACGGATCTTAATAAGATCACAGTGAAGAACAGGTATCCGATACCTAGGATTGATGATTTGCTCGATGAGCTCAAGGGGGCTCAATTCTTTACAAAGATTGATTTGAGGTCAGGGTATCATCAGATTTGCATGCGAGAGGGTGATGAAGTCAAGACTGCTTTCAGGACTAATAGGGGGCTCTATCATTTCTTAGTGATGCCATTTGGGCTTATAAATGCTCCAGCTACCTTCCAAAGCCTCATGAATAATATTTTACAGGCTTTTCTCTTTTAGTTTGTCTTCATGTTCTTTGATGACATTCTGATCTACAGTAAGACTTTACAAGATCACTTGGCACATATGAGGAGGGTTTTTTTATGTATTGAGACATCACAGGATTTTTGCTAAGGAGAAGAAGTGTTCTTTCATGCAAACTGAAGTGGAATACTTGGGACATATTGTCAGTGAAAAAGGAATACAGGATGATCCCAAGAAGGTGCAATGTATTAAAGATTGGCCAATACCTACTACTGCTACTTCTCTTAGAGGATTCCTTGGTTTATCTTCATTCTATCACTGATTCATCAAGCATTATGCGGCCATTGCAGCTCCTTTGATTGATAGGTTGAAGAAGGAGGTTTTCTTTTGGGATGCTCTTGCAAATAGTAGCTTCAACTAGTTTAAGCAACTCCTTACCTTTTCTCCTATCTTAGTATGCTCGGACGTCTTGAAAGAATTTACTATACAATGTGATGCTAGTGGCCATGGCATTGGGGCTGTTTTGTTATAGGAGTATAGAGTGATTGCCTTTGAGAGTCGTAAGCTTACAGATAAAGAAATGGCCATGAATGTTTATGACCATGAGATATTGGCTATCTTGCATGCAATTAAGAAATGGCACCATTACTTGTATGGCAGCCGATTCAGAGTACACTAATCACAGGGTTCTTAAGTGTTTTCTTACTCAGTCCAATCTTACTCCTAAACAGTGTCGGTGGGTCACTACACTACAGAATTATGATTTTGACATCACTCATACGAGGGTCAAAGATAATATAGAGGCTGATTCTCTTTCTCGTATGTGGGCTTGCAAAGTTTCAGTTATGACTAAATTGCATAATGATTGGATTGAAGAATTACAAGAGGCTTATCTTCTGGATGAAGAATTCAACCATATTTTTCAAAAATTACAGCAAGGTCTTATGGAAGAAAACTCGCATTATCAGTTCAAAAATGGACTTATTTGGTTGAAAGGCAAGATTGTTATTCCTTCTACCTCTTCTTTTACATGGAAAATTATGGAGGAACTACATTCTTCACCTTTAGCTGGACATTTAGGAGTTTTCAAGACCTATGACAAGATCAGCAAAAGTTTCTATTGGAAAGGACTGTGGAAAGATGTCAATGACTTTTTCATGAAGTGTATGCCTTGTCAACAGAATAAGGATAGCACCCATAAGCCAAGAGGTTTGTTACAGCCATTACCTATTCTGAAACGATACTTTGCCATATCCAAGAAAACACAAGAAAACTAACAAGAAATGCTTCCAAGAAATGCTAGAAACAAACCATAGCTTGCCATTCATATTCAATGAGAAGAAGAAATACAAATGTTGAAGCCATGGCTGCTTGTTGAGAATACTATGATGATGGCTGCTGCAAGGTACACACCCTTTGCAATGGTGGGGAAGGAAGAAACCTTCTAGCTCCAAGAAGTGGAGCTTCAAGAAATGAATTGAAAAGATGTGTTACATTGGCACTCTCTTGCCTTTTGTACTCTAGCCTAAAAATAGGCTAAATTGATGGCCTAATTAAAGTAGCATTAAATTTGCTTTATTACAATCCATCCCTGCCCAAAAATTTTGTCCTCAAAACTTTGAGAACTGAAATGACAAGTGGATGGTAAATGTAAAGGAACGAGTAACCAACGTTGAATTTCCTTGTTGAATTTGTCCTTTGAAGAAGATACTCTTCCATGATAAGAATCTTGAAAATAAACTCAAAACAGTGGAAATCTGGAATGCTGTCCTAAACAGGGTAGTGATAGTAAATGACCCATAACTTTGGATAGAAATGTCGGAATGACGCATATGAGATATAGAAATGAAGTTTACTTCATAAGGTATCCATCCATGTCATCAAAATCCAATTTTGATGTTGATAGGTCAATTATTTTCATAACAAAAATTTATAACAGCAAGCTGTCCACTGTGTAATGAGCTAAGTATCTTCTTGAAGAAGCCATGGATATTGATCCAAATATGAAGCATGCTGCCAAGATGATTCTTCCATAGGCAATCCTTTCCATTTGATAAGATATTCCATAAAAATACGGTTCCTTAGAACCTTCTTCCTCTTGCCAATAATCCTTTCGGGCTCATAGATGATTAAGCCATCTTCATCAAGAGGAGGTAATTCTTCAAGAACTTGTATGTCAAGGCCAATATACTTCTTAAGTTGAGACACATGAAAAACATTATGAATGTGTGTGGTTGAAGGCAAATCAAGTTGGTAAGCAAGATCTCCAACTTTTCTTGTGATTTGATATGGACCATAATAGCGATGAGCAAGCTTATTATGTCCGCCCTTGAGAGAAGCATAACGAGACTTAGGTACTTTCAAAAATACTCATTCTCCTTCTTCAAAATCCACATGCCTTCTCTTATCATCCGCAAATGATTTCATTGTCTCTTGTGCCTTCCTGATGTTTTCTTTGCATTGCTTCATTAAGGCTTCCATCTTTTCCAACCCTTCTCGAGCAAGAGGATTCACTTCATCATGAAACAATGCTGAAGGTACTTGGACTTTGTATCTATACAATGCCTCGAATGGTGACATACCAATACTCATATGATGAGTATTATTATAACAGAACTCCGCAAGATGAATCCAATGATCCCATGCATTCTGTGTATCATGGCAAAAATGTCTCAAATAGACCTCTAACCATTTATTGACCCTTTCAGTTTAGCCATCTGTTTGTGGATGATAGGCAGTTTTTGGAGTTAATTTGGTACCCATGGAAGTAAAGAGACTTTTTGAGAAATTTCCCATGAACTTGGAATTCCTATGAGAAACAATCTTCATACGTAATCCATGAAGTCTGAAAATTCCTTCGATGAACTGATCTGCCACCTGTTTGGCTGAATATTGGACTTTGGTAAGTAAGAAGTGGGCTGATTTGGTAAGACAATCAACCACAACAAAAATGCTATTCCAGCCCTGCTTAGTGGTAGGAAGTCCTGTAATGAAATCCATACTGATATCAGTCCATTTACCATGAGGAATAGGCAAAGGCTGAAGTAAATCACTAGGCAATAAATTGGAATCTTTATTCTGCTGGCATGGTAAGCACTGCATCACATACTCCTTGACATCTTTCCAAAGTCCCTTCCAATAGAAACATTTATGGATCTTATCAAAAGTTTTAAACAAACCAATATGTCCTGCCAAAGGAGAAGAATGCATCTCTTGCAAAATACGCGGCCTAAATGATGAATGAGGGGTCAAATAGACTCTTCCTTTGAACCAAAGAAGTCCATTTTGCCACTTGAAATTGGGAAATTCAGATCCATTGTCTTGTTGTAATTTCTTCACAATGTTGGCAGTGTGTTCATCCAAAAGATATTCTTCTTGAATGTCCTGAATCCAATCTTTATGTATGGTAGAGATAGTAGAAACGGAACATGCCCACATCCTAGATAAGGCATCAACCACTACATTATCCTTGCCTACCATATAGGATATCTCAAAATCATATCCTTGAAGAGTAGCTAACCACCGTCTTTGTTTGAGAGAAAGATTTGGCTGAGAAAGAAAATACTTTATCACTCGATGGTCACTCTTCACCTTAAAATGGCTGCCATAGATGTAGTGATGCCACTTCTTAATAGCATGAAGAATGGCTAACATTTCCTACTCATAGACATGGAGTTCCCTTTCTTTATCATCTAACTTCTTGCTTTCATAAGCGATAACACCATGATCTTGGCATAAAACTGCCCCAATACCTTTGCCACTAGCATCTGCATAGATGGTAAATTCCTTGGAAAAGTTTGGGCACACTAAAATAGGTGCTAAAATAAGAAGACTTTTCAACTCATTAAAGCTCATAGTCGCTGTAGCATCCAGGAAGAAAGCTTCTTTCTTCAATCTATCAGTAAGAGGAGCTGCTACATGGGCATAATTCTTGATGAATCTCCTATAGAAGGAAGATAATCCAAGAAATCCTCGCAATGAAGTAGAATTTTGTGGTATGGGCCAATCTTTGATGCACTGTACTTTCTTTGGATCAACCATGATTCCTTTCTCACCAACTATATGACCCAAATATTCCACTTCATCAGCCATAAAAGTACACTTGCTTTCTTTTGCAAAAAGCCTGTGTCTTCTCAAAGGAAGGAGAACTTCTCTAACATGTTCCAAATGTTCTTCTCTATTCTTGCTATAGATGAGAATATCATCAAAGAATACCAAGTCTGATTTATACAAGAATGGCTGCAAAATCTTTTTCATAAGTGCTTGGAAGGCTGCAGGTGCATTGGAAAGTCCGAATGGCATGACTAGGAAGTGGTAGAGACCTCTTTTGTCCTAAAAGATGTCTTGTACTCATCCCCTGCTTTCATTCTGATTTGATGATACCTTGATCTTAAGTCAATCTTGGCGAAAACCTTTGCATCCTTGAGTTCATCCAACAAATCATCTATGCGGGGAATTGGGTACCTGTTCTTCACAGTGCTCTTATTTAGATCTCTATAGTCAATACACATCCTAAATGACCCATCTTTCTTCTTGACAAGTAGTGCGGGAGAAGCAAAATGTGACTGACTAGGCTGAATAAATCCCATTCCAACAAGTCTTTAACCTGTTTCTCTACTTCTTCTCTCACACACTTGGATAATCTGTAAGGAGGTTTGTTGATGGGTTTAGTGTCAAGCATTAAATCAATAGGATGATCCACTTCTCGCTGAGGAGGCAACGATGTAGGTGGCTGAAATATGTCCTTAAACTCTTTCAAAAGTTTACATAGACATGGATCTTGCTCCTTAGGTGAAGTGGATTGCTGATTTTCATCTGCCTTTGATAGAAGAAGTGTGAAAATGCAAGACATAGCATTGATTTCCCTCTTCATCTTCTTCTTACTGATTATTTCCACTTGTTTTCTCTCAATGCCATTAAGTTTTACTTGCTGCCCATTCCAAGTAAACTCCACAAACATCTGGTTAAGATCCAAGGAAAAATTTCCAAGCTATTTAAGCCAATCGCAGCCAATGATGATGTCAATAGGACCCATATCTAGGACAATCAAGTCTGTCATAATAGTGCAAGACTGTGATAGTTCAATAGGAGCCTGCCGGCATATCTCTTTACTCAACTCTTGAGCTCCATTTGCCACTTGTACATTCAATAGGGAATCCATTTCTTGTGGTAATAACTTCAGCTCATAGAATGACTTAGCATTGACAAAACTATGTGTGCTGCCCGTATCAATGAGAATATGAGCAACCTTTGAATTTATAGTACCTTTGAGCCAAAGTGTATTTTCACCTTACAACCCATCCATGCATCTTGAGATATGGAACATAACATGGACAAGAAACCATAGAACCACCTGGATCATAGGGAAAGCTATTGACCGGCTCTAAATCCTCCTGCACATCTTGGTCCTCTTGATCATGCATGTCTTCATATGTGGGGGCTGCATCCACTTGCAAAAGAGCATCTTCATTTGCTTCTTCATCCTCAAATTCTTCTATATTCAGCACGTTTGACTTTGCTATGTATCCCTTGCACTTATGTTTATGTTCAGGAGACCACTTCTCTCCACCCTTGTAACATAGGCCCTTGGTTTTGTCATTGGGAAGTGCTTTATTGTTGTTGGCAATGGGATATGGTTTGGCTGCAGCTTCAGTCCTCTTGAAATCCCCTTTTGAATAAGCATTACTCCTAAAATTAGTGCCTTGCCTTGAAGCATAAGCTGTAGGATATATAGGCACCCTGCTGGAATTATTTGAGAACCTATTTTTAGCTCTATTTACTTCTCTTTGTTGGCTGAATTGCTGTCCAAATCTCATGGGCTGATTTGCTTGATAATGTGTCCCTGTTTTGGGCTGAAATGCAGTCAACTCTCTTCTATACTTTTGGCTATACCTTTCAACATATTGTATGGCTGCATGTACACTAGTTGGCTTGGCTGCTCCAGCTTCAACTGAAAGGTTAGGATCAAGACCAAAGATGTACTTATTTAACTTGGCTACATCGAAGATACCTTCGACATACATGGAAAGATTTAAGAATTGGCTAGAATAATTCCTTACGGAAGATCCCCTTTGCCTAAGATCGTACCATCTTCGTTCAAGTCTTTCCTTTTCCATGGGTGACACAAATACTTGAGTCATGACTGATTGAAACTCATCCCAAGATTGAAAATTTTCCCCTATCTTGCACATGTATCTCTACCAAGTATGTGCATACCCTTCTAGGTGTAGGGCTGCATAACAAATATTTGCTTGTTCGTTGCGAGGGTAAAGAGTGAAGTACATTTCCAATTTATTGATCCACTCCTCAAGCTCGGTCGGTGAAGGGTTATCTCCTTTGAAATTTGTTATATTGATCTTATCCTTGTATTCTTTATCATAGTGATATTGCTGCCCACCATGATTGTTGAAGCCAAAAGATTGTTGTCTATGAAAAGAGTCACTCCTTGGTTGATGCCCATGATTTTTAGTTTATGATTGCTGTCCATTGCGATGGTTTCCATGAGATTGATGGCCAAGCAATGAATTTCCATGTGATTGGGTATGATTAGAAACACCATGTGGCATTCTGTCCTCATGAACATTAACATGCTGAAAACTGTCCCCATGTACATGCTATCCATGATCTTCTCTCACATAAGGTTCTCTTACATTAGGAGTTTGAGCATGATGAGTATCAAACTCTTTATAAAAGGGGTGACATCCATGAATAAACTCTTCTTCATCTTCATACAGTGAATGACCTTGCTGTCCATGTTCTCTTGAGATAGGAAATTTAGGCCTGCCTCTATTCCATGAGTTAGCACGTGGCTGAATGGTTTCATTGACTCTAGAAGGACCACCATGTTCATAAGTCAATGGTATATTTTGATGAGCTGTAGTAGATCTCACATTCCCATGAATAAATGGCACTTCTTCAACATGGGGTGGCGGTTTACTTTGGAATCTATCTCCCAAATTGCTAAATATAGTGATCAGTTGATCAAACTTGGTATCCAATCTATTACTTTGTTGCTCCATATGAGAAATCATCTTATTAAATTTATCATCCATGGAGTGGGTAAGCTGAAGTAAACCATCATTCATATTGCCAAGTTGCTTAGACATTTGTTGGAAGTCGTTAGAATCACGTGAGATGTTTACTTCATTCCCCTGATCTATGACATGAGGGTTCTTTGGCCATTGCACCTGGTCATTGGTGCTACTAACTCCCATGAATTCTAGCCTCTGATTTGTGGCTCTATTATTGTCATTTGTCTCAGCATGATACTCCTCCAAGCCTTCCTCAATGTGGTCTAACATTTGCTCTTTCTTCTTGTTCCTTGCCATGTTGTAATTTCAACACTGTCAGTCAAAGATTGGTCTATATCTTGAGCTATGATTCCCCGATCCAAGTGATTTATAACTGAAAACGGAGCTTACAATATGTATATATACCAGATTTACTGAAATAAGCACTTTGGAAAAGGTATATAATGGTTCTAGACCAAAACAGTGTGTCTCTGCCTGCCTGTCAAAGTGCAGTCTACAGTGACCACCTGTCACAAAATGGGCTATAACTTGAGCTCCGCTACTCCAAATGAGGCGTGCTATAGCTAGGATTGAAGAGGACTTCGAGCTCTACATACTGAGTATAAGAACCCGTATTGCAGAATTAAAAATGCCTTTCCTGTAATAGGTTCTTTATGACTATCTAGACTGGGACTGCACCCTGTAAAACCCTGTAGAAGCACTGTTTAAGCACTGTTTCATTCCATATGCATACGGACCATGGTAAAAATCGTGTGGGCACTAAAGGGAAACCTATAGGCTGTAATCACCACCTGGAATCAAATCTGTAGCACCTGTAGACCTATCAAACTGTTCAAAACTGTGATCAAACTGCCCTGTTTTCCCCTGTTTGTACCCAATGTCTTCAAATCTTTTCCACTGTTTGTACCCAGTGTCTTCAAATCTTTTCCACTCTCATTCTGAGTGGTCTTCCATGGTCCACCACCTGTGGTGAGGGATAAAATGGCATAACAGTCACCTAAATGGGCTCTAAAACTCCGGAAGGTGTGCAAAGTTCCTTCCGAGCCCTGTTTGTACCCAATGTCTTCAAATCTTTTCCACTCTCATTCTGAGTGGTCTTCCGTGGTCCACCACCTGTGGTGAGGGATAAAACAGCGTAACAGGCACCTAAATGGGCTCTGAAACTCCGGAAGGTGTGCAAAGTTCCTTCCGAGCCAGGTTGTGCACCCTTACAGAGTCATCAATAGCAAGGGAGGGTCACCTCACTATTGTCTTGCTATCTCGTCCGACTTCGACCTTTTTCCTCGGTCGGTATTGAACATGGCAGAGCTAGTATTCTAGCAAACAAGGTATGATATGCAAGACCGAATCAAGACATTGATCCTTTCATGATATGCATGAATTGGAAAAGTATCATGAATGAAAATGGGCTGAGATAGGCTTACCAATAGTATCAGTGACTCACTACATACTATGCTCACCTTTACAAATTTATTTTGGAAAATTCTCAAAGATTGGGTCAACACAAACTCATGGGTTAGGGTTAGGCAAATCTCAATCAAAATATGAAGGACTATATGATGAATTTTGAAGTCTTCAATCAATCAAATGCAGTAGATCAATGGGATGATCAAAACTCAATCAATGAATGGCTGAATGACTGAGTAGACACTCAATCAATGCTTGACAATCCAAATTGAAGGCTCATTGTATGAAATTTGATGATTCATTATCAATCAATGCTGAAGGTAAAGTCTATGAAGCAAGTCATTGCTTGATTACTCTCTTAATCTCTCCTTCAACAATAGGAGATACAGTCATCAAATGGATTAATGATTGGAGAGATTAAAGGGAGTATTAGAAATACCTCTTTCAATGCTTGAAGAAGAATATGTTGCTTGTCTCAAACCTCAACCATAAAGAGAGATAGCCCATATTCACAAGTCCTCCAATTGATCAAGAGAGAGTAATACTCCATAATTCCAAACAATAACTCCAAGTATAATCCAAGGATGATACCTTGAGTGAGTCTTCAACTCCAAGAAGCCAAATGAATGGAAGATCCTTTGTAATTGGAGCCTCTTTGACTGAGATTTCCAAGAAATTCTTCAATCCCTGTCATGCTTGAAGTCCAAGAGAAGATTGGCCGTCAATCTTGAATCCATTGCTTAAAACCTTCAAAATCTTGAGTGTTTGGAGTAGTAGGAAGGTCCCTGATATCATTTAAGACCAAAGCCCCATGAAATAAAAGAGAATAGACCAAAATTTTGAAGGCTATAGCTTGCTGCCCTGTTTTGACTCCATAGCCATGTCAAAATGAAGCTCCAAGCTTGAAGAAGGTTCAATGTCGGTCAAGAGAGTTATGTAGTGGCTTCAGGGAATAGACTTAAGGAAAAGCCCCATGAAATTGATCAAGAATTCTGAAAATTTCTCTCTGCTGTAACAACAGTCCACTTCTAGGGTTTGTATGACGAAGAAGAGCTCAAGAATGGCCAATGATTCATGCCAAAGTTGAAGGAGACTAAGTGGAAGACTTGCAAGAATTATGGCCAAGCCTCATGGAGCTTAATAACTCCATTTTTTAATCGTATGGGAAGATGGATTCAGCACAGATAGGTGCAAAAAATGCAGCCTCATGTACCTCAGGATCACGTGAGCAAAGCAGGGATTAAGCATACTCTATGTGATGCTTAGGATATGGAGAATTAGCCTGAAGAAACCATGGATGTAGATAAAGTCTTGGTTGAGAGATGAGAGCAAGAAGCTTGAGAGAAAGAAGGAAGAGAAGAAGAAACCCTTGATTAGCAAAAAGTAAACCTGTTTACTCCTCCCTAATCCCTGTTTAACTCCATTTAGTCCAATCTCCCTCAAAAAGACCTATGAATTGACCACGAGCTGTTATTTTCACCATAGAACCTCCAAGAACCTCAAAATAGTGACGACTTGATGAAGATAGCCATGGCTAGTCACAGTTTGAACTCCAACTAAACCTGAGACCAAATCTTGTTCTCCCAGTTACCCTGTAACAAGTCTGTGACTAAAATTCACCATGAAAATGACCCTTCCCATGGATCAAAATCCATGCTCTGATACCAATGAAATGAAAACTAACAAGAAATGCTTCCAAGAAATGCTAGAAACAAACCATAGCTTGCCATTCATATTCAATGAGAAGAAGAAATACAAATGTTGAAGCCATGGCTGCTTGTTGAGAATACTATGATGATGGCTGCTACAAGGTACACACCCTTTGCAATGGTAGGGAAGGAAGAAACCTTCTAGCTCCAAGAAGTGGAGTTTCAAGAAATGAATTGAAAAGATGTGTTACATTGGCACTCTCTTGCCTTTTATACTCTAGTCTAAAAATAGACTAAATTAATGGCCTAATTAAAGTAGCATGAAAATTGCTTTATTACATATTCCTACAGGTAAATGGACTCATATTACTATGGATTTCATTACTGGCTTGCGTACTGCCAAGAAGGGATGGAATAGTATATATGTGGTGGTAGATAGACTCACTAAGGCAACCCATTTTATTCCAACCAAGATTCAGTTTACTACTTCTCAAGTGGCCAGTCAGTTTATGGAGCAGATTTTAAGACTACATGGATTACCGCATGTGATTGTTCATGATAGAGACTCAAAGTTTATGAGTAACTTTTGGCTGGAGGTATTTATATCTATGGGCACTAAATTGGCTCCATCTACGGCCTATCATCCACAAACTGATGGACAAACAGAAAGAGTCAATAAATGGTTGAAGATTTATCTTTGCCATTTCTGCTATGATGTCCAAACTTCATGGGATTCTTGGTTACACTTGACTGAGTTTGCTTATAACAATTCTAGCCACACTAAGTATTGGAGTTTCACCCTTCGAGGCTTTGTATGGTTACAAGGTGCCCTTACCCACAGTCATCTTTAATGAAAAGATCAATCCTCATGGGAAGGAAGAGTTAGAAAGAATGCAGACCCTTCTTCAGCAATGCAAGATGAATCTTAGGAAAGCTCAAGAACAAATGAAGATGTATGCTGATGAGAAGAGGTGGCCTTTAGAGTTCCAAGAAGGAGAGTTGGTCTTACTGAAGGTGCCCAAGTCCAAGTACTCTACATTAAAAGATGGATCTAGCAATAAGCTTGCCCGTAGTTTTATGGCCCTTACTGGATCCTTAAGCTAATTGGAGACTTGGCATACAGATTAGAGCTTCCCTCTTCCACAAAGATTCATAATGTCTTCCATGTTAGTCAGCTCAAGCCTTTTAATGGTGATCCAGTGGATATAGTTGATGAGCTGCCACCTATTGATGAAGAAGGTCTTATTCAGTACATCCGGGAGGCTGTTATAAGTCAGCGTGAGAAGAAGCTTTGATCTCATGCTATCATGGAATATTTGATCAAATGGAGAGGTTTACCACTTGAGAAAGCTTTTTGGAGGCCTGATTCTATATTGGATGAGTTTCCTTTCTTAAGGGATACATTGGTGGTTGAAGCCTATTGATTATGAAGCTAGTGATTATGCAGACAAGATCAGGATAGCACGCTGTTTTAGAGCAGTTTTTATCGTGCCTAATTTTTAGAATTAAGCTATCTACATGGGCTTAAAGTACTCTTCAAGAGCTCCATTTTGATATATGGCACGCCTCATTTGTACACTTCTACTAGAGGTTATAGCAGATTTGGTCCAGTAGGGTCTATTTACACACTAAGATGTTGACTTCATTTTGAGATTATCTGTTTAAGATTTTATGGCTCCATGCACTTTTCAAGTATTCCAAATCATGTATATAGCTAAGGCCTACTCCCGTTCTTCAATTTTAGTCCATATGGTTGGTCATACTTCATTCATTTTCCCATTTGTAAAGCTGTAAAAAACAGAGTAGTACTCTATTCTATCCATTCTTTTCTAGTCTTTCAGGTTTGTTTTTGAGGACAAAAACTTTTGGGAAGGGATGGATTGTAAGAAGCTGGGAATAAGGACTTAGTGTAAAATAATATTAATATTATGCCATGTCACACTGACATTGGTATAAAA
This sequence comes from Lygodium microphyllum, assembly GCF_053477565.2. Lineage (NCBI taxonomy): Eukaryota > Viridiplantae > Streptophyta > Polypodiopsida > Schizaeales > Lygodiaceae > Lygodium > Lygodium microphyllum. The sequence continues at coordinate 53,152,129 of NC_141156.1, read as the reverse complement.
GGAGAGGACATGTAAATTTTCATATCTTTTTGACACATTAATACAATTACTGTCCTTCTCTCTCATCTTGCTCACAGCTTCCATGGCTTCTCTCTCTTTCCTATCTTTCTCTCTCCAAATCTAGTATTTCTCTCTCCTCATCACTCTTATTCTCTCTCTTCCTACTATCTTTCTCTCTCTTCTGCAGTCTTCTCTCTCCTCTTTCTTTCTCTCTAGTTCACTCTCTGACATCTACCAAACATATCACACATCTTTGAATTTCTAGGACTACACTTGCTATATATCCATCAAAGAAAGCATCCATGATGTAGTCTTCAATCTTACAAGATCTTTTGATGCATGTATGGATCAAGTGTGTCTTCTTTTGTTGGAGGTTTCTTGCCACTAAATTATAAATATTAAGATCTATTTTTTCTTTAATTAAAACCCCTCATAATCATGTTCCATTGCAATAAAGATAAACATCAATACAATTTCATGGACATACTTGAAGGGTGTATGTTTTGTTGTCCTTGCTATCCCAAAGAAGATCTTATGCTTCCAGGATCTCCATTTCAAGGCTCATTGTATCACCACAAAGCTCTCCATTTTCATGAAGCCAAGAATAATGATATACTCTACAATATGAATGAATGCCTGAAAGGAACTTGAAAAACATTTGGAAATCTCATGCCACCTTTGAAGCACATCCCTTAGTTTGGTCAATTATACACATGCCCAAATATAGATTTTCTATGGCAAAACATCTATCTAAGAAAAAAATCACCCTCCATCTCTATACTTGCCATCTAATTTCCATTTGAGGTCTCCTTCTAGTTGGTGGATTACCTCTACGTGGTCTACTAACCACTTTACATATGCTTTAGTATTTGAAAGAAACTTGGGCTATGTTCTTTTGACTTGGATTTTTTATTTGATCTAGTCAATATACATTTCTTGCAATTGACTTTATATATTTTCTACAAGAATGAATTTTTTACACAACTCTTCCCAACTATTACATTAGTCCTTAGTAAATGTGTTGAATATGGGAAGTAGCTCCATCTACACAAGCTGGTCCTACTTGATCCATTTTACCTAGTCATCGATCTCAATCTTATTTGTATACTTTGTACCTTTTGCAAGTAATATATATTTTTTGTATAATCTCTCTTTGTAGCATTCTAATGTTTTTGTCTCTATTGATCCTACTAAACAACAAAATGTACTTATCATTGATTTTTTCTCATCTAGTTTCCCTTCCATTGCACTATCCAAGATCTTGAGCCATGCCTTACAATTATTTTCTTCACACATAACCATATGGAAAAAAATTTGGTTGAAATCCTTGGCTAACACTCATTTCAAAAGTGTTAATAAATGTTTGCATTAACACAAGTACAAGGATCAATTTATTTTTATAAAAGCTACATAAACAAGAAACTATACATCTCAATCAAACTAGTTAAGAGAATAGTTGATTAGAGATAGTCACATCCCATTATTGGCAAATTTCAGTAGTCTTTGTCACACCTAGTGTAGGTTTTGAAGGTCTTACATAGGTTATCCACTGGGATCTCAAGTGCTCTAAGGTACTCTTATAGGGTTGTTTCTCTAGGTGCTCCTATATCCACGATAATGCCTATAATGACCTAATGTTGTGTTGCTTAATACTCTTATTTTCATGCAAATTTATTTTAATGAGTATTTTTTTGCATAAATTAAGTGTTGGTCACCCAAGATGTAGTAGTAATTATTATCTAACTCCTCTTTCACCAATTGCCTTGGCTTTGGAACAACCTCCTCGTGATTATTCTTATATATGAGCATTCACAGAAGGAAGTTGGAGTGGGCTCCGATTGAAACTTGCTTAGTAAATAATTTACATACACATGCTCCTTTGGCCTACACATGTTATGTGGTGGAGCTTCCTTCGATTTGACTACAAGAATGGAGCATTGCTTGTCTATTCCAAATGGAAAGTATTTTGCATATGCATTTAGACTTGGGCCCTCGACTTTGTTTTTATCTTTGCAACTTGTCTCTCATCAACTTCTAGTATTAATAAAGGCTCTTTTTTCATTAATAGATCTGGTGAATCACTTGAAATCACTAACACAAGTGCTAGTTGTCCTTCTTTTGATGATTGCCCTTTCTATATTGAAATCTTGGTCCCTGTAGATAATATATGTTTATTTTGTGAGGTTGTCTTTTTCATACCATTAAATGCTTTGACTAGCTCATCAATGGCCAATCTTTCACCTTGGCATTTGAGTTCCAATCCCCTAATAAACATTGTATCATCACCATCTTGCTACATTTTTTTGACCTCATAAAGATTAGAAAGAATGTGATAAATAAATTTTCCAACACTCATATCAAGGCAGAACAACTTCTCTTGACTTCTAACCCTTGTAGAAGAAACTTTCTTTGTTTTTCTAATATCATACCAGTTCAGCTCAACATCCACATGGTTCAATAAGAATAAGTGATGATTGTTGAGAAATTCACCGAAAGGGCTAAATATATCAATGTACCAACCAACTTCTTACCTCTAAGGATGCAAAGTTCACTACAGTGGATTCTTGTATAATTGTTGCCTTTCTTTTCTCGGTCATTTTACAAGCATCTATTTGGACACGTTCAAAAAACTGACATATACAATGTGGATTATGATATGCCAAAAAGATAATAAACATATACAATGTAGATTATGATACTCCACAAAACAATAAACATATATAATGTGTATTATGATATTCCAAAAATGTAAGTTCATATACAGTGTGGATTTTTAAACCCTCTAGAAGTTCAATAAGGCTACTTATATGAGACAAACCCCATCTTCCATAGTTCTCCTAATGCCTAGGGTTGTTGGATCATAGCCTAGCTCATACTAGGAAAGTGACACACTGCATAAATGAGCCCTTCCCATGCATGGACACTCAAGTCTAACTCAAATCCTAGGAGTATGCACATATATATTAAACTTTATATTATCTCTTCACCATATATGAAATCAAAACGCATCATCCTTGTGAAAGAAATATAAATATTGTTGTACAAATGGCATTAAAGTACTCAAATATAATATTCTCATAAGTCAAGCGCACATGCTATAAGTATCTTTTAACTGACATGTGAAACACTAACAATGACATATGGCTAAGCTCACAAAGCATTATCTTGATCTTCAATGCATTGGCAAGCTCAATCTCAAATAGAGCTCCAAATCAAGTTAAACTACATAGATAAACACAAATTGTCAAATTTCACAATTTCAATTTTAATTTTACAAACTTGGATTCATTAGAAAGACAAAAAAATCATGCTAACAAGACTAGATGTATACAACACTTCTCCTTCCAATCTTCACTTTCATTTTCATTATCTAATAAATTATAGATCTATAAGATTGATTCACATGTATGAAATAATTATCACATTGTAGTAGATTTGGCTTTGAAGACTTCATTATTTCAAAATACACATTAATTATGCATAGAAGAATTATTTTTTACGATAATTTTTTAAACTACTATTCTTGTGTGTGTGTGTGTGTGTGTGTGTGTGTGTGTGTGTGTGTGTGTGTGTGTGTGTGTGTGTGTGTGTGTGTGTGTGTGTGTGTGTGTGTGTGTGTGTGTGTGTGTGTGTGTGTGTGTGTGTGTGTGTGTGTGTGTGTGTGTGTGTGTGTGTGTGTGTGTGTGTGTGTGTGTGTGTGTGTGTGTGTGTGTGTGTGTGTGTGTGTGTGTGTGTGTGTGTGTGTGTGTGTGTGTGTGTGTGTGTGTGTGTGTGTGTGTGTGTGTGTGTGTGTGTGTGTGTGTGTGTGTGTGTGTGTGTGTGTGTGTCACTGAGGTAGACGCTCTGCATATGCTCAACATTGTCCACGTCCACCATGAGATCTCTTTGAGGTGTACCTCAACAATGTCCTCAAGCTAATAGAAATAGGTTATATCCTTGCTAGGGCTTTGCCATGTGGAGGCTTGTGTGGTCCATCCCTTTTTGTTAAGACATATCTTGTATATGTGCTCAAGCTTATAACATATGCTCAAGCTATCTTCTTGATCTCTTTTAGGCAATGCACTCAAGCTTGGGGGAACCCTCTCTTTGAAATCTCTATGAAGTACTTAAGCTCAAGTTGATATCATCCTCTATTTTTGAGATCTCGTTGAAGTATAGCATGGCCATGTGGTTCAAGCTTGTATTACCCCCCATTTTTTAGATTTCTTTGAGGTGTAGTCTAGCCATGTGCTAACGCTTATCTAAGTTTCTCTCCCTCTAGAGCAAGCCTCTCTCTTTGAGATATATTTGAGCTATAACTTAGCACTTAGAGATAGAGGGGAAACAATATTACCAAGCTCCTCCCTTGTAAAGAGAGGGTTCAAACTTGAGCGTGTGCTCAAGCTACATACCAAAGAGATCTCAAAGTCACTTAAAAATGGAAAAAATCTATATAGGCTTGGGAACATGCTCAATGTCTATATCATATACATCTCAATGAGAGAGGAGAAAATATAGTACTACACTCAAAGATAGAGGGGAAATTTTTTTACCAAGCTCCTCCTTCCTAAGGAGAGGGTTCATATGAGCTTGATCATGTGCTGAAGATTCCCCTCCCCTCTATCTCAAAGATAGAGGGGGGAAAATATTACCAAGATCCTCCTCCCTAAGGAGAGGGTTGATATGAGCTTGAGTATATGTTGAAGATTCCCCTCCCCTCTATCTCAAAGACAAAGTCATATGAAACAAAGGATGTTGCTATAGGCTTGATCAACCCTCAAGCTCTCTCTCAAATACATCCAAAAGGGAAAGGAAATTCATTTAAAAAGATAGTCTTAATATAGGCATGAGCACATGCTCCATCTCTATCTCATAAACATTTGAATGAGAGAGGATAAACTACCGTACTATATTGAAAGATAGAGGGGAAACAATATTACTAAGCTCCTCTCCTTATGGGCGAGGGTTGATATAAGCTTGAGAAGCTCCATCCCAAAGAGACCTCAAAGTCACATAAAAAATGGAGAGGGCCTTTATAAGCTTGAATCTTTGCTTCACTATCTTGCCAATTTGTCCTCCCCTTTGTCTCAAAGACACATCAAAGTCATACCAAACAAACAAAGTTGCTATAGGATTGATGACCGCTCAAGCTCTCTCCTCAAATATATCTAAAAGAGAAAGTAGAAACTAGGAACCAATCTTGCAAAGCTCCTTCCTTGAAAAGAAAGAGTTGATATAAGCTGGAGCACGTGCTCAAGCTTTGTCTCAAGTACATTTTAGAAATTCATATAAGAAAGACAATGTTGATACAAGTGTGAGCATGTGCTCTATCTCATTGACATCTTAATGAAAGAGGAGAAACTACAATATTGTATTCACAAATAGAGGAGAAACAAGATTATCAAGCTTCTTCCCCTTAAAGAGAGAGTTGATACAAGCTTAAGCACATGCTCAAGCTCCCTTCAAAAGATATCTCCAAGTCACATAAAAATGTAGAGGGTCTATATAGGCTCCACAAGCTTTGTCCTACTATCTTACCAACTTTCCATCCCATGTGTCCCAAATATACCTTAAAATCCATATCAAACAAGGAAGGTTTCCATAAGCTCGAGCATGCTCAAGCTCTTTCTCAAATACATCTAAAAGAGAAACAAATCAAGAACCAATCTTGCAAAGCTTCTCCACTAGAAAGGAATGGTTGATACAAGCTTGATCACATGCTCAAGTTCCATACCAAAGTGAACTCAAAGTCACACAAAAATGGAGAGGGGCTATATAGGCTTGAGCATGTGCTAAAGCTTTGTTCCACTATCTTGCCAAGTTTCCCTCCCCTGTGTCTCAAAGACACCTAAAAGTCATATCAAAAAAATAGTGTTGCTATAGGGTTGATCACACACTCAAGCTCTATCTCAAGTACATCTAATAGAGAAAGGAAATTCATATTAAAAAAGATGGCTTAAGCACATGCTCAATATCTATCTCATAGACATCACAATAAGAGAGGAGGAAATACTATACTACACTTGGAGATAGAGGGGAAACAATATTAGCGAGCTCCTCCCCCATAAGGAGAGGGTTGATACAAGCTTCAGCATATGCTCAAGATTTCCTCCCCTCGAACTCAAAGACACCTCAAAGTCATATCAAACAAAGAATGTTGCTATAGTTTTGATCACACCCTCAAGCTCTCTCTCAAATACATCTAAAAGAAAAATAAAATTCATATAAAAAAGATGTGCTTGATATAAAAATAAGCATGTGCTTAGTCTTTATCTCATAGTCTTCTCAATGAGAGAGGAGAAACTATTGTACTGCACTCAAAAATAGAGGGGAAACAATATTGCCAAACTCCTCCTCCATATTATTATTAAATATGTATGAAATATAGCTAGCTATTTCTAGAAGTCTAATTACTAATCCTTGATATTTTCATACTTGTATTACTAAGAATTCTCCAAAGAAACAAAGGATATCAACAAATCTTGTAGACCAGAACAAAGAGATCAACCTTGGGCAACATGTGAATTTCAAGTTGAAGCACCAATTACACATAGATTTTTTGGAAGAGTTTGGGTAACTTAAGTGTATAGCTTGGTTCTAGGGTTTCATCATATCATTGAAGTGATAATATGCACATTTATCACTTGAGTATTTTATAGATCATTTTGTGTGTGTGTGTGTGCACAAAGCATGCACGTGCACGTACACACACACATATACGCTAGCACAATTGGGAGCTATTGTTGTGATGTTCTAAATTACCCACTATAGCATCCTATCAAAAGTGTATTGTACCTTAGGTATTCATATTTCCCTTTCAATTCACTATTGGCTAAGGGTATAATAGTTCCAATTCAAATTTTTAGCTACATATGATACCTATGTGTGTCAAACCCTAAAGAGATCATGTGGTGATGAACTTGATGGAATGTATATGCATGGGGTTGGAGTATGGTATGGAGGGGGGAAATGAGGAGGGCATAGGGCTGGTAGGCAAGGGGTAGAAGTAGGTGAACTCATGGCCAAAACCCCCCTATTTTGCACATACTCAAGCCAGAGTTAGGAGTTCAGAAAAGGTAGCCCCACTATAGGAGTTTGAATTGTTGGTGTAGTTGCAATAAAGGAGACAATCGCAACAAGATGAACCTATAGTGGATTCCACAATCAGAGAAGGATAACCCAGTAGCCTACTCTAACTTGCCTATTATCAATATCTTATCTCTACTCTCTAGAAGGCATTAAAATCTCCACAACTTACATATGGTGACATAAACAAATCTTCGATTAAAATCAATCACCTATGCACACTAAGGAGACATCAAATTAGTTTATAGTCACATGAGTATATGTGCATGACTATGGACCTTGAAAGTGAGTGTGTATGGTCTACCTATTCCATTTGGAATGATAAGGCCTAGACTAGTTACACACTACTTAAGACAGACAAGGCAATGCAAAAAGAATAGGAGTGCAACACCATTGTGTGAGCATAGCACTAGGCCCACATTTTTTAGTCCCAATGTCGAGACTTGCATCAACATCCAAGTTAAATAGTGACAATGCTCATTTATAAAAATGAGAATATTTAGCTAATAGGATTTGAATCCCCAGCCACTCCCCTCACACTCTTAAGATTTCACTAGTGGGCCAATCATATTTTGATATTGATATCACATGTAAACGATGTGTAACCAACATTGCAAATGCTTTTCACACTCCTTGGCCATCTAGGGTAGTGTATAACTATCATTATGCTAGCTTGTTGGCCATGGGTGGAGATGTAGTATGCCAAAAAACTATAATATTTTCTTTCATATCAAGAGGCTTAGTATGATAACAATAACAACATTGAAGCAACATCTAATACACCATCACACTACAGCACACTCATCAATTCCTTGTAAGTTTGAAACCATGACTACCAAAGAGCATGGCTGGAGCCCCAAGAGGAACACCAAGGAAAAGGGAATTCTCTTGCAAGAAAATCTATCTTGTAACATCAACAAGCTTTTATTTCATTCTCTTGATCATCAAAACAAAGAAAACAACAATTCTTCACGCAGCATCATAGTAGATATCTCACACGGATTTGATAGATTCAACCATATTCTCCAACATCTTCACAAAATCCATCAATAGAACAAAGAACACAAAGTAATACACCATCTTTGAATGGAAATCAATCACATATTATTCATCTTCAATGTCTTCATAATTCTCTTTCTCAATCTCTCATATACAATTACACTGTTTTCATAGATTTTACTATCTTTGACTCTCTCTCTCTCTCTCCATCAATAGTACATCATATCCTCACTACAATGCTCTCATAATAACCCTCAATAATCCTTCTTAGGTCTTGGATGCACCTCCCAAGAGGTATGTCTGATATGAAGAGTCACCAGAGCCACTACAGTGTCTTTTCATAGCTCACTACTGTCACTGTCACTGTCACTTAGTCTTCTCTTCAGTCTCTTCAGCAGCTGTTTCTTCCACCTATTTTAGCTCTTTTGAACTTAGATTCATCCTTTCCAAAGGTTAGAAAAATTTTCCAAAGTCACACATACATTCTACAGAACACTTACAGAAGGTCTACAGAACAATCACAGAACAACACCAGAACAGCTACAGTACAGTTACAGTACATAGACAGAAGCTCTACAGAAGATCTACATAAGGTTACAGAATGTCATCAAAACCTCATACCTCATACTCAAACCATTTCAAATTCTAAAAAACTATTCAATAAACTTTCACAAGATCTCAATCTTCATCAATCATCAATCCATGCTTCATACATAAGACAATCAGAACAAAACAGAAGCTATACAGAAGGTATACAGAACCAATCAGAACATCACAAAATACTCTCAAATACTTCCATTAACAATCATACATCACTCTAAATCCACCAAAAATCAATCATTCAGACCTCAAAAACAACAAAAAGCAGTCAAAATTTCAGTCTTTTTCCTCTCTCAACATATCCCCACACTTAGAAAGAAAGCGTCCTCGCGACCTAAGGAAAAGAAGAATATAAGTTCACTAAAAGAGCTCAATTTGGATCTTCCTTCAGATCTTCAATAATCTTGCCAAAACACGACCCCAACTTATCATATGTATCTAATAGAAAAAATACTACTAAAGGAAAACTTCATTATTCATTAACTCATCGGATTAATCATTTAAAAACCATTACAAATTTGTAAAGGATATAAGAGGTTCTCTTCAGCTTTCCACCATAGGCTTTTCATCCACCAGCAATCATTTAAAAATAGCTCTCGAACAAATATTCGCAACCAACACGAACTCATCACATACAATTAAGACAACACATACACGAACACTAACATAACCATCTGAATGACACCTCCAAAAAGAGATATATCATTAAAATTCTTCCAAAATACATGGCAAAGGCATCAATGAAGATGATCCCTTTTAAAAGCTTGGTGGTTTCGGAATCAATCCATAGAGAAGGATTCATCTACAAATGTCTTGGGAGGATTCTGAAAAAACTGCAAGCAGCACATCCTTTCTAGCAAGGCAATGTATCTGCTAGGGAGACATAGGGCATGAAAGTACAAGACATCCAACTATGGGAGTCAATGTTCACATTGACATTCATACAAAGTTTGGAAATGGCCTTTTGATCATTATGGGAATGCCTATGCATGTATGCTAAATACCAGGCAAAATGAGCTGTCAATCTCACTGAAGGATCCAGAGATTGTGAATATTGGTGAGCAAAATGAATATAGTTCTGGTATGCTTGACTAGCAGTTGTCCAATCTCCTGGAATTATTGGCCAGTTTATCTGAGGTCTTGTAAGAGAATCATTCGAGCTCCATCCCCTTCTTTGTGAAATCTGATGATCAAACCCATCAAATTCACTAACCAACTAAGGTGGTTGAGAGATAGAAGTGGCAGGAGATGGAAGTTGAATAAGTAAAAGTGGATGAAGAGATGGGTAGGCAAAATCATAAAAGGAGGAATAATTTAAAGAAGGAGTGGCTGAAAATTTTAGGGAATCAAGGGTGTTAATTGATAAATAGGAAAGGTAGAAGGTACATGAATGGATGGAGAAGGACATGGTGGAGAAGGGGAAAATACTCTATCCTCGATAAAAGAACAGTATGTAAATATGGGAATTTGAGGAAAAGATTGAGGTTGGAAAAGAAGGGGTAAGATGGTTGTGGAATTGGTTTGATAGAGTGAAAGATATATATCATAACGGTGAGCCATTTGTTGGTAATACAGTAGGGTAGGAACAGAAGGACCTAAGATAGATCTTCTCTGATAGGCATCAAAAAAGGTAGAATCAAATGGATTATGTTTGGAAAGATAAGCTAAGAGATCCACCCTCGGTTGGTTAGTGCTCTGGACATAGGTAGGAGCTGTGTTCTGTCTTTGATTCAGGACCACAGAATCAATCATGGTATGCCAGAAATTATCAGGGCAAGTAACCACTTTGGAGGAGTAACTCTGAAACATGTCATCTATTCGCAACTCCAAATGGTTGACAGACAAAACAGCTTGTAAAACCACGTCTCCCACATACAGGCCATATCCACTTCATCTGGAATCAACAAGTCTCCGCATAGATACATATATGACATCAACATGGTATCAGTCGTGACAGAATCTTCAAACACCATACGGACCACCTCTGTCAGCAACTCAGGAGACCAAGCCCCACTCCAACCATCCTCTGGAAGAGGAAGATCCATCGTGGAAAGCTTCATGTAGAAGGCCAACTTCTGTAATTGATAGTGGACAAAGAATGAATGAACCGGAGGAACATATTCCTGGAATTGCTCAAATGTAGTCCATAGCAAATCCATCCTGGACTGCAATCTTTCCACTTTATCTTGGAAGAGAGGACACAAGGTAGCCTGTCTCTGAAGAACTACCAAGTCCTGATGTGAGAGAGAAGGGATCAAGGGAACATTAGGGCTTGGAGGAATAGACCGTGACTTTGCCAGTTGATCTTGCAACTACTTGATTTGGGAAGCTTGCGATTCCACTGTGTCATTAGCAGTCTGTAAGGCTAAAAGTTTGACATCTAAGAGAGTTTGGAACTCTTGCACTTCTTTGGACATCCTCTCCTTCTCTCCGGAGAGGCTAGTAATCTCTGATTGAGCCTCGGTTAACTAAATCTTCAAGGAAGATATCTCATCTCTTTGGGTTTCAATCAGTTGGGTTTGTTGCTCCATCTGCTTGAACAGATCGGCCAGGGTATCCTTAGCAGAGGCTAACTCGGATGTTGCCTTATGCAACTGGTCCTTAGACTGCATCAGTTCTTCATAAAAGGAAGCGTACAGCTGTTGAACACAGGCTGTCACTGACAGCTCAATGGAACTCTGAATGTCTTTACATAGGAAAGGAATGGCATCTCCCGAGACTAGACTGTTCAGTGAGGGGACTGATATATCCAACGAACCTTCTCGATGTGCTCTAAACAGGTTATTACATGTGAGATAAGTAGGGAGATCACTGCCAGAGGTAGCAGGAATGGGCACGGAAGGAAGAACTGAAGGAGCTTTATCTGCTGCCCGCTTCAAGCGTTTGCGTCGTATGACCAGGGGAGGCGGAGAATCCAAATCCTCTATATCAATTGGTTCTGACTCATCTGAAGGTGGAGAAGGAGGTACTGGATCAAATGGAAGAGGTGGAGGCACACTCTTCTGTAAACCTGAATAGGTCAAGAAGGCATACAAGTACGATCCATAGGTGACATTGGTAACATTGCCCCTGGTGACTTTTACAAAATGTTGATCCATCTTAGTGAGTAGGTAAGTGCTCCAATCAATAGCTACTCCTTTTAACGCCATCCTTAAAGCTGTAAAGAGCTCTTTGGACAAGTAATGGGATGGCATTTTTGCAGGCATAAACCTGTCTTGGAGAAATTGACATACCAACTTCCACACAGGATCAATGATCATGGAAAAGGAAACTCCTGAAGAGTTGATCACCTTCTTAACATCCAGAATTTCCCTAGTCTGTTTTTGTAACAGCTTCAAAATCTCTTTGTTAGAGAAAAGCTGGTGAGTGGTAACAAAGGGTTCACCTATGTAGGGAAGAGACAGAGCCTTCCCTAGGCCTCGAGGTGTCAAAGTCATGAAAGTACCCTGGACCAGTCCCGACTTCTTGCTGTAGGAGGCCATAAACTCATCACACATCGATGGATCCTCTGGAAGCAATGGAAATGAGGCAGCCACGAAAGTTGCGAGTCCCGCCTTCGTAAGAGGCTCAAAAGTGAGTATGGAAGAGTAATCCCTACTGACTAGTGGGACATACTGGATAGGGAGAGGAGCGTGAGGTGCCATTCAGATGGTAAACACACACACCACAACACAGACAGTCACAAAGAATGCGTACAAAACAACCAAAAGGCGATAAAAAAGGAATCAATCCAAAACAAGGACACTCATACAAATAGAGATGTAACTAACCCAAGTACCACCCCAGACAATACACAGCCTAGAAAAATTTTGGCATGACCTCTACACATATGCGACCGAAAGCTTCATGTGATGCAACATGCAAGCACCTAAATCCCCGTATCAGGCAATAAAGAAAAAAAAAACTACACACCGTACCCGTAATCGTAACACAATGACAAATCAGATTACCATAAAAAACGGACATCAAGACTGGACCATAACTTGACCATCAATGTCAACTAATAGACCTTTACGCGCCCATCCCACAAAGCGAGTTCATTAAAAAGGGGAAATAAGTGTAGTGAGGGGGAATTAATTTAATGAAAGGTTCATTGGAATAAATTATTAACAATGAGTGACATTTTATTAAGTGATAAACCTTAGTAAGAAAACGGCGGTTCCTTCTTAAAATGTTAATTACAAATTATTAAGTTGAAACGGTGCTTTAACGCAACCCGGACTTCGATGCCCAGACTGGGTCTCTAAATGCAAATTCCTTAATTAAAAATTAAGAGTGACGTGGAGCGCTTTTTTGCCAGCGCGTGCTCTTGTGCGGCTGGTTCATTTTTAATTACAAATTAAAGTGTCTCTTAAGCGCACGTAGCGCATGCAAAGTGAACGACTGGTTGATTTTTATTATGATGAAATTGTGTGTTTAGCACGAACGCGCGTGGAAAATGTGGGTGAATAAATGTTTCATTTTAACAATTAATTTGTGATTAAGGGGGAAATGAAAATAAATAAAGCACATAAAATAAATACCTGGAAGGGGTGTGTAGGCAATGGCCTGAAGGCGCACGGAAGAGTCCCCCAAAAGGAGTGAATCCAGTAAAAGAAAAGGAAAGACCACTGACTGAACACAACAAAGACAACACCTTAGTGAATGTGTTGAGTTTGAGTATGATTGTGAATTTTATTATGATATATTAGGATAGTTTTTGTTTTTTTTTTTAAATTGATATTGTATTTGTTTGGTATTTGAGGGGGTATTAGGTGTGGGGATTGGAATTATATATGTTTGTCAGAATTTGTTTTTTAATAAATTGTATGTGGTGGATTGTTGGTTGTTTTGTTTTTAGTTTGTAATCAAAAGGAATAATAATAAAATATAGATAGGGGATGAAGGCAAAAGAAAATTTCAGCCAGTTAGGAAATATCCATAATTTAGGGTATGAAAATAAGATAGGGATTTGTATGGTAAATTTTTGTGTGTTGGTCTTTTTTTTATAAATAAATTGTTTTAAATAGGGGTACCGGATATAAAAATATTTTAGAGTGAAAAATGAAGGGGAAAAGGTCAGGGGGTGGGTGGAATTTGCTGGAAATTTTTAGAAATTTTTTGTATTTTTGACTAATTTTAAATGAATTTTCTGCATTGTTAATGTAATTTTAGAATAAATTGGTAAATATGGGATTTTCTAGAATTTTGGGGTTGAAATTTCTAGCTGAAAATTTTCCAAAAATTTGCAGAAAGTGAAGGGAATTTTTTTAAAAAATTGAATTTTTTTTGAGTGGAAATTAATTTATAAATTAATTAAATCAGTTAAATCAGGAAAATCAGCTTAGTTTGGTAAGTAAGGTCAAATTAAGTCAGCTAAGGCATGGAAGTCAGGGTAAGTCATATAAGTCAAGCTAGGTTACGTTAGGTTAGTCAAATGGAACTAGGTTAGTCTAGGTAAGTCAGATAAGTAAGGTAAGGCAAGTCAGTAGAGACTAACCTAAGTGGGGTTAGTGTAACTAAGCTAGGGTTAGATAACTCAACTTAGGTTAGTCTAACTATGCTAGGGTTAGTGTAACTAGGGGGTGGGGTTAGTTAATGCAGGGGGTTAACTAACCCAACTAGGGTTAGTGGAACCTAGTTAGGGTGAAGGAACCTAGGGTTAGGATTAGTCTAACTAAAGTAGGGTTAGTGTGACCTAGGTTGGGTTAGACTAACATAGGGTGGGGTTAGTTTAACTTAGGGGGGGAGTTAGGTTAACTAAGGTGGGTTAGACTAACCTAGGGTGGGGTTAGTTTAACTTGGGGGGGTTAGGTTAGACTAACCTAGGGTGGGTTAGTTTAACTTAGGGGGGGTTAGGTTAACTAAGGTGGGCTAGACTAACCTTGGGTGGGGTTAGTTTAACTTAGGGGGGGTTAGGTTAACTAAGGTGGGTTAGACTAACCTAGGGTGGGTTAAACTAACTAAATCAGGGTTAGTGTAGACTAATTAGGATTAGTGTGAGTAATGAAAATTAATTAAGTCAAAGAAGGTTTGTGGAACTAACCTGAAGTTAGTGGAAAGGAGGAGGAGGGTGGCGGCAGGGCGGAGGCGTGGCGGGCGGCGATGACCAGGTGGCGGGCGGCGACGGTGACGGAAACGGCGGACCTAGCGGCAGCGGCCGACGCAAGTGTCTCTGGCGGCGATGACCAGGTGGCGGGCTTCGGAACCCAGGCGGCGGGCTTCAAGGCGGCCACGTGGTGGGGAGCGGCGCCCTTGGCAGCAACGGGCACTGGCGGCAACGTCAATGCCCAGGCAGGGGCCGGCAATGGAGAGGGGAGAGGAGGGAGGGGTGATGAAGGGAGGAGGTAGCGGGAGGAGAGGAGGAAGGGATGATGAAGGGAGGAGGGAGCGGGAAGGAGGAGGGGAGGGATGGGTGATGAAGGGAGGAGGTAGCGGGAGGAGAGGAGGGGGGGATGGAGGGAGGAGGAAGGAGGGAGAAGGGAGCGGGAATCAGAAGGAGGGGAGAGAGAGGGAGGGGGTTACGGGGAGAGAGAAAAAGGCAAGAAGAATAAGAAGAAGAAGAGAGAGAGAGAAAGAAGGAGAGAGAAGAGGGAAGGGGGGGTGGGTGGTTTCAACGGACACAGGAGGGGGGGTAAAATGCATTTGTTTGAAAAAAAATAAAAATAAAAATAAAGATTTGGATATTGGAAAATAATAAAGATTTTGGTTTTGTGTGGGCTAAAATAAGAAATAAATGAATTAAAAGAAAGGCGTGCCCCCGTCCCGTGCACATGCGCGGGGCGGGGTTAAAAAAAATTGCAGTGGCGGGATCGGAACGGCGTCGGGACGTCGGCACGGGGTGCGTGTACGCGAGCGGGCGTGGCAAGACACGTAAAACCGCAAATGCGGGCGTTCACGCGTGAGACTAGTCGCGCGAAACACGTGAAAATAATGAAAAATTAATATCTCACAATCCAATCGTCGAAATGAAATGGCGTAAAAACAAAAAATGTACCAGACGGCAGGGGGAAGATAGGGGAAAAGGTCAATGGGGGTTTCGGGGGGAATGAAGGGCGTGCACATGCAAAAAACACAAAAAAGACCCCGAAAACACATACGGGGATTAATTTCGGGAAATCCGCTCGCCGGAATGCAGGGCGAAAAGAAGGAAAAATGTACAGAAGAACGCGCCCAACAACCTATCAAGTCAAAACAGAGTTTTGACTGTAATAGGACGCGTTCACATGGAAAAAACGTAAAAAGGACACACACAAATACGGTCGGAAATTAATAACAGAAGATCGGTTCACCGGAACAAGGGGCAGCAAAAACAACAAATGCATGGGGGAAGGGGTTGCACAGGACTGTCACGTTAAAACGCAGTGCCAATAGGGTTCGGAGGCATTCACTTACAAAAAATACAAAAAAGACACTTAAAAACACTTTTAAAAATTAATAATAATAAATTTAAAAATCGGAATAAGGGGGAGAAAAAAGGAAAAATATAGGGAAGGGCGCAGTGGACACGGCTGTCAAGTCAAACTGGAATTCCGATGCAAACAAGGTAGGTTCACATGGAAAAATGTCAAAAAGACACACGAAAAGGTCCCGATAAACTGCAAAAATTAATAGTGGACAAACCATGCATCGGAAGGACACGGAGTAAAAAGGAAGAATGTTAGGGGGAAAGTGGTTGTCAGGGCTATGATGTCAGAGCACTGTTCCGAAGCAAGAAAAGCACATTCACATGGAAAACTTGCCAATTTATACAAAATCCGTCAAAAATTAATAACTCAAAAACGGTGCATCGGAACAGGGGTGGGTAAAAAGGAAAATGGGACAGTTCAAAGGGACGAACAGGGCTATAAGTTTAGATTGGAATTTGGGGGAATGTAGGATACATTCACATAGAAACACAGCAAAATAAGGAAAAAAGAGAAAGGGAGGAGGAACATCCCCAAGGGAGGGGTGACAGTGGATGGGTGGGTGGGAAAGGGACCCCAGGAGTGTAACAGAAAGTCATAGCATACATGCATGATCAAAGTGAGGCATATGCAGAGCGGTATGCAATGTAGACGCGTCGGGACACGTCCCCACACTTAAAACCTTAACGGGTAGGGTTGACCGAGCAATAGGGACCTAATACCACACAACATACCAACCGCTAACGTCCCCACACTTAAAACCTGAACATCACTGACAATAAAAAGTATAGGGTTAGAAAAACTTGGCCCATGTTGTCGAGAATCAAGGTTGACTGTCGATGGCACGTCCACTGTCGTTGTCAGCTACAAGAGGTACCAAGGTATCGTCACAACACACATCCTTCATGGCAGGGACCACGCGGCAGCACCCATGGAGGTAGCTGGTTGAAGGAAGCGCAAGAAATTCGTTGATGGCGAGGGATATTACACTCAACTCACAATCACTCATATGGAATGAAAGAGCAGTCACTCGCCCCATGACTAATATCACTTGAGGAAAGCAAGATGAAAACCCATATCTTACACTCGGTTTAGGAAGAGACAAAGGAATGGTGCAGAGGGAGTATGCGAAGGTGCACAATTAATGGTGCATCAATGCGTCCAACCCATCTGGCATATGTGCAAGGAGGAAGGCAAGGGAGCCTTACAGTGCAGTGTACAGAACAGGGTGACGTGTCTTATGTTGATGGCAGAGACCCACCCCGTGGGTGCATAGGAAAAAGAGAACATACCTTACTCCAAAGGTCGTAACGTCCTTCAATCTCACCTCTCGGTAATTGATTGAAGAAACTCCAGTCACGCTCAGCCCACCCTCTGTCTCATGCTCTGCTGAAAGATACAGGAGGGCAGCCATGTCCTGAAACCCATTGATGTAATCCTCATGGTCACTTGTGCAAAGGTTGTATGCCTTGTGCGCATTTGATGGTGCAACTGTGCATCCCACCCTGTGCCGGCATACAGTGCAAGAAGGAAGGCTAGGGAGCCTTATGGTGCAGTGCATAGAAACAGATCGTGCTTTGTGCATTGAGAGGCCCATCCCGTGCATGCAACACTTCATTCACACGTCTCACCTCTCATTTAATTTGAAGGGAAAAAACTAGTCATTCGCCCCACCCTCTGTCTCATTCTCAATTGATAGTTACAGAGGGAAACCATACTCACTTCCCCATCCGGTTAGGATGAAAGCTCGCATCACTCGATTGTTTGTCGATGAAGATCGCGTCATCAGTTTTTGTTGAAGAGGCCTACCCAGGGAGGTAGCCATCAGATCGAACGTTGTGTTAGATAGGAACATGGCGTCTGCTAGAGGACTGTCAAACGCTCTGCAGAAAGGCACAGGACACAGCGTACCAAGGGAGGCAGCTTCGGAACTAGATCCTGAGGATGTCAATTGATGAATCCACTTTCTGGACTGTTGGGTGTTGCCACCTTTTCCATAGCCAGCTTCTCGCCCAAGGGTGTTAACCACCTTTTCTTGGAACGAGGCCTGCTATGACAGGGAATTTCTTCCTTTTCTCCCATAACAGTTTTTTTCTTCTTTTCTTGTTGTTTTTCTTTTTTTTCCATGTTTTGTTGTTTTTTTTTCCCCTCCTATTCTCGAGGGTGTCTCTACCTTTTCTCGAAGAATAGGCCGGCATGACAGGGACCAAAGTCCTTTTCTCCTATGACCGATATGTATATTTTTTTCTTTTGTCTAATTAAGCAAGGGAATGGTAGAAATACCATTTGTCAAAACCCACCTCGCCACTGCCGGCTGGTAGAAAATAGAGGATAAGAGATCAGGGCTGGAAGGTGGGGCTGAGGGGACAGAGGGTTGCGTCCATCTCATCAGAAGTGGCTGAAGAACGGCTATCAGAAGTAGCATCATAAGAGTTACAATGCCACGCCAATAGGGGAAAGGATCAGGTGACTGTGATTGTCAAGATCCCCAAGGACGGAAGTACTTCTTCAGGCGATATCCATTGATCAGGAAGGGATCATCACAGGCATCAACAGTACAGAGCCATTGGGGTTGACAGCAAGTACCTTATATGGGCCCATCCATTGCTATTGGAGCTTGCTAGGAAACTTGCCAAATCGTGAATCATAGGCTAGGACCAAATCACCTTCTTTGAACTCCTTGTGCTTGATGAAGTTGTCATGGTAAGCCTTACGTCGAGCTTGCGTGGCTTCCATGCACTGTAGAGCCATCCTGCGAGTTTCGTCCAAACATTCCAAGTGCAGGAGATGACGTTGCCGTGAATCATCGTCCCCCAAACGCTCTTTGATAGCCACTTGCAAAGAGGGCAATTCCAGTTCAACAGGGAAAACAGCTTCTGTACCATACACCAGCTGAAAAGGGGTCTGTCCTATTGCTGCTTTATGGGAGGTTCTGTACGCCCATAGGGCCTCTGTAAGTCGATCATCCCAATCATGGCAATGTGTGGTAATTGTTCTTGTCAGGATTGAGCAGAGAATGCGATTGGTGACTTCGACTTGGCCATTGGCTCTGGGGTAATAAGGAGTGGACTTGCGATGGCGGATCTTATACAGCTCTGTCAATTCTTCCATGACTTTATTAATGAAATGAGTGCCTCTGTCACTTACCAGCTCTAGGGAACTGCCAAAACGGGTGATGATATTCTCATACATGAACAGGGCCACGCTATTACCATCGTTCCGCTTTAGAGCTTTGGCTTCACACCACTTTGTGACATAATCCGTACATACCAAGATGTATCTGTTCTGCTTTCGTCTGGTGGGAGGATCGATTGGGCCGACGAAGTCGATGCCCCACTTCTCGAACGGCTTCAAAGGAAGAATAGGTTGCAATGGCATGGCACTTGTTTTGGTGGGTTTTCCCATTCGCTGACAAGCATCACATCGCTTGCAGTAATCATAGGCATCCTTGTGGAGGGTTGGCCACCAGTAACCTGCTATGTAGAGCTTTCCTGACTATAGCTTCTCCTGCGAAGTGGCCTCCACATGGCTCGTCATGGCAAGCCTTCAAGACAATCCCAATCTCATCTCTTGCAACACATCTTCTGAGCACTTCATCTTTGCCTTTCTTGTACAGTGCACCACCTAACAGGGTGTAGGGGGTTGATTCTAACATAAGCTTCTTCCTTTCCCGACTAGAAATGCCAGCAGGGTACTGTTGGGTTGCCAGCAAATTGGCAATGTCTGCATACCAGGGAGTTACAGTTTCTACCAGGAATAGGGAAGCATCAGAGAGGTCTAGATCATCCTGCTCCTCGTCTGCAGTTTGTGGGATATGAGACAGATGATCAGCCAGAACATGGGAACGACCAGGTTTAGTAATTATCTCAAAGTCGAACTCCTGGAATAGAAGGAGCCATCTCATCATTCGTCCCTTCACGTCTGCTTTGTTCATCAAGAAGGACAGGGCCTCATGATCCACATAAAATTTAAAGTGGGTAGACAGTAGGTAGTAGCGAAACTTCTCTAGGGCAAACACCATTGCCAAGCACTCAAGCTCTATCCTGTGTAGTTCTATTCCCTATCAGTGACCTTTCGGCTTGCATAATATATCGGTTGATCTAATTTGGAGGGGCCCTTTTGACATAGGACAGCACCTACCCCTTCAATTGATGCATCTGTGTGCACATGGAACTCCTTCGTCCAATCAGGAGGCTGTAAAATAGGTGCCTGTATCAGGCATTGTTTTAGGGTATTAAAGGCTTCTTCACAGTCATCCGTCCAAAGGAAATCAGCTTCTTTCCTTAGGAGCTTGTGCAGAGGGGCTGCCTTAGTTGCAAAATGTGCAATAAATCTTCTGTAATAGCCCACATGGCCAAGAAATCCTCTCAATTGTTTGAGGTTTGTCAGTGCTGTTAAGGTGGCAATCTTTTCAATCTTTGCCGGATCTATTGCAATTCCTTGTGCAAAGACAATATGGTCCAAAAGAACTCCTGAGGAGACACCAAAGACACATTTGTCGGGGTTGAGAGAAATCCCATACTCTCGGCATCTGTCAAAGCATTGCTCGAGGTGTCCCTAGTGCTCACGGATCAAACTATAGACACAGAAGTCATCAAGATACACTTCAATGAAATCATGCAGATGGTTCTGGAAGGCCGCCATCATTACTCATTGGAAGGTCGCAGGATCATTACAGAGCCCGAATGGCATCACTCTGTAGGCATATGTCCCCTATTCCATGGTGAAGGTTGTTTTAGATTGGTCCTCTTCTGCGATTTGGACTTGGTTATATCCGCTGAATCCATCCAAGAGGGAATACAGCTCATGGCCTGCCACTGTGTCCAACAGTTGGTCTGTAAAAGGGATAGGGGAATGATCCTTCTTCGTCTTCGAATTGAGCTTTCAAAATTCAACACATATTCGGAGCTTCCCGTTCTTCTTGGGTACTACCACAATGGGCGAAACCCATTCACTATTAGCCATGGGATAAATGAACTCTGCTTCAAGAAGTTTCAATAATTCGGCCTTCACCAGAGCAGAGTAATTAGGATTCATCCGTCTTTGTCTTTGCCTTACAGGTTTGGTATCGGGCTCTAAATCAATGTGATGTTGGCATACTGTAGGATCAATCCCCTTTAGGTCTTTGTAGGACCAAGCGAACACATCTAAGTTCTCCTTTAGTAGGTCGTGAAGGACCACTAATTCCTCTTCTGGAAGATTGAGAACCAGTTTTAGGTGACGTTCGGTTCCTTCAGCATCCAGGAACGTTACTTGTCTTTCACCTTCCACTTCGCGGATAAATGTCCCACGAATTGCTTCTGGGTAGAGGTCTGACTCCTTCAAGAGAGTATTATTCTCGTCTGATGTCCCACTAGAACCAGTGTCCTCCTTCTGAACAGATGACTCATTCATCTGTTTAAATTGCTGAAAGGGTATCAGAGCCTTATTTGCTTTTGTTTGAGTGGTGACCTCTTCAGGACTCAAGGCTTCATCTTCAGAGGATGCATCCAGGAATGTCACATAGCACGGACCTGCTAGAGGCTGTGATTTTGAGGGCTTAGGCTTCTATTGGCAGGGGCATCATCATCATCTTCTCTTTGGACTGAACAATCAGGGCGACAGGAGCCACTAGTGAACTTAATTTTTACGCCTTTAATCCATTGCTTATACAGATTCTGCATACTTTGGGGTCCATTGACCAACCCAAACGAAACCATGGTCATTCCATCCAGTACCCTAAGATATTCGACCTTTGAGGTCTCTATAGGGACATCAACTAGATCATCCTCTTTCAAAGGAAATTCTTCATCTGCACTTCCATAGCCTACTTCATTTTCTTCCTCATCAGTTTCATTCTCATTTTCTGGAGGCTCTACCTCGGCCTCTGTAGAGGCTCTGTAGGAGAAGAACACATCGTTTGCCTCTGCATCTGCTTCTGCTTCTGTCACCAGTTTTGACTCTACTTCTGCTTCTGGTTCTGGCTCTGTATCTATTACTGTCTCTGTAACTATCTCTGTATCCGCTCTGTCTCTGTTCTGTAGCTGCTCTGTATCTGCTATGCCTCTGTATTGTCTCTGCTCTGTAACTGTAATGTCTCTGTACTGTCTTTGTTCTGTCTCTACGATTGTCATGTAGTAGGGATAATAGTACATTCATGCTTCTGTTTCACTGTCAGAGGTGATTTCAGAGATTAATTCTAGTTGAGGCAGGAGATATTCACCCATGGACAAGGATTTTACATCTTGTGGCAGTTGGCTTACAGTGCCCACTGTTAGGGATTGTGCCTCTGTTTTCTTAGGAAAGATTTGCTTAACAGCCTCTTCATCTCCTGATGTATTGTCTGTTACCTCGTTAGAGGAGTCAGTTATGACTTCAATGGATGTGGATCCATTGCCTTTTTGCGATCCATACAGCTTTAACACCGCTTTATTGGGTCCTCTGCCTAGGGTTAGGGTTCCTTTGAACCAGTCTGTCCTAGCTCTTGCTTCAAAAAGCCAAGGTCTTCCCAACAGCAGAGGATATGAGGTCCCATAAGAATTTGGTTTGACCACCAAATATGTCAGCCAATAGTCTCTTCCTGCAAGGGTTGTTTTTACATATGGGAGGATGCCCAACGGTTTGACTCTACTTTGGTCTGCCAATCTGATAAGCCACTGTGTAGGTTGAATTCCTTGCAACCCTAAGTCCTTCATGGTGACATCCGTCATTATATTTACTGATGAGCCTCCATCAATCAATGCATCTGAAATGAAGCATCCTTCTATCCATACACTAATCTCTGGGGTTCCTGGATCTAAAAAGGCATTAGCCACATCTACTTCCTTTACAGGCTCCGAGGCCTTATTGGTCTTGGTCGCTGTTGAAGGAGCAATCCTAAGTCCACGCCTTCTTATCAAGATGCTTTTGAATCTCTTTTGGCAGCTGGGAGACAGCATCAGCAACTGCCGGAATGTTAAGTTTGGTTTAAAAGTATCTAGGTCTTTGACCAAGTCATAATCTTTAATAGGATCCACAGGCTTCTCCAGCTGGCTGGGGAATGGGGCTATACCCATTTTCATCTTTCCTTTTTCTTCTAACAATTGAAACATCGGCACTTCTTCTGTTTCCAGAAGTGCTTCTGTATCATCTATCTCTTGGGCCTCTGGTCGTGTCTCTAGGACTGTCTCTGCAGCCTTCTGTGGCACTGTAGTGCTCTATACTGTATTGTATTGTTCTGTACTGCTCTGTCCCTTTGTAGGTAGGTTGAACTTCACAGTCTTGGCAGGAGAGTCATTTCCATTCTGAACCACTGGTTCCTTCTTTTTTTTGTGCATCACAGTGGCAACTTCCAACTTGACCAAATTGGAAGCAGGTTCTTGTACCTTCTGTTGGCTATCAGTGACATTGGCCTTTACAGGGGCTGGACTGGGACAGTCCTTTGCAGTGTGGCCTTCTCCTTTGCATCGACTACATAAGGGCTTGTAATCCACTGACATTCTGGGATTTGGACAATTTGGTGAAATGTGTCCCTTTTCTCCACATTTGTAACACTCCACCTCAGATCTTTGACCACCGCTAGACTGTCGTTCTCTGTAACTTTGAGAGGGAAACCTCCTTGGACCGAAATTAGGACCAAACTCTCTAGGCTTGGGTCCAATATCCTGTGTTATCATTTTAGATTCTAGCAAGTTAAATCTTGCATTTTCATCCTTCTGTCTTCATTCATGCATCTCTTTCACAGAGCAAATATCCTCTGTATGGTTCTTCCGCAAACAATAAGAACAGAAGGCTCCATGAATGGTTGGTTTTCGGATACATTCAGTGGCTAAATGTCCCGCTTGATGACACTTTCCACACCAAGTATTTGACCACATCACATCTCTTACGGCTCCTGCAAAAGTGGATATATTGGCGGTATTCACCTTCAACATTTGTAACTGCTCTGTAATCACATCCAGAAGCTCTTTCTTGATACTTGCAGCTAAGTTGGATAAGTAGTCCTTCAAATTTTCACCTCCTACAGTGCTTGTTGTAGGATTTTGGGAAGCTTTTGTAATTACTGCATACACGGGTTGGGTAGATCCAGAAGGTCCTCTATTCTGGTTCTGATTCAGAGCTCCTGTTGAGACTTGGGTTGTTAATTCCAGTTGGTAGGATTCCACTGTTGTTGAGTCGCCATTGGAGGAACTGTTTGAGGCCACTGTTGTTGTGGTTGAACCATCATTTGAGGCACTGTCGTCAGCGGTGACCACACTGGATTAGGTGCACTATACTGTGGCACTGTTGCATCTAGGGATAGGGGTAGGGAACTGTCCCTGGAACCACATTCGATGGGTATACCATTCCAGGCATAGGAGGAGGTAAGACTCCTCTTCCTGGAGTCATTGACAGCCTAGCTTCAACTTCGTCATACAATCTTGCACCTTCCACTGCAGCTTGCACATTGACTAGTCTTCTCAATTCCACGAACTTGCAAACTTCTGGTTGTAGGCCCCTGAGAAACACTCCTTTCTGGATACCTTCATCCAAATGATGGTTAGTCCATCTCTTCAGGATGGATTCCATTCGCGAGACATAAGCTTCTACTCTTTCTCTAGAGGACTGACTTAGGTTCATGAACTCCTCTCGCATCCACTCTTCAAAACTTTCACGCCTGAATTTAGTGAGGAAGACCAACTTTAGGTTATCCCATGTGCCAAAAGTTCCTGCTGCTTATCTCTCATACCACTGAAATGCTGCGCCCTTGAAGGTGGCGGGGAATATTGCTAACCAATGCTCAGGGGTTTTGGCATTGTTAGCCACACATGCTACCATAAACTCTGCTACATGAAGATCAGGGACATTGTACTCTCCCTTAAAAACTGGCAATGGGACTACATTTGCTGACCTATCATCAATATTTCCAGGACGAATCTGACTAGGAAGGGGACCTTGAGTTGCCATGGGGACTTTTGTAAAGAGTGCTTTTAGGGCATCAAGGGAAGCTTCTGCTGCAAGCTCATTCTCAGCTTTGATTTTTGCCTTCTCTCTTCTCACGTACCTCTGGACTCGTTCCAATGCTTGTCTCTTTATTGCGTCATTCATCAGGGGGTTGGCTTCAACCAGTTGGTCTGGACTCAAAAGGATAGTATCCGAGGGGATTCAATCTCTGAGGGATTCTCTGGCCACCATCTCCTCTACTTCCTTCTTTTCAACATCTCTGAATTCAGCTTTCAAACCACTACAGAGGGGAAGATATTCTGTTCTAAAAGTATCAAAAATCATTCTTCTTAGGATCGTTGTTGTATCATTATAATAATGCCAACTTTTGAGGGTTTCAACAGTGTATGTTGTGAAAAACACTCTGTCTACCAACTTCCAATGGGTTGCTAATTGAACAAACAGAAGATTATCAGTGCACCAAGCATCTCATGTATCTTGCTGTTGAGCATCCACGAACAAATTTCAACTTTTTTCCTTCTTGTCTTTGTGAACCTCTACAGACCAAGACTCGTGAAGCTTCTTCACAATCTCCCATTTGATGATGTCTGGAAACTTCTCAATGAATGTAAAATCTTCCATGGATGGTCATTCTCTCTATTTCTGCTCTTCAGTTTGTTCCCAAACAGTTTGCCACCAAGATGCAAGTTTCTGTTGCTTCAACAGGAAGAGGAAATAGCCCACCACATAGAGCATGCATCATGATGGTGACATGTTTCCGCCATTGTGGGACGAACTTCTTGTGGAAAGCGGCTTTGATTATGAGAAATTCCAACTCTTCAGTGGAAGAAGGAACTTTACAAACATCCATTGAATTCTTCTCTTCTTGGCAATGCCATTTCCTTCATTTTCAGCCTCTTCTGGTGCTTGTTGATGGCAAGTTTCCCCGACTGTGCACCAAAAACATGGAGCGCCAAGAGGAACACCGAGGAAAAGGGAATTCTCTTGCAAGAAAATCTATCTTGTAACATCAACAAGCTTTTATTTCATTATCTTGATCATCAAAACAAAGAAAACAGCAATTCTTCACGCAGCATCATAGTAGATATCTCCCACGGATTTGATAGATTCAACCATATTCTCCAACATCTTCAAAAAATCCATCAATAGAACAAAGAACACAAAGGAATACACCATCTTTGAATGGAAATCAATCACATATTATTCATCTTCAATGTCTTCATAATTCTCTTTCTCAATCTCTCATATACAATTACACTATTTTCATAGATTTGACTATCTCTGACTCTCTCTCTCTCTCTCCATCAATAGTACATCATATCCTCACTATAATGCTCTCATAATAACCCTCAATAATCCTTCTTAGGTCGTGGATGCACCTCCCAAGATGTATGTCTGATATGAAGAGTCACCAGAGCCACTACAGTGTCTTTTCACAGCTCACTACTGTCACTGTCACTTAGACTTCTCTTCAGTCTTCAACAGCTGTTTCTTCCACCTGTTTTAGCTCTTTTGAACTTAGATTCATCCTTTCCAAAGGTTAGAAAACTTTCCCAAAGTCACACATACATTCTATAGAATACTTACAGAAGGTCTACAGAACAGTCACAGAACAGTACCAGAATAGCTACAGTACAGAGACAGAAGCTCTACAGAAGATCTACAGAAGGTTACAGAAGGTCATCAAAACCTCATAACTCATACTCAAACCATTCCAAACTCTAAAAAACTATTCAATAAACTTTCACAAGATCTCAATCTTCATCAATCACATCAATCCATGCTTCATACAGAAGACAATCAGAACAAAACAGAAGCTATACAGAAGGTATACAGAACCAATCAGAACCTATCAGAACATCACAGAACCTCATATCTCCACTGAGAATCATCATGAACTTCCAAAACATAATTAATATCATCCAAAACACTCTCAAATACTTCCATTAACAATCATACATCACTCTAAATCCACCAAAAATCAATCATTCAGACCTCAAAAACAACAAAAATCAGTCAAAA
The DNA here is from genome assembly GCF_053477565.2 of Lygodium microphyllum. NCBI lineage: Eukaryota > Viridiplantae > Streptophyta > Polypodiopsida > Schizaeales > Lygodiaceae > Lygodium > Lygodium microphyllum. The sequence goes on along the minus strand of NC_141156.1, from coordinate 53,125,157 downwards.
ATTCAGTCTTTTTCATCTCTCAACAATGGCATTCCCAAGTCTATCATTAGTGTTTGCTAGAGAAGTCAATTATTTTCCTTCATCCTTACAATGTCTTTGAATTTTTCTTCATCCCCACAACACTTTCCTCCTTTGTTTTATATCTAGATTTAATGCTAGGAATCTAATTTTGTGCCACATCTCTCTATATAATAATTCTTTTTCAAGAAAGCCTATACACCTAGATCAAGGTGAAATTTGTGGTGTTATATTATCAAATGATATATGCTTTAATTTTTATCTTATTGCATACAACCTTCATGATCAATTGAATTCAAGGAAAAAACTTTACTAGCATGGTGGCACATTTTCCTTCATCTACCCATTGATGAGAGATGAGCATGAGTGTGGTTTTAATCACTATATGCAAGTTGCCCAAGGCAATGCCAAATCAAAGGCCTTGAAGGACTAACTACTAATATCCCTAAATATATATATTATATACTTCACTTGCAATGAAGGCTCAATGTATATTTATGTGATATGTATAAAGATACGTGGTAAATGTATTGGTATGTTAGATATAGATAAGGCTCCTACCCTTGGGATGATATCTACAATCTTACTACAAGCTTCCATGTTAATCTAGGTCTCATCTAGCTACTTAGTTGAAATGCATCCATAAGGTAGCATGTGGTTATGTTGAGTGGCTAGAACATAACATAAGATGTTTTAAACTTCTTCACATCAAGAGTCTTCATAATAGCCACAACATCTAGCATGATAGAAGTGTCATTGAAGCCTTAATGAGTTCCAAAGGGACATGCCCAATATTCTCAAGGACATGAACCATGATGGGATGCATCATTATTATATGTATAATCATTATTTTAAATAATTTTTATATACAAATAATTCTAGGACCCACTCCTTACTATCGTTCATCGAGTTTAGCATTTGGAATTATTAGGATGTTATAGGAGATTAAATTTAGTGTCAGAAGCTCATCAGAGACTCTATGTACTTTTGCAAGCATAACACATTTAGCATAGATGCTCATCACTTTATTTCGCAATACAATATTATCATTTCTTGGTCTACATATTTCAGCATGCATTTCTTTGTCCCTCTTAGGTTAAATTCAGTGTGTCAGAAGCTCATCAAACACTCTCAATACTTTTGCAAGCACAACACACTTATCATAAATGCTCATCAAGTCATTCCCCAATACAATATTATCATTCCCATTAATCCTAGACTAAAAATTTCAACATGTATCTCTTTATCCCTCTTAGGTACTCCTATTCTGCCATAAGCTTGCAAAATGCAAATAAAGGTCACTACATCTAGGCAACAATCACTATCTTGCATGTGCCAAAGTATCTCAAAGCTTCATTATCATAATTCATATTCAACATATCTAGCCAAGTAAAATCTCTTGAATACTTGTTGGGCTTCTATAATAGTGGGGAAATGACATGTACTTATTTACTTTTTTGCTTCTCAATTGTACTTCTTTTCCCTTCTCAATTTCTTGTATGATGCTGCTAGCTTCAAAATAGTGGGGAAAGGCCCATGTCTCACTTGTAGCCTCAAAGCTTCATCAATGTGTCCCTACTTGTCCCATAACCATTGAGTAGGGCATCCCAAGAGGCTAGATTTGGTACTCAAAGCTCATTGAACACTCTTTTTCTTTTGCAAGTGGACAACACTTCACATGCATGTGCATGATTGCATTGCTTTGCATAATACCATGGTTTTCATTTTGTCCTTCTATGGAGCATGTCATGTATTGCTTCATCCTTCTTGGTTGCTCCTATGGTACCATAAGCTTACAAAATGCAAGTAAGGGTTTCTATGTTTGTGGAAAGGCCCCTGTCTCACTTGTAGCCAACAAATCATTTTAGGGTTTCATTGCCATGCCCAAGATTATCCCATAAACACTAATTAGGGCATACCAAGTGACTAGATTTGGTCTCAAAGCTCCTTTGACACCTCTAGTACTTTTATGAATGCAACACACTTTACGTGTGCATGATTGCAATGCCTTCCATAATATCTTTATTTTTATTTTATCCTACTATCAAGCATATCATATATTACTTCACCCTTCTCGGTTACTCCTATGTTTCCATGAGCTTCCAAAATGCAAGTAAAGCTGACTATGTTTTGGGAGATGCCCTTGTCCTAACCTTCTTTGATTATTTTCAAATGTAGGCATTCACCTATTTTAGTGGTAACACAATATTAGTGAGTTTGGGATCTCCCAATTCCCATTTTTTGAATACTAAAAAGGTGGCACCCGGATAACATGCCCATAAGTTTCTCAAATCTATATGCTATGACCTATCATTGGAAAGCACTTGAAAAATGGAATTTATTGAGATATAGAGGGCTCGATTTGGAGTTATAGTGTTCAAGCTATGACAAATCCAAAGATTTGACCACGCGTCCCAAACTTATGGGAAATTCCCATATTCTCCAATATGGTGTTTGGTACTAATTGTAGATATTTTTCCCATCCTTCATTAATCATTTTAAAATGTAGATATTTGTGTTGAGAAATGCGCAATCACACCCACTATAGCCTCTTCGTAATGAACAGCAAGAATCACATTACAAATAAAGCCTTAGACTAGGTCATGTATGTATGGTTTATTGAAACCACAGTTGGTGAATTCCATGGTCCCTTTCCACCTTTTTCCACCTACCAATACCATCTACTATAAGCCTATAGAAGGCACTCATCCCCACACTCATTCGATCAATCATTCTCATTTAGTTGTACTTGTGTTATGCTTGAACAATATTAGTTGTTCTTCTTTGTCATTACTTATGTCTCATTATGATTGTCTACTTGCTCATTAGTGATCCACCCTAGAATTCATCCTCAATATTTTAACATGGTATCAGAGTAAGTTTCAATGCTAATGAGTCATTAGGCTACTAATTAGATCATTTGAGTTTGAATTTTTGGCTCCCCCACATTCCCATGAATCTCTCACCTACCTCCATAGCCACCCACCTTCATCAGAGGGCTTGAATCTCTCCTCCCAAGCATTATCAGCCTTTGTTCTCTTCTGGAAAACTCTTCCTTTGCTCCAAGTGCTCCTCCCTATCACACCACAATCTGACATTGTCATCTCTTTGCTCCAACATTGCAAATCTTGTAGCTCGCTACTTGTTTTGGCCTGCATTCCTCTCGTACAGCCTGCACAATCCATACACGCAATGATATTGACAAAGACCATAGGGATTTGAAAGCCTTGTGTATGAGCTCCTTTCTCACCAAAGATCTTGATGAATAAATGCTACATCATGCCACATAGAGGAAAAAGCCAGTCGCCTATCAGAACCCTAAAGAGGGCAACCATAGCCTTTGAGCTCAAGCTCAAATATCTCTTTCCTCTCTCACTCCCATTGGGCTCAATCATGCCATTGACTCTCTGATGTGCTACACACTCAGTTTCTAGTAGAGCCACCACTTCAAATTATCAAGAAGAATATTCAACATCAAGATCCAACATCAAAGGTTCAACTTGCTAGTATCTCTTGATACTCACATATTGCTTTTTGGCACTAGTACTTCTTGTGTCTTTTGGTGCACTCAATTTCAACTCTCTTGCTGGTCTATTCTCAATTAATTGCTACTACTCGTAACTCTTGCCAAAAAAATGTGCAAAGATTCACCCTCATGCTGATTCAATGGTGTCGGGTTCCACAAATGGAAAACTAGGATTAAACTGATCCTGATGAAGAAAGGCTTGTGGTCAATCAAAAGTGGTCAAGAGAAGAAACCAAGGGAAGCTGCACTCTCAGCAATATGGGATAAAAATGATGATAAGGCTCAAGATATTATCAAGCTTGAACTTGATGATAGCTACATTCATCATGTTGATGATTGTGAAACCTCTCAAGCAACATGGAATCTGTTAGAAACCTTGTTTGGAGCTCACTCAAAATTCTCCAAATATAGCTTACTAATTGAATTTTTTAGGCTTGACATAAAAAGTAGCACCTCACTTGCAACTCATTTGAACTATATGGAATTATTATTGACACAACTTGCAAGAATCAACTTGAAAATGGATAAAGACATTTGCATTGGAGTACTTCTCAAAAGTTTTCCACCTGAGCATGATAATGTGTCTACCACATTAATCAACATGCCAAAGCCAAAGCTTGTGGATATCAAATCTTCTCTCCTTAAAGAGGAAAAGAAGATAAATATTAAAGGGGAAGCAAGCATGCCAAGAGGAGACCAACAACTCCTCTATGTGAAGGACAAAGGGAAGAAGAGCATAGTTTGTGATTTTTGTAAGAGAATTGGGCATATTGAGAAGTTTTGTCATGCTAGGAAAAGATCTCAAAGAGCATATCTTGCAACATTCAAAGAAGATGAAGACAACAATGGAGAAGAAGAAGATGAGGACACCCAAGAGAAAAAGGATAGGACTCACCAGTCCCTCCTTTGTAGCTCATTTTCTAATAGACTTTTTTTTTGTTTTAAATGTGTACTTTCCTAATATTCATACCATAAGCTCTTGTACTTCTCATACAACCTTTGCACACTATAGCCTCTACACACTTACTGAGGCCTTGTGATAGTCTCTAGCTTTATATGGTTGTTTCTTTCCATGTCTACACTTAGCAAGGTCCTACTCAAGACATCGTATGTATACTCAATGCCTTTCTTGGTTGTGATTGAGGAGGGGTGTTGAGAAATGTGCAATCATACCCACTATAGCCTCTTTGTAATGAACAGTAAGGCAAACGATCCCATTGCAAATAAAGCCTTAGAATAAGTCATGTATGCATGGTTTATTAAAACCACAATTGGTGAATACCATGGTCCCTTTCCACCTACCAATACCACCTATTGTAAGCATATAAAAGGCACTCATCCCTACACTCATTCGATCCATCATTCTCATTTAGTTGTACTTGCATTATGCTTGAATAATATCAGTTGTTCTTGTTTGACATTACTTATGTCTCATTATGATTGTCTACTTGCTCATAAATGATCCACCCTAGCATGCATCATCAATATTTTAACAATTTGCTTAATTTTAGTGCTCCTATGCAATACCACAAGCTTTCAAGCCATAATTCAATGCAACAGTAAGTTGACACACTCCTTCCTACTACATTTACTTGAAGCATTCCAAGAAGCCTTGTTTAGCACATCCATGCTTAGCAAATCCTATCATCATTATATTCCATGAAACTACATCTTTGGTAGGTAGCCCATCAAACACATAACATGCTAGTGGAAGTAAAACACATTGCCCAATGGAAGACCTCTTTTAATCACTTGAGCGCATATCTCTTGCCTTGTTTCTAAAGATCCTATAGCATCACATGCTTTTACATAGCAAAGAAACATATGAGTAATGAGTTTTTGTATTTGAGGTTGTTGGATTGGTTGTTAGTTCATCCATATAGCGGCCAAGTTTGTAGCAAGAGATCCATTGTTAAGGAAATATGCATTTTTTACCCATGCTAGCTAAAAAGGGGGTTAGGTAAGTAGCAAGTGATCCACTACAAGGAAACATCCACTTTTTACCTGTGTTGGCCATTTTTTGCTTGCTCCTCATGGATATACTACAGACACTATTTTTTGCTCTCTTAGACTTCCATTATTAGCAAAGTAATATCTTAGGCAATACTCCTAGTTAAATGTAGAAAATGCAACCCTAATTAATGTGTGTAAGTTAATATCTAATATAAGTGATCTAAGGTGCATAACTATAGTGATAATTATGCAATTCTTATTCCTAGTGCAGGGTGTGAGAGGTATGTGTTAAAGGTTATCTCTGAAGAGATAATGGTCTTATATGTGAAAGAAACCCTCCACGGTAAGAACTGAACACAAAACTAGGGACAAAGCACAAAAAATCTATGTATGGTGTTTGCATTGATCTCAAAACAAGAAAGAATCACAAATCTTTCTTTAAAAAATGGACAAATTCATCATCAGCTCAAAACAAGAAAGAACCACAAATCTCACTTTTAAAAATGAACAAATTCATCATCTTCATCATCATCTTCATTAGACATGTCCGTTTCCAATGCACAATAGGAAAAAGGAAAGGGGAAATAGAAATTTTTGCACATAGGAGAGAGAGAGAGAGAGAGAGAGAGAGAGAGAGAGAGAGAGAGAGAGAGAGAGAGAGAGAGAGAGAATTCACCATAAAGGGAGAATGTTGGAATCTTAGAAGAAAGGGGACAAAGAGGCACATAATCAACTATCCACTCCACCCCACACTTTCCCCAAAAGACATACAACCCTTCATATTTTTATTATTTCTTTGAATATTTTTTGATACATTTGGATTCGTAAGTCTTTAGCCTTTATGTCTTAATTCTTTCTAGCCCTTTAGAAGTGCATGCACATACAGTTTTATGTGTAGCACTTATTTATTATGGATGTGGTCCTTCATGTGATGATGTATTTTAGTGCTTTTGCAAAAATATGAATGGTGTTCTCTTTACAAAAGATGAAAATATGGTGTATGTATGGACATTTTTGTGCCTTATTTTCTACTTGTTTGGGTGCCATCATTTCCTCCCACACTAAAACGTGAAACGTCCTTGTGAACCTTGTCAAAGAAAAACCACTATCCAACACAAAAACTCATGAAACTATTAGCAAAACAACTTCAATCACGAGTCCTAGCCATGGTAGGGTATAGGGACTCCAAAGCCATGACCACTAGAGTAAGGGAACTCCTACCTCCATCACTCCCACATTGAAAAACTTGCACAATCTCCAAAACATAGGGTTTGTGGTCTTCAACAAGGGATAACAAGAAGAACCTCTGGTACAATGGAGAAAGAAAGAAGATTCCATCATTTAGTTTTGAAGACACTTGAGAGAGTGGGCTTTGTTTGTATATCTTCATGTAACTTCCAATATAAAGATTTATTAGTTTAGTTGGATTTGAGGACAAAGCTTTAATAAAGACTTATACCCTTGCAAAAGGGTTTTTATTTTGAATATGAATACTAGATTGTGTGGGCTTTTAAGCTTTAGGTTATATTTTGAGTGTTTCTTTCTTGTTTATTTGTTGGCCTTTTTAAAAATAAAATGACTTATTTAGCTTTTATTTTTATTGTTGTCTCTTGGAGAATGAAGAAAGATGGCGTTGGCGGCCACCACGGGGAGGATAAGGATGGGGATGCCATGGGTAGACAACAGTGCTAATCAAGGTATTCTTTGCTTGGGAATAGCCTAATTTCCTTATTTGGGATAGTGTGGCAAAGGTTATTCACCATGAAATAGGGAAGAACTTGGGCAAAAAGTGACATTTGGGGGATATTGCAAGAGAAAAGATAAGCATCTGGAAGATGGGCTGTTGGAAATGTGACATTGCAAACATTTTGGTCTCTAAGACTTTTTTTTCTTTTAATTGTATTGCATATGAACTCATATAAAGAAAAAGGGTTAATAACCTTAGGTTTTTTTAAAGGAAACAAACCATTATCTTTGTTTTGTTTCTAATTTTGCAAGGCAAATTGTGTGGATGAGGGTGCAAGAGGTGGAGGAACATATTGACAGGCCAAGGGTTCCCAATGACGAACGGGATATTGAGGAAGAGGTTGGCAAAAATTGCTCCAATTTCTTCTTCTTCTTCTTTTCATTCAATGACTCTTCTTATTTCATATACCATAATCATCATATGATTTGACTATTGATGAAACCTTAGATTTGCAAAGAAAACATCACTATTGATCATGATGCCCATCCTGTTGCTTCTATGATTGTTAGAGGCATGACCAAGGTGCAAGCATTGTGGGTATCGCTAATAATTATAGCAAAGGGTAGATGATAATCTAGATTAGGTTTTGATGCAGCCATTAGAGGAGGTAGAGTAGGGGACAACGGAGGGGATAGTCACATCTTTAGGGGTGGGAGGCATAGATATAGGGTGCTGACAGAGGAGAGAAGGCTATCGTGAAGACTGACAAGACACCATGGATAAGGAGAGTAGTAACCATTGAAGAACTATGCTACCTATTATTCACCATGTTCTTCTTCTTCTTATTCTTTTTGCCATCTCCCATGATGTCTATGTGACATTTGATTTTCTTACATGAGGAGGATGTTGCTTGTTGGCTTGCAACTTGCCAAATAGGTTCCTTGGATATTCTTCAATTTTTATGCATTTTCCTTTCACATAAGTTGGCTTAAAAGAGCCTAGTTGTGGTAGAGATTTAAGCGAGATGGAGGAGACGTGAGAGAAATCTATGAAGAAGATGGAGCACGATGGCTACAATAAAGGGACTCTTCCTATTCTCTCTTCCATTTTGCTCCAAGGTTGTGCTCTGCAAGGAGAGACCTAATCTTCTTTCCCTTAAATGTTGTAATGCCATACTAAGTTCTAATATAGACGTGGAATCTTGACGGCTCCATTTTAATGCTTTTGCTCTATATCTCTTCATCTTCTTTTTCTCTTTATTATATTGGTAATTCTGAACTATAGAAGGAAACTATAGAGAAGCAAGGAAGGGTCAAAGAAGAGTGGCTAGTAAAGAGAATGAGAGAGATTTTCAAAAGGTATAGGTGTTTATTCTTATGCTTCTCCTCCTTCTTCCTCTTCTTCTTCTACTCATCCCCCAACTCTTCTTGTGCTTCTTGCCATGATGACTTGCTAGATGAATTTTCCTCTTTTACTTCATCAAATTTCTTCAATCCTTCCTTGACACACACCCTTATCTCCTAAGATTTTCAAATTTGCATTTTGGTCCCCTTCAAATACTATAATACCATCATTGCTCAAATTGAAAGCAACCCTCCCATGGCAAGAAATGAACACAAAACCAAGGACAAAGCACACAAAATCTATATATATGGCTCTTCCATTGATCTCAAAACAAGAAAGAACCATGAATCAATCTTGCTCTTAACAATGAGAAAATTCATAATCTTTATTAGTCATTTCCATCTCCATTGCACAATAAGAAAAGAGGAAAGGGGAAAGGAAAATGTCTACATAGAGAGAGAAAAAAAATTCACCATAAAGGGAGAATGTGGAAATCTTGGAAGAAAGGAAAGAAAGAGGCACATAACCAACAGTGCACTCTGCCCCACCCTTTCCCCAAGAAACACACAATCCTTAATATTTTAATTATTTCTTTGAATATTTTTTGATACATTGGGATGTGTAAGCCTTTAGCCTTTATGTTTTAATTATTTCTAGCTCTTTAGAAATGCATGCACATACACTTTTATGTATACCATTTATTTATTATGGATGTTGCCCCCTCATGTGAGGATGTATTTCAATGCTTTTGCAACAAAATAAATATTGTCTCTTTCTAAAAGATGAAAATATTATGTATGTATGGACATTTTTGTGTCTTATGTATTTGCTTCTTTGGATGTCATCAATATGCATGGAGATTAGAAACTCCATATTTGAATTTGGGAATTTCCCATCAATATGGGAATTCCAAATCAAAATGGATTTTGTGAATTTTGAAAATTTATTTAATTTGGAACTTGGTGCAATGGAACATATTATTGCTTATGGTTGTTTCCAAGAGATTGAAAAAGACTCAAAATATGGTGTTAATAAACACCTTAGTTTTAATATCCTTGAAAATCTTCAAGGAAAATCTTCAGTCAGTGGATTCTTGTAGACTTTGTTTGGCTTTCAATACAACCTTTGGGGGAATATTAAAATTTTTGGGAGATTTTTCACCTTTCTTCATCCAAGAGAAGACAAGGCTATATATTGTTTCCCATCATTCAGGATCTTTTTTGTTGCACATACAATATTTATCCCAACAATTAAGATACACATCTACATCTATAGTATTTTGACGACTACAAATTGGTGCCCAATATTGTGTACATACCTTGTTTAAGTTTTTGGAGTTTCTATTTGTATCCATCTCACTTTGTGCAACACCAAGCCATAGAGGATATATTGAATCTAAAGGTCTAACAAGCACAAAGTCATATTTGCTAACATCAAGCATTGGTTCAAATGCATGTTTGGGTCATTTGTTGTTGCTGAGAGGACCACAATAGTGATCATTCAACTCTTTCAATCTAATAAAGTCATCTACATTATCTACATCTATACATCGCTTTGTGTTCTTGGCAAAAAATTTATGAAAAATATATCTTCTTGGACATTTGGAGTTTGAAGAGAGTAGATCATATATTTCCAATAATCAACCACGTGTTATAAAATTTGTGAAATACTTTGCTTGAGGTCCTTGTACATTTGACTATCTTTCCTAATACTTAAAATAATATTTAGCTCCACTTACTACTTCTTGATGATCCTTAATGTACTCAAACATGGGCAGCAACATTGGAACTCCCTTTGGAAGGGTAGGCTTTCCTACAAAGTTTTTCTTCCATAATTCAATGCCATTTTCTCTTGGTAACTAGTCTCTTGGGACTTTGGATGCATCTTGTATTGCATGATAGGTGTATCTCCTTGCATATAAAACAAAAATTGAAGAGGTTTTGAGTGACCAACAAGTGTATCTTTGGAATCACACAAGTATCCCTCAATGTATCTCTTAAAGTCAGGCACATCAATAAGAAAGGTGTAGAACTTGTCATCTGGCACGATTGAAAATGTTGCATAAGATGAGGAAAAGTGAAGGTCATGCTCATCCTTAGCTTCTCTAAAAAAATTTTGAACATTACGTCAATGTCTTCATGTGTGTATGACTCATGAGAAACCCAAGCTGGATCATCTTGAATGTTCCTCGTGCAACAAGCAATGATAGATATGCAAAGAGATAGTAATTTTTATTTTTTGATTCACAATTATCAAGTTGAAGTACAAGTTCTCTAGCAATCTTTTGAAACGAAGATGTCCATCCTGTGATGCATTATCTTCCATGCATGCTTATTTTGCACAATACCTTGATGGTGGTCTAGTGGTTTTATCGAGTTGAGAGCTTTTAGTAGCATAGAGGTTGATCTCGGCATTCCATCTACTTGTAGATCACCATTTGCATGCTTGTGTCATCGCTTCAAGTTCCTAAAGCACAAAGACAATGAGGCAATTGTGAAGTTAGGATTGTGAGGCCATAGATCAAGTGAGAAATGTCCATATCTACCTTCTCCATGCGCATGTGTAAGCATGACTATTAAAGAAACCAGCAGTTGAGCAAATCTTTCAATCTCTTTTGATTGAAGCCTTAACCTAGGGATAGTTCTCTTTTGCTGGTCCATATTATCATGTATTGAACACAAGTTTTCTTTGGATTTAGTGCTAAGGCCACGCACCAACTGTAGTATATGTTCTGACAACTTCATTGTTGTAGTATGTGACATTGACACTTTTTTAGAAGAATATTTTGCTCTTAAAGACACTTTGTTGCTACAAGTACCTCTTTGATATCTGAGCAAATACTACATTTGGAGAACTCACTTGTCTTTGCTAAGTTTACATGCTTGAACTTTGTGTTCCAAATATGATTGAAGGTGGACAATGACATTTTCTTACATCCAATACCATCCAATGTTGCAAATTTTACTTATGTCCATATATCTACTTGCTTGTAAACATCTAGGATGACCAATTGCATCTCCCTTGATCCATCTTGCATTGTTCTACTCTTATGTGGCATTTTTTCTGCATTCTTCTTAACAAAATATCTAAGGATGGCTCTTCACATCTTTGTGCAATCCCCAGCTGCTCTTGTTACCCCCTTGTTTCCATGCATTGCCCTCCTCACACCATGCTCAAATTGTGTTTTGTACCTATAAAAATATGTCTTTGGGATTCCATGAATCTCATACCATGCCCTTCCATATAGCACTTTTCCATTGAAGATGAAGCTATATTTCCTTGTTCCCACATGATCAATCCTACATGATGACTCAAACTTGTCATAAATATAGTTTTGTAGTCTTCAAATTGCAATCCCCAAAAGTATTTACGCAATTGTTTCATTGCTTCTCTATCAGCAAATTGACAACAATATTATTGGCAGCAATCAATCATGGAAACATGTGAAATGGAATCCATAGAATTTCTCAAGTTTGCACCTTTAGGGAAAAAATTTTGAGCCTTTCTATTGACCATACAATATGATCTTTTTTGAACCAAAATAGATTTTTTTGTAGACATAGAATCTTGGCATTAGTTTCTTTCATGTTTTTGGCGCAAGCATTTCTAGAGATAAATTGCATGTATGATTTCTATTGTAATAGTGATGTTCTATCATCATGTAAAAATTACACGGTGCAGCGAATAGAATCTGAGAAAGAGATAGAGATAGAGAGTACACAAAAAATAAAAGGAGAATTAGAAAATTTATTTAGCTCCAAACAACTAATACAGAGATGACTCTGTCCACCTGTGCGCTTCCACAGTGAAGCTTAGATGGCGATCTAGACAAAAGATAGGTGAAGAGCTTAAGGCTAGCTGGGACAAGTAATACAGAGATGGCTCTGTCCACCTGTGCACTTCCACAGTGAAGCTTAGATGGCGATCTAGACAAAAGATAGGTGAAGAGCTTAAGGCTAGCTGGAACAACTTTGACTGGGTGAAAGATAGATGATCGATGGCTATGAAGGGGTTTAGCTTTTATAGCCCGTGAAGGCAGTTAGGTCGGCATGATGGACCTACCATATGAGCCTCCACTAGTTTGCCAAGGAATATTCTAGGGAATATTCCCTTTACCGTTGGGCCGGGGGCCCTTTTAACTCCCTTTACCATCGGGCCGAGGCCCCTTTTAACTCCCTTATCCTACAACTCAATGCAATGTGCCTTGAGTTGCTACCAGCTTAACTACTAACCCAAAGATTAGACCCACAATGGCCATCTTTTTGCCATCCGGTCACATAGATCTCATCTGATATACAAGTTAGGACTCAACCAATGTCCGGGCTCACATTTGGCTTCTCCTCATAATGGGGGCCTTACAACTTTGAGCACCATGGATCATTGGTGGCCCCTTATGAGGGTGGGGCATTGAGCATATCTAACACATCATAGGTGATCTGTTTAATAGGCCATCTTTCCAAAGTGACATAATGGATATTGTCATCTATATATGTTTATGTGGTATGATCAAGGGGTTTATCTACCACCACACCAACATCCTCCTCTCCTAACAATTCAAAGTTTATCACATCATATGAAAAACCCAATAATATAGCCTCTTTCCCAACACACATCTCGTTGCCTTCTATCCATAGAACATTAGGGGAGTTTTGATGTCTCAAAAATGCCTTTTAGGAGAAGTAGAGAGAGTGTGCTCTAGACTAACAAGAGCAAAGCCTCCGTAACGGAAGTTCTATTATATATATATATATATATATATATATATATATATATTACATCTTTGTATTATCAATAATATCTATTTTTAGCCTCTTATATTCGTGATTATGACATTCTTTGCATTAATGATATACACTCTCGACCACTTTTACTTAATGATATGTATGGATTAATGATAATGATATGTTTAATCTAAATTCAAATTAATAAAAAGATTGGCACTTATTTTTTTCCCTCCTTTCTTTTATCCCTCTCACGTTTTTCCCTCCTTTGTGGTAGCTTAGTCCTCTCTCTCTCTCTCTCTCTCTCTCTCTCTCTCTCTCTCTCTCTCTCTCTCTCTCTCTCTCTCTCTCTCTCTCTCTCTCTCTCTCTCTCTCTCATGGATACAAAAATTCGACCTTCAACAAGGTGTCCAAGCTCCCAAATCACATCCGTATCAATGTTTAACTCATTCCAAAAAGATGGAAGATGGATTCTTACAATCATTAGCAAAGGCAAATGGATCACCATACAACAAGCAAAACGTGGGAAAAGGTGAAGATATGAGAGCTCATTCATCTCTGCTTGGAAGGGTAGAATCCAAGATTTCAATCTTGGAGTAAATAAGAATAGAATAAAAGAGGTACTGGTGCAACATATGTTTATGCAAAGAGAGCTATATTTGGAACCTGGAACTTCAAATCTTCCAATTCATATACCAAATTGTAAGGATTTGATTCTTAAAGACTTTCTTTTCTTGAACTTGATTTTAGGTTTTCCATTATAACATTTATTCATTTGTCTCATAGATCGATGTACACTAGATAGACTTAATTATGCGTTTGTAATTGCTATGTAGTCCAACATCTACATTCCCTTCTCCTCAGAGGGAGATCCCATAACATATAGGCATAGTGTCTCATAACACAAACATAAGGAAGCTCCCCTCGGTTGACTGCCGCGGCTTCACTATGACTCTCCTACACCTTAGGGATTGGCCCCAAGATGCATAGCTCCAACATTTTAAACATAATGCACAAACTCCACTCTTTTCTTGTTTTGTACGATCCAAAAATATATAGACCCTCACCAAACAATCCCAAGGAAACCGTATAACTGACCTACAGCAAAGGTTCCTTTCCACTCCACATATAAGTCATATCCTAGGAAGACAATTGCTATGTAATCTAGGACTGATACCATGTCATGCGTCATGCATAGTGCATATGATCCTAGTGCACAAACAATATTTATCAAATCAGCATTTTGTGATGTGAAAAAACAGTCCTTTCATGATTTTCACTAAACGTATGCTTCGATATATGGAGATTAGCACTGATTTCTCGTGCTACTAGCCTCTTAAACTGGAATATTGCAATTCTAAATGCAATGCACAATCAAATATTTCAAAGATTCAAAACCCTCTCAGCCTTCTTAGTCTCTTAACATCACCCTTTCCCTCTAACGTTTAGGTTATGCTACGTTGCATAGTTGTAGGGTTTTATTTTGTATGTATTTTTCGCATAAAACAGAAAAACCATGAACTATAACACATAAAAAAAGCCGAACTGAAGCCAAACTTCATGCCTCAACTTTGTTTTATAGCCACAATCATGAATCATAAATTTCTAGATTTTTATAACGCGAAAATCCTATTTTTTCTATTTTTAGCTATTTTTTATTTATTTATACATAAAAATAGATTATTTTCTAATTTATTATTAGTGACGAATTATAACAACTAATTATTTCCTCAGAATTTTATCACACATGCATCTCTTTTTCCCACCTGAAACTAATAAAACCTTCATTTTTACATTAAAAATGTACTTTTTGGACTATAATTTAATTATTGAGACTATGTATTATTACAGATCTACATTTCCTTTATGCATAAACCTCAATCATAATGCAAAAAAGATCCAAACAAATTTTTGTTCCATATGAATTTCATCTCAACCATCAAACATAAATAAGAAGCAAATTCCTTTGTAAAAATGACGCATACCGCTTACTTGCGTGTTGCAGGTTTTTTGAATTATTTTTTCAGGTTGCCAACGGACCCGACCAACAACAAATCTTCAATGTTGAACATCTCCCCTCAGCCTTCTCTTGATCTTAGAGCAATCCGGTTCATGCCGGACAAGCATCCGCTCATCGCATTCTCTTCTTGATTCCTGCCATGTGAAGCACCATTTGGAGGAGAGAGAAATACTAAAACTGGTTCTTCATGTCTGGGCAGCCATTTCTCGCACGAAGACTGGCGATGGAGAGCATGGGAAGCAAGAAGATCAGTGATGCAATTGGTTTATGGGGTTACATTGAGGCTCCATAGCCTCCCCTCCCCCCCTTCTCTCCAAAAAAAAAGTCGCCATGGCGTTCATTTTTCCTGCCCGCGTTGAAAAAATAAGCCCTCCCCCCCTTCAAGCAAAAATTTTGGGGGGGTGTCCTCAAGAGTTACACCCCCCTAATCCATTAAGCCCCTTAAGTCCTTTTTTACTTAAGTCCCTTTTGGGCTTTGAACCCTAGGCACCCCCATTTGATTGTCCAGCATCGGAATCGTGATCTGAAAAATCCAACACATTCGTCTCAAAGTCCCCCACTCCTGGCCATCTCCTAAATTCTCATCTGATAGTTTAAAAGATTATGAAAATTCCCCAACCGTTGCTCGGTGGATCTTTAAAGCACTTTAGGGGCTTGCCGCTTAAAATCATACTGATTGCAGTTGCCGATATCGATGAAGTCTATTTTTTCTTTGAAATTCAGATTTTTTGGCTATCTTTAAGCACTTATTGGAGTAAAAAATAATTGATCATTGGTGACCACGGAATAGGGCGACTCAGCCCATCGAATCCCACGAACAGATCTGCACATAAACACAACCACAAAGAGTATCAAGCTAATACAAAATAGATACACAACAAAACACATCACAGCTCTTACCCTACCCTGTGACAAAACCAAGGCAAGAAATCCACGAGGAGTAGACCTAGCATAATCTGACAAAAAGCCCAAAGCTAGTCACTAATCTGTTGCTCCAACACAACCAAGCTAAAAAGAACTATCAAAGAGGTCATCCTAAGTGGTGGTCGAAACTACCTACCTAACTAAGGACAACTCAACTAGGAGCTCTTACCAGGTGAGGACTCCTATAGCCTGATCAAAAAGTAGTATCATTTTTTGACACATCTTTCTTTAGGTTTCCATACATGGGCTTGTAAAAAGGAGGGAACTGAGCATAGTGACCCAAGGAGAATAAGGCATCGGCCTCATGTCCTATCTCGGTACCCAAGAACCTACCAAGCCCTCGCGAGGTGACACTTAATCCTTTTCTAACGCTCACTTTTATTTTCACTCCAACCTTCTTTTATTTGCTTTGGTTTTCAGCTAGTTGCCACCCCTAGGAAGACAAGGCATCGGCCTTGGGTCTTGTCTTGTCTTGTCCCCAGGAACCTACCAAGCATGCGCGAGGCGATAAACAACTGCTCACAAATTTTTCTTTCTTCTCTATTTTTATAGGGGTTAGAACCCCTTTTTACACACCTTTGTATATTCATAGATTTTCTTTCAGATATTTAAGGTTTTTTCCATTTGGTTATTTTTAGTAGCCTTCTCTAACTGCCCCACACTAACAGGACCTCCTAGAACAGCCACTTAGCAAGTTAGCAGAATAGGGTCACAAGAACTCCTATCTCAAATAGGTCTTTCAGTGCCGGACAATGCTGGTATAGGAGGCAATGACTACCCCCAGACATACATAACCTAAACCTGGGACATCATGCCTTGATTGCCGGTCCCCAACAAACAAAAAGAAAGTACCTTTACATACACATATATCATTATTTGCTTAAGAAAAAAAAACTTGAAAAGGGGATGAAACCACCTAGAATGGCCACAAGAAGCTCCTCCGCAGCAAAGGCTCCCTCCAGCGACTTCGTCAATCTATATGGTGCAATCACTAAAATGGCAAACCATTAGACATACATGCACCAAACAGACATAGGGCACTCTTGGCCTAAAGAAATAGCACATTTCACTACAGACTAACTGGCCCTCTTGGCCTAAAGAAATCAAACATTACACTACAAAACTAAATGGCCCTCTTGGCCTAAGGAAATCAAACATTAAAACCTTAAAGTAACTAGCCCTCTTGGCCTAAAGAAATCAAGCAAACCAGCTCATATAGATCGCTCCTTAGAAGAAGGCAGATATACAAAAATACGCTCTATTCCAAGGGGAAAAATAGGGCTTTCTGCCCTAGACTAAATGCATCAAGTTGTGACCCATCCCTCCTACATATATAGCAGGAGGTGTACGCATAACATATCGTCTAACCAACCTATGGGTCCAAGATAGTAGTGGTAGATGGGTTTGGGCTACTCTTCGCATTACCCATATCAACCATTGCCTGCCATATAACGCGTGATTTCATAACATTCCCCACAAATGACCAGGTCTTGTCTCATTATCAATAACAACATCCGGACTAGGACCACAGTTGAAGAAGAGGCCCCAGGACGCTCCATCAAAGTATAATGTGTACATCCACAATGGGTTTACATAGCCAGCCATCAAGAACTCCCCTATTCATAATGATGATAATCAAAATTCAACATATTTAGAGGGTGAACTGATGGCTCAACCTTCTTCATTAAACTCACAGGGATGCTTGTCAAGATTTGTAAACAGTGATGGCATAAAACTTTAATCTCCCACACAAAGGTACCGTCTTCTTGCTCAATCACTTTGTATCCTTTGCTCCACCAGATAAGCTTCCCCTGATGATATCTTTGCTCTAGATATGGGTGCTCCAAATAAGGGATTAACCACCCCACCAACAAATTTAAGCTCTCCTGCAAGTCTCAAATCAACCCCAGCATGGACCTGCAATGCATTTAGCACATTAGCATACTCAAAAATAATAAGGTTTAATCTTATTAAGATTAACCTTATTTTTAAATTCCACTCCCTGTAGATCAGCTAGTAAAGCCGTGGACTTATTTTTACCTATCCTAACTACCTTGTAAGGACCATCCCATCTAGGTTTCAGCTTTCCTGGAAATAGCTCCCTATGTGCATTGTAGTATAGAACTAACTGCCCTTTTCTTAAAGGTATATTTCTTTGCTTTTAGATCATGCAGTCGCTTCATCCAACACTTAGCCACTTCCTGGTGCAACAAACTCTGCAATTTGAGCTCATCCAAGTGGGATATAGTGGTAAAACGCTCGAATATGGCATCTTCCTCACCCAAAGAATGATTGATTATGAATCTTATGATTGGCAACTCAATTTCTAAGGGCAAGACAGACTCCTCCCCATAAACTAATTTAAATGGGGTGTGGCCAGTGGCTTGTTTAAACACTGTGTTATACGCCCAAACCGCCATATATAATTTGTATCCCAATTCCGTGTCTTTTCAGATACTATTTTGAATAGGATATCCACAAGCTGCTTATTGGTACTTTCAACTTGTCCATTGGCTTGCGGATTATAGGGGGTCGTCTTGTTATGCTTGATCTTCCATGCTTCAATCAGGCTTTTAATTACTTTGTTCAAAAAATAGGTTCCATGGTCCAATACTGTAACGTGTCCACCTGTTATCTTCAGGACACGTCTTAGCAGTCCATCGAAAAGTATGTCTAGAAGGCTCTGCCCGGGCACTCCCATGGAATGTTACGGGGTTTGCGATCTAGGACTTTTCGCGTCTGCCACGTAGCTAAGGCCCATCCTCTGCACTTTCCTCGGCTTGTTTTAGTTATTTAATTACCTAACACATTAGTTGGACATGTATAAATCAGCTTCTTTAATTACCCCGTTAGGCACTGGTTCTTTCACGTATTCATATCACTTGACATAGAAAAACAATGTCAAACAAGTTATTTATTAACAGGTTATCATATTTATCTTTGAAATACAAAAAGTCCAGCCTGTAGGCTTATCCACAATCCGCTCGAAGGCTATCCAGCAATCCACAGGGATCACTAATCCAAGTTTCCGCCCGTAGACTAGTATGCGGGCCTCGAGATCCAATCCTGAGTCACGTTAGCCTCTTGTGCAGGGCCTGGAAGGTGAGGGATTTACGGCCACCCCCCTAGCACCCAAGTGTCCTCCTGCTCCAAGTAGCACTCAACGGAGAGACCTCTCGCAAGGGTTCGGTCCACTTGTTTGGCGCGGTTAACAACCCCCTTCATTAGGGTCAGGCAGGCAGTCGGGGGTAACTGAAGCTGCCTCTCCCTTCAGGCCTTCAACCTGAAGTATTAGATATCCATTTATCTTTTAATTCATTGATCAAACAAAGCCAAACAGTGCTCTTAAATCTATAACAAGCACAAACATTTCCATTGGTCATGTTTGTTGGCAAACTGCTAAGGAATGAATCCTTCCTTTCGAATGCGTCCAGCACTCGATCCGGGATGACTTGCAATTTGGCAAGATCCCCTATATCATGGGTTATGGCGTACCCTACTAACCCGACTTGGTCAAACCTCAAGTTCATAGATTATTTCAGTTTATCGGCTGATCTTTTCCAAACAATTATCTTTACTCAAGAAAATACTATATTAGGATGATTATTCATCCTCTTGCAAGATAACTTGCGTAAGGACTTGCCAACCTCATTGCGAGAATTGGCCATTCCCTTGTGATCCAATCACAAGACCATACGACTACGCACTTGTTGCACAAGCATCGCATCAAACTATGAGACTATTCTACTCATTGAATGGAGTCACGAAACAATATGTTCCTGATTACATTAGGCTGACGTCGTCAGTCCTAGGGTTCCAAGTTCCATCTCGTAAGATTCTTAGGGACAAACCCTAGTTCACTTTCCAAATATGTTTCACTGTCCCTACATTTCGGTGAATGTGGGCAAGTATTTAAGATATAGGAGTTTCAGTTTTAGCAATACGTACAATTAGGTCACGTATTAATTCCTAGTGAATTTCTTGGAATTTAACTCATTCTAAATGAGTACTCCAGGGTTGAGGTGTTTAGGTTTATGCCAATTTGTTTAACTCTTGAAGATAGTTGCGTTATTATTTTATAAACACATGACTCGTTGTCTATGCGTAAATTGATTTTTCAACCCTAACTTATCGATTTAAGGTTAGGTATAGGTTAAGTTAATTCCAACTAATCTTCCTATAACTTGCGGACAAAATTCATGCTAAATAAGCAACCTTTTGCTAATAATTTATGCAATTGACAAACGATAATTGTCTAGAGTTATGCATCGTGAGAATCATTTCATGCCTTGCACTTTCCTAAGGATTCCTAGCACTTCCCATTATGATTCATTGCAAAGAAGATATGGCTTAATAATGCGATATGCAGTTTATACTTCCATGTTTAAACGAAGTACGCTATCCTAATTCCGTTTTTTGTAAATATGGACTAAATGCTTATCAATTTCCTAAAGCATTTAAGACGAAAAATGCATCCTTATTTCCAACAATTATCCTCGCACGATTATAACAATACCAAATAAAAATTAGGAATGAAAACCTGGACTTGGGGTGAGATGTCCACGTGGATGCTAGGAGACAACCCTCTTGCAGCTGCGCCTTGGGCTTTCTAGGCGGCATCGCGAATGCCGTCTTTCCGTCGTGGATGCAGCTTTATAACTCCTTTTTGAAATTCCACCATGGCTCCCTTTTGCAATAACTTGCACCGTCCATCGAAAGCAGTTTTAGAAGGCTTCCTCCTTGAAGTAGGGATTTCGAAAGGGTGTGTTTCAAAATCTTTCACGAATAAGACCTATTAAAGCCATGGGAAAGGCTAAATGGCCTTGTAAAGACTCATATGAAAGGGGAATAAAAGGTGTAGAATCCCTTACAAGGGCTTTTGAGTGGGAAAGGTAAGTGTCAAAAGACCCTCAACACTCTCTTTTCGTTTACGTGTGGGGAAAAAAAAACAAGGTATGGGAGAGCTCCAAGGGGTATTTTTGCATGGGGAAAGAAAAGGGCTAAGGGGGCCCTTAGGGGGATTTGAGATAGGGGGGGAAAATAAGGCCCTTTAAGGGAAAAAAAACTTTTGGGGGGAAAAGGGCCTAAGACCTCTTAAAGGCCCCTCCAAGGAGAATTTGGGGAGGAAAAAGGGGCTTTATAAAGTCCTAAGGGAGAAACTCCAAGGGGGGAAAAGATACCTTAAGGGAGCCCTTAGGGAGGAATTTTTAAAGGGAAAAAAAGTAGCCTTTAAAGCTATAGGAAAGGTGCCTAAGGGCCCTTAGGGGAAAATTGGAGGGGGGGGGGGGGGGGGGGGGGGGGGGGGAGGGGGGTGGTAACCCCAAAGCCCACAGGAAGGGGGGCTTAGGAAGCCCCCCTTTGAAGATTCTAAGCTTCCAGAAGCTTTACGGCCACGTGGAGGGGGAGGTTCAGATCTCCACGTGGGGGAAAAATTTGGAGGCCGTCAGATGGCGGCAACCAGGCGGCTGGGCGCGGTAGATGGGAGGCAGTGCCCTCCTAGCATCGACTTGCAGTGCCTCCTCTCAACTCCTCCTCTCCCTCTCACAGCGCGGCAGCGCGTTGATGACCTCAACCTCTCCCTTCCTCACAGCATCTCCGGCTCCTTCTTGCCCTCTTCCCCAGGCTACCATAGCCACCAGTAGCCATGATTTATATAGGGGGAGGGGATAGGATCCTCCCTCTCCCATGCGTCGATGGGCATGCCCCATTTCCTAGGCAAGCTCTAGCAAGGAGCTTGCCTCACTTGCTATTCCCCTCTTCCTCTAGCTCAACAGTCGGTTGAAGGAGAGGAGCAATAACTTTTTTTAAAAATTGCTTAAAAAGAATTTTCTAATTCATTTATCCTCTATTGAGGTAGTTCATGCGTGCTTGCGCCTTCGGGATATTACATTCTCTCCCCCTTGGAGGAATCGAGATGTCCTCATCTCGAGATAAACTGGGGATATTGATGGTTGAGAGTGCCTTCATCTATCCAAGTGGCATCCTCTTCGGGATAGTCTTTCCACTGGATGAGGCATTCTTTCAAGGTTCTAGATCTCAGTTGTCTCTCCCTAACATCTAAGACCCTGTCAGGCCTTAGTTCAAGGACTCCTTGACTAGGCATTACAACTTATTGGTCGTCAAGTACATGGTTAGGATTAGGTACATACTTCTTCAATACGCTGATATGGAATACATTGTGAACCTTTAGGCTCTCAAGGAGTTGCAGTTTATAAGCATTAGGTCCTAGGCACTTGAGGATCTTGTACGGTCCACAATACCTTGAACTTAGCTTCTTGCAATCTCCTAAGGATAGGGAACTCTTCTTAGGGCGTACGCGAATGAAGACCATGTCTCCTTCTTTGAAGACTCTATCTTGACGCTTCAAATCTGCGTAGGCCTTCTGTCTATCCTTGGCAGCTTGGATGTCCTGTCTTATTGACTTTATTTGGTTATCCATCTCTTCCAACATCTGCCTTGAAGCTTCAACCCTCAAGGTTGGATCTAAGAAGTTTAGGGGACTTTGATAATCATGACCATACAATGCTTGGAAAGGGGTCATCTGAATGCTTTGTTGGTAAGAAGCATTGTAGGCAAATTCAACCAAAGGCAAGTATTAAATCCACCTCTTTGGCTCACGACAGTAGTATGCCCTAAGCATATCCTCGATGACTTGATTTACTCACTCTGTTTGGCCATCCGTTTGGGGATGGTAAGTAGTGCTAAAGCAGAGTTGAGTCCCAATGGCTTGAAAGATAGCTCTCCAGAAGTGTGATGTGAAGAGAGAATCACGATCACTAATGATTCTTTTGGGTAACCCATGTAGCTTGAATACCTCCTTGATAAACAATCTTGCAATGTCTGAGGCTTTATAGTTTGTCTTTACTAGAATAAGGTGTGCAACCTTAGTAAGCATGTCAACCACAACCATGATGGAGTTGTATCCTCCTTGAACTTGGGGTAGGCCAACAACAAAATCCATACTGATGAATTCCCATTTTATTTGGGGAATGTCAAGCGGTTGCAGCTTCCCTGGCATCTTGACATGTTTGGTTTTGATGCATTGACAAGACAAACACTCGATGACATATTTGAGAACGTCACCTTTAAGCCTCTCCCAATGGTAGCTCTTCCTAACTGCATTAAGAGTCTTGGCATAGTCAGGATGTCCTGAGAAAGGGGAATCATGAGCTTCCCACAATATCTTCTGCTTAAGTGACCGACTTGCCAGTATACACAGCCTCGCTCTATAGTAGACAAGTCCACTATGGACAGAGAATTCATGATACTTAGCATGCAGCTTTTGGTTCTGATCCTTGATAGAGATCTCCCTTAGCATTGTTTGGTAGGCCAAGTCATGGAATGCATCCTCTCTAGCTAACTCAAGTATTGGATTGTTTGGCATAGATACTTTTGTAGCTAGAGATCTAGTTGTTGATGGATGGATTCTGCAGGATTAGTGAATTAAGGAATGCCTTGCGACTAAGTGCATCGACAACTACATTCTCTTTTCCTGGTTGGTACTTGATTTCAAAGTCAAACTCCTCCAGTACTTCAATCCACCGACATTGCCTCATGTTGAGCTCGTTCTGGGTAAAGATCCACTTGAGATTCTTATGGTCAGTTACTAGTGTAAACTTGTTATCCAATAGGTAGTGTCTCCAAAGCTTTAGAGCATGGATGACAGTTAGCAATTCCAAATCATGTGTAGCATAATTCTTCTCATGACTCTTCAATTTCCTTGAAGAGTATGCTACAGGATGACCTTCCTGCATGAGCACACATCCCAAGGCAAGTGTGCTAGCATCAATTACTACCTTGAACTCCTTATTGAGGTCGGGAAGTTTCAGGATAGGTGCTCATACCAAACTTTACTTTAATTTGTCGAAGCTATTTTGTTTGGGAGTTGACCATGCAATGGAAGTTTGCTTCTTCAATAAGTCTATCAGAAGTGCTACAATCAAAGCATAGTTTTTTATGAAGACCCTATACCATCCTGTCAATCCAAGAAAGTTGTGTATTTCTTTGACAGATGTTGGTATTGGCCATTCTAGCATATCTATAACCTTGGCTGGGTCCATTGAGATCCCTTCTGCTGATACGATGAAACCCAGATATTCAATTTGACGTTTGAAGAATGCACACTTCTTCATCTTAGCATACAGCTTATGTGACCTCATTGTCTCAAGGACAATCCGAAGTTGGGGTTCATGATCTTCTTCTTGTTTGGAATAGACTAAAGTATCGTCGAAGAAGACAAGCACGAAATCATCAAGATATGGCCTAAAGATATCCTACATTAACCTGTTGAAGGTGGCAGGGGCATTCGTAAGCCCGAATGACATAACTAGAAACTCAAAGTGCCCATATTTTGTATTGAAGGCTGTCTTTGGGATATCTTCTTCCTTGATCCTTATTTAATAATAACATGACCTAAGGTCAATCTTGGAGAAGATCTTTGCACCTTGAAAACGATCAAGAAGCTCATCTATTCTAGGAATAGGGTACTTGTTCTTGACAATTGATTGATTCAATCCTCGGTAATCAATACATAATCGAAGTGTTCCATCTTTCTTTTTCTGGAATAGTACTGGAGCTCCCCATGGTGAACTGCTAGGACAGATGTAGCCCTGTTCTAGTAGTTGCTTGAGTTGTTCCTTCAGCTCAATTGCTTCTGGTATGGACATTCTATAAGGTCTCTTTGCAATTGGCACAGCTCCTGGTACTAGCCTAATCTCATGATCCACCTTCTCTTTGAGGCGGGAGTTCTGTCAACTCTTCAGGAAATACATCTGTGAATTCCTTTAGCCAAGAAGGTCTTTCACTAGATTCTTGCTTCTGATCTAACTTGTTGAGCTTAATTAAGTAGACAGGTAATCCTTTTCTGACTCCTTTTATGATCCGAGATGCTTTGGCCAATTGGATTTTTGGCACTCTAGCCTCTCCTTGAGTTGTGACTAATTCCCTTTCAGAGTTCCGAAAGGAAACTTGACCCTTTCCATAATGAATGTGGGTGTCATTAGGCCTAAGCCAATCCATTCCGAGTAGGCACTCATGGATACCTAAATTCATGACTCTGAATTTGACCGAAGTCTTCTTTCCTCCCAGAAAGAATTCCACCTTAGCAGTTTGCCGGGTACAAGTAACCTCATGACCGTTTGCTAATTCCACAAGCAAGGTAGGTGCTTCTACTGTGGCTATTCCTAATCTTTTTGCACAAGCTGGTGAGATAAAGGAATGTGTACTGCCACAATCAATCAAGGTCTTGAAACTTTTACCTTGATAGTTCGACGGTGTTTGAATCACTGAGAATTGGCGATTCGGGCCTTTCTTATGTAGAGCGGCATGGACTGTCGCCCTTTCAAACTCTGCTTCCATGGTCGGATCTTCTTCATCTTCGCACATTTGCCTATTGGCAACACAGGCGGTTCTTCCTCTGCCTCGAGTAGCGGCTCCCAGACCACGGCCCGTTCCTTGGAAAGGCACTTGGCACTGTCCTCCTCCAAGTTTGAAACATTTCTTCTTGAAATGACCGGGCTCATTGCAGTGGAAACAACGGAGGTTTCGGCCATTGCTTTGAGTAGGAACAAAGTTGTTGACGTTATTAGTCCTTGCTTTCTTTCTTTGTCCCTGATTATGACCTTGAATTCTCTTCATCTGAGGTCTGAATGCTCCTCTGTTTGGGTCATTATAAGACCAGGTTTTGTTACCCCTTAGTCTAGCCTGTACCTCCTAAATTATAGGCGCAGCTCGAATGAGTGCATCCTGAAGATATGATGGACGCATAGATTCGAGACGGGTATTTACTGGTGGATTTAAACCAGCACAAAATTTGGACACCTGATGTGTCATGTCCATCTGTGGCGCATACTTAAGAAGTGAGACAAATTTGGAATAGTATGCGTCAAGAGTGAGTCCCAGCTGTTTTAGCTCGTAGAACTCATTCATTTTCTGCGTGCGATATGCAGGTGGTAAGTATCTTCCATGCACGGCTTTCTTCAGCTTCTCCCAGGTAACGGATCCCTCCGTGATCCCTTGATCCCTGCACCATTGCTTCCACCAAAGCCTGGCTTCGCCGGTGAGCTTCAACTTGGCGAGCATAGCCTGATTCGCGGGTGCAGTACTGGCTGCTTCGAAGTAATCCTCCATGGATTCAATCCAAATTTCAGCATTCTGCTTGGACGGACCTGCCTCTCCCATCAAATTCGGGCGACAATCTGCTTGAGAAGAAACTTCTTCTCCTGGATTACAGCAGTACTTGATGTAGGAGGCGAACTAGGAACCTGTACCTGGGGTTGTGCCTGGATAAAGGTTTCTTAATGTTATTATTCGATAATCATTATTGATTTATATTACATCTTCAATTTCGCTATCAACCAAGCAATCTAACCACTTAACTTTTTATCAATTCTCATGCACAATCAGACATTGATAAAAAGAAGTCTTATTTGTATTTATATAGGCATAGCCCTTTCGGAATACAACATTTCTTGCGATGATAAGCCAACTGTTACATTTAGTTTGGGGAGAACAATGTTGTATTACATTTATCTATAGAAACTGTATAATAGTATGGTTTTGGGTCATGGATCTTCAGGAATCGATAACTCATTGGAAGTTCAGGGTATCCTTTTCTTTGGAATCCATTCTTCTCATGGCGCCCCAACACTTTAATCCTATCGGCGGGGATCACACAGGTTACTTTCTCATATATATATGAGTTCATCTCAACCCTTCGACCTCGAATATGTAGAGTTGAGTTTACGTGAGCTTCCACAAAAATGAACAACTTCACGACTTACAGGTCTTCCAACCACTTGATCCTCTTTAGGTTGGTTTGTAGATAAGCAAACCGGTGGGCAGCTATATAGTATATTCCTGAGGCACCCGTCCATCTTTGTTCCATGTACAAAGGCGATGGATTATAGATTTGCTCTAGGATGTTCATCATCTCAACCCTTTGTCGATTATGCGGAGAATGCATTGCGGTCATAAACATGACACGGAATACCAAGAACTTGTTCCATGCTTCGTAATTCTGCAAGACAGCATTGAAAGTAAGCAAATGTTTGGACAGCAACATTTTCTTTACTTTATCTTATTAAGATTTCATAAAAACAATTCCATTGTTGGTTGGCTCTGATACCAACTGTAACGTGTCCACCTGTTATCTTCAGGACATGTCTTAGCAGTCCATCGGAAAGTATATCTAGAAGGCTCTGCCCGGCACTCCCATGGAATGTTACGGGGTTTGCGATCTAGGACTTTCCGCGTCTGCCACATAGCGGAAGTATTCAGGTCGTTCCCACTTAGGACTGACCTGAATTTGGGTTTTGCCTATTGGTCATTTCCTAACGGCAACTAGCGTCGAACCCGAGCGAACTACTTTACTCAGAAATGCCAGGTTAGAAGCGGATTCACGCCGCACTTGGTTCAAGGAGAATGGGAAACGAGAGGGATGCAAAGCTCAACCTCTCTGCCATAAGGCATAGTCCCATTTTGTTCCCCTAAAACAACATAAATCAGGATCAATCATAATTCTAGGTCAACGCTCTTGTTGTTTGTGTTCATTGACGATCTTCTGGCTGCTATCGTGATTTGAGAAAAGTTCTCAGCCAACCGGGACCACCCATCCATATGATGGACCTATGGCCCATCCTCTGCACTTTCCTCGGGTTGTTTTAGTTATTTAATTACCTAACACATTAGTTGGACATGTATCAATCAACTTCATTAATTAGCCCGTTAGGCACTGGTTCTTTCACATATTCATATCACTTGACATAGAAAAATAATGTCAAACAAGTTATTTATTAACAGGTTATCATATTTATCTTTGAAATACAAAAAGTCCAGCCCGTAGGCTTATCCACAATCTGCCCGAAGGCTATCCAGCAATCCACAAGGATCACTAATCCAAGTTTCTGCCTGTAGACTAGTATGCGGGCCTCGAGATTCAATCTCGAGTCACGTTAGCCTCTTGTGCATGGCCCGGAAGGTGAGGGATTTACGGCCAGAGCACCCCTGGCACCTAAGCGTCCTCCTGCTCCAAGTAGCGCTCAACAGATAGACCTCTCGCGGCGGGTTCGGTCCACTTGCCCGGCGCGGTTAACAACCCCCTTCGTTAGGGTCAGGCAGGCAGTCGGGGGTAACTGAAGCTACCTCTCCCTTTAGGCCTTCAACCTGAAGTATTAGATATCCATTTATCTTTTAATTCATTGATCAAACAAAGCCAAACAGTGCTCTTAAATCTATAACAAGCACAAACATTTCCATTGGTTATGTTTGTTGGCAAACTGCTAAGGAATGAATCCTTCCTTTCGAATGCGTCCAGCACTCGATCCGGGATGACTTGCAATTTGGCAAGATCCCCTGTATCCTGGGTTAGGGCGTACCCTACTAACCCAACTTGGTCAAACCTTAAGTTCATAGATTATTTCAGTTTATCAGCTGATCTTTTCCAAACAATTATCTTTACTCAAGAAAATACTATATTAGGATGATTATTCATCCTCTTGCAAGATAACTTGCGTAAGGACTTGCCAACCTCATTGCGAGAATTGGCCATTCCCTTGTGATCCAATCACAAGACCATACGACTCCGCACTTGTTGCACAAGCATCGCATCAAACTATGAGACTATTCTACTCATTGAATGGAGTCACGAAACAATATGTTCCTGATTACATTAGGCTGACGTCGTCAGTCCTAGGGTTCCAAGTTCCATCTCGTAAGATTCTTAGGGACAAACCCTAGTTCACTTTCCAAATATGTTTCACTGTCCCTACATTTCGGTGAATGTGGGCAAGTATTTAAGATATAGGAGTTTCAGTTTTAGCAATACGTACAATTAGGTCACGTATTAATTCCTAGTGAATTTCTTGGAATTTAACTCATTCTAAACGAGTACTCCAGGGTTGAGGGGTTTAGGTTTATGCCAATTTGTTTAACTCTTGAAGATAGTTACGTTATCATTTCATAAACACATGACTCGTTGTCTACGCGTAAATTGATTTTTCAACCCTAACTTATCGATTTAATGTTTAGCATATGTTAAGTTAATTCCAACTAATCTTCCTATAACTTGCGGACAAAATTCATGCTAAACAAGCAACCTTTTGCTAATAATTTATGCAGTTGACAAATGATAATTGGCTAGAGTTGTGCATCGTGAGAATCATTTCATGCCTTGCACTTTCCTAAGGATTCCTAGCACTTCCCATGATGATTCATTGCGAAGAAGATATGGCTTAATAATGCGATATGTAGTTTATACTTCCATGTTTAAACGAAGTACGCTATCCTAATTCTGTTTTTTGTAAATATGGACTAAATGCTTATCAATTTCCTAAAGCATTTAAGACGAAAAATGCATCCTTATTTCCAACAATTATCCTCGCACGATTATAACAATACCAAATAGAAATTAGGAATGAAAACCTGGACTTGGGGTGAGATGTCCACGTGGATGCTAGGAGACGACCCTCCTGCAGGCTGTGCCTTGGGTTTTCTTAGGCGGCATCGCGAATGCCGTCTTTCCGTCGTGGATGCAGCTTTACAACTCCTTTTTGAAATTCCATCGTGGCTTCCTTTTGCAATAACTTGCACCGTCCGTCGAAAGCAGTTTTAGAAGGCTTCGTCCTTGAAGTAGGGATTTCGAAAGGGATGTTTCAAAATCTTTCGCGAATAAGACCCATTAAAGCCATGGGAAAGGCTTAATGGCCTTGTAAAGACTCGTTCGAACGGGGAATAAAAGGTGTAGAATCCCTTATGAGGGCTTTTGAGTGGGAAAGGAAGGTGTCAAAAGACCCTCAACACTCTCTTTTCTTTTACGTGTGAGGAAAAAAACAAAGTATGGGAGAGCTCCAAGGGGTATTTTTGCATGGGGAAAGAAAAGGGCTAAGGGGGCCCTTAGGGGGGTTTGAGATACGGGGGGGGAAAAATAAGGCCCTTTAAGGAAAAAAAAACTTTTGGGAGGAAAAGGGCCTAAGACCTCTTAAAGGCCCCTCCAAGGAGAATTTGGGGGTGAAAAAGGGGCTTTATAAAGTCCTAAGGGAGAAACTTCAAGGGGGGAAAAGAGATCCTAAGGGAGCCCTTAGGGAGGAATTTTTAAAGGGGAAAAAAGTAGCCTTTAAAGCTATAGGAAAGGGGCCTAAGGGCCCTTAGGGGAAAATTGGAGGGGGGGTAACCCCAAAGCCCACAGGAAGGGGGGCTTAGGAAGCTTCTAAGCTTCCAGAAGCTTATGGCCACGTGGAGGGGGAGGTTCAGATCTCCACATGGGGGAAAAATTTGGAGGCCGTTAGATGGCGGCGACAACCAGGCGGCTGGGCGTGGCATATGGGAGACAGCGCCCTCCTGGCATCGACTTGCAGCGCCTCCTCTCAACTGCTCCTCTCCCTCTCACAGTGCGGCAGTGGGTTGATTACCTGAACCTCTCCCTTCTTCACAGCGTCTCCAGCTCCTTCTCGTCCTCTTCCCTAGGCTTCCATAGCCACCATTAGCCATGATTTATATAGGGGGAGGGGATAGGATCCTCCCTCCCCCACGCATCGATGGGCATGCCCCATTGCCTAGGCAAGCTCCAACAATGAGCTTGCCTCACTTGCTATTCCCCTCTTCCTCCAGCTGGACAGTCGGCTGGAGGAGAGGGGAAATAATTTTTTTAAAAATTTGCTTTAAAAGAATTTTCCAATTCATTTATCCTCTATTGAGGCAGTTCACACGTGCTTGCGCCTTCGGGATATTACAGATACTATTTCCTTTGGCAGACCGAAACAACAGATAATCTGCTCAAGTAGGAAACTGGCAGTCTCTTTTGCATTGTCCTGCCTCGTCACCCGTGCTTCTTATCACTTTGTAAAGTAATCAGTGGCTACTATAATGTATCTCTTTTGAGTAGTAGACGAGGGGGTAATAGGACCCACAAAGTCGATGCCCCCTTCTCAAATGGAAGGATAGCCATAATGGGTGTAAGTGGTCACTTCCTATTTTCTCGATTGTCATGTCTTTGACATGTATTGCATCTCTTATATGTCAACCATTGTGTTGGATTTTTTTTACTCTACGAGACCTACATGGACCTAGATCACTACTAGGTGCTTTAGCATCCTCTTGTGTCTTCCATGCACCAAGTGTTTTAATAGATAGAATTGCAAACTCCTCATCCAATCTTTGCTCAAAGCCATTTGAATTAGAATTATCATGAGAGAAACTTGATGATACATTTGTCATAATAAGTGAGTCTCCAACTTTCATTTTATCTTTTCTTAACATCTGTGATGTACCTGGTGGAGTCACATGTGTGTAAACATGAGTGTTTGAAACTCCTTAATATGGAGTTCTCCATCTTCTTCTGCTAACCCATGGAAGATGGGTAATGGTACTCCTAATGCCGGAAAATCTGGTGTCCCTACTGGAATTGCGATGGGTTGTGCCATGGCTACAACCGGATTGACAACATGAGTTTTTGTAGGTAAAACTACACCCCCAGTTGAAGTGGGTTGATTGATTGGAAGAGAAGAAGTACTAAGACTTTCTCTTGCACTCAAAGGGTTGCTTGTGACACTTAAGTTATTAGAACCACTGTCACTTATGCGTAGTGGACTGCTTCTTTGAGGAGAATAGCACCTTACAATCTCCAACCACTGTCTAGCCCTCTCAGCACGTTTTGCTTTTTGTATTTTGGCTTGACGGTTCTTGTCAAATGACATAAACCAAATGTTTGGCCCCTAGAAACCCTAGATTCGAAACCACCACTTACTAGCGGCTCCCGGCAAACACACCACTGATGGGACCTAAAATGGGCCGGCACTGGCTATGGCACTAGCCGGACCTCATGCACACAACACACAACCCCACCACATGGCCTCACAAGTCAGGAGCATCTGTAATACACCA
Source organism: Lygodium microphyllum (assembly GCF_053477565.2). Classification (NCBI taxonomy): domain Eukaryota; kingdom Viridiplantae; phylum Streptophyta; class Polypodiopsida; order Schizaeales; family Lygodiaceae; genus Lygodium; species Lygodium microphyllum. The sequence goes on along the minus strand of NC_141156.1, from coordinate 53,093,088 downwards.
ATGTATACTAGATAGACTTAATTATGCGTTTATAGCTTATATGTAGTCTAACATTTACCTTCCCTTCTCCTCAAAGGGAGATCCCATAACATATAGGCATAGTGCCTCATAACACAAACATAAGGAAGCTCCCCTCGGCTGATTGCCATGACTTCATTGCGACTCTCCTACACCTCCGGGATTGGCCCCAAGATGCGTCGCTCCAACATATAAAACATAATGCACAAACTCCACTCTTTTCTTCTTTTGTACAATCCAGGAATGTATAGATCCTCATCCTCACCAAACAGTCCCAAGGAAACCATACAACCGACTTACAACAAAGGCTCATTTCCACTCCACGTATAAGTTATATCCTAGGAAGACAATTGCTATGCAATCTAGGACTACTGATACCATGTCATGCGTCATGCATAGTGCATATGATCCTAGTGCACAAACAATATTTATCAAATCAACATTTTGTGATGTGAAAAAATAGCCCTTTCATGATTTTCGCTAAACGTATGCTTCGATATATGGAGACTAGCACCTATTTCTTGTGCTACTAGCCTCTTAAACTAGAATATCGTAATTCTAAATGCAATGCAAAATCAAATATTTCAAAGATTCAAAACCATCTCAGCTCTCTTAATCTCTTAATATCACCCTTTCTCTCTAATGTTTAGGTTATGCTATGTTGCATAGATGTAGGGTTTTATTTTGTATGTATTTTTTGTATAAAATGGAAAAACCATGAACTATAACACATACACAAAGCCAAACTTTATGCCTCAACTTTGTTTTACAGCCACAATCACGAATCATAATTTTCTAGTTTTTTATAACGGGAAAATCCTTTTTTTCATCTTTAGTTATTTTTCTCTATTTATTTGTGCATAAAAATAAATTATTTTTTTATTTATGATTATTGACTGATTATGATAGCTGAAAGATGTTTTGTCTCAGAATTTTATCCCGCACGCATCTCTTTTTCCTACCTGAAACCAATAAAACCTTCATTTTTACACTAAAAATGTGCTTTTTGGGCTATAGTTTAATTATTGCAACTATTTATTATTATGGATCTGCATTTCTTTTATGCATAGCCCTCAATCATAATGCAAACAAGATCCAAACAAATTTCCGTTCCATATGAATTTTATTTCAACCATCAAACATAAAAAAGAAGCAAATTCCTTTGTAAAAATGACGCATACCGCTTACTTGCGTGTTGCGGGTTTTTTGAATTATTTTTTCAAGTTATCAACAGACCGAACAACAACAAATCTTCAATTCTAAACATCTCCCCTCGGCCTCCTCTTGATCTTGGAGTAATCCGCAACAGGCATCCGCCATCGCATTCTCTTCTTGCCATGTGAAGCACCATTTGGAGGAGAGAGATGGAGGAGCGAGAAAGACTGAAACTGGTTCTTCATATCCAAGCAGTCATTGCTCACATGAAGACTGGCAATGGAGAGCATGGGAAGCAAGAAGATCAGTGATGCAATTGGTTTATGGGGTTACATGGAGACTCCATAGCCTTCCCCCCTTCTCTCCAAAAACAATTTCACCATGGCATTCATTTTTCCTACCCATGCTGAAAAAAAACGCTCCCCCGGGGCCCTTCACCCAAAATTTTTTGGGGGGTGGCCCCAAGAGTCACACCCCCTCTAATCCATTAAGCCCCTTAAGTCCTTTTTTACTTAAGTCCCTTTTCGGCTTTGGACCCCGAGCACCCCCATTTGATTGTCCAGTGTCGCAATCACAATCTGAAAAACTAGGCACGTTTATCTCGATGTCCCCCACTTTCGGGCATCTCCTGAAGTCTCATCCAATAGTCGAAAAATTTATGAAAATTCCCCAACCATCGCTCGGTGGGTCTTTAAAGCACTTTAGGGGCTTGCCGCTTAAAATCGTACTGATTGCAGCTGCCACCTTCGACAAAATCTATTTTTCCCTTGAAATTTGAATTTTTTGGCTGTTTTTAAGCACTTCTCGGAGTCAAAAATCACTGCTCATATCAATATAAAATACATGTACAAATTTGTGGCAATTTTTAGTCAAATCTCCATGACTTGTACACATAAGGGCTTACAAGCAATGAGGCAAAGCTACTACTTTTTTTAGGACTTTTCTTAGGAGAAGGGACATCCTTTTTGAGACTCCTTTTACCTTTCTTTGATGCTTTGGTTGCCTTGGGTGTTGAAGGCATAACTTCACTTGCTATAGTTATATGCATCTCCTCTCCTTTGATGTCCAAGCCCCCACTATTGTCCAATCTTACTAGTCGCATACAATTTACCATTATGTACTTCATGACCTTTGCTCTTATATACCAAACATGCTCACTTGTATAGCAATCCCTTGTAAACTATCATACATTTGTAAGAAAAGTTTTTTAGTTCATTGTTATTTTTTACAAAATGGACTACATTATAATCATCAATGAACTATTTTGCAACAAGCCTCTATCTTAAAAGTTAGTATCTTTCACTTTATCTTTATAAGTTTATTATCATTGAGACAAATAAACTTAACCAATCTTCTAGCATTTGCAATTACTCTTGAATCCACAAGACTAACTATCATCCTGATGAGGACACTACAATAAAAAATATAAAGTAAAAATATGAAACTTGTTTATGGTACTTTATAGAATAATTTTTCTTATTATGTTCCAACCATATTAATCAAGACATTACCACAACTTGTCTATATTGCATTATTACAAGTAAATCAAAAGGCATGGGAGGCTTTTTCTCTAGCACTTCAATCAATCTTTTTACATCTCTATACCAAAAAGGTAATAAAATTTAGAGTAATTGCAAAAAAAAGATCAAAATATTAAGGAGACCCTAGATTATATAACTTACAACTTGGCATTTCCATGGCTTCCCTTCATAGAATTGATATGGAAACATTGCCTCTCTAAACATTCTATTCCAATTAGGCTCCAATGAGAATTGAAAACACTCATATTTTAATAATCTAGAAAAACAAGATCTCATAATATCTAAAAAAATATCAAAATACTTACTTTTCATTGTATGGAATCAGAAGAACCTCCAAAGTTTCAAAGTCAATTGGATTGAACTAATGATCAAATGCACTTGCATCAAGCTCACTCCTCATATAGTATGCGATAGATGGATTAAGAACCTCAATTTTTTGTTGTATATCAAAGGGGAGCTTATGCATTACATACCTAGCAAAGGAATGGAGATAGTAAGCATCAATACGAAAGTCTTTTGCTAGAAAAATATAGTGAGTAAAAACAAATTTTGGTATACTATACCTCATCCCAACAAGAAGAATAGAATCATTTGCTTCACTCATTTTATTTGAGGAATTAAACACAATTAGAGTAAAAAAATATCATATCAGATCTTTTGTTAATATCACAATGTAAAAAGCAACAGACATACATTGAAGCCCTTAGGGTCAGCACTTTCAAGAAGGGTAGATAGCTCTTCTTCAAAAGATGAGAAATGCTTTGCTTCCTTTTCTTCTTCCTTCTTTCTTTTATACTCCCTCCATTTATGTGCCTACTCTTCTGTGGCTTTTTCCTCTTTCTCATATAGTCTTGTGTCATTTTCATGGGTTACACCTAGCATTGTGGAGGTTGGGAGAGAAAGAGAGAGAGCTCCTCTTGCAATTTCTAGCCATTGGAGGCTATCAAAGTGTCAAGATTGTGGGAGAGAAGGAGGGAGTCTCACTTGTAGCTTTCTTGCTTGCACAATGGGGGAATACACACGAGGGTGGAGGCTAAAAATAGTTTTTTTCTTCTTAGTTGTGTAAGCCAAAAGAACTCACATACAAAGAAATAGAAGAACCCTATATATGGGTCTCAAACCAAACTTAACTAACTAAGGTGGCATACTAACTGAGCCACGAACTAGAGTAGATAAGGATAGCTGTCATGTAGCTATTATTCATGGGCGGTGTACCAACCGCGTCTGCAACTGACAAGTCGGTGACATAAATACACAACGGTCACCCTGGCATATCACGAGTGGAGCTCGATATCTCAACACTCCCCCTCGAGCTCAATCCCAATTCCTGAACACCAAGCAGGTCTCTGAACTTGCGTAGCTTCTCTGCGCCCAATGCCTTCGTGAATATGTCAGCTACCTGATCCTCTGTGCTGACATAACTAGATCAATAAGACCTAGTAAAACCCTCTCTCGCACATAGTGATAATGCACCTCAATGTGCTTTGTTCTAGCATGATAGACTGGGTTATTTGCCAAGTGTATACTACTCATGTTGTCACAATAAATGACAATTGGCCCATCTGTAGAGACTGATGTATATCATAAAGTAGCTTATGCAACCAAGCTACCTCACATGCAGCCATTGCTGCACCCCTGTACTCAGCCTCTGTGCTCGACAAGGCAACTGTAGGCTGTTTCTTGCTGCTCCAAGTGACTGCAGCACTCCCAAAAGAGAACACATATCCACTGGTAGATCGTCTATCAGAAATACTACCAGCCCAATCAGCATCAGTGTATCCATGCAACTGTATCTGAACCCCAGTCTCATAAAATAGTCCATACTGCAATGTGGACTTCACATACCTGAGTATGCATCTAGCCGCATCCAAATGTGGTTTCCTTGGAGCCTGCATAAATTGACTTACCAATCCAACAGCATAGCTCAAATCTAGCCTGGTAATAGTCATATAAATCAAACTTCCTACTATGCGTCTGTACATAGTAGGGTCTTCTAGAAGCCCACCTGCATCTGTGCTCAGCTTCACATTCTGCTCCAAAGGAACTGAAATAGGCTTACAGCCTGTCATCCCATATTTGGACAGCATGTCCAATCCATACTGCCTCTGCAAGAGCTATATCCCACTTGGTGATCTAATCACCTCAATGCCCAAGAAATAACGCAGCTCTCCCAAATCCTTCATCTCAAACTTCTACTTCAATAGCATTTTCACATGAAGGATATCTTCATCACTGTCACCTGTCATAATCAAATCATCAACATAAATGACAAGTAGCATAATACCTTTCTCTGTTTTTCTCACATAAAGTGAGAAATCTGCCTTGGAAATCTGAAAGCCAATAGTGACAAGATACTGTCCTATCTTGTCAGACCATGCTCTAGGTGCTTGCTTCAAGCCATACAAGGCTTTCTTCAACTTGCAAACAAACTCAGGATGAACAGCATGCACATAACCTGGTGGCTGCTCCATATAGACCTCTTCTTGCAAATCACCATGCAAGAAGGCATTCTTTACATCCATTTGATGTAAAGACCATCCCTTTGATGCAGCCATATCAATGACTGCTCTTACGGTTGCCATCCTTGCAACCGGACTGAATGTTTCTTCATAGTCAATGCCATATGTTTGTGCATACCCCTTGACTACTAATCTTGCCTTGTATCTGTTCACAGAACCATCTGTATTGTGCTTCACCTTATAAACCCACTTACAGCCAATTGCATTTTTACCTTTAGGTAAAGGTACCAATTCCCATGTAGCATTTGCTTCCAAGGCATCCATTTCTTCATCCATGGCTTTCTCCCATTTTTCTTTTCCTATGGCTTGCTCAAAAGAAGTGGGTTTTGGTTCCTGTATCACTTTGACCATATATGCATAGTGAATGGCTGTAAATCCATCATATTTTAGCCTATCCACAGGATACCTAGCTCTCGTAGACCTGCGCAAAGTAGGTTCACTCCCAGGTGCTCTCAAAACATCCCTGGTCTTCCTTACTCCAGGTGTAACAATAGAAGGAATACCCAACTCATCATCAATGCTCTGTTCTGAGCCACTGGATTCACCATCCACATAAGAGTGACCTGCATTCACATCAAACATGGGCTGATCAACCTTCTCTTTTCCTTTTCGTGATACCTGCATACCACTATCTGCATTACTTTGAGAAGATTCTCCTGATCTCAATCTGCCTGTCCATGGCGAAGAATGTGAACCACTGCTAGAGGACGCTCCAGGTCCACTAATATTTTGTGACTGCTGTTGTGAATTCTGTGCAAAATTACCATTTTGTGTATCTACATCATCAATCACATTTACTGGTTTATACCAGCTACTCATCTCATCAAAAACAACATCTTTGCTCACTGTAAACTTACGAGTAGAAGGGTTATAGCATCTATACCCTTTTTGCTGCAGAGAGTAACCAATAAAGATGCACTTCTCAGCTTTTGGATCCATTTTGGATCTCAACTTATCTGGCACATGTACATAGGCAATGCAACCAAAAATTTTCAAATGAGAAATATCTGGTTTCCTACCAGTATACCTCTCCTCTGGAGTCATTCCATGTATTGCTGCTGTGGGAGTCCTGTTCATTATGTAAATGCTGTAGCAACTGCTTCAGCCCAATAAAAATCTGGCAAGTCTTTTTCATTGAGCATGGCACGAGATACCTCTCCAATATGCTTGTTTTTCCTTTCTGCAATTCCATTTTGTTGTGGGGTATGACTGCATGAATATTGCTGCTTTATGCCATACTCCTGTAGGAACCTTGCAAACTCATTTGAGAGGTACTCTCCCCCTCCATCTGACCTTAGGCATTTTATCTGCATGCCTTTCAACCATAGCTTTAAGAGTTTTGAAGTGCCCAAAAACTTCACTTTTCTTTTTCATAAAATACACCCACACTTTTCTGCTATAGTCATCAATAAAAGTGACAAAATAATGACAGCCTCCAAGAGATGCAGCTTTAGTAGTCCACACATCAAAGTGGATTAATTCCAATGGCTTCTCACTCTCTTGAACATGTCTAGGAAATGGTTTCCTTGCCTGTTTTCCAAACTGACAGGCTTCACATACCTTATGCATTTCTGCAACCTTGAATTTGGGCAATCCTGCAACAATATTTTGGGCCTGCATTGATTTAAGTCGCTATACATTAACATGACCAATGCGTTTATGCCAAATATCAATATCTGCAACTACACCAGTCCCATGTGCAAACATTGCTGCACTCAATTCAGGCGTGTTTGCATCCAACGTAAACATTCTGCCCTTCTTCTTTCCTTTTGCTATCAAGCGACCTTTATTTTTCATATCCTCAACAAAGCATCCATGAGGATTAAATCTGACCTGCAAGCCCTGCTCAACCATTTGACCAACAGAAACCAGATTCTTGGTGATATTCGGGACATGAAATACATCGGACAGGTATTTCTTTTTTCCATCCTGCATAGACAAAGGAATTTTTCCAATCTGCACAATAGGATGTGCAGTATCATCACCAGTCTCCACAAATCCTGGTTTTTCCATTTTCCTTGCATCCTCCATCCATTCTGCATGACCTGTCATGTGGTTTGATGCACCTCAGTCAACATACCATACATCATTGCTTTCTTCTGCACTTGTCACAGAATTTTTCATGTGCTGCACCATAAACAAATGCTCATTTCTATCATCACCCTGTCTACTAGAATATGCATAATTCCCTTGTTGCAGTTTTCCATTCATGATGTCATTCTGCTTTTTATAGCAGTCTTTAGCCATATGACCCATTTTACCACAGTAGTAGCATTCAACATTACTGTTTGCATTTTGGCCTCTTTGCCATCCACCACGACCTCTTTGGCTCCCCCTGCCTCTAGAGTTACCACGTCCTCCTCCATAGGACTGGTTTTCTTGAGTTTGTTGCATATTCTGATTTCTACCACGGCCTCCATATCAGCCTCCTCTACCTCTGCCTCTACCTCTTCCAGCATTTGAGTAGAAGACAGCTTCTTTTGAAGTTCCTCTTGAAGAAGATGCACCACCATTTCTCTGCTCCTCAGAAATTAGAAGAGCAATCAACTCCTCAAAATCAGGAAATCTTTCACGGACGGAAATGGATGTTCGGAACTGTGCATAGTCCTTTCCTAGACCATTCAAGGTCACTGAGACTAAATCATCATCTTCCACTGGCAACCCAATGGAAGCAAGTGCATCTGCAATCTTCTTCACCTTCATGTGGTAGTCATTGATGCTCATACTTTCTCTTTGCACATTGTGCAACTCTTGCTTGAGCTGCATTTTCCTGGCTTGCATATTTGTGCTATACATTTTTAACAAAGTATCCCATGCCTCCTTTGGCGTACTTGCATCTTGAATATGCACAATCATAGAGTCTGAAATGCTGATAGACAGCCAGTACATAACTTTCCTGGCTCTCTCATGCCTTGCTTTAAATGCCTGCATTTGCTGTTGATTGGGAACATCAGGAAGAACTGGTTCTTCTTCATTTCCTGCAACAAATTCCCAATATCCTTTTCCCATAAGGAAATTCGTCATTCTAAACTTCCATGCTTGGAAGTTGTTCTTGTCAAGCTTTTCAGTGACAATCTGTGAGAGAGAATCAGAAGCCATTACAGAACACTGCAAAAAATTCTGTCACTGCAAAGAACACAGCTTCAGCCTCACAAAGGCAAATCTGCAAAACTGACGAGAGTGGTATTTGACCACACAGTCACTTCCTAGTGACGATTTTGCATCAACAGGCAACAGGGATGATTCTGTAACTCCCAATGTCTCTGCGCACAAGCATACGATGCAATTTCTACAGTAACTTTTTACCGACCTCTAGAACAGTGGCTGCACAGCATAAAACTGGGCCTTTTCCTGAGTGCATGCAGAAAACTTCCGCCTCCAAAACAGGCCCCGAAATGGCCTCAAATCAAAAAAACAAGGTCGCCAAGGGCAAAAGCCCTCTCCCGCAGCATATACTACCCTCTTGCTTCACCGCGAAGGGCATCTCAACCTGAGACAATGCACTCCTGCACTTTTCGGCTGTGCTACCTGCAGAGATCTGCTCCCAAAACAGAAAATGAAAGCAACACTGCTCCTCTTACCAGAACACCACGAGCTTGGCTTGCTTTCTTGAGCTCCTTACCACGAACAAGGCTCTGATACCATGTCAAGATTGTGGGAGAGAAGGAGGGAGTCTCACTTGTAGCTTTCTTGCTTGCACAATGGGGGAATACACACAAGGGTGGAGGCTGAAAATAGTTTTTTTCTTCTTAGTTGTGTAAGCCAAAAGAACTCACATACAAAGAAATAGAAGAACCCTATATATGGGTCTCAAACCAAACTCAACTAACTAAGGTGACATACTAACTGAGCCACGAACTAGAGTAGATAAGGATAGCTGTCATGTAGCTATTATTCATGGGCGGTGTACCAACCGCGTCTGCAAAACTGACAAGTCGGTGACATAAATACACAACGGTCACCCTGGCGTATCACGAGTGGAGCTCGATATCTCAACACAAAGAGCTACACCTACTTGATTAGGAGGTCATTGGAGGCAAGTGATAGCATTTGCAAGCTATCTATAGGTAGGCCACATCAAGTTTGGGATTCATAAGTGTAGGTGACTACATGTGGGGCTCCTATCAATGGTGGGTTGCGGTCATGATTGCAGTTAGTCAACCATTTGCAACATGGAAACACTAAATTTGCTACTCTAGAATTTCTCTCTCAAGCTTCCTCTTCATTCTCTCAGCCAATTCTTAAGAGATCTCAGCCAAATTAAGTCCCAAGAAAGTGCAATTGAAGATTTTTTGCTGCTAAACCCTAATTTACAATAGAATATAGGGTTTACTAGCCACCCTAGCAAGAGTGCTTAGAATTTAGGGCCTAGTACTTGAAATTCAATAGTTAAAATTTGGGGATGTTAGAGAATTTCAAGAGGCTAGCCAACTGACATTAGGTTTGGGTAGCATTTGCCATCCAAGGAGCAAATTGAAGGCCAACCCCTAAACAAACCAAGGAGCAAATTGGTTTGAAGACTTGCTAGTTGCCTATGGATGGTAAGATGCATTTAGGGTTGAAGAAGATCAGTTTGGATCTAAGTGTACTTCAATCTTTGGCAATACAAGTTAAAGAAATATTGCAAGGGGTGCCAGTTTTGGGGCTAATTGGGTGTCCAATGTCCAAGATTATGTGGTGATGTCTACATTTTTAGCTTATGTGAATTTTATTTTGGCTATAATTAGTGCTTAATCAAGTTATTTATCACTTATTTAGGAAGAAATGTTAGTTTTAGCCAAAAAAAACATATGATTAGTAGCAAAAGCACTACTTAAGATCATAAAATATGCAAACTTAAACTTCAATGAAAAGTGCATGTGGGTGGTATGTGTTGGGTTTTTAGATGTTTCTACTACCAAAAGGTAGGGACTCTAAAGATGTAGAAAAATAAGAGTAGGAATGTGTAGTGGAAGAGAGAATATTGGGCAAAGTGTGCCTTGCAAGAATAATAGGATATGCATGTGGAAAGTGTGGTAGGACTACAACTAATATCATCCATATTTGACCCAAAGGAAGGCCCTATGATCCATCAAACTAAAGGGTCTCTAAGGAAAGTGTCTTAGTTGGTTCTAGTTGCATGCTAGAGGTAGATGGAAACTCAATAAGAGAAGAGGACTCATCAAGTCTATCCTCAAGGAGACAAAGAGTACTTAAGGGACAAAGTCCAAAGTAATGGTGTTGGCAAAAAAAATTGATAACCCCTCGGGTGTAACCGAGGTGACTTGCCAAGCCAATCTAAAAGTCATGTGCCAATAAGTCTCATGTGTGTTGGAAGAGAGGGAGAGAGACAGAGTGGAGCAGAAGATGAGCCTCAGCTCATTGTTATTCTTCTTCCGTTATTCTTCCATCATTCTCATTGAAAGAGACTTACACACATAGGTATGACTAACCAAGACTAGCTGTGGTTATTGTGGTTAAGTCACTGACTACACCAACTTATTGAATGTCACACATGTATAGAGCTGTATCCAGCTAATGTCGGTCACACACATAAAGATAGACTGACTGAAGAGTAGTGGGAGCTTGATATTCTAACACCCCCCTCAAGCTCAAACCATGATAAACTCTAAGTAGATGTTTGAAGTATATGAACTTTTCTTTACCAAGAGACTTGGTAAATATATCTACTACCTGGTCTTTAGTCTTCACATGAATCAAGTCAATCTACCCTATAAGAACCATTTCTCTGATGAAATGGTAGTGAACCTCAATATGTTTGGACCTAGCATGGTAGACAGGATTGCTAGCCAACACAATATTGCTGAGGTTATCACAATGCAATCTCACTCTACTTTCCAACTGTATTTCCAAGTCTTTCAGCAATTTCATCAATCAAACTGGTTCGTAAGCCTCTAAGGCAGCTCCTCTATACTCAGCTTCTGTACTAGACAATGCAACAGTATGCTGTTTCTTATTGATTGCTTATTACACATTCTCTATTTAATAAATTCATGTCAATAAATTAATGACTTACTTTTCTTTAAGTGTTGATGATGATCTAGCATGGCCATGAGACTATTTAGAGACCAGTATTTCTAGTGGATCACTTAATGGGGTGATCAGAGCACTGTGATATGGATATCTGGTACAGGCAATACAAGTTATAAAGGGGGAAAGAAGTGTTTGCCAAGTGTAAGAGTGTACACAAGAACCAAGGAGTTACACATAAATGAAGATGGATTGAGTTCTAAGAAGAGGAAGTGCATTAGCATTGTGTATATGTATTTATGTGTGCATCCAGAGATGCCTGGGAATGTTTACTTGTGTGTAATGAGCATTGCATTCATTTGGGGTCATCCTCTCTGCTACAAATCAAGGTTTAAGGTCTTTTCTTTCATTAAGAAAGACGAGAGAGGGAATTCTCTCACTAAGAAAGACAAGAGACGTGATCCTCTGGAAGTGAGGAGAGAAGTGATTTTCTCTTTCTAAGGTCTAAAATGACACAAGCCTTTGTGTGGAATTCAATCTTAAGGTTGAGTCCCAAGTCAATCTAATGAACTCTCCTTATTTATGACTCAAGGTGGTTGCATGGACCACAAGTTAAGAGTACAGTTTAAAAAGTTATTTTTTGGAAAATCCATTTTTAAAATATCTCGCCATAGAAAAAAGATCTCTAAAAATGGGCCACCAAGGTTATCGGAAACAGTGAGATCTACAACTTTCGTGTTGGACGTTTTTTCATCCAAACAATACACAAATAGATATCTCGAAATTAGTGGTGCAGAGTGGAACAACCACATCTTGCATGAAGATCAACTCAACTCTCTCTCTCCAAGAAGAGAAGCTCTTGAAAGCCTATAAAAGAGGAGGCTCTCCTTGGGTGTAAGGGGGAGGTGAAGAAAGCATCACTTTGCATGTATCCAAGTGGAGAAGAGAAGGTGCAAGTGCTGCGAAAGCCCTGCTAAAATCAAGTGTTGCGGAAGCTCTACTGAAATCAAGTTCCAAGAGGAGAAGAGAAGGTGCAAGTGCTGTGGAAGCTCTACTGAAATCAAGTTCCAAGAGGAGAAAAGAAGGTGCAAGTGCCAGGGAAGCTCTACTGAAATCAAGTGCCAAGAGGAGAGCCCTACACATATTGTGTAGGAGAGAAGGAGACTCAAGAAGGATCAAAAGGTGCCAACTTCCAAGCTGTGCAAGTGTTAGCCGGTTGTATACTGTGCAAGGAACCATGATCTTGTTTCCAAGATCTACAAGTAAGAACTGGCTTATGTGTAACGGAGGAGCTTGCTCCTTGTCAATAATATAACTCCACAAGGAGGGGGACTAGCCCATCTTACAGTCCACAAGGAGGGGGACTAGCCCATCTTACAGTCCCTAGTGTGTTGCCAATCTCTCTACCTCTCTCTCTACATCTTTCTTTTCTCTCATCTATTCCCCCTGTGTGCCAACATAATATTCGCCATATATATTTTAAGTATATAAGAAAGTCGAGTGTATATCTCGGATTCTATGACATTAAGTATCATTGATGCTAATGTTTTCATTATTTCATAGTTTGATATGACTCTATTAGTAGCTAAAGATTGCTAACACTTTGTGCATCTCTGTGCTTGCTAATCCTCAAAAGCAAGAGTCCCAAGCACCTCTAGTCAAGCAATGTCATAATTCAATGCAATGGACCAAATTCCAAAGAGAGAGAGAGAGGGGGGATGGAGAGAGAGAGAGAGAGAGAGAGAGAGAGAGAGGGAGGGAGGGAGGGAGAAGGGGGGAGGGAGGTAGGGAGAAAGAAAGAAAGAGAAAGAGTATATTGACATCTTTTGAAGGCCAACAAGGCCTATGAGACCACACTAACACATAAATGAAGTATATCTCTCACCTAAAAAGGTAAAAGACATGCTTATGAGACTAGATATTTGGTGATGTTTTATGTGTGAATACATCCGTGGTAAGAATGTAAATGATACTACTAAAATAGAGAAAGAAAAAGGTAGAAATACTCTTTTTCTTAGTGAATTATCTCCCTCATTTGGAAATGTAGCTTTATATGGCTCAGGTGCCTTGGCATCTGTATCCTATGGTGCTCAATGATAGGTCTAATCTATCTATGATAGGGATGTTTGGGTGTCCTCCCAAGTGGACATGAGTGTCTTGCCTCAATGAGTATCAATGTTCTATCCAAGGAGATACCTCTTGAATATGAAGCTCCTCTATAATAGATCAATAGTGGTTACCAATCCAATGCTCGACTATGTGGTAGGGAAAAAGTCAACAGCAACCCTATGTTTGAGTGGACCTAGCTATGGGGGGTTCCTATCTAAAAAAATATTAGCTTTGCACCTCTGAAGCTTCAAAAGAACAAATCCCAAACATCCCTAGTCCTCAAACTACATCATCTATTGTAGAGGGCCAAAACCCTCTCAAAACAAATAGTGGTATTTGCCTCAAATATCATAATATACCGTACATTAAACATATGTAATTCTCCTCAATCTCTAGCTCTCTATCACAAATTAGGCACATGCGACCCATTATCTCTCCATACTTTCCCATCTACCTATTTCAATCCTTAGATGATGCGTTGAGGTATGGATCTACTCATTAGATGTATATAACTAACCTATGTGGTAGCTAAGTATCCATATAGCTTGGTTGGGCAATGAAACCATCCTTATAGAGCTAAATGAGAGGGCTCTTTTATGCCATCCTCATGCCATATGGGAAAATGAGTCTAGTGTTGTTCTCATTGTATCTAGTCTTAGTATGTTTACATTGATCACATGGTTTCGCCTAAGCTTGAGTGTAGGGCAATCCAACCTATAATCATAGGGGGATAACCTGTCAGTTTGCAAACAATGCAAGCTCATCCATGCACACATCTAAGCATGACAACAATAATGTCTATCACCCTCTTAGTACTAACTATTAAGCCAATGCCAACCACATGTATCTGTCTTGAGGGAGCTCCCATAATTTATATAAAAAAGTAATTACTTGGAGTAGGGCCTCAAGCACCATAGGTATGACCCAATGCTCTAATGATGTCATGTCAGGTTGAGTTATTTTGCTTGCATCATATGTGATATCTTCATGACTAGTAGTCACTCCATATGCTCCCATCTAGCATAAAATTCCCTCTTTGGTCCATCATAATCTATCAATGATTGTCTTCTTTTATGATAGAGGTTTGGGCCCCAGATGGCTACCCCATAGCACATTGTCTCTCCAATGCACCCAATGTTGCATTTGCTCATGCTGTTGAGTCTCTAGTGCCTCTCTCTAAGAAAATTGTGGCCCTTTGAAAGTGACTCCTAAGTACATAAACTTTTTGATAGACTCCATGGACTCTCCATCAAAAGGAAATAAATACTCAAATCTAATCACCCAAGTAGCTAGGGTGTTGAACACCATAACCTAGTTTTTTTCAAGATTCGCCCTAATATCTCTATCCCTACAAAAAGTTGATAGTGCATCCACATGCTCTATAGTCCCTCGTATGAGTTACACATAACACAAAAAGTTGAACACCATAACCTAGTTTTTTTCAAGATTCGTCCTAATATCTCTAACCCTACAAAAAGTTGATAGTGCATCCAAATGCTCTATAGTCCCTCATATGAGTTACACATAACACAATGTCATATGAATAAAGCAATATCAAAACCAACACCTTGACTAAAATGGCTCCAACCTCACTCTCTCTATAAACATAATCTGAGACCTCAACTAAAGAGATGCCAAACAAAGTGGCCAAGAGTGGGGATCCCTGTTTCACTTTGATAATGCTATTGGATTGAATCTGATATACCCCTTGTCTTTTTCTACCTTGTTATTTGGGTAGGCAAGTCGAGTTTCCTAGGTATGCCATTCCCCTAATGTGCTTTGAGCTTTTTTTTAGAAAGGGAAGGGGGATAGGGGGTTAATTAGGGACCCATGGCCACTTGGCATTAGTATCTTGAGGATCCTAGTGTGGTGCAAGTGTATATGTGTAATTTAAAAAAATTGAGTTATTATTTCCTTATTTTTCCCCCCTTTTTTGGAGTGTCATGTATACACCATGGCATCTTGTCATAGCCTTGTTTACATTGAGTGTGAAGTAAAAGGCTGCTAAGAGGTAAGCACATTTAGCCCTTGAGTTCAGATTCATATAAGCATGTATAAAGTGTAAGAACCAAGGACTTGTTGGCATTAACATACACAATGCAAGGGTACCTTCATCCATCATCCATGTTCTTTTAAGGCTTGATGTAGTTGTTGTTGTAGTTGTTGAAGAAACCAAGCTCAACACTTGAAGTTTGTTTATGACAATATGTGAGCTCTTTTAGAGGCATTTAGGCACTTTTTTTGAAGGATTGAAATGTGGTATTATTTGTATTGAGAAGGTGCTCTCATTTGAGTAGTGGAGCATAACCTCTAAGCACATTTGATGAAGACAATGAGGAATTCAAGTAATCCTTTTCCTTACTTACCTCCTGCTATAGGATTCACAAGGTTGGGTCTAGTTCATGGTTCTTGATTTCATCTTTGATTTAGTTGTATGGATTTGGCATTGATGAAGGTGATGATTCCAAATAACCATCTACTCCCCTCCTAGTTGCAATCAATGACTTGAATGAATCAAGCAGTCCTTCAATTGAGCCTCCTAGGGACATTGTAGAATGTGACAAGGTGAAGGGGTTATGAGAAAAAGATGAGGTTCAAAAGATATTGAGATGGTAGCCTTTGCTCAACCAAATGTATCTATTAACCTTCATTATCCTTTCATGCCATGTGTGATCATTGATGGCGCAAGTTGTTCACACTCCCCTATTGCCATGGAGGTAGTTTGATTTAGTGAAACAATGCCCACATATAGTGCATAAACCCCTTTTGGCATGGAAGTAGTTTGATCTAGGGAAACAATGCCCACACGTAGTGCTCAATTAATTTGATGCCTATGATATATGCTCAATGATTTTTGACCCTTGTGATCATGCATGATATGGTCCAAGAATCTTACATTTAGATGTGTTTGTGAGGTTTGTGAAAATCAATATTCGATCTCTTCAAACTCATCATTTGTTTTTGTCATCTAGGATCATTGGGTCGAACATGAACTATAGCATGTGCTTAAAGGAAATGCTCAATTATTCGACCAAGACTAGCCTCTTCATTCTTCTTCCCACACAATGTCTTAGGTAGCCAAGTGCAACAAGGGTCCATTGGCATGTACAACTTACCAATTTTTTTATAGGAAACTATGCATTGCATATGAGGTACCATAATAGCTTGTGATTTTGAAGAAATTTTACGATTCTACTCATGTTGGCTTCCTAGTTGACATCATTTCAATAGTTTTGAGTACAAATTTAATCTTGTTTCAAATCCAGAGTTAGAAGTTCCATCCATATGAAACTATAATAGTTTTCTACTTAGCTTGACACTTTTCAACTCAAGGTTACATTTCAACTTGAGATTTTAACTCAAGATGGTTGGGTCTCTTTTCAAGGTTTCTCTTTTTCAGCTTGAGGCCATGAATTTTATCCTCAAGTGATTTTTTCATCTCAAGGTCTACATTTTAATCTTGAGATGCCTAATTTTGATGTTTTTTGTAAGTTCATGTGTATTACTGATTAGTCTAATGGCATTAATGTTTCCTTGGGATCCTATAAACTATTTTCAAGAATTTTAAATGGTTTTCTCCTTGTGTGCGAGTTTTTAAGTATTTGACATTGCCTTATTCATTTACATAGGTACCATTAGTACCTTTGTGGATTTCGAAGGACTTGCAAGTACTAATTTTGGTGCTTGAAGCAAGCAAGCTGGGCTTATATATCACCACCTACTTTTGTGATGGTTCTTGATAGGAACACTTATCTTCTTGGGTTTTGGAGTAGTGACTACCTTTGTCATGGTAGAATTGATCTTTGTTTGAGATATTGACTCCCTTTTCCTTTTGAGTAAATCAAAACCTTGCTAGTTGGGGCATGTGGCCAAGTACATGTTCAGATTTGTGGTACTTAAGAGGGTGTGGTTGCCTTAATAGTATCCTTGAGGCTTGATTAGCCTTTTGGCCACCCATCTTTGGCCCTATGGTGTTGACGTATTGGTTTCTTAACCTTTCCCATGAATTCTTGTAATATCTCCACTACTCTTTTCCCACCTTGCTAGTCAAAGCTATGGGTTGAGCAATTGGTGGGATTTCCTTATCTTTGACTTCTTTTTGCTACATATGATTCTCCTAACTAAAAGCTATAACTATTTTGGTCAATAGAAAATGTCATGCTTAGCACTTGTGATGAGGCAAAAAGGGCCTCACAAAAAAATTATTGACCACAACATAATCTAAGCATGTTGTCCTAATGACTACATTCTCTTTAGAGATGAATGTGTAGGGTTTAATTCATGCCTAACATGTGATGTTAACTAATATCAAACTAAAAAAGTGCTTCATCATTATCCCCTTGTATTGTACATCTAGCAGACGCTAAGGTTGAAGAACCTAGTGGCCCTTATATCATGGCATTCAATAATTGTTCTTCTGATGATGTGCCATGTTTCCCCATGAATTGCAAGGTGTGGAAATATATTGACGATGCGTGGCTTTTGGAAAATAGCCCTAACATTTGGGACTAGATCTTGTAATGTATGAGGTTAACCCTTTTGGATAGCGTCGACAAGTGACCACACATAGTGTGTGGCCTATGGTTTTAGTGAACTACAATATTCTTCCATGTCTCTCATAACCAAGAAAGGTTGTATCAACCTTGGATGATTGATTCTTGACTGATACAAATCAAAAAATGGATGTGTACCTCCAACCTCCAGTTGTGGAGCTATAAGTACTATGGTCAAGTGTTTATAATAACATATATCGGCTAATGTGGTGATATATAAAGAAACATGCACATTTGAGGGATCTTATTGTGGACCATGCATGACTTTCCTAGGTATGATGAATGCTCAAGTATGTATCACTTGCTTTCTCTACCATCAACCATCAATACCAATTATACAGCAACCTTGTTATTCTAAATACCATATCCTAGGCTTGAAGCCATGTAGGCCTCATGGTGTCAATTGTTACCATAGATACCCTATATATGTGCTAAAACTGAATGCACAAAGGTCGCAATCTTTGAAGGAGATGATCTATGAAGGTCATTGAATCTTTCTTTTGGAGGAGTATAAGCTTTGCTTTTGCTTTGGAATAAAAGGTAAATGTCATGATCTCAAAGCTTTTCACACCAACCAATCCTATGCAAAATATGTGTGGAGCTTTCACTAAGGACAATCGATTAAGTGGATTGAAGTCTCATGATTGGCACAAGATGTGCCAAACATGTATGTATAATTTTTGGTGAAATGCTAGCATGATGCAACATTTCTTTGGAGATTGCTAATTATCTAATTCTTGTGCTTGCAATTCATTTTGCTAAAATGAAAGTTGCTAGGTCACTAATCCTAAAGCCCCACTCATTATATATAAGCTTGATGAGCTGGTAAAATGGATCCCACAAAAGGAAATCCTATAGCTTCTATTGATGCTACTAAAAAACTCTCTATTGAAGTGGTAGCACTCATAGATAAATACTTCCATGTTGTTGTAAATGCCAATGGCCAAAGGTCAGGCATGCACCCCTTATACCAATACACATTGTACACTCATATATCAGTGAAAACAAAAAATAAGGGTAATTGAATTGCCACTAAAAAATATGATGTTTGCTTTTTCTCTCTCACACCCCCTCTACACTCCATAGCTTTAACTTCACTACCAACATGGCTTTCCTCTAGCTTAGTACCAAATTTGTGTTTGTGGGAGCTCAAGGATAGAGCAAGAAGTCAAGCTTTGTCATGAGGTTGAGGATTCAAGCTTCTTTTGTGACATCCATACTTTCTTCCTGGATTGGAAAGAGGTCCTAATCTCACTACCAAGCTCTTCATTTAAGTTAAATTAGGTGTTATGATTTGAGGATCCATTGAGGCTTGATTTGTGGGCTACCATAGCCTAATTTGGATGTACTTGGGCAGCCAATAGTGGCGATTCAGGGCAAACAACTCAATTTTAGAATGCTCTTGGTCAATATACTCAATGTATGCAAGCACAAGGGCTGCTTAACCTTAGGACTAGCCTATTTCTTAGAAGCAAAGGGTTTAAGTAGGGGGTGAGCTTACTGGAATAAGAGAGGGGTTGCTTAAAGCTGAGGGCCTACTTATTCAAGCAGAGGGTTTATGCTGGGGTTTTGAGAATAGACAAATAGAAAGAAAGAGATTGTGATTTCCATGTCTTGATTATTGGAGAGCTTCAACCTCTAAATTGGATCATGTATGAGCTAAGGATGTTCTTCATCAATTTATGATAGATAAAACATGTTTTTGTCCTCTCTTGATCACCACGTTGAAAAATGGGCTACCCCCTCCATTAATTAGTCAAAGGATTTTAAATTAATCCTTGAGGTTTAAAGCCTCAAAATTTGACCTTTATTCATGCTCAAAGGTCCTTGAATTGGTTTTGGACTTGAGCCCCTTTATTTTTTGTATTTGCACTTCAAACTTATGAATTGGTTATATTGAAGGGCTAGTTTCACACTGAAAATCTACAAATTGATTATTTGCAAAAGACAGCATCCAAGTGCTATGTATAGGAATTTGTTTTGTGGAACTAGTTGGTGAGAATGCTTTCATAGTGTTTGAAGGCTTGAATTGATTATTTTTTTGAATAGCTTCAATTTTATTTTGTATAAATTTTAAAAAGACATAAGTACCTTACTTCATGGACTAATTTTGCATGGAAAATAGCCAAAAAAGCAAGAAAATTTTCCAAAAATTTATTATGTATTGAGAAGTGCTTGGACATCATTTTGGCATTAGTTTTGGGTTGTTTTGGTGTTGCATAAGCCATTGGTTGGCATTTGTGGTGGCACGTTTCTTTCTATTATAATTGGCCTATAGCAGTTGTTTGGTGCTTTGCACATATTTTGTAATGTGACTATGTCTTCCTTTATGACTTCATAAAATCCATTGTCCATTATTGAGAATATTAATGGTATAAACTTTTCATGTGGGAAAGAGTAGATTTATAATGCATTTCTTCAAAAGAGGCAAATCAAGCCAATCAAACTAAAGTGGAAAAGAGGGGAGATGGATGAAACTATGGATAAAGACAACAAGAAATCAACAAAGGGAATAGAGACACCAATCAAATAGGGAGAAATACCAACAATAGTGAAGAGGGACATTGCCTATGTTTTTAGGCAAATTCTTTAGCTAGTTGAGATTTTTGTTGGATATATCAACAAAAATATGGAAGGAAAACCACAACGCTCAATGCCAAAAAAGTATGTGCAAATGTCATGCGAAATAATGACAATGTAGTGTTGGTGTTCTTAATTGGGAGGCTCCCCAAACCTATGGAAATAGCCCCTTCAAAAAAATGATTTTTAACTTTGGGACACAACAATTGAGAAGTCGAAAATCTTGCTCATGAATGTTCCATATGTCATGTAGCTCAATTTCAAAATGGCATGGAGTAAATTTGGAGGTATATGTCGATTATGGGTTATGGGGCACTACTTCAAAGAGTAACCCAATGCAAAAGAAGAAATTTAGGATTGAAAGGGCCAAATGGGGAAAAATTCATGGTAAAAAATAGTTAGAAACAATCAAGATTAGGGTAAGAAAGTGGAAACAATAGGGGGAGTCAAACAATCAATAGGAGATGGATAATAGATAGTCACCAAAGGATAAAATAGAAATCAGGGTGAGAAGAAGAAATTGGAAATCCTAGAAAATACCATGGAAAGACCACCACAAAAGAACTTTTGGAATAAAGTGTGAATACCAAAGGGGAGTAAAGGGAAAGCAAATGCTTTTACGAATAGTACTTGAATCCCACTATAACACCTAGATCATGAATATCCAAGGATCAATGCCAATGCGTAGATTGCATTAGAATAAAGCAAACTCAAGATAGTGGAAGCAATTACTTGAACTAGTTTGTAACACAAATAGGAGGTGAAGTCACAAGCAAGGAAAATTGGACTTAGGAAAAAAAACAGTTTCAGAACATGCAAATGAGGAGAAGGATGATAAAGGATTCAAAAGTTTGGGAATAGATAATCAAAATACCCCTATAAAATATGAAAGACAACATGAAGATTGCAACATGATTAGAGCAGTAAAGTATATTAGCATGGTTATTATACTTGCTACATAAGAGGTAAACAAGGAGATGAATCCAGCCATGCAGCTAAATTAAAAATAGTAGAAATCCTAGAATCAAACAAAATGACCCAAGGGAGGAAGATTCCAAGTAATGCAAATAGATTGGGATGGGGAGATGATTGATTTGATCAATATATATCGATACAATGACCCTAAACTCAAGAAGAAGATCTAGTAAAAAATTCTTGGAATTGATTTTTGAAAGGCCTTTCTTGGAGGAGGTTTTAATGTCATACTTAAAGAAGAGGATGCTTCAATGGACTCTTTTCTAGAATGATGCAAGGTGAAGAGAGAAGAGCCTGGGGTGATATAATTGATAAATGGGGATTAATCAATGTCAAACACATGGTGACAGAGGGAGGAGGTTGGTTAACTTTTTTCTCACTCAATCATCAATGTGTAGTTTGTATTTTCCACATGAGACTTGCATGTCACCAAATGCACAATGCTGCCTTTCAATCATTCCAAGTTTATCGAAACCTTGTTTATGTAGATCCTTGAAATTCTTATAGTTTGGCTTTCATTTCTTGTTTCCCTTAACATGTTTTAAAGTCTCTAAAGCCTCTAATTATAACTCCTATACTAGTGAAAGTAGATCCCTTCTAAAAAGTAAACTTTTGATAAGAAAAATCACCCTAGTCAACCTCATGCCTTCAGGTTGTGATGAGGCAAAAATGTGGGCCAAGACCGTCGTGCTAACCTCATTTTTTATGATGGTGTCTATTCCATAAATCTTCATATATAGCTTGCAAAATTCATCACCTGAATCCTTGTTGAGACCACTCATGTGGAAGCCCTTACGTGTGGTAAGATAAAACAAACTCCACGTACTCAATAACCACTTGCTTAACTCTGGGCGAGTTTTTGGTCCGACTCATTGGAAGAAATTCCAATC
This sequence comes from Lygodium microphyllum, assembly GCF_053477565.2. Classification (NCBI taxonomy): domain Eukaryota; kingdom Viridiplantae; phylum Streptophyta; class Polypodiopsida; order Schizaeales; family Lygodiaceae; genus Lygodium; species Lygodium microphyllum. The sequence goes on along the minus strand of NC_141156.1, from coordinate 53,070,778 downwards.
GAGCTTGACTCTTTGAGGCAGTTTGAGTGAACTCAAAGTCTTTTTCTCCTTGCTCTTTGGATTTCCTTGAGTTTTCTTTTCTAGTGTAGGCTACATCTTCAAAGGAGAACCCCTTGTAGGCAATTTCTTCATAGGGCTTCTTTTTGCAAGGGATTTATTCACTACTTTCCTCATTCTTGGTTGATGGCTTGTGTGCTATTTCATAAATCTTCCTATATAGCTTGTGAAATTTATCACACGAATCCTTGTTGAGACCACTGATGTGGAAGCCTTTATGCATGGTAAGATGCAACAAACTCCATGTACTCAATAACCACTTGCTTAACTCGAGGTGAGTTTTTGGCCTAGCTCATTGGAATAAATTCTAGTCAAGCTTTACTCTCCAAGGAAATTTGAGTGAACTCAAAGTCTTTTGCTCCTTGTGCTGACTTTCCTTGAGTTTTCTTTTCAATTATGGCCTACATCTTCAAAGGAGAACCCCTTGTAGGCAATTTCTTCGTAGGACTTCTCTTTGCAAGGGATTTCTTCACTACTTTCTTCATTCTTGGTTGATGGCTTGGGTGTACGCATGCACACGCACAGACACACACACATGCACACACGCACGCATGCATGCGTGCGTGCATGCACAAGCATGTGCCCACGCACGCACGCACGCACCCACGCACCCACGCACACACACACACACACACACACACACACACACACACACACACACACACACACACACACACACACACACACACACACACACACACACACACACACACACACACACACACACACACACACACACACACACACACACACACACACACACACACACACACACACACACACACACACACACACACACACACACACACACACACACACACACACACACACACACACACACACACACACACACACACACACACACACACACACACACACACACACACAGAATTGCCTGGATAGATATCTAAGAGAGAATGAAACATGTGATGCATGCAATAGAGTCATGACTTTAGGAGAGAGTTGAGTGATATGACACCTTGAAAGATATTATATATGTAACTCCCCTCCAAGAGAAAGCTTCAAGTCCTTCAGAATCATTTCTTTGTCCTCATCCATACATGAAAGTTCTAGCTCATCCTTGTATCCACAAACACTTATTTAATAGAATCTTCTGCAGGCTCATTTAGAACATCTACCCCTTCACACTTTGTTAGAGCTACTCAGTGCATTTGAAGAAATTCATATGTGGATTCAACTAGGTTATGCTCTTTCTATATGGAGCTACTTGAATCACATACATCTATCAATAATATGATGAATAACCTACAAGAAATATGATCCATATTTGCAAGATGTAAAGTGATTTTGTCTTAAAGAATTAAAGGAAATATTATCTATGTATTTGCTTACAATGTTTTGGGATCACAAAAATATTGCATTGGTTAGTTCACAATTTTGTAGATTCTACGTCCACAAATCTTGAAAGTCCTTTTTGGATGGTTGTATTTGGCCTCTTCATCACCACCCTATACCACTAGACGTCCAAGAGGAAGATTGGGTGTCTTCTTCAAAATTTCCTTAATTGTTGGGCTAAACACACAACAACCTAGAAATTGAACATGCTTCTATTGTTTTAGAAGTTGCAACTTGCTTTGATGACAATCTCTCATATTCTCTCAACAATCCACTTTAATTAACCATGCATTCCTCTCTTGAACCCATGAAAGCAAGAATATAAGACTAGCATCAAGTTGTAGTGAAATCTGAAATCTTGAAGGCTCGAAGATGGTTCCACAATCCAAGAATCACGATTTGATGCTCTCACTCCTTTGCACCATTGTCAAGTGCACCAACAAGTTGAGTCAAAGCTAGTAGAGAAGAAGAAGATGACAAAGAGGTTCACCTTCTTTCATTCCCTCACTTGACACACCTCTCACACACTCTCTCTAAGTTGCTCTCAACAATGGAGGTGAGATGATGGAATAGAAGAAGAGAATATAAAGCTTCAATAGTTGCACTGATAGAGCTTTCATAGCATGGATGCACCAAAAGGGTAAATATAGCTGAGGCCTCCCACCCTTATATAGACCAAGATCATGGTTAAGGTTAGGTCACTTTTTAGGATTGCATCCCATATGTGTTTTAGGATTTGCACCTCTTTTGTGTTTTAGGGTTTCCACCACTATGAATTAGGGTTTGCACCCTTTGTTGGGCATACTACCCATGTTGTGGGATCTAGGCTGGTAATTTCTTGAAGGATGCTTGTACCTTAGCCTAATTTGACTCAGCCAATACTATCCTAATCACATTTCCATGTGTAGAATCTACACAACTTTTGTGAGTGTAACAAATACAACTATGGGTGATGATACAATCTACACGGGAGTGAGCCCGACTCTCAAAAAATAATACAACCATGGTAATGTGGTGTCTATGAAGTACATTAGTAATACACAAAGTGCCCAAAATAGTATACCAAAGTGCTCCAAAACATAATCCACCATCAAATAAATTTGGAAATTTAGCTTTCACATTGCTTTGAACTTCTTTTACTTTAGCCTTCGCAAAATACTATTAACATTATCCTCCTTCGAGATGAGTGCCATTTCCATGGCACTCATGTTAAAGGGAGACATGGAATGCTAGGAATAGTTGATGAGTAGTAGTTGTAATGGAGTAATATAGTCAATGAAGTAGTAGTCCTAATGGAGGAGTAATACAAGCATCTAATGAAGAACTCTGGATGATGATGATGATATTCCTATTGCAGGCGGTATGTGTGATGTTCCTTGCACTATGGTAGATGGTAAGGAGAATAATACAGTTGGGAACACAACATCAAAAGTTAGTGTTGTTGAAGAGACACTTGACGAATGGTTCTTCTAGGGGAAGAACTTGAAGGCCCATCAAAAAAAGAAGAAGAGGTTGCAAAAGATGGGAGATTCAATCATGGAAGTAGAAGTTATGGCTCTTGAGTCTCCACAAACTTTTGTCCCTACAAAGTAAAACCTCATGTGTAATCACTTCTTAAGGGAGAGTGCTAGTGTTCTATTCATGTACATAATACAAAATATTGTTGGTTTGGAGAGGGGTTGACAAGCCTAAATTGTTGTCCCACACCTGAGGACCTAAAACTGTGAATAGGCTATAGTGCAAATATTATGTTAGTACACATGTGTACCTAGTCTAATACTTAGTTAGAAGATGGCTCTAAGGGTTCTTCTATTGATGATGGCTTACTAATCAAGGAATCTTGAACACGATGAAGATGGGAATGATTATTATTGTAGAGGGAAAAGGAAGTAGTTGATGAAGAGATTGGGGAGACACCATTAGACGAACATGGACAAAAGGTGGAGTTTAATCCAATAAGCTCATGAAACACATGGATCTCTGCTAGATCAAACACATGTGGTAGTTGATGGAATTGGTCCCTATCTATTTGAAGTACCTTGTCCTTCATGCTTCAAAGTGGAGTTGTTGGCATGGGGATGTATGAAGTGAAACTGGAAAAAGTGCAAGTGACTCAGGGAGACAAGTCTAAACAAGGTGAGTTGATACTCTCTAGGTATGTTCCTTGATGTTCCCTAAGTAAAAATGGGAAAAAATGGAAAAATGGCTAGGGGGTTAGAAATGAAACCAGCCAATAGAAGCCATTGGATGTATCCAACTTGAGGACCACTAGGTTCAGTGTAGTGCATGTGTGTGCATATCTCTTTTCCTTTTCTTTTCTCTTCCTTTTTGTCTCTCTTTTTTTCCTTCTCCTTTTTTCAAACCTTGTTTCTTCATTTTAGTCTTTCTTTCTTCATTTCTAGCATAGAAATAGTCTTGTACAACTATGGAACAAGAAGAGATCGAAAGACTAATCGAGAATAGTAGACTTGGCTCAAAGAATGGAGTTGTGCATTAGAGTGTGCACAAGGGAGATGTAACATTGAGCTTGGAACTATGAAGCACAATGTGATGTTGGCGATATAGTAGTTATTGAAGAAGAACCTGCACTTGTTGATTAAGACTTGTGTGCTTGTTGATGAAACAAGTTGCAATTTCTTCTCAATAAATAGATGATCATTGGATATTGCAATCAAGGTATGCTATTTATGAAGAAATTGGATGTTGTTGTCAATGGCATTTGGATGTCTTTGTCTTTGGTTAGAGTCACTCACATGATTTTGTTGACTTGAAACACTACAAAACCTTGGATACATACTCGTGCTAGGATAGATAGAGAAGCCCCTTTGGTCTATCCCTGAGTATCCACATCCCAAGAATATGATTTGCATCACCAAGATCCTTCATGTCAAATCTACCATGTAGACTTTGCTTCTTCAGAGAGTCCAAGGTGGCATGAACATCCCTACCTGCAATCAGTATGTCATCCACATACAAGACCAAGATAATTAGGCTGCCATATGTTGCCTTCTTGGTATGTAAGTAGTGATCCACTTGATTCTTGTGAAAGCCCTGAGACTGCATGAATGTATAAACTTGTGATACCATTCTCAAGGTGCCTATTCCAGCCCATACAAACTCCTCTTGAGTTTACATACCATCTTCTCTTTGCCCTTTGCCACAAAAGCCTTAGGCTATTGCATATATGTGTCCTCATGTAGATCACCATGTAAGAATGTAGTCTTTACATCCATTTGAATGAGTTTCATATCCTTGGCTATAACCAAGCCCAAGATGGTTCTCAAAGTAGTCATCTTGACTACAGGGGAGAAGATCTCATCAAAGTCAAATCCCATGTTCTTGCTTGAACCCCTTTGCAACTAGTCGTGCTTTGTACTTTGATAAGGAATCAAAAGTGACTTTCATCTTATAAACCAACTTGCATGGAAGAATCTTTTGCCCTTTAAGCATATGCACCAAATCCCAAGTACCATTCTTTTCAAGAGATTCCATCTCTAACATCATAGCTTTGAACCACTTCTTGTTGTCCTGCCTAGTCATTGCTTCCTTAAAGCATGATCGCTCACCATAGTCAGTTCCCATGACATAATCAGCAGCATACTAAGCACCAAGAACAAACCTATTAGGTGGTTTTGAATGTTGGTCGACCTACGAAGAAAAGGTTCAACATTTGCAGGTTGTGGGGTCTAGAAAGCTACATTTGTAGCTTGTTGTCCTGAAATTTTAGCATGTTGTCCTGCCACATCTGGCTATCCAAACTCCATGTTTTCATGCTGAGACTATGGGGCATCATGGGCAATACCTTACTGACCATTTTCAACATCATTCCCTGCATTTTCAAGGTCATTTATGAAAGGTGAGAAGGATCAAAGCTTGCATGGGAGAGCTATGGTGGGAGAGCAAGAGCAAGAGAGAGAGAGTCTCACAATGTGGGAACTCAAACAGTCACAATGTGTGACCGGCCTTTCCTTTATTCACTTGTCACTAAAAGAATAAAGAATAAAGTGACAGTGACGGGCACCTGACACCTGTAGTGTGCAGACGCACGGGTACTATCAATGTAGTAATACACATGGGCAACTAGGTAGAGGTGCCTTTACCTCCAACAACCTCCCACTTAAAGGTGAATCTACCCCAATGAGGAGCGAAAAAGAAAAAGAAAAGAAAATACAACATGTACACATGTACAATAGGATGAGGAAAGACGTTATCTCATCCCACGCCCATCAATATCTTGAGAAAGGCAGAGCGCTCCATAGAGAGGCTTTTGGTGAGCAAATCTGCAGGATTCTGGTCAATCCAAGATCTTGACAAGGTCAATAGACTTGTCCTCAACGACCCCACATATGAAGTGATACCTCACCTCAATGTGTTTCGTCTTCGCATGGAAGACCGGATTCTTGGTGGCTAACTGAATAGCACTCATAGAATCCGAATGTAGTATAGGGATAGCATCAATACCAAGGTCATGAACGAAACGATCTAACCATATGGCCTTCTTGCAAGCCTTACTGGCTAAAATATACTCGGCCTCAGTGGTGGAAAGAGTAGTACACTGCTACACCCTGGACATCCAAGAGATAGCACCTCCAGCATAGGTGAACACATAGCCAGAAGTGGACTTCCTACTATGTGCATGTCCTACATAATCAAAGTCAATGTACCCCATGACTCCTATATCATGGCTTCCATAGCATATGCACATATCTACAAGGCCCTTTAGGTACCTCATGATACCCTTCACGGCATCTCAATGCTTCTTGCCAGGTATAGCCATATAGCATGCCACAACACCAATTGTAAAGGAAATATTTGGACGAGTGGCTATCATGGAATACATAAGATTGCCCACTGCAGATGCATAGGGAATCTTGGCCATCTCATCCCTCTGCTTATCTATCTGTGGACAATTGGCTTGTGATACCTTTACATAAAAAGGCAATGGACAACCAATAGGTTTCACATCCTACATGTGGAAGCACTCAAGGACTTTATGAATGTCCACAGATGCCAATTTTCCAAATATGAATTATCCACATAGAGTACCAAAATAAGCAAAGAACCATCACGGGCTTTCTTCGTGTACAAGCACATATCCATAGCACTATAGTTGTAGCCCTATGACTACATAAATGCATCGAACTTATGATACCATTCCCTAAGTGCCTGCTTCAATCCATAAAGACTTTTCTTCAACTTGCACACTAGGTGCTCTCTGTCAGGCTTTGCAAAACCCTTAGGCTACTCCAGGTAAATTTCATCATGTAAATCCCCATGTAGAAATGCCATCTTGACATCCATCTGATATAAGTCCAAGTCAAGCTACGCAACTAAGGCCAAAACCAAGTGAAAGGTGGCCATCTTAACCATAGGAGAAATTTTTTTATCAAAGTTAGCTCCATGCTCATGTTTAAAACCCTTAGCAACAAGTCTTGCCTTATAAGCCGGCCTGGGGTATCCAGGGATACTCTTCAACTTGTACACCCATTTGCATGGCAGAGCCTTCTTGCTAGCAGGCAAGCAAACTAAATCCCAAGTCATATTCTTATGCAAGGAGTCTATCTCAAACTTCATAGCCCTCTCCAAGGAGTGATTGTCATCCCTGTGCATAGCGTCATCATAAGTGAAAGGCTCTCCTGCATTTGTAACCAAGACATAATGCATCAAGGGCTGAAATTTGTCTTAGGGATGTCTATCTCTAGTAAAATGCTGCATTGCAGGGTCTGCTTCCTGCTCAACATTTTGTCCAACACCCTGGCCTTGTAGGCTGTCTAGCTGGCTGTATGGGAGCTCGTGGGCTCCTCTTGAAATATAACCTTGTGTGTCTCCACTATCTTCTCAAGCTGCCTATGCATCTTGTCTTCATGGAAGACTACATCATGGCTGTAGATGAATTTCCGCACCTGCGGATCCCATAGATGATGATAACCCATCTCTCCTGGATCTCCATAGCCAAGGAATATGCATTTAACACTCTTAGGATCTAGCTTGTTACATTTGTCCTTGGACACATGGCAAAATGCCTCATATCCAAAGACACGTAAATACGCATAAGAGGGAGGATTTCCTATCCATACCTCCTCTATAACCTGGAAATCAATGGCACTATAGGGCGATCTATTAATGATATGCATGGCTGTTTGGGTAGGCCTGCATGGCTAAGCATACTACAAACCCTCTCTTGGATAGTCCTATTCATCCGCTCAGACCTACCATTCTAGGGAGGGGTATAGGGGGCGATCAACTGACACTTAATACCCCTCTCATCACATAACTACTCAAAAGCACATGAGACATACTCACCCCCATTATCTATCCTTAGGCATTTCAACCTATGCTCAGACTGGTTTTATGCCAAAGCAAGCCATCTCTACAAAACTGCCAATACATTAGACTTTTGCTTTTGGGATAAGCCCATACTTTACGTGGAAAATCATCTATGAAAGTAAAAAAATACTTTGCACCACCCATAGATTGACAGGGTATGGGCCCACAGACATTAGAATGAACCAAAGCCAAGGTATCACTCATGCGTGACATACCATACTTCTTATGTGTAGACCTAGTCTACTTGCCATAAAAGCAATGATCACAAGAATCAAAATGAGGACAGTAAGTATTGCAAACCAGAAAGCATTTTCATTCGATTAATGGATATGTGCCCCAAACATGCATACCAAAGTGATACATGAGGTAAAGACCCCACAGACAAAGCATGATCAACTGTAGATGTAGAAACAACTAAGGGGTAGAGGCTCCTAGCCTTGATACCTCTTGCAAGCACAAGCTTGCCACGAGTAATCTTCCATGCAGAGTCTCCAAAAGATACATGATATCCTATATCATCAAGCTGTCCAGTGGACATGAGACTGCATGTCAATGCAGGTACATGACATGCATCGTGCATAACAAAACTGTTGCCAGAAGGAAACTGTAACTTAACATCACCAATGCCGACAATCTCAAGAGACTTGTCATCACCCAAGCGCACAGAACACGAAACAGAACGGTATGAATGGAACCCCTCTTGGCAAGGTGTCACATGAAAGGACGCACCTGAGTCCAAGAGGCAACACTATGCATACATAGAGTGTATCTCTATCATCTGGGAAGCACTAGATGAAGCTGCTACAAGGATATAATCCCCATCACTACCCTTGGGCTACATAACATTGATCTCTTCAATTTTTTAACTCTTGACTTAGCACGTACTATGCTACGATCAGAAGACTTTTCCTGAAATTTCTCTTTCCCCTTGTCTTTGTGCCTTTCATTGTGCAATTCGTGACACTGTGTCCTTATGTGAACTCTTCCCACAATGATGACAAGTCAAATTTGCATTTCTCCCATGAGACTTACTGCGTGACTTGCCATGCGACTTAGATCGAGATTTCTACGAATCTCGTCCATGTCCATTACCATAGTCATTCTTTGCATTTCCATCATGTCAGCCTCTAAAACTGTCAAAGCATGAGACACACAAGAGGCATCCAAATTCTTACGATTTATCTCTTCCTGTAGAAGAGAGCTCTCAATGTCAAATAGCTTTAGAGTAGTGGCAAAAGCACATAAGGCAATGCTAAATACATCCCAAGACTCATTAAGAGTTCCAAGAAAGAACAACGGAGTGGCATCCTCTTTGAAATCAATGCCCTACAAAACCAAGTTCTTAAGAATAGCATGAAACTGTCTTAGATGAGCTAACATGGTCACATTCTCTTTCATGTGGAGATCCACAAGTTGTTTCAGCCAATACATTTGACTTGCAGGACTTTGCTTGTCATAGAGGTTCTTGATCTTATCCCAAAGCTGCCAAGCACTCTCTACTTCCTCAACCACATTGTAATGCACCTATTTAGTGAGAGACAAGATGAGGTGGACTTGCATAACTCATCAAGCTCCATCTATTTGTCATTAGTCATAGTTTTAGGCTGCTCTCCACTCAACCTTTGTGGCTTTATCTGTGACTTTTACACTAATGCCTGCCAAAATTGGCTCTTCCAATAGGCATAATTTGTACCATCAAGATTAGTGATGTTGAAGATAGCACTTTCAGTGGAAGAAGATGCCATACTACAAGCTAAAACAGTGCAGACAATTCAAAAATGCTTGCTATACTGCAAAAAATGACAAAAAACCCACCAAAAACCAAGGCAAAATGGCAAGAAACGAGTATTTAATGATGCTGACTACCAAGTACCATCAAAAGTACATCAAACCAAGATGATTCATCATGAAAAATACATCACAGTCCGGAGATATATGCTTGCTGTAATAATTTGTAGCAGTGTACAATGAGAGCTGACAGTAGGCAAAAAACAATATTCTAAGTCAACCATTGACTGTCAATGGAAAACTACCATCAAGCAGGCATCAACAAGCATGTAATAGTCAAACTAACATGAACCAATACCCAAGCATGTCAAACAAAGTTTGTTAGTAAAGTCACTACATCCCCTAATCAACAGGGCAAAATGTACATACCATTTCCAAGACCTGACTCAAGTCGGTGTCTGCTTAGTGAATACAAAGCTGAATCAACCCAAGTACATCTACACGGACCAAGGCATATCAACTATACATCATCCACAAGGAGATCCCAGTCTCAAGTATCCAAAAGCTCAATATGCATAACTCACACTGCTTAATGTCTGATATTTAAAGACGCCCCGATTGGCACAAAAGCCGTAAGTGTCAAGCAAATAAGCTCAAAGAAGCATATAAGAGCACTAGTCTGATGGAGTATCCAAGATCATACATCAGTAAGACATCCAGAGCCATCCAGAGCATATGAGCAGTCAAGTATCCAATGATAGTCTCCAATGTCATGAAGACAATCGCAATCAATCTCTAATGAGCCAAAGCAAGACCAAAATAAGCTCCAAAATATCCAAAGTCAAGCCTAAGCAAAGCTCCAATAGCATTCAAGTCCAAACAATGTAACTAGCATCTGTAGGAACATAAGCATCAAGCATGCACCAACGGGTCATATATATACCATAGGTATAACCTCTATCACAAAGCATGCTAGTGTAGACCAATTTCAAGTAAATTCCAACCAATACGGAGCTCAAAAAAGGCTCAAAAAAATACTCTAGAACCATCCAAAGCATTTTCCACCTTCATTTTCATCCCAATAGTCATATGAAACACCGGGGAAGTACCCGTGAGTGACCAATATGCAAAGCATAAAGTGACTAAATAAGCTTCAGCCCTAGAGTGTACGGTAGTGATTTACTATGTAAAACTAAGTATTTCATGCCACTAAATCAGCTCCAAATGATGGCCAATCAATAGGCATACATTCCCCTAACATTCGAGGACCATTCACGACCCCAACCAATCATCAAATGTCAATGCTATCTAGGCATAAAAATAAAGTGGTAATGTAACACTGTTTGTGGCTACCTATGGACTATGGAAAATAGTCCTAGACTCAGGTAAATCAGTCCACAAATCAATTCCAATGATAAACCACCAATGCCGAGCATTAAGGGGGTGTTCTCAAGTGCCAAATGAAATGTTTTCAAGCTACCAATGAGTGCCAAGGGAGGGATGATGTGAAAAACAATTTTTTTCAGGTCTTCAAGTTGGCCCAAAAACAGATCTGATGTTGCTAGGTATGATGTTGGTCCATGTGGCATTAATGGGGTGGAAGAGGGGCTCAACTAAGGCTTAAAGAAGGCCTACACAAAGCCTTGTCAAGCCTAATCAGGCAGGAGCCAAGATATGAAATGGGGGAGCTCCAATGGTTGCCCTTCCTACTGTACCCTGAAAACTGAAATAAACACTCAAAAGAATGCTTCAATACCTCTAACGGAATGCCCTAAGGGTGCCCAAATGGGGCGAAAGTTGGGGAGTGATTGGAAGCTCGAAGGAGTCAGATATGGCTGCTAAGAGTGAGAACCAATGGTGTAGGGATTCAAGTGAATGCTGAAGGAGTCACAAACCAAGCTTGAATGCTCAAGCAACCATGCTCTAATACCAGTTGAAAGGTAAGAAGGATCAAAGCTTGCACGGGAGAGCAAGAGTGAGAGAGAGAGAGAGAGAGAGAGAGAGAGAGAGAGAGAGAGAGAGAGAGAGAGAGAGAGAGAGAGAGAGAGAGAGAGAGAGAGAGAGAGAGAGAGTCACAATGTGGGACATCCAACAGTCACAATGTGTGACCGGCCTTCCCTTTATTCATCTATCACTAAAAGAATAACGAATAAAGTGATGGTGATAGGGGCCCATCACTTGCAGTGTGTAGGCGCAGGTATTGTCAGTGTAGTAATACATGGGCAGCTAGGCGGATACACCTTTACCCCCAACAATTTACAATAGGAATTTGCTACTGTCTACTAGGCACAATCTATTGTCCAATAGGCATATCTTCCCTAAACAACCCTTTTGACCCCCTTTGTCTTTTCGGGCTACTTATGCATGTGTTCTTCATGAAAGATTACATCATTGCTGCCTACTATTTTCCTTTTCTCTAGATTCCATAACCTGTACCCCATTTCCCCCTTGTCACCATATCCTAGGAAAATGCATTTATAGGACTTTGGCTGAAGTTTGTTGCATTCCTCCTTACAGACATGCACAAAGGCCTCGCAACCAAACACTCTCAGATGAGAATATGAAGGTGGCTTGCCCGACCACTCTTCCTGAGGGACTCTCCCCCCCAAAGACCTATTTTGAATGATTAATCAAGTGAACGATTATCATAATAGCCTTTGCCCAAAAATCATAGGGTAATGTAGCATGAGACAGCATAGTACAGACCTTATCCTAAATGGTCTGATTCATATGCTTCACAACATTTTGGGGTGGATTATGAGGGGTAGTGAGCTGCCTCTTTATCCCTTTGTTGTCACAAAATTCTTGAAAGGCTTTGGACATGTATTTCCCACCATTATGAGAGGGAAGACACTTAAGTGTCTTACCAGTCATGCTCTCAACCAATGCGAGGAGTTTCTTAAATTTGTCAAGAACCTTAGTCTTACTATCAATATGGTTTCCATGTAGCATCATCGACAAAGGTGACAAAGTATTTCTTTCCCCCTAGAGATAACCCTGGTATTTTACATATATTTGAATTTACTAATTGTAAAGGAAAATATTTCAATGAAAGAGACTTTTTATGTGAAGTCTGTGGATGTTTACAATAAACACAAAGATCACAGTACTCAAAATCAGCATATCGAAGACAAGGCAAATAACCCAAACAAGTAAGTACTTTCATTCCAGTCAGACTCTTGTGTCCCAACCGGCCATGCCACAAGGAAACACTTGGTTGTTTGGTCATCACGGCAACAATATGGTCACGTACACTAGATACATGTAGCAGATACAAGTATCACTCTTTGAGCCTCTGGCAATAACCTTAGATCCCTTATTGATCTTCCATTTCCCATCATCAAAGGTGGTATGAAAACCATCATCATCTAGCTGCCTAGTACTACTAATCAAGCTCTTCTTAAGCTGGGGTACATGCCATATATTTTGAAGAGTAAAGATAGATCCATATTGAAACCGGAGCTGCACACTGCTAATGCCTGCAATGCCACATGCATAGTTGTCCCCCAAGTGAACAATGCCATGTCTATCCCCAGTGTAGTCTAAGAACCACTCATGATGAGGAGTGACATGAAATGAGGCACCTGAATCCAAGATCTAGGTATGCATGTCATCATCTGTATCTACTAGCAAGGCATGTGTACTAAGGCAAGAAGAGACAAGGAGTGTATCATGACCATTGTCGCTCTCATGGTTGACTACATTCACTTCTTTAATCTTGACACTGGTCTTCTTAGCTAGTTGATTGTCCTTCTTCTCATCCTTTCTATCATCAGTCTTCTTACTCTTTCCTTTCTTTTTCTTCCACTTAAAGCATTTCCACTTAAAGTGTCATTTCTTGCCACAATGGTGGCACTCCACATCTTTCCCATGAGATTTACTATGCTTTACGATTTTCCCCTTTGCTGAGACCTGCCTCTAGTATGCAAAGCACTAGATGACTTGTTAGATGCATTGTTTTGCCGATTCATCTCTTCCATAAGCAGACAACTCTCCACATCAGAGTACAACAGCATAGCATTCGAGTTGCTCATGGCTGTCCTGAAAGTATCCTAGCTTTTAGGTAGAGTACATAATAGAAAAGTAGCCTTGAAATCATCATTGATATTGAACTTTAAGGCAACAAGCTGGCTAAAAATGGAATTAAACTCACTGAGGTGTATAGATATGGTTGTTCCCTCTTTCATGCATAAATCCATCAATTTATTTATCCAATAGACTTTACTTGCAGCATTCTTCTGAGCATGCAATTCCTCTAGTCACTTCCAAATGGCATAGGTAGAATAGAGCCCTTCTATGTTGAACAACAAAGCGTTGGAAACTGAAAGCTCAATGGTCGAATGAGCCAGCTCATTCATCTCATCCCAATCCTCTTGCTCTATGCCCAGTAGTCATGCTCCTTTCAACTTGATATACTTCACCTATTGCTTTTGCACCAAGTCATTGTAACACTGCTTTTGCCAAATTGTAAAGTTATGTGCCTCTTCAAGCTTCTTGATGTGCATAAGATGACTACTATCACTATTGGTAGCCATAATTGCAGATCAAATGACAAGAAGACAAGACAAATCTGTCAAAAAACAAGTGACCAAGAAGAGATGCAAATTGACTTAACAATATCTACTGTTCACTATAAACAACACCAAAATGCCTACATAGATTGATCTATTTCAGTCTAAAAATGAGGCATAAAGCATGTGCACCCAATGTCCAAGCATATGTCAACAATATCAGTACCAAATCAGTACACATATGGACCACAGTGGAACTGTCCAATTGTCCAAAATACCCACTCTGTTATGGTACTTGCAAGTTGTAATTTTCCAGCAAAGACAACATATCCCAAGCTCAAAGCATCCCCAAAATTATTCCCAGGTATATGACATCCAAGATAAGCATCTAGACATCACTTTGAGTACTCGAGATAATGCCTGCAACCAATAGACATATCACTCGTTGACAAAATTGCATTCAACCCTTGCTATTACATTAGTGGATTCACTGTCAAAATGACCAATGATAGTGCCAAAGTCAACTCCTCCAAATAAGTACCAAATGGTAGGCATAACATCCCATTACAAGTAAGCATCCATTTGGGCATGTATTAGCATCAAACAACCAATGTTATTCAAGCATATGCATGAACTCTCAATGCTGCCCTGTAAATTGTTATGAACAGTCCAAGAAACTGAGTAAAACACTCCCAATGCCAATGCCAAAAGCTCAAATCAAATAACAAGCTCAAGTGTGAGCTCTCAAATATCCAATGATGGTCCTGGAGTTGCCGATGATGAAAGAGATGATCAAGATAGTGGAATGATTTACTTGCTACAGCCAAGTTCTGTATACACTATCCTCAGAAAATAGCATCTCTATTTTCAATTTTAGACATATCTGCACTCCAAATCAGCTCATAACCTCTTCTACAAAGTCGCAAAGATGAAAGCGATCATTTTCATAAAAAAAGGTTTTTGAATCCAAGTTTTCTAGCTCAAATTATGAGCAAAATAGTGACATGTGGTCAATCTATCCAAAATACAGACTCACGCTGTTGACATGATGGCGTCTGGCTGGTTTGGAGGGCTAGGAGGCTACAATGACTCAATGCTAATGTGGGGAGGGGGGATCCCAAATGACCCTTCCAAGCTCCTTCTTAAAGCTCAAAGGCAATGGTAATGCTTATGCTTCACAAGAAGCAAAGAGATATGGCTGTCCTGTTTCCAACTTGAAGTGCTCTTCCAAAAGAGCTCAAGACACACTCAATAATGCCCCAACTCTGCCCTGATGAGGTTCAGAGGTGCCCTGATAGATGCCAAAGAAAATGAGATCAAGAAAAACCTCAATGAAGAGCAGCCATGGCTGCCACAGCTGTGAGCTTTCAAGTTGACTGCTACTCCCCTACTACGCAAGCTCCTACTCTTGAATCTTGAGCTCTAATACCAAATTGAAGTGCATGAATCGAAGAGAGAACAGAGCTTCAATGGTGGATGCTATGTAGGAGAGAGAGAGAGAGAGCGAGAGAGAGAGAGAGAGAATGACATGGTGTGTGGGTACAATAGTGTACCTCTTTTGGTTTTCTAGATAGGTATATAGTACATAGAGTACAATGCTAGGCGGGCAAGCCTAGTGGCCAAATACGTTGTCCTTTATTCCTAACAATCCAAGGAATATTCCAAGGAATATTTCCTTTACCATTGGACTGGGGATGCTGCCCTTGGACCCTTGTCAAGGGGGCCACTGGTCCCCCCCTAGTTAGGGGCTTCTTCTGTGGCCCTCAGACCCCAACATAGGGGTCCCTAATAACTCCCACACCCCACAATTCGATGCATTATGCCTCTAGTTGCTACCAACATAACTACTATATCTAACCCAAAGGCTAGATTCACAAAGGTCACTTTTTTACCATCCGATCACATAGACCTCACTTGATATACAAGTGAAGACCGAGCCAATGTCCATGCTCACACATGGCTTCTCCTCATAATAGGGGCCTTAATTCCTACTAGGTCTCATCTCTTTTATTTATAATATGATACTTATTCCAATCTTCCTCATTGTTGAACCCTCTTGGTACCCACGAACCTATCATAGCTTGAACTTCCTCACTCAACCCGCTTTGAACCCTCTTCGCACCCATGAACCTATCCTCACATACACTCGGTTAAGAGAAGACAATTATGATGCATTGGTGTATATAAGATGTAACACTTAATACAATATGTGTATGACACGTGCTCAAACAAAGTGTTATATCTATGCTAAATTGTTTAAAAAGATGTAAGATTTATAGAATCCATGTTATGTAGAGACATGTGATGCTTTGTGCCATTCAATTTCACAAATTGCAAAGGTTCCTTTTTCCTTGCATAGTGTTGTAAAAAAGTATTTATTAGATGTATTACATGTGTAATTCATTACAAAGAATTTTGTATCAATTGGTTAGATGGCAGAGGAAGGAATGTAAATTAGATTTAATACAAAGGGATGTTTTATGGAAGAGTTTAATAATAAGTACATGTTGGTTGCAAAAGAAAGTACAGTTGGTCATATGTTTACTTTATATGTTAGAGTTCTTGTTATAAATGATGCTATGAATACTAAAGACAAAGATGTAATTGCAAACATTGAAATATGGCAAAAATGTAAATTTGGGCATGTAAATGTATACAATCTCATATTAATGTAGTATAAAGACTCGGGGGGTTCACTATATATATCCCCTCTATATCACATGCATTCAATGCATATTTGTAAATACTCTTATCTGTGAATTTTTCTTGAATAAAACGTATTTTTTAATTCAATCTATAAATAATCTCTCTATAAAATATCCTTAAATAATCCCTTATTTTGAATCCACGTGATGCACATGTATATTCATGAGTGACCCCTTAGATTCTAAAGAGTTGGTTACAAGTTTAGAGTTACAAAATTTTATAAGGTTTGTGAGGCATATCAATTTGGGAAGCAAGCAAGACAACCTTTCTCACATGATAGAGATGTAAGCAAAAATGTACTTGATGTTGTGCATACGAATGTTTGGGGGCCAACGTAATATATATATCTTGATAGCATCAAGTATTTTGTTATGTTTATTAATGATTGTTTTAGAAAGTTATGAGTTTATTTCATGAAGGAAAAAAGTGAAGCGTTTGAGTACTTCAAAACTTTCAAAGTCATTGTTGAAATAGAAACAAGCTTTAAAGTTAAGTGTTGCAAGTCAAATGGAGGGGAGACAATATCTCTCTGATGAGTATAGTGATTTTCTGAGTCTCATGGAATAAAGCGATAGTTTATATATAGATATATCCCACCAAAAAAATGGGGTTGTGGAAAGCAAAAGCAAGCATATCACAAAAGCTGCACGAGTATGGACAATTGAAAAGAATATGCAAAAGTATTTTGTGTCTAAGGACATGCATGCTTTTATCTATATTATGAATATGACTCTCATAACTACAATTCATGGTATGACCCTTGAAGAATGTTCTATATAAAGCCTAATGTATCACACTTAAAATCTTTGATTACACTGTGCATATTCACGTGCCTAAGAAGACCATAAGGACCTCACAAAGAAGACTAGAGCACAAGATAATGAAGAACAAGTCAAAGATGAAGAGCATGAAGACCAAGAAGGAGTCCAAGAAGATCAAAGATATCTAGAAGATCAAGAAAAGTAAAGGATGCCAAAGAAGCATGAAGAAGATAAAGAAAATTCCATTGCTGACAACAAAGAAATTTTCCCATAGTGGATCTTTATTTCCTGCAGTGGATCTTGTTTTCCCATAGTGGATCTTTATTTCCCGTAGTGGATCTTGTTTCCCATAGTGGATGTAAAAGTCCTTACCAAAGATGTAAAGTTTCAAGCTTTAACTTGACTAGGCTGCCAAAGAGCTAGTCTCCCAAGCCATGTCATCATGTAGAGGGGGCAAAAGCCAGCAAGGGTAGAGACTTATCATTTAAGGGGGCGTGTTGAGAATAGAAAATGATGCTTTCCCATAGAGGCTAGATGTATGCCTTGAAGAAGCTAGAAGATAGACAAATTATGTATGCTCTATGAAGAGATGTTCAGAATCCCATATGCACAGTGAGGAGAGTGGTACTATTCGAAAGCTATAAAAGCATGTACTTGGTTGACACTCATAACAAGGTAATGAAACTATCAGTTTGAGTCATTGTCAGTGTCATTGTCCATCTTACACAAGAATGCGTTTATGAGTCCAAGCTAATGTGTCTTGGATCCTAATTCACTTGCGTAACAATTAGTCTATTTAAGTCTATGTCATCATGAGTTGTATATTCATCTTCCATCCTCCATAGCTTCTACCGTGCAAGCAAAGTAAAGAGTGACAAAGCAAGAAAAATGAAGGACAAGATGTTGTATGATCTCCGAAGAAAATCCAATGGAATGTCAAGCCATAAGTCAAAGACATATGAAATCCCAAAAGCTATGTATCCCAAGATTTATGAAATAGTTCAACAAGTTATGTCAAGTCACAGCAATGTACCCATCTCAAACTCAATGAGAAAGAAGACCACAAGGACCTCACAAAGAAGGCTAGAGCACAAGATAATGAAGAACAAGTCAAAGATGAAGAGCATGAAGACCAAGAAGGAGTCCAAGAAGATCAATGATATCCAGAAGATCAAGAAAAGCAAAGGATGCCAAAGAAGCATGAAGAAGATAAAGAAAATTCCGCTACTGACAACAAAGAAATTTTCCCATAGTGGATCTTTATTTCCTGTAGTGGATCTTGTTTTCCCATAGTGGATCGTTATTTCCCGTAGTGGATCTTGTTTCCCATAGTGGATGTAAAAGTCCTTACCAAAGCTATAAAATTTCAAGCTTTAACTTGACTAGGATGCCAAAGAGCTAGTCTCCTAGGCCATGTCATCATGTAGAGGGAGCAAAAGCCAGCAAGGGTAGAGACTTATCATTTAAGGGGGCGTGTTGAGAATAGAAAATGATGCTTTCCCATAGAGGCTAGATGTATGCCTTGAAGAAGCTAGAAGATAGACAAATTATGTATGCTCTACGAAGAGATGTTCAGAATCCCATATGCACAGTGAGGAGAGTGGTACTATCCAAAAGCTATAAAAGCATGTACTTGGTTGACACTCATAACAAGGTAATGGAACTATCAATTTGAGTCATTGTCAGTGTCATTGTCCATCTTACACAAGAATGTGTTTATGAGTCCAAGCTAATCTGTCTTGGATCCTAATTTACTTGTGTAACAGCTAGTCTATTTAAGTCTATGTCATCATGAGTTGTATATTCATCTTCCATCCTCCATAGCTTCTACCATGCAAGCAAAGTAAAGAGTGACAAAGCAAGAAAAATGAAGGACAAGATGTTGTATGATCTCCGAAGAAAATCCAATGTAATGTCAAGCCATAAGTCAAAGCCACATGAAATCCCAAAAGCTATGTATCCCAAGATTTATGAAATAGTTCAACAAGTCATGTCAAGTCACAGCAATGTACCCATCTCAAACTCAATGAGAAAGAAGACCATAAGGACCTCACAAAAAAGACTAGAGCACAAGATAATGAAGAACAAGTCAAAGTTGAAGAGCATGAAGACCAAGAAGGAGTCCAAGAAGATCAAAGATACCTAGAAGATGACCCAAAGCAGAGATTCACTATTGCACTCAAGGGCTCAATCTATACAAACTCACTAAATCACATGCATTCATGGCCTATTTTGAAAATCCCACATCTATAAAAAATTTCATGAATATAATTGATCATTTTCTTTATAAATTTGTAATTTTTAAAAATAGTATTCTTTTGTAAATTTTGAAAATTAAAATATGCTTCTATTGAACTCTTGAGAGAGGTAGAACTCGAGCCCATCCCTCACATTTGCATTTGCATACACATAATTGATACATGCACTCTTGTTTTTCAAGATTTGTTAAACACTTGAGCTAGATTTTACATTTTGTCAAAGAGAAGTATAAAGTACACAAAACATCAAGAGTGTTTTCCAACTCCTACTTGACATTGGAATTGTTGTTTTTAGTAGCCAATATTTTTTGAAGCTAACTTTTTCTTTTTCTTTTTTGTTCACCTTTTTCATAGTTTCTTTTTGTCATGTCCACGTTCACCATATCTTGCTCCCCATGATAACATTATCTCCCACCCCCCTCATCTTTGGTGTATGAGTGCCAATCCCTTGGCATTTTGTATTGGAGGAAGTGCCTATAGAATGTGTAATGAGGAGATATAATTCTAGGACTAGGAGCCTTGATGGTTGTTGGTGTTGGAGGATAGTTGTAGCCAAAGTGGAGGAGCTAAGTTTATTAGTATTCCTTTTATGTTACATGGGCTGGACGGTTAATTAAAGTATACATAGATTGGATTTGAGTAAGTAATTTGCAGTTGATGAGGAGGAATTAAGTGGACTATAGTAAAGAGATTTTTATAAAAGATGTTGCCACAACTACTTGGATGGTATATTGAGTTCAAATTACCTTTTGGATGAGGAAAACTGGGATATAGGAAAGGATTGGTTGAAAGGTAAGACATGGTGAAGAGCTTATTGAGGATAGGGTTGAAGAATTGAAGTCTCTCAATGGCATGGATTACCTTATAATTAAAAACCCCATGTGCAACCACTCCCTATATATAAGTGCTAGCTTTTGAGTGCGTAGGACATACACTACTGGTTTGAGAGGATGTGTCTATACGTGTATCTTTTGTTGTCAGAGTCTCTCTCTTGAATGCACAAGGGTTCAAACCGTGGAACTGTGGGATCAATCTTAAAGGTATCTTAGGATTGTTCCTACTAGTTAAAAAACACACACGCAACGCGCGCACACACACTCTCTATGTCTCTATCTCGTTGATGAACTTGTGTGCAAGTTGAGGGACTATGAATAGACTGTAGTTTACTCATGTATGATGCCACTCCTAGTGAACTTAAGTGAACTGGGATTCATGTTGGTCTATAAACCAAGAA
Organism: Lygodium microphyllum; assembly: GCF_053477565.2. Classification (NCBI taxonomy): domain Eukaryota; kingdom Viridiplantae; phylum Streptophyta; class Polypodiopsida; order Schizaeales; family Lygodiaceae; genus Lygodium; species Lygodium microphyllum. The sequence goes on along the minus strand of NC_141156.1, from coordinate 53,049,840 downwards.
CGCACCCCAATTGCTACTGCACAATTGTCCAATGTTAAATACACATGAGACAACTCCTAAATGGTATTAACCGTGACTCTTGCTCTTATATGGGATGCTGTCATGTTTTGCCTTTGTTTTCGAACTGCACAAGAGTATTTAATCATCGAGCAGCACCCTTCCTATAGTGTCTGCAGCATGGATTTCGTTACACTTCACCATCCCCTTCAATTTTCCCTGAATCTCATTGTTGTCGCAGCTCTGGCAGATGTCTGGTGCAGGCTCGCAGCCATGTTGGCCTCCTGCTTTGTGAAAAAGATGAGATCTCATATGAGACACTGCAGGGGTTCCTCGGACGATGGCAGACATCTTCTTATGGAGTATCCCATCATGGATTTCGGCCATACATGAGTAAATGTCCTCACAGCAGTCCATCTACCTTCTTTTGCAAGGATGCATTCAAAGAAAGGACTTTGCAGCCTGTAGACATGTGCATTGCCTAATGATCAGTGGCGGGCTCGACTCACTGCCTCTCCTCGGGGACGCCCTTATTCGCCTCTTCGCGTCCTGTGGAAGCCTACTTGAAGCTAGCCTGATCTTTTGCAGGATTGCTGAACCAACTGTTTATACATGGCATGCCATCATTTCTGCATATGTTGCGCATGATCAAAATGCCCACGCACTTCAATTTTATGGAGAAATGCAACAAGATGGCATACAACCGAACAAATACATCTTCCCATGCCTTTTGAAAGCATGTGGCAATGCAGGGTTTTCGCAACAGAGCAGGCTGTTGCATGACGCAATAATCAGAAATGGGTTGGAGATGGACATGGTCGTTGGGAGTTCTCTGATTGACATTTATGCCAAGTTTGGGAGCCTACAGGAGGCACGGTACTTGTTTGATAACTTGCCGAACCATGATATTGTATCATGGGGTGCAATGATGGCAGGATATGCTCAGCATGGAGATGGCCTGCCAGCTCTTCAACTTTTTGAGACTATGCACTCGAAAGGTTTGAAGCCAACAAAGATCACATTTCTAAGCATTTTAAAAGCATGTGGGAGCGTAGGAGCCCTCTTGTGCGGGCAGCTCCTACACGATCAAATCATTAGAGACGGTGTGGAGTCTGATGCAGCCATTGGGAATGCTCTGATTGACATGTATGCAAAATTTGGAACCTTTGAGGAAGCCTGTAAGGCTTTTGAAAAGATGCCAACCCCAGATATACTGACATATGGAGCATTGATAAATGGGTATGTGCAACACAGACAAGGTGAGCCTGCCTTGGAACTCTATCAACAAATGCTACAGAGGGGCATAAATCCTAATGAAGTTCTTTACATGTCTGTTTTAAAGGCATGTATCAGTGCAAGATCCTTAGAGCACTGCAAGGTCATTCATGAACGCATTACTAGGTTTGGATTGGAATTTGATGTTGTTATTGGGAATACCCTCATCGATGCATATGCCAAATGTGGCAGCCTTCAGGAAGCACGTAAGGTGTTTGATGCACTGCCAAGGCGCGACGCTGTTTCTTGGGGTGCTATGAGTTCAGGTTACATGCAGTGTGGTCAAGGTCATGCAGTGCTTGGACTTTATGATAAAATGCTGCAGGAGAGAATAATACCTGACAAAGCTTTCTATCTATCTGTACTAAAAGCTTGTGGCAGTATACAGTCTATAACAAGAGGTAAGATGGTACATGAGCATATCATGAGCAATAATGTGAAACTAGATGAAGTTGTTGGAAGCACACTCATTGATATGTATGCCATGTGTGGCAACTTAGACGAGGCTGAGAAGGTGTTTACCTCATTGCCTCACCAAGATGTTATCTCCTGGAGTGCAATGATTTCGGGACATATTCAGCATGGGTCTTATGTGGGTGCTTTCAAGTGTTTCGAAAAAATGGAAGAGAGTGGCATTCAGCCAGACAAGGTTACATTCTTATCCATTTTAAAAGCATGCAGCAGCATTGCCTCCTTAAGTCAAGGCAAGCTTATACATGATAAAATAAGAAACTCTGGTTTAGGATCAGATTTGATGATCAATAGTACTCTCATTGACATGTATATCAAATGTGGGAGCTTGACGGAAGCATGCAAAGTATTTGAAAGTTTGCCACACCTTGACATTGTATCATGGGGTGCAATGATTGCAGGCTATGCACAAGAAGGTAAGTATAATATGGCCACAAAATGTTTAGAAGAAATGCAGAGACAAGGCCTGATGCCTCATGGCAAGATTTATGCCAGTATACTCTCGGCCTGCAGCCATTCTGGCCATGTGACAGAAGGTTATACTTACTTTAAATCTATGGCAAATGATTATGGCATCACACCAAACATTGAGCATTTCAACTGCATGGTTGACCTACTGGGCCGTGCTGGATGGTTAAGAGAGGCCAAACGTTTGTTGCAGACCATGCCTATGCCATCAGATATTGTTGGATGGACAACTTTGCTTACTGCTTGTAAGATGTATGGGAATAAGCCGCTTGGAAGGGAATGTTTTGACCGTATTATGCAGTTGGATCCAAATGTCTCTTTTGGGCACACATTGATGTCTGATATTTGTGCAGATGCTGAATTGTGGGATGATATACATGAAATACAGGAGGTAAGAAGACATTTTTCTGCATGGAAAAAACCCGGTACAGCATGGATTGAGCTTGAAAAAGCTCTTCATGAGTTTACTGTAGGAGATGAAAGCCATCCTCTAAGTATTATTGTGTCTGACAATCTCAATAGTTTAGCAGGGAACTTAAGATGCCAAGGATATGTGCCACAATTGGGCCATATACTTATTCAAAGTGAGGAAGATTGCCTATCTGAAGATTCACAAAGATCGACTGTATCCAGTCTTGAGCTGCTTACAGGACAAATATGTGAAGGTATGGGTGTGCCCTGACATCACACAGTTTGAAGAGCCATTGCATATCTGCTGTGCATATGCTTTTCTTGACAAGGATACAGCAGGTAAAGCATTAAAAATTTTGGGGTGGCAAATCAACATGACATGGAGCAAATTCAACATGATGATAGTCAACTGTAACTGTGAAATAATTTTGCTGCAAAGAGTTCTTGAGCTACTGTCATATTTGTAGCTCTTCTTGTAATGGTTATTTGGCTGCCTTTCCACAGTTTTCAGCAAGACATCTGGCTGTGGCATTCAAGAGAGTGCAAAATTTAGAGAGTGAGATGGGAAGCATGCTCAGCAGCTAAACATTTTCACATATGCTTTCATGTCTAGCTCATTTGCAGTGCTGGGGTGAATTCACTTTGTTTTGTTCATCAATGCTTATGAAGCTTAATGATGAATTGCAATGCAGGCTACCCATACTGTTCACATTATAGGTCAAGCAGAGAGCTGAAACCCAACTATTTTGGCCAACAATGTTCATACAGAACCTGTTACTTATGTAGGCAAGTATGGCCCATGCAAATTGTTCATAAAGAACCTATGGTACACATAGGTAGATGTGGGCCATGCAGATTGGATGCTGGGCAGTTCAGAGCTACCTGTGTTGCTATAGCCTATCTAGAGATGGCTGGCCTGTAACACAGCACCTATGATAGCTCTCCAAGAATTGCTAGAGTATACTTGAAACTGAAGTTGAATTGAATTTTGCATCTGCAAGACCCCTCAGTTCCACAGGGTCACACACATGCAATGAGAATTATTTCTTCATAATTCCATTTTTTGACCATCCATACACGGGGGTTTTCTCCGAACTTCCATTTTTTGATACACATACAATGAGAATTAGTCCTGTATCCTTCTCCATCTCTTCAACCAATGTACTACTATCCTGTGATGTCTAGTGCCAGTATTGTACCAAACCTGAAAATGATTTCTAATGCTCCATATGTTGAAGCTCAGAGAAGGAGGTGTTTGGATTTCATACCATTCCTACATGTTGGGTATTGGGGCACTCAAGAAATGCATATCGCTCATCCTCTACCTTCTATTGTTGAAAATATGAACAAACTCTTTGTTTGGCATCTTGTGGAACCTTAACTATGCTTGTGATATTAATGGTTTTTATGCTTGTGATATCCATGGTTTTTTCCTTCTGCCATGGTGTCTTGTAGAAGATCTTGTTCCATGGACTAACGTTGGCTTCATTTCATGTCACTAGAGCTCCATCTTTCCTCCACATGTTACCTCCTTTAATCTCTATGTTTGGTTAGGTCCTACAGTTCACCAAAATTTGTGCGCCTGCTTGGTGAGTTGTTTGAACCATCCACCATGGATGTGCTTCAATGTCTCTGGCATATCTGAGGAGGCCATCTAGCCTTCTCACTTAAAAATACCATAAAAACAACTAATACTTAAGTGTCTAGAAAGTTCAATGCTGAACCACTGTTTTATCTCCAATGATGACATATGTTGAATTTAACAAAATAGCTCTACTGCATTCCAAAGTGATATCCACATTGAATGGCTGCTCATATGTTCTGGAAACAGTTACCCTCATCGAGTGTGCTTAACCAAATTTTGAACTTTAAAATGAATAAAGCTATTTTCCAATGTTATTTGGCTTCTTCTCATTGGTTGTGCAGTATTCTGTCTATCCTCTAAAGGCACTAGGAATGACCTCAAGCATGTCCTTATGGCTTCATTCCCTTACCGCCTTAGCATTGTCAGAATGTTCCTTGGTCATCTTTTTCTCTTTACAAGTTTTTAGGACCCCTCCTTACCATCATCATTATCAGCAGTTTCTTCCAAGTTGATATGAAGAAAAAACAGAGCCTGAATTCTCATCCCACAAGATGACATAGTAATATGGGACAGCCATTTTCTAGCTTCTTGTCCGAGTCCCATCCCATCCCCATACCATCCTAATCTGGTTCCCATGTGAGAGCCCCCTTTCATAGTGACAGAATATGGCAATTCCAGTCCCAGTCCCTGTCCCCAAAAGCCATCCCATGTTACTGTGCAAGGTGACATCTGCATTAGTACACAAAGCAGCCTTGACCAAGTAATTATGGTCATCCCAAAGCTTCCCTTCCTGAGGCTGGTGAGAGAGATTTGATGAGGAGAATGTCCTGAATGTATGTTGGCACACCTTTGGATTGGGTGGTTTTCAGGTTCCCCCCAAATACTTTCTTTTCAATCTCTTTTCCAATTGCTCCATTCTTGTAGCACACACCCATCATGTGAGCATCTTCAAGAGGGACCTTTGGAAACTTTAGGAGGTGCCGTACAGATATGATAAGATGGATATTTATCCCCATTGAGTGAGCAAGTATTTTTCCTGCTAGATGTTTATCCAAGAGAAGTGGACTGTCAGGTTACATTTGCGAGGGTAGTCTAGATGACTTGAATGACTAGCATTATAGGGATTGCCATGCCCTGGAACTAATAGACCATTTGCGGTTTTCAACATGATATATGAATTGACTAGCATTATAGGGATTGCCATGCCCTGGAACTAATAGACCATAGGTGGTTTTCAACATCATATATGAATTGGGTCACAAAATATTTTCCATTATACTGGAGATGCTCTAGTGCCTTTGCAGAGATGCAAGAAAAAATGATTGTCACATCATCAACACCATCTTAATGTAAGGTTTTGGGGTCTTCAGCTCGTATAGCTATGTATATGTTATGCCATGGAACATTACGATGATGTCTTATTGTACGTACGGTAGGAACATTGTTTCTAACTTGCCCATTATTGTAAAAACAAATGATTTATTCTAGAAACCCTTATGTTTTTGTTCTTGATCAGCAATGGGTACATATGGTTAAGCAGGAAGATGTACAATTGGTTTAAGTATGAGAGCTTCAAGCACCTATGCATGTTTTTCCTCTCCTACCATGAAGCATAAATGAGAATCAATCAAATTTCTATCAGGATTTGGGTATGGCTCAGTTCTTACTATCTTCCACTTATCTTATAGTTACCACTGGAGTTAGTACTGCTTTAGGTAAGGCTTAGTTCTTACTATCTCCCACTAATCTTATAGTTATCACTGGAGTTAGTACTGCTTGACATGAAGAAACACAGCTTTTGTGTGGTGAACTCAATAGAGGGTGGCCATGGTTCGATCAAAAGGTAACGCTAAACATCTAATTCATTCACGGCTTTTGATATTTTTAGCATGGTGAAGCCGTCTCCATAATTTGCTTTAACATAACAAGTTTGCACACAAACCCCTACAAAAATGGGAAGGTGTTGTACTAACTTGCAATGGATGGGACTCTGCTGGACTCTTATTCTTTCTAGAGTTCCCTTCCTCCTCGATAATTTTAGGCTCTCTCTCACAGGGTTGGGTCGTACCTCCGAACTATCTATGCCCCTCCACTCAATCTCTATGGATGAAAGAAAACACTAGGCTCCTCAAAGGTTGTCGTAGACTCAGCAGTCTTACCTTTCTCACTGTAGTCTCTTTGCCGAATGGAAGCTTGATGGTCTGAGAGTTTGAGGTATGCTCCCTCAGGATTTCAAGACATCGATCTACATCCTATCCATACACCTTCAATGCCACCAAGAGTAGAGAAAAAAGAGGAGAAGAAGATTTTCCTCCTGGGTCGGTCCCACACACACACACACACACTCTCTCTCTCTCTCTCATTCCACAATGGCCGCCTCAAGCCTTCACGTGGTATGTAGAAGAGGAAAAGAAGAAAGAGTCGTGAGGAAGGCTTCTCCCTCTGAGTTCCTCTGTCTCTATCACACACACTGCCTCTCTCTCTCTCTCAAGATTTGCTACGATAGAACCCACAAGGAAGAAGCTTCTCCCTCTGAGTTCCTCTGTCTCTATGATCACACACACTGCCTCTCTCTCTCTCTCTCTCTCTCTCTCTCTCTCTCTCTCAAGATTTGCTACGATAGAACCCACAAAGAAGAAGATGGAAGCATTCATTTACTGCATGACATGCATGGGGTTTCCTGGGTTGGTAGCCTCTCTTGTGTTGTAGTCAATTCATAGGATTTGAGATTTGTGGCACGGACTTTGTGCATGATGGATGGACTACTTGCCTCCAAATCTACACGACTTTGGATTTTTGGCGCATACACGAATATGACTACAATATAATATAATTTGTACCCAGCTTGGATCTCACTTTTTACCAAAACGCCTCATCCCACCATATGATAAACTCTAGTTCACAAAACAAAGATATCTAGCATGTGGATTCCTTGGTACCTTGGATTTTCTAATACTTCCACCAAAAAATAGTTGCCATAACTTTGGTACTTCTTCAACTTCCAACTATATTATTTCTCCATTTCTCCACATTGGTGAGTCTCTCTTTGCTTGTTGACTCCTTTGATCTTTGGATTGGATCGCTGTTATTAGTCCTTAACACGTTGGTCTAAGGTAGATGAATGCTCCTCCCTTAACGCGTTAGCCTAAGGTAGCAAGTTATCGCAAGTACCAAAGATATTGGCATGCATTGCTCATGAAAAAACAAGGTTTAATGTAAAATGAATTGCGAAAAATTCGAAAATCTTCCAAATTTTAAAAAAAGAAGGTTTAAAACCTTAAAGTTGTCGAAATTTTTAGTTATAATAATGGCAAACATGTGCAATTCAATTCAAAAATCCCTTAAAATTTTTGAGTAAAAGGTTTTTATATCTGCTACCAAAAATGTTTTTTTTTAACACTATTAGCACGTGGAACTCCAATGACAAAGACATTATGATTTTAAGGATGGAGCTTTTCAAGAAAGTGGGGTGGATGTTGATGGATGGGGTATGTCTTCCAAGTATACTTGTAAAAAAAAACTTTGCACTCTCTCTTTGGGAATAGTGTCATTATCGAATTGTGCAAGCAATGGACAATTTGTATAGTGTGATTGAGAGATTAGTCAAAAGTTCCTATGCATGTTCCACACTTAAAGATCCAATCGATAGAAAGGATGATGCTATGTGGTGAACTTTAAGATGATAGGTTTACCAAGTGAGCATGAGAGTGTCTTATCCCTTGAGGTGTCCCAAAATGTAATGTGGGGAAATGGGTTGGGTATCTCTAGCTCATGAACCCCAAGGTACAATGATTGTGGCGCTTGACCAAATTGAAGTACTTGTTCTCTTTTATTACTTTCTCTTCTTCTTATTTTGGTTCCATTTTAACATTTTAAAAAGGAATTTATGCCTTAGGGAGTGGGTGCAATGTTGGAGCAAGACAAGCCTCACTCATCAAGTACTCATTGATTGTCACTTGCATTTGAATTAGAGATCTTGAGAGAAAGGGGCAAGAGCAATGAGTGAATTGAATCTTGACCATATCCTCTAGCAACTCTAAGTAATATGAGTCTACCCATGGATCTCTAATCAACTCCCGTATTCACATTGAAGGACAAGGTTACTAGGTCATCCTCATACAATGTCAACCTTTTAAGTAAAAGAGTGAGAAATTCCAAGTGTTTACATGAGATAGGATTTGGACAATTGGTGAATATCAAAACAAACACGATGAACAGTGGCACCAAATCCCTAGGTGGGAAGGGGTAGGTAATTTTTGGGTCCTTGAAATTGATGGCAAGGATTTTTGAAAGGTTATATCTTCCATGCATGTCAAGGTGACATGAAGGTTTGTGCCACCTCAAGTAAGGGAAGCAGGTCAAACCTAATCTCTTCTTTGTAGTAGTCTTGTAGAAGATGAATCAAACATACTTGCTAGTGTTAAGGATGTTATGCCTATATTGGTTGGTCCCAATAAGATTTTCTTGGGCCTCAATGCACATTTTTCATACCAAGCTTCGCTACCTTTATAGGCTTGGATAAAAGCCTTTTTATCTATACATTTAAACCATTGTCCAACTATGAATGTGGTTATAAAGCTGAGCCTATTGATAGTGTAGACATGTGGCAATCTCTAAGGTTTTAAGGGATGATGAAGTTGAAGGCTATGTGAACATTGACCTTAACTTATTCCAAAGTTCCTTTCAGTGAATTGATCTCTTGAAGTGCCTCAAGGATCTCTTTGATTCTTCCCAGTCACTTGGTGCAATTCTTTGTTAAGAAACTTTTGTACCTCTTCCAATTCCTTGGCATCCTTTTCTTTATCTTTCTATAACTCTAGATAGAGGTCTTTAAGGGCTGATGCACTCTAGGCAATTTTCTTGAGAATCAAACCTTCATCTTAGTGTCAGCGCATCTATTTGCAATGGTGGCTATAGTAATGTCATTTATTGTGGGCCTTTTCTCAAGAAACTCCAATTTTATAGCTAGTTGATTGACTCCTACTACCTTGCCTTGTAAGAAATCAAGAATCTCTTACAGTATACTATACCGAGAGGATGGTGCCACCTTAGATGCCCTTTCTTTTCCTTCCCTTCAACTTGTTTGCAGCCTTTCCTCATACTCTTACTACATGGAGACTCTTTGTTTTCTCAAATTTCCTTTAAAGGATATTGTGATTTACTTATAGTCCTCCTATTCCTTAGCTCATTGGCCTCATCAACCTCTTCCTCTCTTCTTGAGTGTTTCAGTGTTGTAATTCAAATTTCTCTTATTGATCAATCATATCTTAAATTTTCCATGTGATTTTGTCATCATGATCCCTCTTCTTTCGCTAATGCTTCTTGAATTTTGTGATCTTTCTCTGTTGTGCCTCTTTAGTGTGCCCTTTCTAGTGATCACTTTGGTGTTTCTTTCTCTGCTCTCTGACTTTGTTCTTTATATTCCTATGGAGATTGGTCTCCTTGATTAACTAAGTCCACTTTCAAAGTTAATTGTAGAAGCCTTGGCTTTGCTTCCTTCCTCTTTTGTGATGTGCTTCTTACATCCACTAGAAGCTCTTGTGGCCTACTATAATTTTTCTAATCATTATGTCATTCATCTCAGATTCTTTGGTATCTTAGCTATGGGAGTGTTGTGGCACATATAGGAGCTCCCTTGCATGCAAATCTTATAAAAATTGAGTGGCACTATAAGACTAGGATGTGCACGATGTAACTTTTACATTTAGAGTAAGATCTAGGTGCATGTAAAAGGACAGAAGACCAACTATATGGCCACAAAGTGGGCTGGATGCCCAAGGGGAATGCAAAAACCCTAATCGAAAAAATAATGTATAAAAAGGATGAAAAAGAATAGAAGAAACTTCATGTGTGTGCTAACTTAGCTTCCTATCTCTCTTGCTACTTTATTGTCCAAGTGTGTGGGAGTGAAGGAGAGGGGCCGAGGGAGACTGTGTGGAGTGAGGACTTGTGTGTATGGTGAAGCTTCATCTATTCTCTTCATCTCCATCCCTTCAAGGAGAGTTGAAGTCTTGAGCAACTGCATAAGTGAGTGAGGGATATGCAATGTGAAGCTCTTCTCCATCTCTTCATCTCCTCTCATTTGCAACATTGACCCCTCTCAAGCACGTGGATGACAACAAAAGCAAGGAGGCAAGCGAGAGTGTTTGTGAATGGATCATGAGCATTGCTTGTGATGCAAATGATGATGATGTGGTAATATTGGTACGTTTACTCCCTACATCACATAGTTATAAGATTCATGTGTGCATGTGAATAGGTTAGGTGAGAGATAGCCATGGCCTAGTGCGTCAAACCCTTGAAATAATAAGGGTGTGTCCGATGGTCTTAACATTGAACTCGTTGAGTGCAACATTTTGGTTCCATTTTTGGGACCAAGGACACATTGACGGCATAGTCACATACATGCATTGTGTTGTAGAATAAGAGAGGGTACTTGTGCATGAACTCCAAAACATGAACAAATAGAAAATGTGGTTTTCTTTTTTCATTTTTCCTTCATTGGTTGACATACTTATGCTTGGATTTCATTTTAGTAGATGGGAATATAATTTTTGTGTGATTTATGACGTGATTAATAATTCATATGCTTAGGAAACTCAATGTATTTTCTTGCTTTTTTTTTTTGAGAATGTAGAGATGAATAAAAGGAGACATCTGATTGCTAGGAGAGAAATAAACATAATTTTTTGAAAACTTGATCATAACTTGGAAGTTTTACAAGGCGTATGAAAGGGGGCTTAGCCCTTGGGACTCAGATTCATTGATCATGACATGTTAACAAGTTTTGTATATGAAAAGGGGGTTAGCCTGGGAAAAGACAAGGGGGCAGGGTTGATCGGGAAAAGGTAGGTTCGTTTTAACCTAGAACTTGTTCACCTCGAGAAAAAATCCTTCTCAATTCTTTGGAAGAAATAAATAAATCATCTACAAATTTCTCAAAATATAGTTATATGTTTTAAATTTCTATTTAAAATACCGTTTTCAATAGAGGATATTTCCTTTCACACCACCCGAACCAACAGCACCACCATCATCATTGCCTGCCTTGTGACTTCTGGATCAGCGCCACTTGCCTTGCTGCCCTCTACCGCTAGCTCTCCTGCTTGCGGCCATTGCCACCTTCTTGGCCCGTGGAGCTGCCATCGTCGCCCTACTGAGCAGAAATCACCACCTGGGGGCTGCAATGCCGCATGAATGCATACACCCTTGCATTCCACAGTCCACAGTCCACCCACAGGGCTGCATCAGACAAGCACCTCCATCTCTAGCATTTGCCTTGTTTTCATGAAGGATTGATCTCGGAAGGATCAGGTCTGATTTATCTACACCACCACCACCTCTTCTTCTTCCACCACAAACAGTTTCTCCACCTGTTAGGCCTTCTCCACCTTTGCGGTTTGTCACCTATCCCACCGCCATCTTGACAACCGGGGGGGGGGGGGGAGAACTATCGCCAATACCATTGCACCACCGCTACAAAGAAGAAGAGTCACCGAGCGAGAGGAAGATGCCATCAAGCAAGAGGAGGAGCTACAACCATCATATCAGCCAACAAAGTGCAATTTATAGTCATGTGTTTCCAAGACTTATTGAAGATTGTGTGATTGCTAGCGTTGAGTAGATTGGGGGATGGTGCATTATAGAGAGAGAGAGAGAGAGAGAGAGAGAGAGAGAGATTCTCACACCCACAACCCACACGAAGAAAGAATATAGATGTACATATAGGAAGAAAGAATATAGATGTACATATAAGAAAGAGAGAGAGAGGGAATTATATATAGGGAAAAGATAAAATGTACATTACATACTTTGAGAGAGAGAGAGAGAGAGAGAGAGAGAGAGAGAGAGAGAACCACTCATAGACACTTTGGCTCCTCTGAATCCCACCCTACATGCAAGGGGGGGAAGAGAGGAAGTTAAAGAGAGTGGAGGGAAACCATTTAAAGCGTTCACGTATGTGATAGATTGATTGAGGTGAATATTCCTTGGATTGATGGTGTTGGATATTTCTTACCACTGCACTAGTGTAGTGCACCACCACACATGCAAATCCACATTGTACTAGCACACATGCAAATGCACATGTGCAGTACACTAGTGTACTAGTGCACACTACACATCCTCCACAATGCACTAGCCTTGTGAACACATGCATACCATCATCCACTAACCCATCCTAGTGCAATATACCTTGAACTATGCGTTGCATCTTAGTGCACTTCCATAGTATACTAGCCTCAACCCTACTAACCCCACCCCTTAGTGCACTCTACCCCCAGTGCACTACACCTACATGCACTATGCACTAACCTCGTGTACTAGTGCATATGCACTAGTGCACTAGCCCCATCCTAATGCACTATCCTACTGCACTCTACCCTTGCACACATCCTTGCAACTTAGTACACATATCTACACACCCTTTGCATACCATCATGCACATAACCGTACACCCGGGTGTACACACCTCCTTGAAAGCAACATTATACCTTGCAATCACCATAGTGCATTGTGTACTAGTATAGGCCACTACCTATGACTTATTTAAAAAAAGTGTTGATATTTTTTTTAAATGTACGAAATGGCAGAGGAACTAACCCAACAAACCAAATTCTTTACAATAGAATACTTTCTAGACCTACACTCAATTTGTGCTACTTAACTGAAGCTCTTTGCTATCATCGTTTAGGTCTAGTTAATGATGGCATGGTTATGCATGCCTTCTGTAGCACCCCACATGGAAAGAGCAAGAGCATCTATATCACAAAAGCATTCTTATCCAAGTGCAACTCTCATGTCAATTTTTTGAGAAGCTATCATAGAAATGTCGAATACTTCCCAATTATGTATTTGCTATGCAACTTACGAACCAATCCAAAGTTGAAGTACTCAAGTAGTAATGTACATCCTCCAACCACTCCACACATAGTTGGTGGAACTATGATATGAGATGGCTACTAAATGTAGCCACCTCATCAGCTTGGCCAAGCAACATGATGCAATCAATTTTCTCAAATGCAACCCCACATATTCTGAGTCTACTTCCATATAATTCATCATTGAATCTTGAAAACTAGACACACCTTAAGAGTTGTTTCATCACTTGCTCCTAGATAAGATCTTGATTAGAGAGGAGATCTGCATTTCCAGTTGCTTTAATGGCCCCTCGTTGCTAAGTGACATCATGTCTTGTGTGTACTCACAATTCAACCTTCAGATTTGAACACTCTTCTCAAGCTCAAGTATAACCATGATTTTTACAACTGCTGGGTCCCTAAAACACCATCTACAAAAATAAACCACTTTTCACTATAAATATCAATAAAACACTCATCGCTAACCAAAGTAAAGCTCAAGAAATTCATGTACACAATCTAATTAGGTCCCCAAACTTAGAAGCTTACCTTCTTTTCTATATGGGGGATAAAAGGTTAACAATATTTGACATCCTCTAAATCTCCAAATATTCCAACTCCTCCATATGAGAGAATCATGAAGACCTGAGTATTCATGCAAAGTAAAATTTTTGTGTTCTTATTGCACGTTACAGTTTGACTGGCAAGCCCCCACTATGATCCATACCTCTCCTAGTCTTCATCAAAGATCATTTAAATGAAGACAAATTGGTGTTTACTATGCAACAAAGGCAAGAATTTAACATGGAGGTAAGCATGTGGGAAGTCGGTACATATAGTTCCCAATCTTAACCAATATTGAAAGCTTGGTGAATAAGCATCGAGCCATTTGGGAGCTCATAGGTAGCTATGGCTTAGCCAATTACATTCAAGCCACAACACCACACATTCACTGCATGATATGCATGGATCTCATTGAAAACTATAATGTAGTTACTAGGGCTAGCAGATTCACATATTTCCTACAATTTGGCCAACAATATGAAGAGTAGGAAATACGAATTGAACAAAGCTAATAGAGGAGACACTGGGAATGAAGGCTAGAAGAGGAAAGTATAATCAAGCACAAAGAACACCCCAAGTCTCATAAAGGTGGGCTGAGTCAATGGTGAACAATATAGGAGTCTTTTTGAAGGTTATCCTCAATGAAGAGCTAAGAGTCACAATATGTATTTCATCGCATGTTTACCTTCAATAAAGCTACAACCATTCCATACAGAGTGTCAAAATGGTTATTAAAGGACATCACAATAAGGAATCTAGTCAACCAAGACTTGAATGTCCTTTGGCTAGAATGTGTTATTGAATCCTTGGCCAAGGCCCATAGATTCCTCTTGAAGGATCCCATAATGAAGCTCAACTACACAAAGGTAAAAAACAACATTATCAATTATGGTAGTGTGTTGACCTATATTGTGGCCATCAGTCTAACAATGCTCTTGCAAGAAATGTCACCATCACAATTTGTGACCTTGCCTCCACCACTAAAGGACTAGAGTAGAGAGCACATTACTTGAGAAATGGAAAATAGATAAAAGGAAGAGATAGAGAACCCTAACGATACTAATGACCATGATAAGCTAAAAAAGAAATAAAGAGAAGAAGTAGAGTTGAGCTCATCTTAGGAGATTTTGATGAAGGAGAAACAAAATAGCAACAAATGGTGATCTAAAAGAGTGTAAAAAGTTTAAAAGCTAGAACGAAGTAAAGCCAAGAAGAGTACAAACAAGCCACAAGGGAATATATTGAAGAGACATTGTGCAAGAGGTCCCAAACTATTGTATAATGCGTAGCTAAAATTTTAGAAGAAAAGGTGGGGGAGATCTCTAAGAAGGAGATTGAGAGCAACAAAGGAATCAAAACCTTTTGACATAGTAATCATTCATGAATTGATTACAAAAATAGATATTATGAAGGTACAAATCAATGAGCTCATTAGGGCAAAACAAATCCTAGAAGTCATCACTGTGCACAAGGAAGACAAATCTCTGTAAACAAGGAAGATAGATCATGCCATGATGAATCCTCCAAGAGTACATAGAAGCCTCCCATATTGGTAGGGTATAGCAGATAGATTGGAATCTCTATAGTGATTGTGTGAAAAACTCAAAAGGAATAAAGAAAAGGTCGTAAAGACCAAACAAGAACTTCAAGAAAATTTGGGTGAAATCTAGGATGCCTACAAAAAGTTCCTTGTAGAATTTGAAGAGTAGGTATAAGATATCTAAAAATAGCTCCAAGAAAAAGACTTAGAACTGCAAGAAAAAAACTTTGAACTTAAAGAAAAATATTCAACACTTAAGATAAGGGAGGAAGAAGTGGAGAAGCTACAAAGATAGCTATCAGAAATAAACCATTACAACATTGATCTGACACTCTATGTGTCCTAAGAGAAGGAAAAAATAAAGTTGCATGAGAGAGAAAGCTTAGAGTATCAATAGATAACATGGCCAATGAAAGCTTCTATATGTAGGCCTATAGGAGCAATAGTCGCTAGCCCAACAGGAGTTATAAACTTAGTAGATAATGAAGCCCAAAGGTTGTATGAGGCCACACTAATGAAGATATTGGTGGGGGTTAAAGGCCATCTCTATCTAGCCACCTACATTTACTATACGATACTTGCATGCCTTTACACTACAAGTGGTGGATGCCCATCGCTATTAGCTTATTATTTATTCTTTTAGTGACAATAGAATAAGGAAAAGCAGGTTACACATTGTGATTGTTGAAGTTCACATGCACTAGTATCTCTCTTCTTACTTGACCCTCCATAGCTCTTGATCCCTTCTTGCTTCCACATTCCACTCACCTTTCAATTGGTATTAGACTGGGCATTCAAGGAGCTTCATCATCACTTGCTTTAGCTCTAGAAGAAGAGCTGTACTTCAAGCTTTCATGGCTGCCCTTCATCCTTCTGAGGTACGCATTGAATCTCAACTTGCTCTAGGACCTTCAAGGCTTGTTCTAAGGCCCTAGTTGGTTTCATTGAGCATTTGTCAGTCGCTCACCATTTGAGTGGGAAGCATCATGGAATAATCTAGAAGCAACCAACACATTTTGTATTGAGTTTTTAGCCCCTGCTCCTACTTCTATTGCTCACATTTAAGCCATTGCTTTCTCCTAGGACGTGGCATCACACTCATTGGCAATCACTCAGCATTGTTTGGCTTGCTCTTGACTCCTTTGAAGTGTTCTTGATCAACTATTACTCTACTATTTGGTACAAACATATTGTATACCCTATGAACAACAAATAATAAATTTTATAATGCATTTTTAATGCTTCAATGATACTATTTTGGTGCCCAAATTTTGTGTAATGCTTTGGGATGCTAGCTGGATCGTTTAGAGCTCAAATAGTTTAGCTCTTGAAGTTTTTATTATTGTAATAACAATTTGGATAGCAAGTGTATAGCAATGAGCTTTATGCCTATTGTGTCTAAATATACTTCGGGTATGTTACTTGACTATAGTGATGCCTAGCATTGATCTACGTGCTCGAATATACTTATGACATGCTTTGAGGCTTGGATTTGAGCTATACTTGATTCATTTTAGCTTTAGTGAGCCACTTTAGTGATCTCGCTTATGGGTATTGAATACTTATTAGATGTACATACTCTCGAGTATATTTATGATGTACTTGGGCTTTCTAGAAGAAATGACACTTATGTCTTGAGCTTTGCTTGCTCACTTTGCATTCCAAATTCATTTCCAGTGGAAGACACGTACTTATTTGGGAGAGCTTGGTTCTTTAGAGACAATGGAAATCTCTTGCTCATGTATATGCATACACTATTCGTGCAAATACTGACTCTTGTGGGCTGATTTGCTTTTGAGCACTTGGATATCTATCTCACACTCTGTATGCTTCAGCAGTCATTAGTACTTGGTTGCTATACTACTATTTCCATTCTACACATCCCAGATTGCTACCTAGATATTCCTAGCAATGGAAGCTTACTTCATTGGTCATTTACCTACTATTTTATGGTTAGTTATTGCAATTTTATAGATAGCAATGCTGAATACTATTTATGAGTAATTTCTGTAAGTGCATACGTCTTGTTTGAGCACTCTACTACCTATTGTTTGTGGATAGCTATATCCTCTTTTGTTCCCACCCTTTTGGTTCAATTTTGGGGCTATTTGCTATAATTACAATAGCCCATACTCTTGTACTTTGTAGTTATTTATAGTCATTATGGCAGGTACTTCTCATGCATTAACCAATAGTGTTATTTTCAACATTGAAAAGCTTGATTGTAATCACTTCCAATATTAGAAGATGCAAATATGGCAAGTATTGGTGCAAAAGAATTAATTGTGATAGAGACTCGTAGCCCAACAAGGACAAGTCTTAGTCTTGTGGGCAAACCCGTAATGTGTCCCATGGTCATTAGTCCTGTTTGGTATGTCATTATTGTGTGCAACAAGGTCACATTCAGCCGCAATGCCATAAAATGAGAAATGATAGGTGCAATGAAAAAGGTAATGAAAATTTATAGGAAGATGCAAAGTCCACTGATATTGTGCCTAAGTCTAGTGTGAAGATAGAGGAGATAAATGCCTTGGAGTATAGTTTTGATGACTACATTCTTGCAACTTCATCTCTTGATGCTACTCAATTGACCAATGCTTTGTCCACTTACTCTCAGTGTTAGCTTATTGATTCAAGGGCTTCATTCCACGTTACCATGCATTACCATTGGTTTTATAGCTATGATAATGTTACAAGTTTTGTTCAATTGGGAGATGACACTACATTGGATATCATTAGCATAGGTGATGTTAGACTATAGTTTGGTACTTGTGTTGCTTTTGTACTTTACGATATACATCATGTCTTGGCTTTGACATTTAGTTGAATAGTTGGATAATGATAGGTACCATATATATTTTGGTGATTCTTCATGGAAGATCACATGTGGTAGTCTTGTTTATGGTAGCATTGCCAAGGTTGTCAACCTCTATACTTTGCTTATATATGGATTTGTTGACCATGCATTGGCTGTGACCAATCTTCCACATGTATTCTTATGGCATCATTACCTTGGGCACATGTCTTTGAAATGAATGAAGGTATTGACCCATTTGTAGTATCTCCCACCCTTAGATTATTCATATTTTGATTCATGTGATCATTGTCTCTATGGTAGAAAAAGTTGTAATTTGCATAAGTATGGTTCTACGCGTGTGGGTTAGCCATTGGCTATTGTGTATTCAAATGTTTGTGGTCCCATGCCCTATCAGTCCTTTGGTGGTGTGAAGTATTTTGTTACATATCATGACTATTCACATAAGGCTTGGGCCTATCCTATAAAGTAGAAATTGAATGTTTTGCTTACATTTCAATGCTTCCTCATCGTGGTTGAGTACTAGTATGGATATAGACTAAAATGCCTATGGTTTGACAATGGGGGTGAATATGTATCTAAGGCTTTTAAGCAGCTATGTGATGAGAGGGGTATTAATAAGTGTTAGTTGACCGCCCCATACACCCCATCCCAGAATGGTATTACGCATAGTGCATGGATAGGACTATTAAGGAAAGAGTCTAGTTAGGAAAGTGTACCACAACACTTTTAGACTGAAATATTTACTACTACCGTGCATCTCATTAATAGATCTCCATGTACTGCTCTTGGTGATAGAGTCTGGTAAACCTCCCTCATATGCACACATGTGAGTCTTTAGATGTGGCTTTCTACAATATTCCCAAAGACAAGCACAATAAGTTGATTCAAAGTCTATCAAGTGCATCTTTCTTAGATATGGGGATGCACGTGAGATGGGCTCTCATCTTTAGGATTTGTAGGTTAGAAAGGTTATCCATAACTATGATGTTATTTTTCATGAGGAAAAGATGCATATGAGACCAAAGTAGGTGATTGAGGTATACAGGGTGATCTTTTAGGATGAGTCTCATGTTATAATATAGCCAGTCCTTGTGAGATAGCCTATTGCAATTGTTGATGACATAGTAGCCTAGGATCCACTTGTTGTGTAAGATCATAATGATAGAGAGGACATGCCATACAAGCCCCACAACTAGTTTTGAGATGCTCTATTAGAGCTTCATGTCTTCTTGATCCCTATGAGTCCTCTCTATGGATTATGTCATGATGGTAATAGAATCTACTGAGTCATTTGCCTATGAAGAGGCTATGCGTAGAGATTATTCTCATTCTTAAGAGAGGGCTATGCAATCTGAATTCAATTTGTTCCAAAATAACCATAAATGGGACTTAGTTTCCTTACCTGATGGAAAGCGTGTATTACTATGCAAGTGGGTGTATGAGTTGAAGAGTACCCACAGTCACCCTAAGCTAGCATATAAGGCTAGATTGGTTGCTAAGGACTTTAAGTAAGAAAAGAGAGTTGATTTTGATGAGATATTCTCTCTTGTGGTCAAGATGACTACCATACACTTAGTCTTATCTTTGGTTTCTCAGTTGAATTTGGATCTTTATCAAATGGATGTTAAGATTACTTTTTAACATAGAGACTTGCATGAGGACATGTACATGCAATAGCCTAAGGACTTTGTGAAAAGAGGAACACCTAGAGTGCAAATTGAACAAGAGTCTTTATGGGCTTAAGTAGGCACCTAGAGAGTGGTACCATAACTTTAATGCTTTTATACATTCATAGGGATATTCTTGCAATGATATGGATCCATGTTTATAAAATGAAAAAGGAGCATGATGGTAACCTTATTATCTTGGTGTTTTATGTTGATGATACGCTTATTGTTGCTGGAAGTGCTCATATTGAGCATCTAGCTCATGTTGAGCTAGATGCTTTAAAGACTCATCTCAAGAAGAGCTTTGAGATGAAAGATATGGGATATGCCTCGCACACACACTTGGTATTCACATTAGGTACAATCACTCTAAGTGACTTCTCTACTTGTCCCAAAAGTACATGCATAGAGTACTTGAGTGATTCCATATATAGGATGGTAAGCCTACTGGTTTTCCTTTATCGTAAAGGTTAGTCAGGATGATTTTTCCATAGTCAGATGATGAGAGGGCCAAGATGGTCAAGGTTCCATATGCATGTGCGGTGGGTAGTTTGATGTATACCGTGATAGCCACTCATCCTGACATAGCATTTGTACTGGGAGTTGTGGCATGTTCTATGGCTACACCTAGCAAGTGACATTGGGGCACCATAAAGGATATCATGAGATATCTTAAAGGCACTTTAGGTATGCACATTTGTTATGATAGCCAAGATACAAGAGTCATGGATTACATTGACTCATATTAGGTAAGGCATGCAAACAATAGAAATACACCTCTAGATATGTCTTTACCTATGTTAGAGGTGCTATCTCTTAGATGTCCAAGATGCCACTAAGGCTTGCAAGAATACCCTATGATTAGGCAGTCTAGTTATAGATCTTGGTATGACTAGGACTTCTATATTGCTTTTAGATTCGATGAGTGTCATTCAGTTGGGCCGTAGTGCCTGTAGTTCCACTGATCTTCCATGCGAAGGCAAGCACATTGAGGTGTGCTATCACTTCATAGAGGACAAGTCCTTTGACCTTGTCAAGATCCCTAGGAATACAATCCTATAGATTTTCTCACTAAAAGTCTCTCACTGGAAAAATATTCCTTCCTTAGGAAGTTGATAAGCATAGGATGAGATGATGTCTTTCCACATTGTGTTGTACTATATGTAAATGTGGTGATTTTCTCTTTTTTTCTTTCACTCCTCACTAAGGCACATTTTTCCTTAAGTGGGAGGTTTTTGGGGGTTAAAAGTTCCTACATTTATTAGTATATGTACTCACACACCTATACACTATAGGTGGTAGGCATCCATCACTATCACAGGTCATACATTATGACTATTGGAGTTCCCACATACTGATCTCTCTCTTCTTGCTTGAATGTCCATAGATCTTGCTTCCACACGTGCTTCCACCTTCCCCTCACCTTTCTTCAGATGTCCATAATGACCTAGGAGCAACATTGTGTAGTGAAAGTCGACATAAGGTCCAATTAGAAGCACAAAAATATATCATGGCTAAGGAACATGAACTTTTTAGAAAAGCTATACTACTAGCCCACACTCCACAAATGAAAGGTGTCGATGAAGTCAAGGCTCAACTAGGGTTGATTTCTAGAATCTTGGAAAGCATGGACTAGACAAAAGAAATCAATCTAATGTTTACATAGCAAAAAAAGGACTTGGTCCATCATTTGAGGAAAAACGGTTATGAGGTTCAAGAATTGAAGAAAATTGGTCTATTGCAACTAGAAACACTCAGCCCATAATCTCCCATTACCATAGAGCCATCCATAGTTATGGCACCCCCATTGATCTATTAGAACCACCAAAGTTTGATGCATGTGAATCTAAAAAGTAGGAGAAAAGGATCAAGAGCAAAAAGATGAATATTCCATTATGGTGTAGACAATGAGAACATAGTCCTAGAAGGTGATTGAATATCCTCTTCTCCTTAAGCTCATATAGCAAAAAGAAGATAAAAATATATAAAATAATCTTTGCAAAGATACAAAGAACGACATAGATCAAGAAACTTGGTGGTCTTTGACTTCAAGGTGAGTGAGAAAGGAAAGTCTAGAAGACTACTACTCCTACACATTGTATGGTTGCTTATATGGGTAGCTAGGAGTATAGCAAGTTGCTTGACTTGATGGATCTCACTGCCTATCATAGATCTTGTTATATGTAGGGAACCACAAGTAAATATCTTAAGTAGAAACCAATGGAAGTATGGTCATGTTAGCTAGTGTACTAATACCCCATCTTGAAAGACAACAAAAAGGCATCTAAAGATTTTTGCTACTCACATGAAGATGAGAGGGGACATCCACTCTATTTCCCCTATCCATAGAGAGATGGTAGAGAGTATAAAGAAATTAAAAAACCACCCACATAGATAAGACCTAGCTATTCTAGGATGTACACCTAATGTCATCATTTGGTCATCCTATGAGAGAATTCACCAACTAGTTAGACCTCTCCTTCATGTCAACATGGAATAACTACAAACTATAAAGCTACTGCAACAGCCAATCACACCATATGAAGATGGAGTGATGGTTTGACTCCACTTGAGAGCTATAGTGTTACTTGCATTTTGTGTATAATTATTGGAAGACATGCTGGATAGCAGGTTTTCCAAGTGTAAACACCCCTTATTCCATGTGTCATCCTTATAACTTTGTGATGCCTTCAAGGAATAGTAACCTACTTTTTGAGTAGTGTGATGCCTTCCATGCATTGAAATGTATTTAATTTGCCTATATATATATATATATATATATATATAGAGAGAGAGAGAGAGAGAGAATAAAAAGATACAAGCATGTTACATTTCCATTGCACCTAAGGGTCCCCAAGTTAGAAGCGTTTGATGGCCTTGGTCAACTAGCTCTATCTCTAACCCCGTTAGCCCACACCCCCATGTCACAATCTTAAGACACATCAAGGGCAAGATAACCCAAGCTTACTCAAACAACCTATCACCCTGAGGTCTACATAATACAATATCTTCATATCAACTAGTTGGATCTGGCACTCAGGTAGGAGGGGGCATAATCTTAATGGTGAGTGTAAAAGACCTCCATAATTTCATATCAACTAATTGGATCTGACACTCAGGTAGGAGGGGGCATAATCTTAATGGTGAGTGTAAAAGACCTCCATAATTTTTGAAAAGAAATTTTTATGCTACGATATTTTTCTAAGAGCCAAGCTCACTCCTATACAAACTGTATATAAATTGAGTGGTGCCATAAGACTAAGATGTGTGTAATCTAATTTTTACATTTAGAGTAAGGTTTAGGTGCACACAAATCGAGGAAAGACCGGCCATATGGCCAAAAAGTGGGCTTGATGATTAAGGGGAATAGAAAACCCTAACCCCAGATAGCATGTATAAGGAGGATGAAAAAGAATAGAAGATGCTATTCATGTGTATGTTAACTTAGCTTTCCATCTGTCTTACTACTCTATTATCCAAGTGTGTGTGAGTGAAGAAGAGGGGGTGAGGGAGAGTATGTGGCAGAGTGAAGAGCTTGTGTATGGTGAAGCTTCATATGTTCTCTTCTCTTCTCTTCATCTCTATACGTTCAAGGTGAGTTGAGAGATTGAGCAAGTGGGTGTGGTATATAGAGTGCGTAAGAGAGTGAGGAACATGCAACTTGAAGTTCTTCTCTATCTCTTCATATCCTCTTGCTCATAGCATCAACCCCTCTCGACAAACAATTGCTCGAGGATCCAACTTCATGCTCCCTACTTAGACATGTGTGAAAATAGATAAGCAAGGATTTTCCAAATATAGTCGAACTACATCAAGTTTTGGAAGTATGTGACAATGCTTCAATTAGTAGAAAATGGTACTTTAGCCTCACTTTAGCAATTAACAAGGTGGTAGTGAAAAATCTTTGTCAACATCACTAAAGCGTTTTTGTTCTTCCTAGACTACATGCTTACAAAAGAGAGGCAAAAATGAAATTTGGTATTCACAATGCTTCTATGTGACTATAAGAACATTAAGAATTCAATGTGTTTTACAAAGGCAAAGAAAAAAGATGTGCTCATTTTTCAATATGATGAATTCAACAATATTTTGATGGATCTTAGAGGGTGCAACTTACAATGCTACCCAAAACAAGTTTATTAAAAATATATTTGTAGTGTAGAAAAACAATAAGGACTATATTGATGGATAGTCACTTGGCAATTAAGTATGCTTGGATCGACATTACTGACATGCGTTTTTCTAACAAGCAAAGGGTTGCACCTCACGTGAAGCCAATGGTGCCAATGGAGCCTTTATAACCTCATTGCTGAGTATGCCAAGGCTAAGGTGCTAAGGTCTATGGTACAAGAGGATGTCGGCCAATGCAATGTGATGTAGTGCCATGGTACCCCCCACCCACAATGCAATCAATCACAATTGGATGATGTTGGATTATTGTTTAATTTCAAGCAGATTGCAAGCTTCTTTTTTGTAAAAGATGGCAATGCTATAAAAAGCATTGCCATTCTTTTCTCCCCTACATCTCAAAACAAACCTCCTTCCTTTAAATGTCATTGATGATGTAGATTAAAACACTAAAGTGAACCCCCCTTCCCCATTGTCATCAATGATGTTGGATGAAACACTAAATGCAAACCCCCCTCTCATATAAAGAGGGGTAGGGCATTTCATAGAGATCACAAAGGTGAGTAGAAGATAATGCCTTAATTTCGACTATGAGAGAAATGAGCTATGATCATTAGCTTTTCTACGAAAATACTATTGCCATCCAACTCTCTACACCCTACTTTCCTACCCTAATTTTAGCCTAATCCTTATCAACCCCCTTTTTTTATCACCTCTCCTAACCAAGTTCTCTACTATCCACTCTACTCCGAGAGCCAATCAAGAGTTGTTGTGGTGTATAATGGCCCCAAAGAGGAGTGCTATTACATCAGAGCAAGTCCTATCAGCAAATAGAAGTGGAGCAAGTGGATGTGGTAGAGCAAGTGGTTGTGACAACAAGCACAACCCCTCTTCCACCTCTGCCACTGATTTAATAGCATGTGACTTTGGACAAGTGATATTTTTTCATTAGAGGAGGGTAGACTGTTTTCCTTCTTTTGCAAAAACCATGGGATTGAATCCATTATGTTTTAATCAAGATATCTTACTAGTCATGCCTTAGATTTTAAGAAGTACATAGTATACTTTTACAATCGAGTAGTAGAATATTGCTTGCTTTGTTACTTGGATTTCATAGATGCAATGAATAAAATCTTTGTTTGAAAAATATTGTATTCTTTATCTTGGCATATATGTTTTATGATTGTACTTGTGAAGTAATAAGAAAGCTATTGATAGATTGAGAGTGGATGTGGCTATCCCAACCACACTACACTAAGTTCCACCACTAGGAATTGATTTTGTCATGTGTGCTTGGACACTAGGCCCTTAGATGAGAGGTCTCTATACAAGGTGTGATTGATCGCTCGATGACTAATAGGCCTCTAGGGATACTTTCATGGGTCTGCGATAGGATTGGTGACTTTGTGAGCTTGGATGCATTCTAAAAGGACCCTTTACTAGTTAGGGGATATAGTGAAGCCCTGATATCAATATTTCTAGACTAGAGCAATTTTCTTGGTATCAAACCTATCTACATAACATCAATATCTATAGTTCTAGTCTAGAGTAGTTTGCTTAGTATCAATGGACTATCCAGAGTGGCTTTTCTTCAAGCTCAGTACAGGGTTGGTTTTTGTCCAAAGCTAGTCTTTTCAAGGGGGGAGAGAGAGGGGAGCTTGAGTTGTTGCAAGACTAACAACACACAGAGAATGCACCAAAGATAGGTAGTTAAAAACCCTACACTACAACATACATAATATATAAGCACTCCATAGTGTGAACACACTAACTAGAAAGATAGCTAGATAGATATCTTGTAACTCTAGTAGGTGAATGAATTAATGTCTAGCTATATAAAGTATCACTAGAATGATATGCTGATGCAAGTTCCAACCACTAAATGTATAAACAATCATCTGAGTATGTGAGTGTCAACTCATGTCGAGCACGACATCTCAATGCTCCCCTCATGCTCAACTCCATGACTTGTACTCCAAGTAAGCTTTGAAATTGTTAAATCTTTTTTGCTCCTAGGGCCTTGGTGAAGATGTCTACGACCTACTCCTCTGTGCTCACATGTATGAGATCAATGTCACCTACCAAGACTCACTCTTTGATGAAATGTTAGTGAACCTCAATGTGTTTCATGCATACCTGAAACATTGAGTTCTTGGTTAATTGTATGCTACTCATGTACAATAAATGAAACTCTCATGTTTATATATCCTATAATCATTAAGTAGGTTCTGCATCCAACCTACCTCACACGTTGCCATAGGTAGCACCCTTGTATTATGTCTCTACACTCGACAATGCAATAATGGGTTGTTTTTTACTGCTCTAAGTCACAACCCCACTCCCAAGGAAAAATACATAACCATTGGTGGACTTCATGTCACACAGACTACCTACCCAATCTCCATCAATATAACAAAATAAGTGCACCAATGAGTCAACCTCATAAAAGATATTATAGCCCTTGTAGATTATTACCCCCAACAATCAATCATCCACATACAAGGTAATAGACCTCAATGCCCCTATTATGACACCTAAAAAGTGAGTAATCTACATGAAAATATATAGGTATTTTGCAACTCACCATGCAAGAATTAATTCTTTATATCCACCATTTGATGCAAGATCCAATCTTTTGTTGTGCAACCACTGCAATGACAACTCTTATAGGTTCCATCTTTTCCATTAGAGAAAATGTCTCCTCATAATCAATCATGTTTGCCTATGTAGCATGGCCTTTGGCAACTACTCTTGCTTTATATCGACTCACACTTCCATCTGCATTATGCTTTTACTTTGTTATCCCATGTGTAGCCTATAGCTTTCTTTTCCTCAAGCAATGGCACCAATCTCAAGTCTAATTTTCATCCAATGCATTCATCTCTTCATGGCTTTCTTCCAATACACATAACAAATAGCATCCTCAAAACAAGTGGACTCAACTAATTTTATAACATTCACCATATATGCATAATGGCAAGCAATATAACCATCATATGTCAACATATTCATAGGATACCTTACTCTCGTTGATCTGTACACTTGCAAAGCACTCTATGATCCCTTTACATCAAACTTAGCTTTTCTTATACTACCAAATTCCTCATCGATATCGTAATCTAAGCCATCAGACTCATCATCTGCACGTGAATAGCTTGTAAAACATCTAGCATACTAAGTGGAACTCAACCACTTTTTCTTTTCTCTTTTGTGATATATTTTCTCCACTTGTACGAGTGCTATTCACATGCAACTTGCCATTCCCCATGGTCGATAAGTACAACATACTAGAAGAGGATTGTTCTGACGACCCACTCAATGTCTATGATTGTAGACCCACATTTTGTGAGATCATATTTTCTTTTATATCATCTGCAACAATCTATTTTTCAACATCATACCAAGTACTCATCTCATCAAACAAAATATCTTTGCTCACCTATAACTTGTGTGAAACTAGATTACAATACTTGTAACCCTTTTACTCAAGGGAATAGCCAAGAAATACACACTTTGGAGCTTTTGGATCCAACTTCTTTCTTAGCTCATCAAAAACATGTACTTATGCAATGCATCTAAATACTTAATAAATATGGTTTCTTGCTAGTAAACTTCTCCTCTCGTGTCACATTATACACTATAGCCAATGAGAGTCTTGTTCATGATATACATAGTTGTAGAGACAGCTTTATCCCAATAATAATGAGGTATATTCTTTTTAATCATCAAGGTTCATACAATTTATACAATTTGCATGCTCTTTCTTTCATCAATACCATTCTATTTGAGAGTGTGCTTCTATGTACATAACATTTGAATTTCATGTTGTTTCAAAAAAATACCAAATTCATTGGAAAACACGTCATTTTTCTCCTTTATGAAATACACACAGACCTTCCTTGTTAAAATGTTAGATCTATAGCATGGTATGGAGGTTAAAAGAGGAAGAGTGAGCTCATGAGGTAACAGACATCAAGACCAAATGTCACACAAGTGAATTAGGTTCCAAGATGGAAGATTGGACTCATAAACACAATCTTGCATGTTGACAATGACACAGACACTTTGCTGGAAGGACAAAGTTACTATGACATTGTATTCAAAAAGAGAGCAAGTACAATGCTTTATAGGAATAGACTAGGCTGCACTTTCCACCACTATGCATATGGGATTATGCATCATCCTGAGCCCACAGTACTCCATACAAAGAGGCTAAGCCAGGTGTGATTGCCAATATCTCAACACCCACCCCTCCTCAATCACAACCAGAAAAGTAATAAGTGTGTAGAGACTTTAGTGAGCAACCACCTGCAAAGTGTGGGCACACCACAAACTTGTTGCAAATCAGAGTTGGAAGCATGAGAGAGTGTGCACAAGAGGGAGAGAGAGAGCTCAAGTACAAGAATAAGATCTTGTTTAGTCAGTTGTTTAAGGTACAACTAGTACACTCTCCTCTACTATGAGTGTGTACTTTAGGCTATTTATATCGCCTCTGGAGGAGTTAGGGTTAGGGTTTCCCCTGTCCTCTAGTCCATTTACATCTAGCTACCCTTATCCTCTCCAGTGTAAGGAGAGTTCCCATGATTATCTCTCAACACCCCCCCTCAATGATAGGTGGCATTGGATAAAGCATGATAGGACGCCCCCCCTTAATTCACAATGAGATGCCTTTATAAATCAGGCTACAAAAGAAGGTTATAGGTAGAGAGTGTTACAAGACTCAAAAGAGTCGATCATCTATGGATTGGGAGGAAAAGTTGGCCTCCAATTCCTTAAGTACTTCTATAACACTGGGACACTTACTGGTGATATGCCCGGTCTTTTTGCATTTATTGCACTTCATTTTGTTGGGATATTTCTTCCAACAGTTGCTTACAATATGCCCTTTTTTGTGATAGAAGGAGTACTTAGTAGAAGCTGTATGGACTAACACTTGCTCACAGGAAGTAAACGCTGAAGACTCTTCAGTATGATTTCTCTTCTCTTCATCCAGGCATGATTGGATGATACTTGCTAAAGTTGGGTTCGGGATATTAGTTAGGGTAGCACAAGGGTTGGAAAAACCTTCTTCACAGACTTTAGCAGGATGGCAATGGCATCTTCATCATGGATGGGTGCTTGAATGGAGGCAAGCTATGCCATAATCCCCTTCATATGTGAAATATACTTGCTTAGATTGTCTCCCTATTTGTATTCCAAGATAAAAAACTCAATCTTGAGAAATATCTTGGAGTTCGTCTCTGTAGCACTGTCTATCCTTTCAAGCTCATCCCACTTTTCTTTGGCAGTTGAGAGTTGGTCAATGTGATGAATTAAAGATTCATCTAAATGAAGCATGATGATGGCATGAGCCCATTCATTATCTTCTACATCAAGGGGATTGGATGGGTCAATTGCTTTGGTCCCTTTTATGAAGGTCCAGTAGCCTCTTTCCATCATTTTGTAAAATACCAAGACTTGCTAAGGATGGAAATCTTTTCCATTAAATTTGCAAATTTGAGGCCTTACATCTGCATAGGCCATGGCCATTATAGGAAGGTCTTACCAATTGCCTTAAGCAATGGCAGTGTCTAATCCTTTACAGGTGGCCAAGTACAATGAACTGATAGCCAAGTTTTAAAGTTGTAGAGTTGAAAATGGTTGGAAATCATACATATGCAATATCTCAAGATAGGATTTAGGAGGTCCTATTCTTCGAGCTACCCTTGATTTAGGTTTTACTATTTTTCTAGGTTTCAATAAGGTGAGTTTTGACTGGACTTCAGGCTCTTCCCCTCCTTGTGGTTTAGTATACGAGCATTTGATTGAGCAAGGTTGATTAATGACCTCGACACTTGTTGAAGAGTCCGAGGAGATTTCAATCACATGAGTATTCATAGGGCAGTAGTACTAATGTGAGTAAATGCATTTTCAGTGCTTAGAAGCACTCATCTCGAGATTGAGATGTTTAGGTATTACCTTGTCAAGCTTGGTGAGACACTTGACTTATTACCGACATTGAAGTCATGATTCTCGATGAGTTTATGATGTCCCCTGAGTGTTGATGCTACTCACAGATCAGGAACACACTTCAGAGCATGTGCTTCAGTGATTAGAATCACTATTAATGATTACAAATTGAAAATTTTGAAAAATGGAAAAGCTTGAAGCTTTTTGGCTATGGCTACCAAAGACCCACAGTTAGGGTTTAGCTTATAGCAGCCAGTAGAGGAGGAATTTCTCCAAACCCTCTTAGGGGAGGATAGCCCACTAGGGGGGCTATGAAAGCCCTATGGTGGCCCCAATGATTGCGCCATCGTCAACATGCACAGCAGCTTCTGATGTGTCGCCTACAAATCTGCGCCTATTTAAAAAAAAACGTAATGCTGCCCTCCACATGGCCTAATCCCAACCTTTGATGTGCCACGTTGAATCGCCTTGAACTAAGGAGAAGATCTCCAGAAGAATTTAGAGCTGAAATGCTCTCCTTTGCCCTCCCTAGGTCCTCCAACAGAGGTGGATCAAGCTGGCTATGGTGGAAAGGAAGGTAAATGCGAGGGCAATAGTTCTTCTTGTGCACTTAGATGTGTAAAGAGGCTGAGGGAAGCTGAAGGATCAGAGATGGCTCTGATACCATGTTGCAAATCAAAGTTGGAAGCATGAGAGAGTGTGCACAAGGAGAGAGAGCTAAAGTACAAGAACAAGATCTTGTTTAGTCAATTGTTCAAGGTATAACTAGTACACTTTCCTCTACTATGAGTGTGTACTTTAGGCTATTTATATAGCCTTTGGAGGAGTTAAGGTTAGGGTTTCCATTTACACCTAGCTATCTTTATCCTCTCCAGTGTAAGAAGAGTTCCCATGCTTATCTCTCAACAAAACTTGGTAAACACCAGAGGCTGTCTCGCAGAAAAGGCTAAGTGTGGATACCAAAGACATGGTGGACATCCAAAGGCTGTAACAGGGGCCTCACAAAGTGTACAAAGGTTGTAGTACAAGGTTATATGAGGAGTTTACAAGCTTATGTCAAAAGCATTAGGTCTAGGAAATACAAGGCCAAAAAAGTCTATCAAAATAGAAGGATTGGTAAGGCTTGTTCTTCTCCTGGTGGTCTTCTTCTTCTTATTTTGCTCCATGGTCTTCTTCTTCTTTAACAGTAGCTAGATAGGCCTTTTGACACCTCTTCCTAGCATGAAAGAATTTCTCTGTGTGCTCGATCCTTTTGCAGAAGTCACATACCAGTTGATCTTTCTTGCCCTTGTACCTATTACTGGTATATAACATTTGTTCATCTTTAGAGTTGCTTGGTTCTTCTTTGGATTTTACCTTCTTTTCTTCTTCAGTAGGGAGGCCTTAATGTCAACTAGTTTAGGACTAAGCATGTTGATCAATGTAGTTGACACATTATTATAGTCAGGAGGTAGGCTTTTTAACAACACACCAATACAAATATCTTCATCCATCTTGAGATCAATTTTTGTAAGTCGAGTTAAGAGACTTTCCATGTAGTTTAAATTAGTTAAAAGAGATGTGTTTGATTTCATATCTAGCCTAAAAATTTCAATCAATAATCCATACTTAGATGACTTTGATTGTGCACTAAATAAAGTTTATCTCTTCCATGTATCATTAGAGGTTTCACAGGTATTCACATGATGGATGTAGCTATCATCCAATTCCAGCTTAATGATGGCATGTGCTTTGTCATCATTCTTTTGCCAAGTAGCTACAAGGTCTGCATCCTGATGCTTCTTCTCTTTGCCATTTTTAATGGCCCAAAGAACCTTCTTCATCAAGATGAGCTTGATGCGGGTTTGCCAAGTGGTGTGAAACCCGACCCCCTTGAACCGAACAGTTCGAGATTCTTTGGCCATGCTGAAGCAACAAATCAACACCAAAAACTCTTAGATTTGAGCAACAGAAGATTTAATTGCGTCAAGGGACACAAGGAATGTAGTGTCAAGTAACATTAGATAAGTATTAATAAATATTATGCTTTCAAGCACTTGATGTTGAGAGTTTGATGCTTGGATTTCTCCCCTCCTTGCTAATTTGATGGGAAATGCTTGCTAGAAACTTCAATTCTTAGTGGATCAGAGTGGCAGAGGAAGAGAAATTGAAGTAGAAGAGAAGCTTGAAGTTGAAATGACTATGGCAAATGAGGATTTGCACGACAAGGCCTGGTTTTTCTCTCTGTGTACTCTATACTCAATCATTTCCATAAGTTTTTTTATGGAAATGAAGCTTAGCTAATGGGCTTCCAAAGCCCTATGATCCTAGACCAGATCGCGGCCTACACGCAGCACACTAGGTGTACGAAACAGTAGCAAGACTAAGTGCAAACAGGGCAGCGATCTCAATTTTCAGCGATGCTAGAGCATACAGTGGCCAATGTTGCACTTTGAGGTGCTAGGAACCAGTGCCTTGAGCAACTCCCTAGAAGGAAGCACTGATAAATATTGCCTGTAGAGTGAGATATGAAGGCTCCAAGTGGACAGGGTAGAGGCTGGCTATGGCTGCCACAAGGTGGAAGTTGAAGATGAAGTTATGAGCTGCCATTGAGTTGAACAGAGGTTGAGAGAGACTGAGAGAGTAAAGAGAGGGGTTGAATTGAGCTTAGGCCATGCCTGATTGGGCTCTGATACCATGTTAAAATGTCAGATCTAGAGCATGGCTATGGAAGTTGAAAGAGGAAGAGTGAGATCATGAGGAAACAGACATCAAGACCAAATGTCACACAAGTGAATTAGGTTCCAAGATGGAAGCTTAGACTCATAAACACAATCTTGTGTGTTGACAATGACACAAACACTTTGCTGGAATGACAAAAGTACTATGACATTGTATTCAAAAAGAGAGCAAGTACAATGCATTATAGAAATAGACTAGACTTCACTTTCCACCACTATGCATATGGGATTTTGCATCATCTTGAGGCCACACTGCTCCATACAAAGAGGCTAAGCTAGGTGTGATTGTCAATATCTCAACATTCGCATCATCAATAAAGGTCGCATAATACTTATATCTAGCCATTGATGCAATATTTATAGGATCCCACACATACGAATTTATAACATCAAGTAAATGCATGCTTACATGTTTATCACGAGGAAATGCAGGCTCTTGTCTATTTTTCAAATTGGCATGCTCCACACACTTTCTACATATTAGTCGCTCTTTGAACTTAGACAAGCTTGTCACAATTTTGTGTAACTACATCTTCTTCAACCATTTCATATTTACATGCCCAATACGTTTATGTCAAATTTCAATATTAGCTACAATTCTTGCATCTTGTGCTAACATAGGAGCCTTCGGCTTGGAAACATTTACATCCAAAGTAAATGCAACCAATTTACATCCATTTCTGAAATCTTCTACAAAGCAACCATTCTGATTAAACTTTACTTGCAATCCATGCTTAATAACCATTTTCCCAACAAAAACCAAGTTCTTTATGATGTTAGCACATGCATCACATCAATCAAACACTTAACTTTTCCATTTTGCATAGACTGGGACACTCCCAACATGAGCAATAGGATGTGATGTATTGTCACGTGTTTCCACAAAATCAAGCATTTTAGGATTTTTCATTTATTTAAACCATTCTCTATAAGACATCATATGATTAGAGGTACTTGAGTCCACATACCATATATTATCTGATACACTACATTCACTACACTCATCGTGCGGGTGCTGCATAACAAACAACTTCTCATTATGAACTTGATTACTAGTAAATGCATAATTATTATGTTGTCTTCTCTCATTTTTATTATGTTCACCTCTACTCTTTTCTGGGCAGTCATATGTAATAGCATTCTATGTTATCATAACCTGTCTTCCATTTGCCACATCCTCTATGGCTCTCCCTTTGGCCCATATCATTGTGCTTTTTCAGGATTGTCTACATGTTGTATATGACCAATCATGTTATTTGAAACATTGATGGAAATTCAATGCATAACTTTTCAAGCACCTTGGATTCATTTCTTAAATTCCTTGGCATATTCAGGTGTGGCATTTTCCTCTAGTAACTCTAGAGGCTTAGCATTATCTCCTTCAATGTAGTCCTAAAATCCTTTATCCGTGAGGAAATTGTTCAATCTCTGAACTTCCAATCATGAAAGTTATGCTTATCAAGCTTGTCATTGAAATTTAATTAGATCCCTCTGACATTTCTATGGTATCATTCAATTTGTTTGAGCACCTTAGAGTGCTTCCAAGGGCTCAATAAAAATAGTAGGAGTGGCAAAACCCAATAATCTATTCTCATCAATAACCAGCTAATTCATGTAAACTATCATCCAAAAGCACAGTATATAAACATACCTTGAGCAATACCTATAATGTCAAACAATTTGCAAATACTGTCTATGACACCCAACACCTACAAGCTATTGGTGAAATGAAGAGGCTTGAGGAGTTTGTGAACCTTACCAAATTCTCACACAAATAGACACACTAACTCTTGAACAAAGGCCAAAAAGTGCCCAAAACAGAAAAGCTCAAACTGGAGGTCTTTATAACACTTCCTCAAGCACTCCACATGCTCACATCAAATGCCTCTATGACACTTCCTCGAGCACTCCAAGCTTGCAAAGATGGCTCCTCAATCGGAGATCATATGAGAGAGATCTCCATAGGTGTACTCCATAACAAGGCTTCCTTGTAGGCTCTTATGTTGCGGCTCACAACTCCTCAATTGAACACCACTTTGATACTACGAAAAGATGGGGGGAGAGCAAGGGAGCTCGAGCTCTTATAAGACACACAAGAGAATCCAAAAAGATAGGAAGCTAAAAACCCTAGTCTTTCTTCTTATTCTTCTTCTTCTCCACTATAGTAGTATACTTTTTAAAAAAGAGAGTACAACATACATAATATACACGCGGTCCATAGTGTGAACATGCTAACTAGAAAGATAACTAGATAGATATCCCATAACTCGGATGGGTGGACTAATTGATGTCTAGCTGTGTGTGTGTGTGTGTGTGTGTGTGTGTGTGTGTGTGTGTGTGTGTGTGTGTGTGTGTGTGTGTGTGTGTGTGTGTGTGATCACTAGAAATTTCAACGACATGAATGTGAAAACAGTCATCCAAATACATGAGTATCAACTCGTATTGAGCTTGATATCTCAACAAGTTTTGTGCCCAGTTGAGGACATGATATGATTATATGTTGATGGCTATTATATTTAAATAAAAGGGTTGTTTATAAAAGATAGCTTTTACTTGTTTTTTTGTACTGATCTAAAGGCATGCAGTAAACCTATGCTAAAGGGTTAATTAACATCCAAAATAAGTGTACTAGGATCCTAATTAGAGCAACAATTTATGGAATCCATCGTGCAAATTCAAAAGGATGCATAAATAATCTAGAAAATATAGTGTACTAGGTACTATACTAATGGAAGGGAAAAATGCCACAAGATGTCTCCCCGACTTTGATAATGTCCAACCAAATGCAATATGGGAATGTTGGAAAGAATTGTGCGAATGTACAACCAATATGGCTAATGATCACTTGATAACAAATGATCATATGAAGGTCTAAATGGAACTCAATAACTTCATATGACTCTTGAGGCAAAGTAGGAACATTGTGAGTTATTGCTCAAGAGACTTCATGAAAGCAATACAAAGGTGGGTGGAAGCAATGGTCAAAGATTAGGTTTCAAAAGACATCAAATTGTATTTAGTAAGTATAATATCTTTTCGCTTTCTCTTATAAGCTCATTTCTTTATAGCCTTGATGAGTTTTTTTCTTATATTCCACATTTTGTGAAGGCATGGAATGTCCTTTGTCATATAGAATATTGTTAATATGGAATGCACAACGCACTAAGAAGTTCCACTATCAAGTAATGACACTCTACTCTAGAACCATAAGATGTGATGGGGCAAAGAAAAACACAATCATTGTAGGTGATGTTCAACACTATTTTAGAAAGCAAATTCAACATGACATAAATTTAGCAAACAATACACAAAAAACTAAAGAAGATACACAAGACCCAAATGTAACTCAATAAGACATTTCTAATTAGTATAATGAGAGTTTGTACAAGTGATTTTAATTACATTATTTTGAAGAGATGTCACTCAAATAAGCTTCTCTACTGAGAATCAAGGTTTTATAGTACAAGTGATTTTATTTTTATTGAAAACCAAGGACCAATAAAAAATCCTTCTCCTTTTGTTGGTTTTTTCTTTCCCATATTTCTCCTTATCTTCAAGGAAGAATGTGCTCCTTTGTTGTCCAGGAGGTATCTTTGCTTCCTATAGCTTGTCAATGGGGAGTTCTTTTTAAGATTAGCTGCTAAGGCATAAGTATTGTAGCACAAGAAGTATCCACTTCTTGAACCTTTGTATTCTAAACCATATCTGAAATATTTATTTGTAGCATATTCTTCAATGAGTGTAACTTTGTCTCTATTTTTAACTATGTGAGAATACTTTAAGTATCTAAACAAAGACTTGAGAATAGATATTGCTATAGTTGGCTCATTAGTATACATTCTATGATAAATCTTTTGAAAATGTCAAGGCCAAGCTTGGATAATAGACAAGTGTGGAATTATACCCAAACTTAGTCCTCACGCCACTGGAACAACTTGGAAAGCCATCATCATCGTAAATTAAAACCTATAGGAAAAGTGAAAACTCAAATGAGTCTCTCGTTAGCAATGGGTAGGACCTCCTCTATTTCCATGTTAGCCTTCACCCTTGCAAGTGGTAGTAGATTGGTGAAATCTTGTTGGGTTTGATGGCTCTTCCTACTAGGCCAAGCAACTAACAAACATAGAGTAAATTTCATACAACTCACACAATCTTCATGAAGCTTTTGGTGCCTTTTCTTTACAATTCTCACTTCTTTCTAAAATGGATAACATATATAAATCTTAAAATCTTCAATAATGTTTTTTAACTCCACCAAATCCTTGAAGGTCTTGAACTCATCTTGCAAGAATAACATGTTAGAAAATATGATCGCCTCTATATTGAATGAAACATTGAATATTTTTCTAGTATTCTCAAAGCAAACACTACGCATAGCTTTGTAAAGGAAGGAGAACAACTTCTGTACTGGGAACTCATCTACTAGACTCACTTCTTCTCCAATATAGATGCCCTCTTCAATGTCCAAATCTTGGCTTTGGATCAGTATCTCTAGTCTCCTTCTTTTCTCCAATGTCTAACTTCTAGATCAAATGGTATCTCCTCTCCAATGTTTATATCTTCAAAATCTACATCATCAATATCTCTAATCTTCTCCTATTTGGTCTCCATTTGCAATGACATGATGAAGATAGTTGGAAAACTTTAAAAATATACTCAAAAAGCACCCTGAATTGACTTGGACCCTATAGTTACATAGGGAGGCACCTCGATAATGTTGGAATGCCTTCATGTGTTCCATAGGGTTTGGGTCAAAAAATGCTTGATTAGGGTTAAAGAAGTGAGCAATAACATCTTCCTTAATGCCAAAGGGGTTATGCAAGCTAGGGGTTGCTGACCTAGCCATAGGTGATCTACAAAAACTTCTATAGTTTAGCTAGCAAAAGATTACTAAGAATCATGGGAGGTTAAAGATTCCACTTTTGGTAATATTTAGCTAGCAAAAGATTGCTAAAAGTCATGGGAGGTCAAAGCACATTGATCCACCAGTCCACAAGGACACACAAGTTCACCAATCTACACAGGAAGCCAATGCCTTTCCAAATGTTTCAAGAAGTCTTTGGTTTCCTACTTGGAGGAAAAAGGATCTCAAAAGTCACCACATGAGAGGGAGAACACCTTGGGGGTTACTTTAACCCTCAAAATAAGGGCTTTGACCTAGACCTTATGACACACAAAAGGCAATCTAACACCTTAAATTGCCTCCCTATGTGCTATAGAGTCTAGATCATGAAGTGCTTCATTACACAATACACTATCTTTATGAAATCTTGAACGCAAAAAATAGAGCCACTATGTCAAACTACATGGATAAAATGAAGCTACAAAAGCAAACTAGTTAATAGAAAATGACATACTTGTCCAAAACTTGACCTTGCAAGATGAGAGATAGGTCTAGAAAGATTCAAATGTAGCACTAAAGAGACTTATGATATCGAGAGGGAAGTGTGAAAATTTTGGTCAAAAGGACTTAAGTGACTTTATAAGGGGATCTTTAATCATGCAGGGCATCAACATTGCCATGGTTCCTCATCAATCATGGCATGACTACCATGTGACAAACAATCAAACAAAAAGATCGCAATTGTGCACACTCCTTAGCATCATCCACAGCCTTCAACATGTCATCTCGACTAGATAGCTCAACGGAGGGGTGCCACATGGCAAGCATGATGACTCTTGGCTCACATATGTGAGGTGAGGAGCATATAATCAAGGTCAAATTTCATTTATTTACTTTTTGCCATCAATGAACCTCATGTTCTTCTTGCCCTCCTTCCTTCTAGCTTCTTGCCCTTGCTTCCTTCTTGATTAGCTAGCCCTCACCATCCTTCCAAAATATTGCATCGTCTTCCAGATTGCAAGCCCTTAACTTCTAGCCTGTTGTGGACTTTCAATCGTGGATCTAGCTTCTTGCATTCAACCTACAACACATGCAAAGGTTTTTACTCAACCTCCACAACATGGTTTAAGAGCTTTTTCCCTCTATAGAGAACACGATGCAAAAGGAGGCAATTTAACATTCTCGGATCGCCTCCTTGTGCATCATAGGTCCAAGAGCTTATAAATGCTTTTGTTTGTTATAATGTCACTCAGCATTTTGCAAATCCAAAGATCAATTGGATGCAATGGCAAGGGTGAGAGACACAACAAGGCTCCAAAGGTCCTAAAATAATGAACAAACAAAATGCCATAGCACACCCACCTAGGATGAGCCAAACCCTCTATAAGGTGCAAGACTAGGAGAAGCAAACCCACTAAAGGGTTCAAGACAAGAGAACACCCAATAAGCTCAAAGCACTCCTAATCAAGAAGCACATCCTTAGGAGCCTACAAGAGAAGAGGAGACACGAGATACTAAATACCCAAAGCACACCATTTAGAGAGCTAGATGCTCTAAGGTCAAGCATTGTTTCTTCTGAGGGCAAAGCTCCCCAAGTTGGAAACCTTGGTAATGCAAACAAGGGACCTTTGCCCATATAATGTCTAGTAGTTCACAAGCAAAGGTACAAAAGTAGTTCTCATTCAATCTTGAATTTTTTGAAAGGTATCTTATTCTCACACTTCCACTTAACAAGCACAAAAAGTCTATGTAGTGGATCCACTAATATCTACAAAGACAAAGGCAACTTGTATGAACATCTTATTGTAGAAATCAAATTGTCCGAATGTCTAGTATTGTGTAATCATTCCTTATAATGAGGGGTAAGTCAAATATTTTGATAATGCTTTGCTAAGAGGTCAAACTTGAAAATCCAATTTGAATTAGCTAAGTTACCTTTATATTTAAATTCGTGCAAATCACATTGGAAAAGTAGGAAATTTTATCTAATGAATTTCCTCCATGTTTTGCATAGAGACATTAGATTGTAAATGTAAATTTATTTGTGCTTTTGGAGTGTTAGCAATATTCTAGAAGTGGTTTTTGATAAATTTCTCAATAGGTTTTCAAAAAGAGCATTTGCTTCTCTGAGAGAATTATCAATCATTGAAAAAGGATAAAGAGGTATCGGTCTTGTCCCTCAATAGCTAGACTCCTCCTATGGATCGAGAATCATTGCCAATTCCTAGAGATTTTCACAAACCAAGTTCATGCTTGAAGACAAGAGAATAAGTATAGTTTCTTTCACATGAGAAAATCCCTTTTAATGTTTCTTATAACATCCATACTCTCATTTCCGTAGTTTAATAAAGATTACTACAAAGAAGACTATGCTAGCATGATCAAATATAAGGAGTGCCCTTGCATGACAATGCAATCAAAATTTATGCCTTGACATCTCTCCCATCCCATCTCATCTGATCTGTAAATGGAGAAGTAAGAGAAGTTACAGCAATTGACCTACTAGTGACAAGGATGAGCTAGATGATCTTGCATTTTTCTAAACTACCTAACTTCATTGCACAACACATAAGCCCATAACTACTTTACAACAAGTACATTGCAAATCATATGTACACATATCTCGCAATTGATGCCACATCCAAGTTGTCAATAACCCCAAACATAGTCACCAAGTCATTTTGAGCTACCATTTTGTTGTATATAAGAGAGAAATCTAACCAATTGATGTCCAAAGAATTTCTATAGGCATAGCACAAAGAAAATCCAATTGCAAACATGAAACTTGCATATTTCAACCAAAATGAATTTTGACAAAGCTAAATATTTTGCATAGTTCAATTGAAACGAAGATGTAGAGTTGAATGTTGGATAGCATGCTGCCAATGTGATGCAAATTTGCTTCTAATGTCCACGTGCCACCTAGACTGCTAAATCAAGCCTCAATGACTAGCAAAGCTTGCAAAAGCCCCAAATTCTGATGATGAAATTTCAAGGAATTTGGGCTCAGATTAGAAATCCGCAAATCCTTCGTAAAATTTGAGGTTTTGCAACAAGAAACCTCAAATTTTAGCATGAAATCGATGTTAAATTCAAGGTGCAAAGCAAAAGTCCCCGAATTTTATTGAGTTTGGATTGATATCTGAGAAGCCCCAACCCTCTTTACAGATTGAAGCAAGAGTTTAGTGGCTGATGAATCCAAAGGAGTCTCCACTGTTGTATGCCAATCCCAGCTGTCTTCTTGTTTGGTTATCTAGTTACCCTCATTTATCTTAAGTGGTAATAAGCCTTCCCTGGCCCTTTTGTGTTTTATGTTGTTTAATAATTCAGATGACAGCATTGAAGATCTAACATCATCCTCCTACTATATGTCAGGCTTATTTCTCCATTTCTCTAAATCAGGATTGTGTGTTTGATGATGTTAGCTGTACTGGCTAGGAGGCTGTGTTTTGCATTTAATTTTCTGCCCCTGGTTAGAACAGCAAGCTGTTGCAAAACTTAGTTTCAATCCATAGAGTTTCCTCCCTCACTGGTTTGCAAAGCCATGTTCCTCGTAGGCAGATGCGCTATTGCATGGTTTTGATGAAGCTCTCCCAAGTAACAGTTTTGTTACCTTCACTGCCCAAAATGGCTCCCCTTACCATATAACCAAGTGCATTCTGCTTGATATGTCTCTGATTGGCTATAAGCAATTTGTGCTCACCAGTATATCTTCTTTCTTGGAAAGAGCTCGAAATCAAGAGAACTGGAGGTTGATCAGATAGAGAGTAGATAAAATCCACTTTGAGGAGCTCTACTAGTGGTAGCAAGGTTCCATGATTAGTGTTATACCACCTATCTAAACGTGCCTAATACCGAGTTGCTCATTGAGTTGAAAATCGGCATAGGACTTTCATCATGCAAGTAGCCCTTAACGTCAATCAAGCCCAATTATTCAACAGGCATGTTCCCAAGCATGAAAGCTTTCACCTGACAGCCAAGAGGATAGAGAGGATGCATCACTCCTTTCGTGAACAACGTCAAAGTCTCGCAAATGTTTCACAGACTCTTTCTTCTCAAATCATCGAAACTATTTACATTAATCAGAAGTTTGGATGCTCCAACTGACTGAGGCAACCAGCATTCTACCATCATCAAACCTGAACGTAAATTTTGGATTTCTGCAAGATATGATCATGAACATGCATCCTAATTCTTCCCTAAGGTCCCTCCCACAAAGCACATGTAATCTCTATGTAGAACTTCTGTCCCCCCTTCTGCTATGTAGTGTGCGCTCCTGTTTTAGTACAACTAAATCCGTCCTTGATATTCATTGCCAAAACAAAGCCTTTTCGATGCTATCCCTTTATTCCCTTCACATTGGTAAGTAGGCAATTTGAACTGGTCATGTATTGACATTATTGTTATTGGTGTTTTTAGCTTTTATATCCCTTCCCCACATTCCAATGCTCACTGCTCATTAAACCAGCGACTATCTGACATTTTCGCTTTGTTTCTCCACTATTCCCCCTAGTGTACTTCAGAATAGTAGCCTTGTTCCAAAAATTCCTAATGTGAGGAGGTATGTTTGCAAGGTGCTTTCAGACGGAGGCCCTTTGCTTGAGCTGTGGGTTTTGCCCTAATAATTTTAACTTGCTGCCAACGTCCATTATTAGCAGGGTTCTCCAGCTCAGTTTCCATTTCCCAG
Organism: Lygodium microphyllum; assembly: GCF_053477565.2. Lineage (NCBI taxonomy): Eukaryota > Viridiplantae > Streptophyta > Polypodiopsida > Schizaeales > Lygodiaceae > Lygodium > Lygodium microphyllum. Next base: position 53,007,859 of record NC_141156.1, on the reverse strand, counting down.
CCATTTTGTTGCTGATTACCTCTGACCACCTCAGCCCAGCTTGCTCCATTAGTTTGGGCCTTGGTTGCATTATTTTTGTACATTGCTGATGGGCATTCTCTATAATTGTGAACCCACCTTCCACAGTTATAACAGGCCCCTCCAAACTTACCCCAAACCAACTTAAGTCTAAGATCTCCTACATACGGCACATCCACATCAAGATACTCTGGCTTCTTTTAACTGGTGTCCATACAAGACAAAAGCGATTTCTGTAGGGGCCTGCTGGGAGAATGTACAATGGTTTTCCAACCCCTTTGAAATGTCCAGTAGGAGGTTCCACAAATTTGCAGGCACATACTGGGATTTCAACCCAGATGGGACACTCTTTCCTGAAAGTATCTTTTCCTACACAATACCTTTGTGCACAAGTTTGCCGAGAATGAGTTTTCGCATGCATGGAATAAATTCCATGAAAGACCACTAATTACCATTACTACACCTAACACCTTAACTCCTCTCTCCTCTTCACTCCATCAAGGTGTACCCCAGGAGATTATAGCAGTTCTCTTTTACTATATACAATGAATTGTCTCAAGCAGATTCATACACTATGTATTTAACAGCTAGAATTGCTCAGTTGTAGCATTCTCCATCTCTAAACATAAGGCATACTGTCACACATGTGACATAATTCTGGTTACTAGAATTTTGAACTAGGTTTACATATAGTAATGGCATACGAGTAGACAAGCTGAAATAAATGCCATGCTATAAAGATGACCGAATCTCAAGTAGACGGGGAAAATGCTATGAACAGCTCGAGGTTAAACCAATGCAAATTCATGACTTATAAAGTCGATTAATTCTCAAATAAACAAGTGCCTTGACTGAATCTCCAATAAACACAGGCTTACAATTCAAAAGAATTGCACTAGCATGGACATGGTTAGTGTACATAAATTTTTGAGCTTTCAGTAAATATTAATCAAGAGAAATGTAAGCTCATAGTACTATAAATTATCTGTGCTATCATATACTCATATACAACTCGAAATTCCATGGGCATCAAAAATACAAGATGTACAGATACACCAGGAACTTGAAAAAACTAGGAATCTGATTGCTCAACTCAAGAAAAATAAAGCCCTTTCCCTTGTATATCTTTTCGGGGAAACCCACTCCTTTAGATTGCCAGATCAAGCCTTGTATGTACATATTGCAACCTGCAATAATAGAGATTTGAGCCCAGTTAAACTGTGGTGAGGTAAAAGCTGTGCTTATCAAAGTTTTGTCCCCTTTTCAAATAGAAGACAATGCTGCCCTCGTGCATGTGTTCACACATGGATGTCTGCATGGATGGTCCAAAGACAAGCCTTCCAAAGTATTGAAGGGTATAGCTAAGATTACATACCATGTAGGAATCTTTCCAACATGTAGCAAATGGAGCTGATGAGCTGGCGCAATCATGTTGTCTGAATATCAACTACATGTCCAAATCTGTACAAGGCAAGCTGCATGCTTGACGAGAACGAGTGTATACTATTTACAGAGCCACACTTTCTGGCATCCTCAGCTGGAGGGCATGATGTCCACTCTACTATATGAGTGTATAAAACTACCCAATCTTGTTTATCTTTGTGCTTAAGACCTCTGTCAAGCTTTTCAAAGGTGAAGTTTTTAGTCTCTCCTGCTCTGCCTCCCTCTCAGCCTTTTTACGCTCAATTTCAATCAGCTTACAGTTTTCTTCATGTGCCCGCTTGAACATGACTACAAAATTTAGTAGTACAGAAACCACTGCAGAACAAAACAGTACAAAATATGTCAAAGCACATCAGATAAAACAGTAGAGAGGGGGGATGCATGGGGTTGTGTTCTTGATAAAATATATAATTGTCCGAAACAGGCACAGTTGCTACAAAGTATCTAAACAAGTTCCCTATAATAGCGCCACTTTCAAACAGTTCTGTAAATGCCTCTCGCAACAAAGTGATCACATTCCCTTAAGACTTTACAGTGTGTAAACAATCCAGACTCAGATATTCTTCTCTGAAAATGGTGACTTGATGAGATCAAGACAAACCATAATAATAGCTTTTCATCCCTCTATTAGAGAATCACACTGTCCATAAGCGTACACTTTAGCCTTCATGTCACATGCACAACTCTTCCTGCACATGTATTTGCCAAATATGCCCTTGGGAGCACCTTAGTCTCAAGGATCCGCATATATCCAAAAAATCAGTGGTTTAAAAAAACTAAGTCCAAGTGAGTCAAAGCTTAATAAAATCAGAGAGTGCACATTTGACTGCTGTCAGTCAGTGTTTAAAATATCAAGCATGAGCAACTCAAAGTTAATAAATCATATTAAGCATTAGTCATGACTACTTTCACCTGAATCGCCTGTGTTTAGAGCTGTTTGTGCAAAAGATCTTTGTGAACCTTTGCCTTATGGCACTAGACTTCTACTATTGCACTCAGCCAATCTATCTGCTTCACCCCAGGTCTGCCAGAATCTCTAGTGTAATTTTACTACAAGGTTGGCATGTTATATGCCAACAATAATGTACTCCAGTATAAAATCATGGACTGGGAGGCTTTCATACAATTTATTATGTGATCTCAATAGTTTTAATCTGTCTAACAGCAAGTACTGCACAGCATTATACAAGATTTTTTCATGGATACAGTCCTGATCAGTTTCAGGAGGCAGCTCCTCCTACACTTGTATAATCTGCATTCTGTTCTGGTTCCCTTGTGCATCTGAAAGTAATCAAAGTTCTTGATCACTTCAATTGTGTTTTACTGTGGGGTGGGAAGTCAGTGATCAGTGTTGTGCAGCCTAAAATCAAGTTTCACTGCAGCTGAAGCTTGTGCTTGGTCTGCAAGCTGCATCATGCCTGCCATGGGCAGCTTCAATGTTGCAATCTCTTCATGCTGGCTCAGCTTGCTCAGGAGAGAGGTTTACTTTTGGCAGTTGCATTCAAAGTTGTGTTTCTAACTTCAAGGCAAGGTAATGGGCAGAGAAATAAGCATGCTGCAAAGCAAGAGAAGGATGCAGCCACCCTCACTGCAGTTGTTGAAATGTGTGCAGCAGCTGCAGATTTGTGAGGGGCATAGAAAGATTATTTATAGAACAATACGGTGAGAGACTGCAGCCTGAAGATGTGCCCTGTGAAGAGCTTTTTAAAGCCAAGGATACCGATCCCATGCTCATGGGTGCTTGCTTAGCTACCCTGGTCCAACTGAACTGCAGTGCACAGTGGGGAGCTCTGCCCTGCAGCAGTACTTCGACTGACTGATCATGGGCAAGGAGTTTGAGCAGGTAGCGACAAGGGTGTGGTCATTCAGCACCCTGCCACATCAATAAGGGGTGGTTCGAGTGGTTTGAAAACATATGCAACGCAAGGCTCTACTAGCTCTCATCCCATGCCTTGTGATGACATTCTTTCTTGCCTACACAACCATTGCCTAGGGAGCCATCATTTGATGATGATGATAACCTCACCAATAAAGATAAGTATGAGATTGTCTCACCATCCGATTCTAAGGACTCAACTTCACAATCTCTTGATGAGTACTCAAATGGTCCCAATGATGATGATGATGTCAATTATGCATCACTCTAGGTGTCTCTCTTTTTTGTATGATTGATCATTGCATCCACTCCTCCCTATGATCTATCCATGTATGTTGCTGTATTGCATGTTGCGCATGTGATGCCAAGGCTTAGCATATGCGAATTTTGGCTTGTAACTTCATGTATTCATCTTATTTTGTAATGGCATTGCTATTTTGACTTTAAACATGTGTTCTATCATTTGTAGTTTTTAAAAATTCAAGTTAACTTTTTTTTGTACTAATATTGTACCATACCGTAGTACCATATTTTTATCGTATCATACCTTTTGTGCCTGACAACTATGGTGACAAATGAAGCAGACATCAGACCAATTGATGGGAGCATCTTCCTTATAGAGCCAAGCCACAATCTGAGATCATTGTCACTTCCTTCCCAGAAATCCACGTCCTTGTTGTGTCCATTGCCCAGGCCAAAATTTCTTTGATAGTATCTAAACCAAAGGTCCTTCGAGACCTTTGGATCAATCTGCAAATTTTCAAAAAGGTCTTGTATAGACTATGATTCCACACCCCCACCCCTGCTCTCCCTAGTCAATTTCTTGTGATGGTTTCAAAATTTTTCCAGTTGTGTTTCACATAGGAGTTCTTTTGTAAAAGGCTGCGCTGTCAGGTTGCAATAGCAGTTCCAAGCCACCCTCCCCACTGAGAGCTAGGTTGCATCTTCCTAGCCAGTTTCCATGCTTTTAGGCGTCGGTTGATGGCCCTTCTCACCTTTGGGATAGGTGGAATCCACACTGCAGTCTAGGTGATGGCCTGACTACCATGACTCCTAACCCATGTGCAATCGACTTAATCATGCATTGGAAGCCCTCACGGAGTGCGAATATGTTGTTCCTCCCATCCTCCAGAAAGCCATTAATGCTCTCCTCCTATTATTTGTTAGGAATGAGTGATGGGCATCTTGCTGCTGTTGCCACCCCATCTGGAGGTCCACCCAACTAGCATCATCATTCAGCCTGCTTCACCCAGCTGATTGGAGCAATCACCAGCCATTCTGTATCGTCATTTGATCATCTAGAGATTCATCAGTAGTTGTCATCTATATTGCCACAACCTGCATTTTCTGCTGCAAATGGAGAACCTGTTAAAGCCATCATTCCTACTGTAGTTTGTGGAGCTGCCATCTCAGCCAACATATCTGCATGCTTGCTGCATGGAGTCACCTCTGACATCTTACTGCCCAGAGGGCTGTGTTTCACTCCCTCCACAGCTGCTCTCAACATCATCATAAGTGGACCATTCTATCTGCATTCTGGGATCTGCCATAAGTAGACACTCTCTCGGAGCTGGTTTTAGTGCCTCAGACACCATTTGACACACGGAGGTTTGAGGCCCCAGTTGTATTATACATCTTCGTATTCATTTACTTTCAATGAATGTTCTAGATACTGAGTTTCATTGTCTCTCTTTGTTTGCCCTAGCATATCTTTACAAGACAAACATGTCCACCCATAAAAAATTGACATGGATCGAGTGAACTAGCAAACCTGCCACCTGCCTAAAGGTAGCACACCAAATGCCTCCTAACACACAGTCCAATCATTTACAAAATGTTGCCAGGTAACTAAGCCATACAATATCTCTCTTCTCTCTCCCCCTTGACTCCTTATCTTCTCTCTTCCAATAACACTTAATATTCTCTCTTAAAATTAAAAACTTTACTTTTTGCATCTTTTACTCAAACATAATGTTCACATGCTTCCCTATCTCTTCTCCTTCTCATTCCACTTTTCTAATTCTCCTCTACCCACACATGGCTGGCCTGAAGTCACTAATGGGAACTTTTGAGTTCGTGCAATATTATTTGGATTCCCCATTGCTGATCATCTTTATGAATGGACCCCTCTACCTCATCATCTATCCTGAGGAACCAGTATTCGATTATCCACAGATTATGGTGGGAGGTTTTGTGTAACCCCATCCCAAAGTTCTTAAGAGCTTGAAAAATCTGAAGGTGAAATCAACAAGAAGGGGAAAAAAGGAAGAATAAGACATCACTATCTACTGCAAAGGAGTCAGAAGGAACTTTGATATTTTTCCATCTCCCTCCCACCTTATACTATTGTTAGATTTGAGGATGTGCATTCACTTGAAAATTACCCTGAATTAGGGTTTCTATTGCTTATCAAGAATTCATAGAAGTGCACAAGTCATATCTAGCACCATCCACACCAGTTGGAGGATCAAGATGTACATCCTCAACATCTTCACTAATTGGATTTTCTACTAGATACAATGTCTTTGGTCCACTCTCCCAAAAAGGCAATTAACATCAAGACCACCACAAATGCTTTATTATGATGTCTTGCATACCTTTATTTTCCAGAGAATGATGTCTTGGACCCTCATCCTCCATAGTTCTTGGATTTTACTAAGTTGTTGCATCCTAATAAATCTCCATGATAATTTTGTAATGGAACAAAACCCTGCTCCATGCTAGGACTAAGATCTTCACTGCCTAACCATTATGTGGAACAAAGGAAAAGATGGAATGGAATTCGATGTAGTAGTATAGGATGGCAAGTAGGTCCTCTCATGGGTAGGAGTACTACAGCTAGGATTCAAAGAAGATGCTCAAATAAAAGCATGAAACACAATGTATAGATGACTAGGATTTGAGGAAGTCGCTCAAACACAGTATTGATGGCTTGGATTCACAGAAGATGCAGCTCTAACTTGCCTCATAAAACAGTTCGATGTACTCCAATGACTCCATGTCTAGAAGTGAAGAGACCATAATGGTGTGCACATGCACAAAAACACACGGGACCCCACATGGAGCCCCCTGATTGTTTTGTTTGGGGTTGTTCGGGGGGGGGGGGGGGGGGGGGGGGGGGGTGTGTTTGTTTTGTGAATGGATGGGATCCTCACATATGTTCACCAAAATAAAAGTATTGATGACAGTTTATGGATGATTATTCCAAGTGTAATGCATCATTTCATATAAAAAGTATCGTTAGCCACTTGACTTTAATAGTAAGACATAATTTTAGTATTCTCACAATTACAACTAGCATTATTTGTCAACAGCTTGCGAAGATTGTCAGAACAGTAACAAAAATACCACACAACGTTTGTTGGTTCTAATGCTCAAGATGGAGAAGATTGTAGAAAACTGTTAAAACAGAATCAGTAGTCTCTCTGACTCAATATAAAGCAAAACCTTACATCCCTCCATGGACAAAGTGAAGAAATAAAACTTTGGGAAGCTCTGGACACTATCATGATTCTTGATAATACAAAGCTACCCAAACCAGCAGATACTAGTAGCAATCATTAGGTTCACCTTTCCATGTACCACTGCAGCATTCATTTACCTTTTCTTGGTCTTTCTTCATCCAATAATATCTATTTTCCCAGTCTCAAAAGTAGAAAGGTTTCCTTAAAAAGAGTTCATGGTCCAGAAGAAGCAGTAGAAACTACCATACCTTGCTCAAATGGGCATCGTGCAGGATCTTCACCAAAATACTGAGCCAAAGCATCAGCATTTCGACCCTGGTTAATCAAAGTCTTATTAGTAGTGAACATGGATATAAAGGCATACCCATACAGAAAAAACAGCAAATTGAGATGCCGTACCACTTCTGAATAAAGAGATGTAAGTGATCGTACATCAGCCTCTGCCATACTCAGAAAGTCCTTCAAATTCTGTGACAAAGGCAATATTAATAGAGAAGCTTAGAGCAATTATATCATCAGTACTGTCAAGATCTGAACAAGTTGTTCACATTTTTATTACCTTCCGAAATCCTTCTGACACAGAACCATCATTCTCTGCTGCTGTTAACTCCTGCTCTACCTTACCCAAACTTTTGCTCACTGCTTGCATCTCTTCAGCCAAAGATTTCAACTGAACCTGGAGGAGAAAATGGAGATCTTTTTCAATATTCTGTCTATCAGCACAATAAGAAGATACCACACTCAAGCAATGCAGACTGGATAGTGTTTACCTTGGATGCTTCTTCTAAGTGAGCCAGGTCTTTGTGAAAATCAAGGAGATCTGGCAGCTTGTCAGAAAGAACCTGTCATCAACAAGCCAATGTGATCACAAAGAACTTTGAAAACAATTGTTACAAATAGAGGATCATTACAGTAACACGCCATATCAAAAATAAGTTTTAGCACCCCACAATGTCTACATGTGTGGATTTGCAATGCATTGTCATACAGCACACATGCATATTCATGCATGTGCACACATGCACATGCACTGATTAGTATCATGTTTACATATGTGAAGGTTCAGATAGAAAAGAGAAGCAGCAAGACGTTCTGGAAAAGATCAAAACAATATACAAACATTGATATTTATGAAAAAGAAAAATGCCATAAAGCATCATCATCTAATGTAAAACTTCTTTACCTTGCACAAATAGTGCATTAGGGTCATCTTGTTGTTTCTCGCACGAGTCTCAGTAAGCTTCAGGAGACTGTCAAGTTTAAAACCAATGGCAGAGCCTGAACAGCATCATGAAAATGAAGCATCTGTCAGATTTCCACCAATTAGGATTGTCAGAGCATCACTTCTTTCATATGTTCTTATGCCCACAATACTACCGGCAGGCATAAAATATGAGCACACCAAAAAATGGTAATGACACAGCACAGTACATGCCAGTTTCACACATGCCATAAATTTCATTTGATCTATCAGATGCTCAATTCTTCTTGAATTTTTTGATCGATGCAAGAAGAAACAAAAATTTGTAATGCACACTTCAAACTGGATAATATAATCATTAAGAGCATCCTTCCTAGGAGAGGCCTTGAAATTTTTAAGTCACTAAGTAGGTAAACACTCTAGAGAAACAAGAAGAGACCTGGCATTTCCAAAGTCCTGCAAATTTCTCTTCCATAGAAGGCATGGTAAACCAGGAAGTTCTGAGCACAACAAAAGCATCTCCTACCAACCTTCATCATTCACACAATTCAACAATATAACCAATAGGAGGATAATATAGTACCACCCACCTCGAGCAGTCCCTTGATTTAGCGCATTTCCCAAAGTGAGGATGGTCTGCATGATTTGGCGAAGCTTGTGTGATTCTCGGACCTGCTAAACTCAACATGAATGAGCACAGAATTTCTTGGTTCACAACATCACAAGCTCCCCACAGACCGTGATTCTTCTAGATTACCTCCTTTGAAGCATTATTCACTGTTTTCAAGTCTCTGCGCAGGTCTCCAACCTATGAAAATTTTTCACAGAAGAGTTCCACGACCATTAAAGTCTGCAATTCTAAACGCACAAAGTTCTGAAAAAGCACATGTCACACCACTGACCTGAGATGCAAACTGTAACTTGAAAGCAAAAACCCTCAGCTTGGATTCAACCCTTGGAACCCTCATCATTTCCAAGAAAAACTGTGGCATCCACCAGCATAAAAGATACATGTTTACCTTTATGGGATAGAAATTACTTTTTCCATCTCATAAGAAAAGCTAATGGAATTATTATAATGCAAGAGGTATAGATACTGGGAAAGATATTGGAATTATTTCAAAGCAAGAGGTGCTAAAAAACAGTAATGGACTTAGAAAACATGTAGGAATAAAGAGGATTGAAGATTGAAGAAGAGTAGAGAAGATATAACGTGAGCTTTAAGAATCACCTGTTCACACTTTCCCAACTTCTCTTTGTCCCCAGAATAACCCTGTTGATGCAGCAGACTATCAGATTACATCCCAGTTTTACATTACATACCCATTAACTTTGCAGCAGTAAACAAACATGGCATACTGCCATACTTTACTTCACATTGCTACTTGAGCACAGTTACAGATGCCAACGAAACCAAAAGCCAAATAAATAAATAAGGATGATTAATCTGCCTATTAGCACGTCCATGTTATGAAATACAAAAATAACGCCTCAATCCAGGCTTGCTTAGCCTCGTTATTAGGCCAACAATGCAGGAGGCTCGGATCATTTGGATAAATAGCAGCCCGTGAAGAATATTGATACCTATAAGCAACCTCAATCCACAGACTAGTGGGACAAAAATGTTTTGGAGTGATTCCCCAAAAATCAGAAAACTCAACGGCCATGTGTCAAAACCCACCCTTGCTACAAAGTTAGTTTCACGCAAATACAATTCACTTTCGAAAATTAGCATTGCAATTTGCAACAAACATAGAAACTGAAACAAGAACACAATGTGTTGTACTCAGTCAAACATGGCTGTTATTGCTCCAACTTTTCCTCTATTTCCACTCCCTCTGTATATTGGCCAGGAAAGAATGAGTGAGAGAGAGAGATTCGCCTATTTGTGAGAAGGGAAGGACCTTTTTCTGGTTTTTTTTTTTTTTTTTTTTTGGAGGGGGGTGGGGGGGGGGGGGGGTGGGGTGGGGGGGGGGGGGGGGTGTGTTGGGGGTTGGGGGTTGGTTGTTGGGGCCTATGTTGTACCGTTTCTTTGATTGAATAATACAAGAGTATACCTTGCTCTCACATATCGTGTTACCTTTCTATGCCATGTTGAGTGAGTAACGAGTGCAAGTGCATCACACTTCGTATCATAGCAACTCTTGCTCGAAGTGAAGGAGTGCTCACGAAAGCAGAAGAAAAGGATCCAATGCCCCAAAGAGAACGAGCCGAAACGACCCACGTCGTGTTGCCCCACATTGCGATGCCCCACGACACATCAACCCCCGTCCCATCATCCCATGTCACATCGACCCGTCGTGCCGACCCCGGCATGACGCCCCAACACAGCGACCCTAACACCACCAACTCTCTGAAGACATGATGTGGCTTCCTAGCGGCACAACCACCCCAAAGGTGAAATGCGGCTTCCCCGCGCCGACAATCCCACCGACCACTTGGAGAACAACAGAGAGAATGTACCCATCCCAACAATGGAAGAGAGGAAGAAGAGTAGAGGGCAAGAATGGAGAGTGGCCCAAGAGGAGAAGGTAGCCGGATTGGAGAGACAATTGGAGGGCATGTCAAGCATGCTAGAATCAATTTGGAGGAACATGCAAATGAGGAAGAGGAATAGGAAAGAAGAAGAAAATTAGAACTGGAGTAAGGCTATAGAGAATGGGTGTTACAACAACAAGAAGAGGAGAAAAGGCAGAAAGCACAAGAGGAGGTAGATAGATCAGGGAGAGAGGAGACTTCTAGGAGAGCACAAGATACAAGAAAAGACAAGGAGAAGATAGTAGAAGCAAGAAGTAAGAAACAAGACAAGAAGAAGAACAAGAAGCACCACCATAAAAACGAGGAAGATAGTGATAGTTCAGAAGATGACTACGGCAAATTCAAGATACCCCAACACGTCAAGTACAAAGGAGAGAGAGACGGGCTAGTTCTAAAGAAGTGGATCGCAAAGGTGGACAGATACTCAAAGTATGCCACGATCACTGAAGACAGGAAGGCAGAGGTGGCAACCATCTACTTGGAGGAGGACGCTACCAATTGGTACCTGCTCGAACAGGAGCAAGGAGACACCATTTTTTCATGGGAAGAACTCCAAGAATAACTCTACTTCATTCCAAAGATGAAAAAATTCAAAGTCAGAGACAAATGGAGGAACCTCAAGCAAATGCAAGGGAAGATGGAGTATGTCAATAAATACAGGCAGATTATACTACAACTACCCAACATGGACACTGACACCAAACTGCATGGATTCTTATTTGGGATGCAAGAATGGGCCAAAAGAGATGTAGAGAGGTAAGAGCCAACCAGTTTGGCTAAGGCCATGATAATGGTTGAAAGACTAGTGATTTGGAAGGCAGGAGGACAGCCCAAGGGAACCAGAATAGATTCAACACCAACCTCAACAACAACTCATGGACCCCAAGACCCAATGTGCCTACAGGCAAGTTTACAGAAACATGGAGCCAGACCACCAGCATAACCCCAACCGCAGCACAATCTGCATTAGTACCAAGAGGAGCAAACAGCAGATGGGGAAATAATCACTACAGGCCTACTCCAAGTGCATCATATGGTCCCGCTAGATCAAACACGTCTTGGTGGAGACCCCCAGGCCCAACCATGGGGATTAGATACTTCAAATGCGGAGGACCACACTACCAAAACAAATGCCCTGTGGAAGACACAGCATCATCAAGTGGGTCGAGGGTGAATGCCACTAGTGCGTATGGAGGAGATGAACCACAACCCCCTCGTATCCTAGAGATTCCTAACAAAAGTGAGGAAAGTATGGACCATCCAAGGGTGGGGACAGTCAGTGCACGACCCCATTGAATGGTGGCTCAAGTAGCAACAATCCACCACTTATACATCAAAGACAGAGTGAGCAAAGGGAATCAGGCCATTATGGTGGACACAAAGGCGACTCACAACTTTATCACATCAGAGTGCGCAGCCAAACACGGATTGAAATTGTCCAAGGCCCCAAAAGGATTAACAGTAACGTTCGCACAAGGAGAGCCAAAGAAGTGAAACAGGTTTTTGCAGTGCAAATAGAAGCCGGGAAATGGAAAGCAAAGCTCAACTTCTTAATAATTTCCATGGATGACTTTGAAGTTATCTTAGCCTTGGAATTCTATGATAAGTATGTCATTGCAATGTTTGGAAAGGGAGTGAATGAGATTATGCTAGATATGCAAGGAGAAGGTATCAGAGTACCCTATGAAAGAATGCAGCTACCAGGCAGAACACCAATCAAAGTGCAAATGAAGGAAAACAAGGCTGGGGCTACTTGCCAAACACTGAAGTCCAACCCAAACCAACGAAGGGTGCCAACCCAAGTAACACCATGTCAAGGAAACACCATTAGGCCATGCATCATGACATGTAGTGCCAAGCAAGTGGAAAAATCTGTTAAGCAAGGAGACATGGTCTATCTATGCATGATCCGACCCGTTGAGCAAGAGATCACCAAGAAACCTGACCCCAAACCAACAACTCAGAAGTGACAGAAATACTCAAGGAGTTCAAAGATGTAATGCCGACAAAACTACCCAAGGGTCTCCCACCCAGAAGAGATGTGGATCACAAAATCGAGGTCATTCCGGGATCCGCCCCACCGGCCACAGCCCCATATCAAATGAATCACACAAAACTCATGGAATTGAAGAAGCAACTTCATGAACTAGAAGAACAAGGTTTCATCCGTCCCAGCAAGTCCCTCTTTGGTGCCCCAATACTATTTGTGAAGAAGAAGGATGGGGGGCTTAGACTATGTGTAGACTATAGGGCCCTTAATAAAATCACCATAAGAAACATATATCCCATGCCCCTAGTGGAAGACCTTCTAGATAGGCTACATAGAGCCAAATACTTTAGCCACATAGAGCTTAGGTTAGGTTATCACCAGATTCGCATAGTAGAAGAAGATATCCCAAAAACAGCTTTCCGCACCAGATATGGTAATTTTGAGAAGAATATATACTGTATTACCGGCTCCGTCGCCCGTCATCACTGACTTGCCACCGCGCTCCCGCAACCCCCGTCTCTCCCATTGACTTGCCACAGCACCCCCACGACCCAACCGTTTCATCCGTCTGTCCCCTCCCGTGACGCATTGTGCCTCTCCCCCCGCCAGACTGTCGCGTCATCGTGCTACTTCCAACAGCACTGCCCTGTTAGATATGATCAATGCCCCACCCTCATTAGGTGCTACCAATGATCCATGGTGCTCAAAGTTGTAAGGCCCCCATGATGGTAAAGGGAATATTCCCTGGAATATTCCCTGGCCGACTAGTGGAGGCTCATATGGTAGGTCGGTCAGCAGGCCGACCTAACGACCTTCGCGGGCTATAAAAGCTAAACCCCTTCGCAGCCATCTGACACTCATCTTTCACCCAGTCAGAGTTGTTGTTCCAGCTAGCCTTAAGCTCTTCGCCTATCTTCTGTCTAGATCGCCATCTAAGCTTCACTCAGTGGAAGCGCACGGGTGGACAGAGCCATCTTTGTATCAGTTGTTTGGAGTTAAAGAATTTTACTGATTCTCCTCTTATCTGTTGTGTACTCTCTATCTCTTTCTCAGATTCTGTTCGCTGCGCCGTGTAATATTTTACATGCCCCACATCCCCCCCCCCCCCCAGCTTTGGCTCCGCCAAAAAGACCTCTTCGCGCCAACCTCCCTCCGCCCTGGTTCCGATCTGACACCCAGACCCCCCCCCAAAATCTTGCACTGACCCCCAATCAGACACCCAACCTGACGTTCTCTGTTGTCCCCCCCCTTTCTAACCCCTCTGCGCCTCCCAAATCTGACGCCCAGTCCCCCCCCAACTCCCACGTTGTCCCCTGTCCCTTTCAACTGGCAGCTCCAGGCCCCTCACCCGCGCGACTTTAGTCAGGAATCATCTTTTGTGGCGCTCGGTGCCTCCATCACCGTCAGAAAATAGAACCCCTCCCCCCCCCCCCCCCTTCATCGACATTGCACACCACCCCCACCCCACCCCGGTTGCTCCCTCCATTTGCAGCAACGCTCCCCCCCTCCAGCAGTTCAACAGTGTAATCGGCACGTTTTTCAATAGGGACGCGAAATGGAAACCTCTGGTCAACGCCGGCGCACTTAGCGAGTGCCCCCCCGTCAAACACCTTGCCCGTAGTCCTCTCTGAGGAACAGCTCTTAGCCATCCGAGCTAAGCAGGTAGAGCTAACGGAAACAACGATTTATGGTCAGATAGTAGGACATTCCCCAACTAGGGCCCAGCTTCGGGACTGGCTACACTCCACGCTACGCATCAGGACAGTGCAGATCGAGGCGGCGGTCCTATTGGGCCAAGGGATCTTCATGGTCGACTCAGCTCGGCGAACGCAACTCGCGAGTTACTCGCCAGTTCACCATATGCATCTCCACGAAGGGGATCATACACATGTTCCCCTAGTACAGGAGCTTTACTGTGGAGGTGTTTTGCACTCCACAACAGGTTTCTTCTGCACCTAGTCACCCTTCTTTTCCCCGGCCTGATGATTGAGTATCGCCAGTTGGTGGAAGACTTTGGACGGCTTTTTGGCACTATCCTTCCCGCGTCCTTCACGGATGAAGTGACAACTGCAAAAGTCCCAAAGGTACGGGTGGCGGTGAAAGAGGTCAAGAATATCCCACAGTTCCTAGAGATTGAGGCGGATGGGCACTCCTTTAGACAGCAGGTCATTGTGACGAGGCAACCAGGGCAATGCCCGCGTTGCCACAACTTTGGGCATCATGCAACAGGTTGCACACGTTTCGGAGCCAAGGTGGCTCCGCCGACAGGTCCGCAAGTGGATGTTGATGGCTTCACACAGGTCCAAAGACGACAGAGAGGGAGGCGGCAAGGAGCAGGTGGGCATGCGCCGCCCCTCGACAGAGCACTCCACAGCCCCCTCTGCCTGCCCCACCCAGCAGGACCGCAACCCCCCACATCCACCATCCGCACCACAGACTACCTTTCCTGAGTTCCCACAGCCCCCACACCCACCACCCTCCACATCCCATGCCCCCCCCCCAACTGACCCTGGCCCACAGCCCCCCTACTTCCAGGACCACCAGTTCCCCCCCCCCCCCTCCACCCGCCATGTACTTCCGTCCACCCCACCATCCCTCGATCATCCTCCCCCCACCACCTCCCATACCGAGCACCCCCCCCGATCCGCACGTGCTTTAAGCAATCCCCCCCTGACCCACCCCCCCTCCTCCCACAGGAGGTGATGACCCACACACGCCTACATCCTCTTCGCACCAACAGTCCTTCCCCTCCCATACAGCCACTAGCTCATCCACCCCTACCGCCCGTCACACTTTCCCGAGACAGACACACCTGTTGCCACATGAGTTCTTCCGCAGTGGCCCATGGTCCTACTTGAGAGTTGCAGAGCGCGGAGAGTTTCCACTACCTCTAGAGGTGGGGATCTTCGTGGTTCGTAAGTCAAGGAGGGGCAAGATTTTGTTAACTCTTTTGTCATTTAGTACTTTATAAATATAACATCCATTACGGAAAAAAAAAAAGAGAGTGTGTGTGTGTGTGTGTGTGTGTGTGTGTGTGTGTAACCTCTGTTCTTGGTGGTCACACCTATGACACACAGATTGTGATTGCAAGTAAGTGATCTGCAGTTGTGTATTCAAACAGAGAGGAGTGAATCTTCATGGACAATCACCCAGACCTGCAGACAGGCAACCGTAAACCTGTGCAGACTGTATCAGGCCACAATTTTGCAGCCCTTGCAGGCTGAAAGTGAACACAGAGAGAGAGAGAGAGAGAGAGAGAGAGAGAGATGGATCTTTTGTGATCAACTGATGCTATGGCTGGACTGAATACCGCCTTCATTGATCAGCTACTCAAGGCCTTGGGACCAGATTCTGATGGGGAAGAGGAAATGGTACCATGTACTGAGGAAATGGTACAGTGTTCTGATGTGCAACCAGCTGTGAAACATGGCAAACATGCTGCAGATGAATGGCAGGTTCTCAAGGCCCTACCGCTCTGGAGCCCCCTGTGCACTCCTATGTGCAAGTCAACACCAAATCTAGTGATTCCCAAGACCTAGATTGGGCGATGGGACCACCTGCTTGAATTTGCCAACACCTTGCTATGTGAATACATTAAACATAACCATCCTGATCTCCCACAATGTGATGCAGAGCATGTTTTGGATACTCATGGACATGTAGAAGGTGGTTTACTCCTCCTCATGCCATGGATTCATTCTCTTTTTTACTGGCCGAATTCCAGTGCTTTCTTGGATTCACCCCCGTGGATGACATCCATCTTGTAGGGGGATTGTGTGGAAGAGATATTTGTGGGTCCCTAAGGCTTCTATGAGTTCACGCTGAGACCAATGAAGAACGGGGATGATCTTTTGGGTAGACTATCTCTCTTCTTTGATAGGCTGCTGATCCATGTGGTACCATGGAGAACCATGGCTGATTTTCAATGTTTACTTTGTTAAAGTGTAGCAAGTGTGGACGCATATGACCGGACTGAAAGAAAGAACAAAACAGGAAGAAAAGGGAGAGAGAGAAAGAGAGAAAAGAATGCAGAAATCTACAGTTAACGAATGCTGAATAAGGAGAGCAAATATGTACAAGGGGCTATCGAATGTATCTGCCAAAGATGTCTCAACCTGCAAGCACACAATCTGAATGATGTGTGACCCTCAGGCTGAACTGCCTAAATAGACAGAAAATAAAAAATAAAATATGTCTGGCCAGACACCAAAAAACTCACCAACAGTTATAGATCATGCCCACTGTAAACAAATAATAAAATAAACATAATCTGCTGCATTATAAATGCTGCCTTGCCGAGTGGCACACTGCCCAAACTACTCGTCAATGCCCAGCACTAACCAACCTGCCCAAGATACGGCACAAACCGATGGCAACTACTGCAAACTGTCCGTCATACTTAACAATTCAGGAAATGCATAAATATTCCCTAAACTGACTGTACATTGCTTGTGCTGTCCTGGGGATGACCAAATCTCTAACAGTTCCCCCCGCCCCCCAAAAAAGATCTTGGAAGTGGCATGAGGCTCAAGGATCAGAGTGCTATCAAAGAATGGCTCGAGAAAGACCCTTCGTAAACAAGTCTGCCAAGTTATCTTCAGTCTTACAATACACCACATCAATAGCTCATCCAAGATCGTCTCCCGAACGAAATGGTATTGGATCTCAATGTGCTTCATCCTAGCATGGAACACAAGGTTCCATGCCAAAGCAATGCAACTTTCTTTGTTGCAATGAAGTGTAGTAAGACCTATCAATGGGCAACCAAGCTCTCCTAGTAACCTCTGAAGCCACACTGCCTCACATGTGGTAGAAGATACTGCTCCATACTCCACCTCTATAGATGATAGGGCAATTGTAGGTTGTTGCTTTTCTACTCCAAAAAAAAACACCTACACCCAAAGTAAAGTAATTACTAATAACCTATCATTGACCTCTGATGGTCAACATCTCCAACCCAATCTAAATCTATCTAGCCTTATAAAACAAAGGCTATATATCCTATACCTATTGGATAATAAAGACTTAGGTCACAAGTCCCTCTTAGGAACCGTAAAATCCTCATAGCAACTTGCCAATGAACCAACTTGGGTCATGAACCTGTAAGCAAACCTACACCAAAGCACGAATTGATCCGAGTATTTAAGAGCCATATCAACAACCCAATCAACTGCCTGTAGCAGGTAACATCTGCCGCAAGTGAATCTGCATGGGTCCTAGCCTTCCAATTTAGATCCATGGGAGTAGAAATAGACTGACACTCCATGCCAAAGGTGGTCAAAAGCTCCTACACATACCACTATTGACAAATGAAAATCTCCCTCGGAGTCTACCAAATCTCATGACTTAGAAAAGTGAAGAAGTCCCATATCCATCATCTCAAACATCGCATCTAGTGCCTCCTTTGTTTGCTTGACCTTCTGAGGATGGTCACCTATCAAAATGAGATCATCCACGTAAAGCACGAACAAAGTGTGCCCTCCAAACCTAGTTATTTTATTTCATCTAGGTGACTTTTTGCTGATCATGGCCTATCTATCAGCCTCTACTCCCTCCTCATTAGTTGTCCTTATCATCTTCAACATACTCAATTCAGCCTCTACTCCCTCCTCATCAGTTGTCCTTATCATCTTCAACATACTCAGTTCCTTCCAAGTCCTATTGGAGAGACGGAGCCAATGCCAATGTCTATTAGCCGGTGACTCACTGTCGTACCTAACTGTCTTGTCTTGGTACATGCTGTGTCTCAAAGCATTCTTATGAGTTCTTGTAATGTTTCTCTTTCTTTGCGGTCTCTCTCTTCTCTTGTGTTGAGCAGTCTATTACAACAGATCCTCATGCTTCCAACACTACACCCACTTCTAACATGGCATCAGAGATCCATGTTCAGTCCTGAAGTGTTGTTTTATGCTGTTGCAGGTCTGCCATCACCTTCTCCTCCTGATTGCTGACCCTTCCTTGTGGACTGTTGCTCAGGCAACTTGTTTCTTAGCCAAATTGGATTGTTTCCCACCCTCTACAATCTTTGTTTTGTACCGAGCAGGCTGGATTTTAGTTTTTTAACCTGTTTTCTTACAGTGAGGCTACATTTAACGCTTAATCAGCCTGGGTCTTTTTAATCGGACTCTATGTTTTCAGCATTTATTGCTTCTCCAGGCTGGGCAACTGTATTTACAGGTCCTTTGGCTGTAATCTTCATTGTTGATCCTTTTCTAGCTATGTTTTGATTGGATTCGACCCTTTTGCAGCAGTCGCTTTGTCATCAGCTGTTCTTTTCACTGCATGTGTGAACTCATGACAAGTGCAGTTTGCTGTCTTTTGGATGTACACTATCTCTACATCTCTTCTTTTCTTCATTTTCACTTTGCACCCTCTCCAATGGCACATCCCTGCTGTTCTACTGATGATAAGCTTCATATTCCTGATTACCTAACCTGGGGTACCATCATGAAAGCTTGGTTTGTGCAAAAACGCCTATGGTACGTGGTTCCAAGAGCTATTACGTATTCCCAAATTCCAACTCTTCCAGATGATTGGGACTGCAACAACTATGAGGAAGCAATTCTTACTTGGGATGTAGATGATGCCTATGCTTAATCTACTTAAAGAAGTCATCCAACAGTTACCTCCTGTAGGACAGCTTCAAAGGTGTGGGAGAAGTTACGGTTGTTGTATGAGGCTCCATCGACCATGTGAGCTGTGACCCTCTACTTGTGGGGATTATGCTCTATAAGCTCACTTTGAAGCTTAATGAAGTAGCCAATGCTATGCACGCCCAAACATCATCAACACCAACAAGCTTTACACACATCCTCCATGGTGCTTGAGCATGAGGCACGTTTCAGGTTAAAAGAAGGCTTCAACCTCAGTATGGTGGCTATGAGGAGACTTTTATGGCCTCAAAGAGGAGTGATAAGAAGAAGACAAAGGTTTGATGTCATCACTGTGGGGAGAAGGAACGCCTATGCAAGGATTGCAAGGAGCTAGCAACATTGCAAAAGGAGAAGAAGAAGTAGGATACAAACTCCTCGGAGTCATCATTCTCATCCTTGTCCAACCAAGTCGGTGATGCAGTCATCTCTCACAACTCTAGAGTGCCAAAGAGGGAGAATGAAAGGGCGGTGAGGAGGGACAGTTGGACCTCATCTATACATATATACAAATGCAAAGCATCCAAATAGGAGTTTCCCTTCTGCATTGATTGGAGTCCAGCAATTTGAAATCCTAAGGTTGGGATTGATCTAGGTTCAAGATGAGTTGTTTCTTGACAGAGAGTGGATTTGCTCATCATTCAAGCTCACATGAGAGGACACTTTGGCAGTCTAGCCGAAGGAAAGGAATCCATGGTCAAGTATGCTCAAAGGCACTACTAGCAACATGGTCACATATGCTACTAGAGATGCATTGTTAACAAACATAGAGGGCTTCTATGACTACTTTCTATTTTCAAGAGCTGGTACAATCAACATCAACATCAAGTTTTCTCCAAGACACCTTGGTGATGGCTTGATCACCTACTGCTTGGGTATCCACAATCCTATTCTCATGGTCATTGTTGTATGTACTATGATGAGTTGTTATCATTAAATCTTATATTGTACCACATCACCCATGATCTAAAAGAGGGTGTTAGTAGATTAGTCAATTTATATGTGAGTCTATGCATGAGTTGTGGGGTGGGCACATTACTTTTATCAATCATGATTTAGTGGTACTCGATTTTGGGCATTTCTTGTTGGACAACTTGATTATTTTATTTCCCTTTATTTAAACTAGTCGACATTTTGTTTACATGAACTAGTTATTGGCCACTGCTCCCTCCTCAATTGCCATTACTATCTTACTAAGTTACTTGCAGCTATTGGAGAGAGGGAGAGAACCAGTGCCAATACCTACTCAACATTGACTCACTATTGTATTTGATTGTCTCATCTTCCCAAGCATTATCCTGAGTGCAATAACCACTAGTCAACGCAAATGCTAATGAAGAAAAGTGTTGTAAACAGAAAAAACAACCTACTATAGATGCAAGCACAAATCAAGCCGATACTGAAAATGAAAGGGCAACAAGCTAGAAACCAAAATGCAGCGTGGGCTCGTGTATGAGATGCCAATCCTTACAAAGGGAGCTTGGATTGACATTTTGTTGGTCCCAAGCTAGAGGGTGAGCCCATATTAGCTTTATGGCTAGGAGGTAAAGCTTGATGTCTGTCCTATATTTCTATGTTATGCTTGTGTGCCTTGCATCATGTCATGTCTGCATATTGGATCTATGTGGGCATTTCAAGCTCCTTGGAAGGCGGGAGTCATTAGGGTTCTTGCTATGACCTCATCCGACCTTGTTGGGCCCAAATATATAGACAGTTTTTAATCTAACTTTTCATGGCTATACAACTGTTAAAAGAGGAGGAGCCTCAAACCAAGAGACACCAATAGTCATCAAGTAGTCAGCACTATTCATGTCATGTGGCTATCATGCATCAATAAGAGAAGGTTGTTAGAATGCATGGATCTAGAGCATGGCTATGGCAGATGGAAGAGAAGGAGAAGATGCATGATAACATTAACTTAGAGACAATGACTATCACACAATTGAATTAGGTTCCAAGATGGAAGCTTGGACTCATAAACACAATCTTGTGTGTATAGACAATGACATTGAGTGAAAGGACAAAAAGTACAATGACATTGCATTCAAAATGATAGATAAGTACAATGCTTTATAGTCTTTTGGGTAGGTAGCACTTTCCACCACTATGCTTATGGGATTCAGTCCCTTCTCCTAGATTGCTTGCATTTCTCTTGGCCCAACTGCTCCATACAAAGAGGCTACACTGGGTGTGATTGCCTAAATTCTCAATACCTCTCCTGCACAACCAGAAAGGCACAAAGTGTGTAGAGGCTTTAGTGAGCAACCACCTACAAAGTGTGGGCACACCACAAACATGGTAATCATCTAGAGGCTATCACAAACAAAACTAAGTGTGGGTACCAAAAACATAGTGAATATCCAGAGGCTATAACAGGGGCTTCACAAAGGGTATAGAGGCTGTAGTGCCAGGTTACATGAGGAGTTTACAAGCTTGAAACGGAGCATTAGGGCAAGGTTATACAAGGCTTCAAAAAAGTCTATCAGAGTAGTGTGAAAAGAAGGACCGGTGAGGCTTGTCCTTCTGCTCTTGATGGTCTTCTTCTTCTTCTTCTGCTTCTTTATGTCCATGGTCTTCTTCTTCGTTCACCGCTATAAGATAGGCCTTTTGATGCCTTTTTCTGGCATGACAAAACTTTTTAGTATGTCCAGTTCTTTTGCGAAAATCACAAACTAGCTAGTCCTTTTTGCCTTTGTATTTGTTACTAACATACAACACTTGTTTTTCCTTACAGATACTTGGCTCTTCTTTATTTTTTTATCTTCTTTTCTTCTTCTAACAAAGATACTTGGATATCAACAAGCTTAGAATTTAGCATGTTGATTAAAGTAGTGGAGACATTATCATAATCTGGAGACAAACTTTTTAATAAAACACCAATGCACATCTTCATCCATTTTAATATTGATCCTTGCAAGCTGGGTTAAGAGACTTTCCATGTAATTCAAATGTGTTACAAGAGATGTGTTAGGTTTCATGTCTAGTTTGAAATTTTCAATTAATAAGCCATACTTTGAAGACTTTGACTATGCACTAAACAAAATATCCAATCTTTTCCAAGTGTCATGAGACATGTCACCGGTATCCACATGGTGGATATAGCTACCATCCAGTTCAAGCATTATGGTGGCTTGAGACTTGTCATTACTTTTCTACCAGGCAACTGCAAGAGTTGCATCTCAGGGCTTCTTCTCTCTTGTCTACTAGTGATGGCCCATAAGCCCTTCTTCATCAAGATAAGCTTTATGCGTGTTTGCCAGGTATGAAATCCGACTCCTTTGAAGCGACATGTCCGAGAGTCTTTACCCATGCTGGAGTGATTGAAACAGACAAATCAGCACCAAAAGTCTTAGAAATGAGTGACTTTGGTTGTGTCAAGAGATACAAGCAATGCAGTGATAAATAGTATCAAGAGATACTACTTGAACTGAATTGATGAGCTTGAATCCTTCAAATCTTCATAGATCTTCCCCACCTTGCTGATTTGATGGGCAAATCTTTGCTGGAAACTTACTAAATCAACTGATCAGAGTAGCAAGAACTTGGTTCAAGTGGCAGGAGAGAAAATATAGTGATTTATGAGCCTCAACCCAAATGGCTATGGCTTCTTGTTTAGGGTTTCAAGATAGAGCCTAGTTTTTCACTGATTGCAGCTCACAGAGAGGACCATTTTGAAAACCCTCTAAGTGGGGTATGAAGCTTTCAAAGCCCTATGAACTCGACGAGAATTGCGCTACGTGTAGGGAGAGCAAGCTGTACGAACAGGCGCAGGTGCAAAACAGGCAACGATGACGAATTCCTGTAATGCTAACATAGAAACAAGGAATGGCTGGAACAGCCCCCCGGGACACCGAAACACCGTTCCCAGCACGAAATCGTCACGTCCTACATTCCGAAACTGCGAAACATTTCCGGTCCCGTTTTGGACAAGGAACGTGTCTCTGTCCGAAACGGGACAGGGAACGCCACGTGGTATCCCACTTGCCTCCTGCGTGCGCCTTGTTTCGTGCCATTTGCTCCCGCCTACACACCTGCAACTGCATGCTCTTGCACGCTCCAACCCGCTTGCGACTGGTCATTGCACACTCCCGCCCACCTCCGGTCTACTCCCCCTATTGCTCCAGCCTCCCACCCACTTGCAGCAAGTTCCTTCTCCTCCTCTTCTCTTCTTCCTTCTCCCTTCTCTCCTTTTCCCTTCTCTTTTCTAAGTATCAAGTTCTCAACTTCTCCCTAGACCCTCACTCTTGACTCTTGAGCCTTCTCCCTTCTCTCGATTTCTCCCTTCTCATGAGCCATTTTTATTTCAATTTTCAGCTTGAAATGGCTTCACCTTCCCGCCCCGCTCGTCATGTCAATGGTCAAGGAAGAAGGTCTGATGATTAGTCATGGTGGGAAGAAGTAAATGCTAACCGCCCATTGAGTGGTGGAGGATCTCGACCGTGGGCTTACAAGCTTTGCCCATACAAGTAAACTAGTGGAGCATCTCAGAGTGCAGCGATGCGGAAGTGTGGAACCAAGACTAAGAGAGAGTGAACACAAAGAGAAGAGAGAGAGAGAGGAGACTGTGAAACGCAGAAAATCTGCAATGAAGAATGTTGTATAGGAATGCAGAAATATACACCGGTGCAGAGAGAATATCTACATATGTCTCTGCCTTGAGGACCTCGATCTCCGTCAGCCCGCATGCTCTGTCACCAGCAAGCTGTCTCTGTCAGATACAAGTGATCACAATGTGCTGGAGGACTTCTATAAATAGCAGCAAAGAAAAGGCCAAAAATGACCAGGTCGGGGTCGGCTGCATTAAATGCAGCCGACTAACATAAATCTGTCCAACTGCATAGCCTGAACTGTGCTGACTGCAGGCTGCCATGTGGCACCTGCGCTGACTGCTAACGTGTCTTGCTGACATGGCGATGACATGTCCTACCTGTTGCACTGTCCAAGGAATGACATCTCTAACACCCCCTCTCAGATCCTAGATAGATCAAAAGACTGAGGGATCTGGCATGTCTCCAAAGAAGAGCCTAGGGAAGTGCCTTCGTGAACAAATCTGCAAGATTATGCTCCGTCTTGCAATACTCCACATCAATGGTCCCATCCAGAAGCTTCTCCCGAATGAAGTGGTACTGGATCTCAATGTGCTTCATCCGGGCATGGAATACAGGATTTTGTACCAAGGCAATGCAACTTTCATTGTCGCACCGCAAAAGAGTAGGATGAGTCTGGGGGCAGCCAAGCTCCTCCAACAATCTCCGAAGCCACACAACCTCACATGTAGTGGAAGACATGGACCGATACTCCCCCTTAGTAGAAGAAAGGGCTACCGTGGGCTGCTTCTTGCTACTCCATGAGATAACACCTGAACCCAAGGTAAAACAACAGCCTCTAGTAGATCACGAATGGTCCACATTGCCAGCCCAATCCGAGTCGCTCCAACCTGCAAGAACAAGATCTAAAACATCTGTACCTGGGGGATAAGAACTCCCTAAGTCAGAGGTCCCCCGCAAAAATCGAAGAATCCTCAAGGCAGCCTACCAATGCACCTATTTGGGTTCACTCATGAATCCCACCAAAAGACCCACAACAAAACAAAGATCAACAAGAGTGTTGAGTAGCCAAATCAAGGAGCCAATCAGCTGACAGTAGCGGGAAGCATCCGTCACGGGAGAAGCTAAGTGTTAAGTGGCCTTCCAATTCGGATCCATAGGAGTAGAAATGGTTTGACAAGTCTCCATTTCAAAATTCATCAAGAGCTCTTGAATGTATCTCTACTGAGAGATGAAAATCCCCCTCTGAGACTGATAAATCTCATGACCCAAGAAAAAATGAAGAAGCCCCAAGTCCGTCATTTCGAACGTCTGATGTAAAGCTATCTTGGTCTCTTGGACCTTCTGTGCATGGTCACCTATAAGAATCAAATCATCAACATACAACACAAACAACACACGACCAACCTCGAAAGTGTGCACATAAAGCTGCGGATCGGCCTTAGAGTGCCAACATCCCAACTTTGACAGAAGGAACGAGTTAATCTTCTCGTTCCATGCACGCGGAGCCTGCTTGAAGCCATACAAGGCCTTCCTCAACCTGTATACTTTCCCATCCAAGGATCCAAAGCCGAAAGGCTACTCTACATAGGTCTCCTCTTGCAAGTCACCATTGAGAAAGGCCGACTTCACATCCAACTAATAGACAGGCCATCTCCTATGGCCAGCCAAGACAAGAACATCTCGAATAGTCGCCATACGAACAGTGGGAGCAAAAATATCATGGAAGTCAATGCCTGGGCGCCGAGCAAAACCTTTAGCAACAAGGCGAGCCTCGTGCTTGTCCAAAGAACCATTGCTAAGGTACTTGGTCTTGAAGACCCACTTGACGCCAATTACCTTCTTGTGAGAGGGACAAGGCACCAGGTACCAAGTGTCATTCCTCTCAATAGCCTCCAACTCAGCTTCCATAGCTTTCCACCAATGGTCAAACTGCAAAGCCTCCTTCACGGAAGTGGGCTCTCGATCGTGCATAACACGGGTCATCAAACAATAGTTAGAGCAAACAAGCTCAGTAGAATGGGCCTAATTCCTCCGTGACCTCCACAGTCCATCCTACAGTTCCCACTCCTCAAGGACCCCCTCGGTCCCTGAATCTCGGAGCGTGTCATGGGCCCAACGAGGAGGAGACCGGATCTCTCCTCATCGCTCTCCATCTCCTAAAGACTCGGGTATATCCACTGGCGAAGCTCCACAGGGGTGGCCAGTGGAAGGGAAGACTCTGAATCAGAAGAAGAATCTCCATCGAGAGGCTCTAGCTTCAAAGGAACTGTCTCGGGAGCCCAACTCTCCCTTGGATCTCCAAGGACGGGTGCTCCTCACCCCCCTCTGTGGCTGGAAGTTCCACGAACCACATATCTTGGCTCGTCTAGACATCCCGCTTGACAGGATCAAACGACCGATAACCTTGGGACTAGGAGTTGTAACCAACAAAAACCTATCGTCTGGAAGCCGCCTCAAACTTGTCACGTTGTGTCTTCAAGATGTGCACACAGGCATCACACCCAAAGATCCTGAAATAAGAGACATCAAGCTTAGTCCCAAAGCAAGCCTCAAAAGGTGTCATCTTATCAACGGCTGAAGTGGGAGATCGATTGAGGGTGTGAACTGTCGTAGCCATTGTCTCGGCCCATAGAAACTAAGGTGTCTGTCGGTGCTCCGTCATGGTGTGCGCCATCTCAATCACACTTCGGTTCTTTCACTCCAAAATGCCATTCTCTTGAGGAGTGTTGGTGTTAGCAAACTCCTGGTGAATCCCCCTATCTACACAAAAACAAGCAAACTCATTAGACACAAATTCACCACCCTTGTTTGATCGCAAGGTCTTCAATCTCCCGCCAAATCGGTTCTCCTCAAAGAGAAGCCAATCCTTGAAGTGGGAGAAAGCCTCCAGCTTCAACATCAAGAAATAGGCCCATGTCATCGTGCTATAGTCATCTACAATCAACGTGAAGTACAAGCTTCCATTCAGGAACTCAATCCTCATCATGCCACAAAGATCCGTAGATATAAGCTCCAAAGGTGAAGTAGACCGCCTTGAAGCTTTGTTGGGAATCGCATCCCGATGCAGTTTGCTACGAATGCAAGAGACACATGGCTGTTGGCTCACCACTATGTCCAGCAAACCTCAAACAAACGATCCTTGCGCCGCCTTCCGAAGGTACTCATAGTTCACGTGGCCAAACCGAGCATGCCATGGCTTGGATCGTGTGTGAGAGATCCTCAATGACCACTAAGTGTAGAAAAGCAGCTGATGAGGATACAGAAACCACTCAAGAATCCTTCGAGTCCTTCTTGGTGTCCTTCTTGTCCTTGTCGGGGCAATCCTTCTTCCAATGACCGATCTTACCACAAATATGGCATGTCAATTCTTTATCCTTGTCCTTCTTGGATTTATTATTCTCCTTCTTTTGGTCCTTCCCCTTCTTCTGAGAGGCTTGACCAACCAATGTCTCCGATTTGGAAGCATTATGTCCCTTCAATTGTTTCTCTTGGTCCAAGACCATAGGAACTAGTTCTTCCCATCGAAGAGTCAACTCCCGCCCTGATGCAATAAGAGCGGAATAAAAAGTACCGAATCATAGTGGCAACTGGGACAATAAAGTGATCACCATGTCTTCGGAGAACATAGGCTTCCCCACATTTTGAACTTGCATTTGAAGCTGCCGAAGCTTGTTGATGTGTTCCCGAAGCAAAGAAGACTTATTCACAGGCAAGGTCTGCATCTGCACCTCCAAAGAAACCCTCTTCATCAGGGTCATCCAGTTATACATCTTGTCAAGCTCCAACCATATCTCTCAAGCCACCGTCAAGTGCTTGATGTGAGCTATTACAGCTCTAGTACAAGACAGAAAAAGAAAAGAACGAATCCGGGCATTCAGTTTGTCCCAATGAGACTGGGCCTTGGTCAACTCCGCATGAGCATTAGAAGAGAGTTTAGACTCATCTCTCACCGAGGGCCCGTTAATCTTCTCCATCACAAGCTCCCCCAAATCATAAGACTCCAAAATGGCCAACATCATCACGCACCAAATGCGGTAATTGTCACCATCAAGCTTTTGATCCGATGGAAGAGCCAGGAGGACAAGCACCTTCCGGTCCATGATCGCCTTGAACTCCAAGTCAGTCTTTGTAGACATTTTCACCTGCAATGTCTGCACAAACACAAAAGCAACCCCCTCTAACAGTGAAGATGCAACCTGCTAGGGCTCTTTCCTTCGCTTCCCAAACCTTCTTCAACCGTCGGAGGCGATGAAAGGGTAAAATCTGCAATGGAAGGCCGAAAACGCAGCCGTCCTGCCCTTCAAACAACAACCACCTGCAGCAAATTCACCAACTGGACTCCTTTCCCGCACGCCCACGCTCGCTTCAGCCATGTTTCAGTGCACAGCCCTCCTGCTCGCCCTCGAATGTTGGAAACACAGCCTTGTGTCGCGTTGAAATCTCCTCTTCAGGTAGATTCTTGACTCAGTCAGTTCAATTTCATTGCTCTGATACCATGTCAGAGTGCAGCAATACGGAAGCGTGGGACCAAGACTGAGAGAGTGAACACAAAGAGAAGAGAGAGAGAGAGAAGGAGACTGTGAAATGCAGAAAATCTGCAATGAAGAATGTTGTATAGGAATGCAGAAATATCTACGTATGTCTCCGTCTTGAGAACCTCGATCTCCATCAGCCCGCATGCTGTCTGTCACCAGCAGGCTGTCTCTGTCAGATACAAGTGATCACAATGTGCTGGAGGACTGCTATAAATAGCAGAAAAGAAAAGGCCAAAAATGACCAGGTCAACGGCATTTAACAGCTGCATTAAGTGCAGTTGACTGACATAAATCTGTCTGACTACAGGCTGCCATGTGGCACCTGCGCTGACTGCTAACGTGTCCCGCTAACGTAGCGATGACATGTCCTACCTGCTGCACTGTCCAAGGAATGGCATCTCTAACAAAGCAAACAAGGTAATCCGTTGAACCAAGCATTTCTATTTTGAATTTTTATTAATTTTAATTTTTTAAAGTTACTTAAATATTAGATATAAAATACAAATTGCCACTTGTTCTATTTTATGCATAATTAGATCTGAGCTCATGTCCTACATGAGCCAAATTCAGAGGTATAGTTTTGTCCTAATGTGACCTTGGAGAAGCAAAGGGAGCTTCGTAACCGTGTAGCACGTCAACAAGCTTATCTTGCATCTAGACCACAAAGTGTTGCAATTAACCTTGTAACTTTTGTGATGCCATCCCCATCAGATGTATCTAGAGCAAGATCAGTATCAAGAAATACTACCTCCACACCTACTACAAGCATTGCATCGGCCATGGCATCAACAACGCCACATGTTGCACATAGACATAGCACACTTGATGCTAGTTGGGATCCCAAGAAAAAAGAAGAGGTGGATACATCAGGGGCACATTTTTTTTATCATGACCACATTCCAGCCAGGTTAGAGTATTTTAAATTGATGTGCAAGAAGATTTGTGAGTATAGCGCTTCGCATGTATCTCCATCATCAAAAACCTCTTACGCACCACTTTGCTCGACAAAAGAAAAAGCGCCTTGTTGAGCAAGCAGCAATGACTAGAAAGAGCCTATGGGCTAAAAATGGAGTTTCGTTAATTGCTGATGGTTGAAGTGATACACACAAGCAATCCATTCATGGTATGGTTGCTTATTCTCATGGGAAAATGTATTTCATATCTTCACGTGATGCATCAAAGATAAGAAAGTCGACAGATGTACTTGCAGCAGAGTGGGTTACAAGTATTGAGCTTATTGGCCCAAAGCATGTTGTGGGATTTGTTGTAGATGGAGAGCCCGCAAATAGGGCAACAGTTACTATTAACCATGGATATTATCCGCATTTCACAATTTCATATTGTATGGCTCATTGCTTCAATAACCTACTAAAGGATATTGATAACCTATCATGGATTGCACCTATCATAGAGCAAGGAGCTCAAATGGTTAGCTTTGTTTTGAATCACCAGTTTCTTTGCCATCAATTCTCTTTGCGGTTGAAGAAGACACTTTTAAAATACTCTAATACCAGATTTGCCTTTAACTTATTGATGCTAGACAGATTAAGAGAATGCAATGGTGCCTTGAGGCACCTATTTCTTAGTGATGAGTTCACCTTATCAGCATTGGCAGATACTCCTACAAGTATCTTACGCTTAGAGAAAGCAAATAACTCCACTTTTTGGGATGATATAAAGCAAATAGATGCTATGGTATCACCTATTGTGCATTTATTAAGGGTTATGAATGCTATGCAACCTTGCATTGGCAAGGTATATGAGGCTATGGATAGGCTGAATGAAAAGTTGCATGAGTTGGCACCAAATGATGAGCCATATAAGGAGATACACCATTTAGTTGTGACGAGATGAAACTCCTATAGCTCGTCAGGAGAACGACACTGAGGTTATGGATGCATGGAGACTTATATTGTCTCGTCTAGTGCCTAATCATGGCACTAGACAAAAGATCAAAGACCAGCTTTCATGTTATAGGACCTTTCGGGGTTCTTTTGGTTGTGGGGATGCACACGAGAATTGTTGTAAGATTGGGGCAGTTTTGTGGTGGGAGGACTATGGTTGAATGGTCTTGAGCTACAATAACTAGTCATTCATATTTTGAGTCAGTCAATTAGCTCCTCTTGTTTGGAGCAATTATGGAGTATATGCGCTCACATTGCTTCAAAGAAGAGGAACCATCTGGTGTGGAGAGGGCAAACGATCTAGTATTCATTAGTGCAAATTGAGAACGTTATGTAACAATATGACAACAAAGCCCGATCCCTTCACAGAGTCGAAGATGCAGCAAGAAGAGGAGACACATGCTAATGTTGAGGGAGATGTAGTAGCTTATGGTACACATGATGATGAGGCTGGCACTTCAGGAGTAGCTAGAGCAGCCTCAGATCATGATGATAATCTTTGATTTAGTTTGCTTATCATGAGTCCACTTGAATAGACAGCTTCAACCCTGTTGAATCCAAGTCTTGGAGCTTCCAATTTCTGGCACGCTTCTTGAGGCTGCTGCTAAACCCTAATTTCTGTTGTCTGCAAATTAGGATTTACAGCAGAGAAATCTGAAATTTCTCAACCTCCAATGATCTCAATGCTATAATCTTCGGAGCAGGGCTGTAGAAAGGATGGGAGATGAGAGAGAATGCTGAGGAGAGAGAAAATTCAGACTTCATGAATAACTGAAGAAAATCTGTTATTTACTGTTGCTGCCTTGTCTCAACATCTTGTAGATGTAAAGAACTAAAGAAAATCAGTCATTTACTACTACTACCCTATCTCAGCAACCTGTAGATGCTATCCCCTGCTGTTGATTGGTTTTCTCCTATCCCTAGCTGCCTCAAAAGGTCCTCCAATGGCTGCAAATCAAAGCACCAGCAACTCCTCCCCCTCTCTTGCAAGCTCAATACACTAAAATGCCTCTCTCTAGCCTCTAAAGACGTTTTTCAATCTTACATGAGCATTTTTTACAAGTGGCAACCTTTCCAAATGGTTTTTTCAGTATTATCCATAATTAAATATGAATTTTCAGACTTTAAATCTTAAAAATTAATCTAATAATTATTTCGGTGCCTTGAAAAATAATCTGACTGATCAATAATTAAATTGGCTAGGCAACTTCCATTTCCGAGTGTCTCTACACCATCTTTGACCATCAAATTGGTGTTTAGTACCATTAAACGCCACTACCCTAGTGTCACCAACTGACACTTATGGCCAAATGAATGACCTACGCTAACAACTAGCACTAGATACCACCAAGTACCTGTACGGCATAACTTATAGCAACTTTTGCCTTTGACATCCTGTGATTTCCTTGGATCTCGAGCTTGTAAATTTACTCTAACCCCATTTACGCCTCACATATGCAACATTCACTTAACCATGTGATTAAAAATTAATCCACATGTTAAGTGAGGTTTCAAAAATACATGTCCTCATGACAATAGACAATGGCACTAACTGAAATGACAAAAAATACAATGACATTGCATTCAAAATGATAGGCAAGTACAATGCTTTATAGTTTTTTGGGTAGATAGCACTTTCCACCATTGTGCTTATGGGATTCAGCCCCTTCTCCTGGATTGCTTGCATTTCCCTTCGCCCAACTGCTCCATACAAAGAGGCTACATTGGGTGGGTGTCATTGCCTAATTTCTCAACAAAGGTTACAACTTGTTGCCCTTGTTCAAGCTATGTTTTGGTGCTCCCTCTGCTGGCCAATGTGCACATTGCTAATACACTACTATCCACTGCATTCCAAAGCAATAGCTTTAAAGTATAGTAGTTTCCTTTAGATTCCATCTTCTTGTTGCTCTTCACCAAAGAATTTCAGCATGTTCAGGACCCGCGTCATGCAGTGATCCAATCGATCAAGGAGAGAAGGTTGGGCTGCTCTTCTAGTGCCACATGCTGCTGGTTAGCAATGAGAGTGTGGCTGTCTACTACATTGCATCTTAGTCTCATCTTATTTTATCAGCAATCTTGTTAAACATTTCATCTTCATACTTTGTTTTCAGAGAAGAGAATAATTCTATTAATAAATCCCCTTGGGACAACATATCTCAACACAAAGTACAAAATTAGCCATGTAACGGACTCCCAAAAAACCAATATACAACAAAAGTAAGTATTATATGGCCTAAATGAATATCAATAAGGACATCTATAATGCCAAACCATGTGTGGCTGACAAAGAAAGAAAGTGTCAAAATCCCCAATCCTAAGAACCTCATAGTCTCCAAGTCACCATGTAGCCTTTCCTACCTCCTGTGGAAAGTGTGGATATGTTCAATAAATCTATTGGATGTGTTATGTCTCTTGACATCCAAATGGGCGCTAGTATCATTGCTCACGGTGGTTACGAAGTGACTTAGTGCAAATGCACTAAGGACACTTCGGGGTTAGGGCAGTTGAGCCCTATTTATAGGACTTAAGGCCCTATTGTATTTTTCATTGTGTGATCACCACTCTTGGACTCCTGGCCCATTGGCCAATACATCCATACACCAGGATGGTGTCAGCCTGTTTGGTTGTATGGCTGGGAGGTCCCTTTCATGGTGAGTTTGGCTTGCATCATGTCTTGTGTGCAGGTTGGATCCTAGGGCGACGTTTTAGGGCGACGTTTTAGGATGGGCAGGAGACATTGATTCCAGGAAGTCAGTTTCTGGTTATTGTTTCTCTTTGGGTTCAGGAATTTTCTCTTGGATTAGTAAGAAGCAACCAACAGTGGCATTGTCTTCTACCGAAGCAGAGTACAAGGCAGCTTGTTTTGCTGCATGTGAGGCCGTATGGTTGAGAAGGATTCTATGGCATATGGGAGTGCAGGATGAAGAACCAACTGTGCTGAGATGTGACAATCAGAGTTGCATCGCCATTGCCAAAAATCCAGTGTTTCATGCACGCACCAAACATATAGAGATCCAGTATCACTATGTGCGTGATTTGATGGAGGATGGGATAGTGGAATTGGTCTACTGTCCAACAGAGGAGAATGGAGCAGATATCTTCACCAAAGCACTTACGAAGGATCTGCTTCAAGTTCATCTTCAGAGACTCGGCATTGGGCCGAGGAGATAGTTCACCTATGGGTGGACATTGAGAGGGGGTGTTAGATATGATCAATGCCCCACCCTCATTAGGTGCTACCAATGATCCATGGTGCTCAAAGTTGTAAGGCCCCCATTATGAGGAGAAGCCAAATGTGAGCCCGGACATTGGTTGAGTCCTGACTTGTATATCAGATGAGGTCTATGTGATCGGATGGCAAAAAGATGACTGTTGTGGGTCTAATCTTTGGGTTAGACAGAGTGGTTAAGCTGGTAGCAACTGGAGGCACATTGCATTGAGTTGCGTGGTAAGGGAGTTAAAAGGGGCCCCTATTGTGGGGTCCGGAGGCCGCGGAAGCGGCCCCTGGCTGGGGGGTCCCAGGGCCGGCCCGATGGTAAAGGGAATATTCCCTGGAATATTCCCTGGCCGACTAGTGGAGGCTCATATGGTAGGTCGGT
The DNA here is from genome assembly GCF_053477565.2 of Lygodium microphyllum. Lineage (NCBI taxonomy): Eukaryota > Viridiplantae > Streptophyta > Polypodiopsida > Schizaeales > Lygodiaceae > Lygodium > Lygodium microphyllum. Next base: position 52,974,091 of record NC_141156.1, on the reverse strand, counting down.
CAGCAGGCCGACCTAACGACCTTCGCGGGCTATAAAAGCTAAACCCCTTCGCAGCCATCTGACACTCATCTTTCACCCAGTCAGAGTTGTTGTTCCAGCTAGCCTTAAGCTCTTCGCCTATCTTCTGTCTAGATCGCCATCTAAGCTTCACTCAGTGGAAGCGCACGGGTGGACAGAGCCATCTTTGTATCAGTTGTTTGGAGTTAAAGAATTTTACTGATTCTCCTCTTATCTGTTGTGTACTCTCTATCTCTTTCTCAGATTCTGTTCGCTGCGCCGTGTAATATTTTACATGCCCCACATCCCCCCCCCCCCCCCCCAGCTTTGGCTCCGCCAAAAAGACCTCTTCGCGCCAACCTCCCTCCGCCCTGGTTCCGATCTGACACCCAGACCCCCCCCCAAAATCTTGCACTGACCCCCAATCAGACACCCAACCTGACGTTCTCTGTTGTCCCCCCCCTTTCTAACCCCTCTGCGCCTCCCAAATTTGACGCCCAGTCCCCCCCCAACTCCCACGTTGTCCCCTGTCCCTTTCAACTGGCAGCTCCAGGCCCCTCACCCGCGCGACTTTAGTCAGGAATCATCTTTTGTGGCGCTCGGTGCCTCCATCACCGTCAGAAAATAGAACCCCTCCCCCCCCCCCCCCCCCTTCATCGACATTGCACACCACCCCCACCCCACCCCGGTTGCTCCCTCCATTTGCAGCAACGCTCCCCCCCTCCAGCAGTTCAACAGTGTAATCGGCACGTTTTTCAATAGGGACGCGAAATGGAAACCTCTGGTCAACGCCGGCGCACTTAGCGAGTGCCCCCCCGTCAAACACCTTGCCCGTAGTCCTCTCTGAGGAACAGCTCTTAGCCATCCGAGCTAAGCAGGTAGAGCTAACGGAAACAACGATTTATGGTCAGATAGTAGGACATTCCCCAACTAGGGCCCAGCTTCGGGACTGGCTACACTCCACGCTACGCATCAGGACAGTGCAGATCGAGGCGGCGGTCCTATTGGGCCAAGGGATCTTCATGGTCGACTCAGCTCGGCGAACGCAACTCGCGAGTTACTCGCCAGTTCACCATATGCATCTCCACGAAGGGGATCATACACATGTTCCCCTAGTACAGGAGCTTTACTGTGGAGGTGTTTTGCACTCCACAACAGGTTTCTTCTGCACCTAGTCACCCTTCTTTTCCCCGGCCTGATGATTGAGTATCGCCAGTTGGTGGAAGACTTTGGACGGCTTTTTGGCACTATCCTTCCCGCGTCCTTCACGGATGAAGTGACAACTGCAAAAGTCCCAAAGGTACGGGTGGCGGTGAAAGAGGTCAAGAATATCCCACAGTTCCTAGAGATTGAGGCGGATGGGCACTCCTTTAGACAGCAGGTCATTGTGACGAGGCAACCAGGGCAATGCCCGCGTTGCCACAACTTTGGGCATCATGCAACAGGTTGCACACGTTTCGGAGCCAAGGTGGCTCCGCCAACAGGTCCGCAAGTGGATGTTGATGGCTTCACACGGGTCCAAAGACGACAGAGAGGGAGGCGGCAAGGAGCAGGTGGGCATGCGTCGCCCCTCGACAGAGCACTCCACAGCCCCCTCTGCCTGCCCCACCCAGCAGGACCGCAACCCCCCACATCCACCATCCGCACCACAGACTACCTTTCCTGAGTTCCCACAGCCCCCACACCCACCACCCTCCACATCCCATGCCCCCCCCCCAACTGACCCTGGCCCACAGCCCCCCTACTTCCAGGACCACCAGTTCCCCCCCCCCCCCTCCACCCGCCATGTACTTCCGTCCACCCCACCATCCCTCGATCATCCTCCCCCCACCACCTCCCATACCGAGCACCCCCCCCGATCCGCACGTGCTTTAAGCAATCCCCCCCTGACCCACCCCCCCTCCTCCCACAGGAGGTGATGACCCACACACGCCTACATCCTCTTCGCACCAACAGTCCTTCCCCTCCCATACAGCCACTAGCTCATCCACCCCTACCGCCCGTCACACTTTCCCGAGACAGACACACCTGTTGCCACATGAGTTCTTCCGCAGTGGCCCATGGTCCTACTTGAGAGTTGCAGAGCGCGGAGAGTTTCCACTACCTCTAGAGGTGGGGATCTTCGTGGTTCGTAAGTCAAGGAGGGGCAAGATTTTGTTAACTCTTTTGTCATTTAGTACTTTATAAATATAACATCCATTACGGAAAAAAAAAAGAGAGAGTGTGTGTGTGTGTGTGTGTGTGTGTGTGTGTGTGTAACCTCTGTTCTTGGTGGTCACACCTATGACACACAGATTGTGATTGCAAGTAAGTGATCTGCAGTTGTGTATTCAAACAGAGAGGAGTGAATCTTCATGGACAATCACCCAGACCTGCAGACAGGCAACCGTAAACCTGTGCAGACTGTATCAGGCCACAATTTTGCAGCCCTTGCAGGCTGAAAGTGAACACAGAGAGAGAGAGAGAGAGAGAGAGAGAGAGATGGATCTTTTGTGATCAACTGATGCTATGGCTGGACTGAATACCGCCTTCATTGATCAGCTACTCAAGGCCTTGGGACCAGATTCTGATGGGGAAGAGGAAATGGTACCATGTACTGAGGAAATGGTACAGTGTTCTGATGTGCAACCAGCTGTGAAACATGGCAAACATGCTGCAGATGAATGGCAGGTTCTCAAGGCCCTACCGCTCTGGAGCCCCCTGTGCACTCCTATGTGCAAGTCAACACCAAATCTAGTGATTCCCAAGACCTAGATTGGGCGATGGGACCACCTGCTTGAATTTGCCAACACCTTGCTATGTGAATACATTAAACATAACCATCCTGATCTCCCACAATGTGATGCAGAGCATGTTTTGGATACTCATGGACATGTAGAAGGTGGTTTACTCCTCCTCATGCCATGGATTCATTCTCTTTTTTACTGGCCGAATTCCAGTGCTTTCTTGGATTCACCCCCGTGGATGACATCCATCTTGTAGGGGGATTGTGTGGAAGAGATATTTGTGGGTCCCTAAGGCTTCTATGAGTTCACGCTGAGACCAATGAAGAACGGGGATGATCTTTTGGGTAGACTATCTCTCTTCTTTGATAGGCTGCTGATCCATGTGGTACCATGGAGAACCATGGCTGATTTTCAATGTTTACTTTGTTAAAGTGTAGCAAGTGTGGACGCATATGACCGGACTGAAAGAAAGAACAAAACAGGAAGAAAAGGGAGAGAGAGAAAGAGAGAAAAGAATGCAGAAATCTACAGTTAACGAATGCTGAATAAGGAGAGCAAATATGTACAAGGGGCTATCGAATGTATCTGCCAAAGATGTCTCAACCTGCAAGCACACAATCTGAATGATGTGTGACCCTCAGGCTGAACTGCCTAAATAGACAGAAAATAAAAAATAAAATATGTCTGGCCAGACACCAAAAAACTCACCAACAGTTATAGATCATGCCCACTGTAAACAAATAATAAAATAAACATAATCTGCTGCATTATAAATGCTGCCTTGCCGAGTGGCACACTGCCCAAACTACTCGTCAATGCCCAGCACTAACCAACCTGCCCAAGATACGGCACAAACCGATGGCAACTACTGCAAACTGTCCGTCATACTTAACAATTCAGGAAATGCATAAATATTCCCTAAACTGACTGTACATTGCTTGTGCTGTCCTGGGGATGACCAAATCTCTAACAGTTCCCCCCGCCCCCCAAAAAAGATCTTGGAAGTGGCATGAGGCTCAAGGATCAGAGTGCTATCAAAGAATGGCTCGAGAAAGACCCTTCGTAAACAAGTCTGCCAAGTTATCTTCAGTCTTACAATACACCACATCAATAGCTCATCCAAGATCGTCTCCCGAACGAAATGGTATTGGATCTCAATGTGCTTCATCCTAGCATGGAACACAAGGTTCCATGCCAAAGCAATGCAACTTTCTTTGTTGCAATGAAGTGTAGTAAGACCTATCAATGGGCAACCAAGCTCTCCTAGTAACCTCTGAAGCCACACTGCCTCACATGTGGTAGAAGATACTGCTCCATACTCCACCTCTATAGATGATAGGGCAATTGTAGGTTGTTGCTTTTCTACTCCAAAAAAAAACACCTACACCCAAAGTAAAGTAATTACTAATAACCTATCATTGACCTCTGATGGTCAACATCTCCAACCCAATCTAAATCTATCTAGCCTTATAAAACAAAGGCTATATATCCTATACCTATTGGATAATAAAGACTTAGGTCACAAGTCCCTCTTAGGAACCGTAAAATCCTCATAGCAACTTGCCAATGAACCAACTTGGGTCATGAACCTGTAAGCAAACCTACACCAAAGCACGAATTGATCCGAGTATTTAAGAGCCATATCAACAACCCAATCAACTGCCTGTAGCAGGTAACATCTGCCGCAAGTGAATCTGCATGGGTCCTAGCCTTCCAATTTAGATCCATGGGAGTAGAAATAGACTGACACTCCATGCCAAAGGTGGTCAAAAGCTCCTACACATACCACTATTGACAAATGAAAATCTCCCTCGGAGTCTACCAAATCTCATGACTTAGAAAAGTGAAGAAGTCCCATATCCATCATCTCAAACATCGCATCTAGTGCCTCCTTTGTTTGCTTGACCTTCTGAGGATGGTCACCTATCAAAATGAGATCATCCACGTAAAGCACGAACAAAGTGTGCCCTCCAAACCTAGTTATTTTATTTCATCTAGGTGACTTTTTGCTGATCATGGCCTATCTATCAGCCTCTACTCCCTCCTCATTAGTTGTCCTTATCATCTTCAACATACTCAATTCAGCCTCTACTCCCTCCTCATCAGTTGTCCTTATCATCTTCAACATACTCAGTTCCTTCCAAGTCCTATTGGAGAGACGGAGCCAATGCCAATGTCTATTAGCCGGTGACTCACTGTCGTACCTAACTGTCTTGTCTTGGTACATGCTGTGTCTCAAAGCATTCTTATGAGTTCTTGTAATGTTTCTCTTTCTTTGCGGTCTCTCTCTTCTCTTGTGTTGAGCAGTCTATTACAACAGATCCTCATGCTTCCAACACTACACCCACTTCTAACATGGCATCAGAGATCCATGTTCAGTCCTGAAGTGTTGTTTTATGCTGTTGCAGGTCTGCCATCACCTTCTCCTCCTGATTGCTGACCCTTCCTTGTGGACTGTTGCTCAGGCAACTTGTTTCTTAGCCAAATTGGATTGTTTCCCACCCTCTACAATCTTTGTTTTGTACCGAGCAGGCTGGATTTTAGTTTTTTAACCTGTTTTCTTACAGTGAGGCTACATTTAACGCTTAATCAGCCTGGGTCTTTTTAATCGGACTCTATGTTTTCAGCATTTATTGCTTCTCCAGGCTGGGCAACTGTATTTACAGGTCCTTTGGCTGTAATCTTCATTGTTGATCCTTTTCTAGCTATGTTTTGATTGGATTCGACCCTTTTGCAGCAGTCGCTTTGTCATCAGCTGTTCTTTTCACTGCATGTGTGAACTCATGACAAGTGCAGTTTGCTGTCTTTTGGATGTACACTATCTCTACATCTCTTCTTTTCTTCATTTTCACTTTGCACCCTCTCCAATGGCACATCCCTGCTGTTCTACTGATGATAAGCTTCATATTCCTGATTACCTAACCTGGGGTACCATCATGAAAGCTTGGTTTGTGCAAAAACGCCTATGGTACGTGGTTCCAAGAGCTATTACGTATTCCCAAATTCCAACTCTTCCAGATGATTGGGACTGCAACAACTATGAGGAAGCAATTCTTACTTGGGATGTAGATGATGCCTATGCTTAATCTACTTAAAGAAGTCATCCAACAGTTACCTCCTGTAGGACAGCTTCAAAGGTGTGGGAGAAGTTACGGTTGTTGTATGAGGCTCCATCGACCATGTGAGCTGTGACCCTCTACTTGTGGGGATTATGCTCTATAAGCTCACTTTGAAGCTTAATGAAGTAGCCAATGCTATGCACGCCCAAACATCATCAACACCAACAAGCTTTACACACATCCTCCATGGTGCTTGAGCATGAGGCACGTTTCAGGTTAAAAGAAGGCTTCAACCTCAGTATGGTGGCTATGAGGAGACTTTTATGGCCTCAAAGAGGAGTGATAAGAAGAAGACAAAGGTTTGATGTCATCACTGTGGGGAGAAGGAACGCCTATGCAAGGATTGCAAGGAGCTAGCAACATTGCAAAAGGAGAAGAAGAAGTAGGATACAAACTCCTCGGAGTCATCATTCTCATCCTTGTCCAACCAAGTCGGTGATGCAGTCATCTCTCACAACTCTAGAGTGCCAAAGAGGGAGAATGAAAGGGCGGTGAGGAGGGACAGTTGGACCTCATCTATACATATATACAAATGCAAAGCATCCAAATAGGAGTTTCCCTTCTGCATTGATTGGAGTCCAGCAATTTGAAATCCTAAGGTTGGGATTGATCTAGGTTCAAGATGAGTTGTTTCTTGACAGAGAGTGGATTTGCTCATCATTCAAGCTCACATGAGAGGACACTTTGGCAGTCTAGCCGAAGGAAAGGAATCCATGGTCAAGTATGCTCAAAGGCACTACTAGCAACATGGTCACATATGCTACTAGAGATGCATTGTTAACAAACATAGAGGGCTTCTATGACTACTTTCTATTTTCAAGAGCTGGTACAATCAACATCAACATCAAGTTTTCTCCAAGACACCTTGGTGATGGCTTGATCACCTACTGCTTGGGTATCCACAATCCTATTCTCATGGTCATTGTTGTATGTACTATGATGAGTTGTTATCATTAAATCTTATATTGTACCACATCACCCATGATCTAAAAGAGGGTGTTAGTAGATTAGTCAATTTATATGTGAGTCTATGCATGAGTTGTGGGGTGGGCACATTACTTTTATCAATCATGATTTAGTGGTACTCGATTTTGGGCATTTCTTGTTGGACAACTTGATTATTTTATTTCCCTTTATTTAAACTAGTCGACATTTTGTTTACATGAACTAGTTATTGGCCACTGCTCCCTCCTCAATTGCCATTACTATCTTACTAAGTTACTTGCAGCTATTGGAGAGAGGGAGAGAACCAGTGCCAATACCTACTCAACATTGACTCACTATTGTATTTGATTGTCTCATCTTCCCAAGCATTATCCTGAGTGCAATAACCACTAGTCAACGCAAATGCTAATGAAGAAAAGTGTTGTAAACAGAAAAAACAACCTACTATAGATGCAAGCACAAATCAAGCCGATACTGAAAATGAAAGGGCAACAAGCTAGAAACCAAAATGCAGCGTGGGCTCGTGTATGAGATGCCAATCCTTACAAAGGGAGCTTGGATTGACATTTTGTTGGTCCCAAGCTAGAGGGTGAGCCCATATTAGCTTTATGGCTAGGAGGTAAAGCTTGATGTCTGTCCTATATTTCTATGTTATGCTTGTGTGCCTTGCATCATGTCATGTCTGCATATTGGATCTATGTGGGCATTTCAAGCTCCTTGGAAGGCGGGAGTCATTAGGGTTCTTGCTATGACCTCATCCGACCTTGTTGGGCCCAAATATATAGACAGTTTTTAATCTAACTTTTCATGGCTATACAACTGTTAAAAGAGGAGGAGCCTCAAACCAAGAGACACCAATAGTCATCAAGTAGTCAGCACTATTCATGTCATGTGGCTATCATGCATCAATAAGAGAAGGTTGTTAGAATGCATGGATCTAGAGCATGGCTATGGCAGATGGAAGAGAAGGAGAAGATGCATGATAACATTAACTTAGAGACAATGACTATCACACAATTGAATTAGGTTCCAAGATGGAAGCTTGGACTCATAAACACAATCTTGTGTGTATAGACAATGACATTGAGTGAAAGGACAAAAAGTACAATGACATTGCATTCAAAATGATAGATAAGTACAATGCTTTATAGTCTTTTGGGTAGGTAGCACTTTCCACCACTATGCTTATGGGATTCAGTCCCTTCTCCTAGATTGCTTGCATTTCTCTTGGCCCAACTGCTCCATACAAAGAGGCTACACTGGGTGTGATTGCCTAAATTCTCAATACCTCTCCTGCACAACCAGAAAGGCACAAAGTGTGTAGAGGCTTTAGTGAGCAACCACCTACAAAGTGTGGGCACACCACAAACATGGTAATCATCTAGAGGCTATCACAAACAAAACTAAGTGTGGGTACCAAAAACATAGTGAATATCCAGAGGCTATAACAGGGGCTTCACAAAGGGTATAGAGGCTGTAGTGCCAGGTTACATGAGGAGTTTACAAGCTTGAAACGGAGCATTAGGGCAAGGTTATACAAGGCTTCAAAAAAGTCTATCAGAGTAGTGTGAAAAGAAGGACCGGTGAGGCTTGTCCTTCTGCTCTTGATGGTCTTCTTCTTCTTCTTCTGCTTCTTTATGTCCATGGTCTTCTTCTTCGTTCACCGCTATAAGATAGGCCTTTTGATGCCTTTTTCTGGCATGACAAAACTTTTTAGTATGTCCAGTTCTTTTGCGAAAATCACAAACTAGCTAGTCCTTTTTGCCTTTGTATTTGTTACTAACATACAACACTTGTTTTTCCTTACAGATACTTGGCTCTTCTTTATTTTTTTATCTTCTTTTCTTCTTCTAACAAAGATACTTGGATATCAACAAGCTTAGAATTTAGCATGTTGATTAAAGTAGTGGAGACATTATCATAATCTGGAGACAAACTTTTTAATAAAACACCAATGCACATCTTCATCCATTTTAATATTGATCCTTGCAAGCTGGGTTAAGAGACTTTCCATGTAATTCAAATGTGTTACAAGAGATGTGTTAGGTTTCATGTCTAGTTTGAAATTTTCAATTAATAAGCCATACTTTGAAGACTTTGACTATGCACTAAACAAAATATCCAATCTTTTCCAAGTGTCATGAGACATGTCACCGGTATCCACATGGTGGATATAGCTACCATCCAGTTCAAGCATTATGGTGGCTTGAGACTTGTCATTACTTTTCTACCAGGCAACTGCAAGAGTTGCATCTCAGGGCTTCTTCTCTCTTGTCTACTAGTGATGGCCCATAAGCCCTTCTTCATCAAGATAAGCTTTATGCGTGTTTGCCAGGTATGAAATCCGACTCCTTTGAAGCGACATGTCCGAGAGTCTTTACCCATGCTGGAGTGATTGAAACAGACAAATCAGCACCAAAAGTCTTAGAAATGAGTGACTTTGGTTGTGTCAAGAGATACAAGCAATGCAGTGATAAATAGTATCAAGAGATACTACTTGAACTGAATTGATGAGCTTGAATCCTTCAAATCTTCATAGATCTTCCCCACCTTGCTGATTTGATGGGCAAATCTTTGCTGGAAACTTACTAAATCAACTGATCAGAGTAGCAAGAACTTGGTTCAAGTGGCAGGAGAGAAAATATAGTGATTTATGAGCCTCAACCCAAATGGCTATGGCTTCTTGTTTAGGGTTTCAAGATAGAGCCTAGTTTTTCACTGATTGCAGCTCACAGAGAGGACCATTTTGAAAACCCTCTAAGTGGGGTATGAAGCTTTCAAAGCCCTATGAACTCGACGAGAATTGCGCTACGTGTAGGGAGAGCAAGCTGTACGAACAGGCGCAGGTGCAAAACAGGCAACGATGACGAATTCCTGTAATGCTAACATAGAAACAAGGAATGGCTGGAACAGCCCCCCGGGACACCGAAACACCGTTCCCAGCACGAAATCGTCACGTCCTACATTCCGAAACTGCGAAACATTTCCGGTCCCGTTTTGGACAAGGAACGTGTCTCTGTCCGAAACGGGACAGGGAACGCCACGTGGTATCCCACTTGCCTCCTGCGTGCGCCTTGTTTCGTGCCATTTGCTCCCGCCTACACACCTGCAACTGCATGCTCTTGCACGCTCCAACCCGCTTGCGACTGGTCATTGCACACTCCCGCCCACCTCCGGTCTACTCCCCCTATTGCTCCAGCCTCCCACCCACTTGCAGCAAGTTCCTTCTCCTCCTCTTCTCTTCTTCCTTCTCCCTTCTCTCCTTTTCCCTTCTCTTTTCTAAGTATCAAGTTCTCAACTTCTCCCTAGACCCTCACTCTTGACTCTTGAGCCTTCTCCCTTCTCTCGATTTCTCCCTTCTCATGAGCCATTTTTATTTCAATTTTCAGCTTGAAATGGCTTCACCTTCCCGCCCCGCTCGTCATGTCAATGGTCAAGGAAGAAGGTTTGATGATTAGTCATGGTGGGAAGAAGTAAATGCTAACCGCCCATTGAGTGGTGGAGGATCTCGACCGTGGGCTTACAAGCTTTGCCCATACAAGTAAACTAGTGGAGCATCTCAGAGTGCAGCGATGCGGAAGTGTGGAACCAAGACTAAGAGAGAGTGAACACAAAGAGAAGAGAGAGAGAGAGGAGACTGTGAAACGCAGAAAATCTGCAATGAAGAATGTTGTATAGGAATGCAGAAATATACACCGGTGCAGAGAGAATATCTACATATGTCTCTGCCTTGAGGACCTCGATCTCCGTCAGCCCGCATGCTCTGTCACCAGCAAGCTGTCTCTGTCAGATACAAGTGATCACAATGTGCTGGAGGACTTCTATAAATAGCAGCAAAGAAAAGGCCAAAAATGACCAGGTCGGGGTCGGCTGCATTAAATGCAGCCGACTAACATAAATCTGTCCAACTGCATAGCCTGAACTGTGCTGACTGCAGGCTGCCATGTGGCACCTGCGCTGACTGCTAACGTGTCTTGCTGACATGGCGATGACATGTCCTACCTGTTGCACTGTCCAAGGAATGACATCTCTAACACCCCCTCTCAGATCCTAGATAGATCAAAAGACTGAGGGATCTGGCATGTCTCCAAAGAAGAGCCTAGGGAAGTGCCTTCGTGAACAAATCTGCAAGATTATGCTCCGTCTTGCAATACTCCACATCAATGGTCCCATCCAGAAGCTTCTCCCGAATGAAGTGGTACTGGATCTCAATGTGCTTCATCCGGGCATGGAATACAGGATTTTGTACCAAGGCAATGCAACTTTCATTGTCGCACCGCAAAAGAGTAGGATGAGTCTGGGGGCAGCCAAGCTCCTCCAACAATCTCCGAAGCCACACAACCTCACATGTAGTGGAAGACATGGACCGATACTCCCCCTTAGTAGAAGAAAGGGCTACCGTGGGCTGCTTCTTGCTACTCCATGAGATAACACCTGAACCCAAGGTAAAACAACAGCCTCTAGTAGATCACGAATGGTCCACATTGCCAGCCCAATCCGAGTCGCTCCAACCTGCAAGAACAAGATCTAAAACATCTGTACCTGGGGGATAAGAACTCCCTAAGTCAGAGGTCCCCCGCAAAAATCGAAGAATCCTCAAGGCAGCCTACCAATGCACCTATTTGGGTTCACTCATGAATCCCACCAAAAGACCCACAACAAAACAAAGATCAACAAGAGTGTTGAGTAGCCAAATCAAGGAGCCAATCAGCTGACAGTAGCGGGAAGCATCCGTCACGGGAGAAGCTAAGTGTTAAGTGGCCTTCCAATTCGGATCCATAGGAGTAGAAATGGTTTGACAAGTCTCCATTTCAAAATTCATCAAGAGCTCTTGAATGTATCTCTACTGAGAGATGAAAATCCCCCTCTGAGACTGATAAATCTCATGACCCAAGAAAAAATGAAGAAGCCCCAAGTCCGTCATTTCGAACGTCTGATGTAAAGCTATCTTGGTCTCTTGGACCTTCTGTGCATGGTCACCTATAAGAATCAAATCATCAACATACAACACAAACAACACACGACCAACCTCGAAAGTGTGCACATAAAGCTGCGGATCGGCCTTAGAGTGCCAACATCCCAACTTTGACAGAAGGAACGAGTTAATCTTCTCGTTCCATGCACGCGGAGCCTGCTTGAAGCCATACAAGGCCTTCCTCAACCTGTATACTTTCCCATCCAAGGATCCAAAGCCGAAAGGCTACTCTACATAGGTCTCCTCTTGCAAGTCACCATTGAGAAAGGCCGACTTCACATCCAACTAATAGACAGGCCATCTCCTATGGCCAGCCAAGACAAGAACATCTCGAATAGTCGCCATACGAACAGTGGGAGCAAAAATATCATGGAAGTCAATGCCTGGGCGCCGAGCAAAACCTTTAGCAACAAGGCGAGCCTCGTGCTTGTCCAAAGAACCATTGCTAAGGTACTTGGTCTTGAAGACCCACTTGACGCCAATTACCTTCTTGTGAGAGGGACAAGGCACCAGGTACCAAGTGTCATTCCTCTCAATAGCCTCCAACTCAGCTTCCATAGCTTTCCACCAATGGTCAAACTGCAAAGCCTCCTTCACGGAAGTGGGCTCTCGATCGTGCATAACACGGGTCATCAAACAATAGTTAGAGCAAACAAGCTCAGTAGAATGGGCCTAATTCCTCCGTGACCTCCACAGTCCATCCTACAGTTCCCACTCCTCAAGGACCCCCTCGGTCCCTGAATCTCGGAGCGTGTCATGGGCCCAACGAGGAGGAGACCGGATCTCTCCTCATCGCTCTCCATCTCCTAAAGACTCGGGTATATCCACTGGCGAAGCTCCACAGGGGTGGCCAGTGGAAGGGAAGACTCTGAATCAGAAGAAGAATCTCCATCGAGAGGCTCTAGCTTCAAAGGAACTGTCTCGGGAGCCCAACTCTCCCTTGGATCTCCAAGGACGGGTGCTCCTCACCCCCCTCTGTGGCTGGAAGTTCCACGAACCACATATCTTGGCTCGTCTAGACATCCCGCTTGACAGGATCAAACGACCGATAACCTTGGGACTAGGAGTTGTAACCAACAAAAACCTATCGTCTGGAAGCCGCCTCAAACTTGTCACGTTGTGTCTTCAAGATGTGCACACAGGCATCACACCCAAAGATCCTGAAATAAGAGACATCAAGCTTAGTCCCAAAGCAAGCCTCAAAAGGTGTCATCTTATCAACGGCTGAAGTGGGAGATCGATTGAGGGTGTGAACTGTCGTAGCCATTGTCTCGGCCCATAGAAACTAAGGTGTCTGTCGGTGCTCCGTCATGGTGTGCGCCATCTCAATCACACTTCGGTTCTTTCACTCCAAAATGCCATTCTCTTGAGGAGTGTTGGTGTTAGCAAACTCCTGGTGAATCCCCCTATCTACACAAAAACAAGCAAACTCATTAGACACAAATTCACCACCCTTGTTTGATCGCAAGGTCTTCAATCTCCCGCCAAATCGGTTCTCCTCAAAGAGAAGCCAATCCTTGAAGTGGGAGAAAGCCTCCAGCTTCAACATCAAGAAATAGGCCCATGTCATCGTGCTATAGTCATCTACAATCAACGTGAAGTACAAGCTTCCATTCAGGAACTCAATCCTCATCATGCCACAAAGATCCGTAGATATAAGCTCCAAAGGTGAAGTAGACCGCCTTGAAGCTTTGTTGGGAATCGCATCCCGATGCAGTTTGCTACGAATGCAAGAGACACATGGCTGTTGGCTCACCACTATGTCCAGCAAACCTCAAACAAACGATCCTTGCGCCGCCTTCCGAAGGTACTCATAGTTCACGTGGCCAAACCGAGCATGCCATGGCTTGGATCGTGTGTGAGAGATCCTCAATGACCACTAAGTGTAGAAAAGCAGCTGATGAGGATACAGAAACCACTCAAGAATCCTTCGAGTCCTTCTTGGTGTCCTTCTTGTCCTTGTCGGGGCAATCCTTCTTCCAATGACCGATCTTACCACAAATATGGCATGTCAATTCTTTATCCTTGTCCTTCTTGGATTTATTATTCTCCTTCTTTTGGTCCTTCCCCTTCTTCTGAGAGGCTTGACCAACCAATGTCTCCGATTTGGAAGCATTATGTCCCTTCAATTGTTTCTCTTGGTCCAAGACCATAGGAACTAGTTCTTCCCATCGAAGAGTCAACTCCCGCCCTGATGCAATAAGAGCGGAATAAAAAGTACCGAATCATAGTGGCAACTGGGACAATAAAGTGATCACCATGTCTTCGGAGAACATAGGCTTCCCCACATTTTGAACTTGCATTTGAAGCTGCCGAAGCTTGTTGATGTGTTCCCGAAGCAAAGAAGACTTATTCACAGGCAAGGTCTGCATCTGCACCTCCAAAGAAACCCTCTTCATCAGGGTCATCCAGTTATACATCTTGTCAAGCTCCAACCATATCTCTCAAGCCACCGTCAAGTGCTTGATGTGAGCTATTACAGCTCTAGTACAAGACAGAAAAAGAAAAGAACGAATCCGGGCATTCAGTTTGTCCCAATGAGACTGGGCCTTGGTCAACTCCGCATGAGCATTAGAAGAGAGTTTAGACTCATCTCTCACCGAGGGCCCGTTAATCTTCTCCATCACAAGCTCCCCCAAATCATAAGACTCCAAAATGGCCAACATCATCACGCACCAAATGCGGTAATTGTCACCATCAAGCTTTTGATCCGATGGAAGAGCCAGGAGGACAAGCACCTTCCGGTCCATGATCGCCTTGAACTCCAAGTCAGTCTTTGTAGACATTTTCACCTGCAATGTCTGCACAAACACAAAAGCAACCCCCTCTAACAGTGAAGATGCAACCTGCTAGGGCTCTTTCCTTCGCTTCCCAAACCTTCTTCAACCGTCGGAGGCGATGAAAGGGTAAAATCTGCAATGGAAGGCCGAAAACGCAGCCGTCCTGCCCTTCAAACAACAACCACCTGCAGCAAATTCACCAACTGGACTCCTTTCCCGCACGCCCACGCTCGCTTCAGCCATGTTTCAGTGCACAGCCCTCCTGCTCGCCCTCGAATGTTGGAAACACAGCCTTGTGTCGCGTTGAAATCTCCTCTTCAGGTAGATTCTTGACTCAGTCAGTTCAATTTCATTGCTCTGATACCATGTCAGAGTGCAGCAATACGGAAGCGTGGGACCAAGACTGAGAGAGTGAACACAAAGAGAAGAGAGAGAGAGAGAAGGAGACTGTGAAATGCAGAAAATCTGCAATGAAGAATGTTGTATAGGAATGCAGAAATATCTACATATGTCTCCGTCTTGAGAACCTCGATCTCCATCAGCCCGCATGCTGTCTGTCACCAGCAGGCTGTCTCTGTCAGATACAAGTGATCACAATGTGCTGGAGGACTGCTATAAATAGCAGAAAAGAAAAGGCCAAAAATGACCAGGTCAACGGCATTTAACAGCTGCATTAAGTGCAGTTGACTGACATAAATCTGTCTGACTACAGGCTGCCATGTGGCACCTGCGCTGACTGCTAACGTGTCCCGCTAACGTAGCGATGACATGTCCTACCTGCTGCACTGTCCAAGGAATGGCATCTCTAACAAAGCAAACAAGGTAATCCGTTGAACCAAGCATTTCTATTTTGAATTTTTATTAATTTTAATTTTTTAAAGTTACTTAAATATTAGATATAAAATACAAATTGCCACTTGTTCTATTTTATGCATAATTAGATCTGAGCTCATGTCCTACATGAGCCAAATTCAGAGGTATAGTTTTGTCCTAATGTGACCTTGGAGAAGCAAAGGGAGCTTCGTAACTGTGTAGCACGTCAACAAGCTTATCTTGCATCTAGACCACAAAGTGTTGCAATTAACCTTGTAACTTTTGTGATGCCATCCCCATCAGATGTATCTAGAGCAAGATCAGTATCAAGAAATACTACCTCCACACCTACTACAAGCATTGCATCGGCCATGGCATCAACAACGCCACATGTTGCACATAGACATAGCACACTTGATGCTAGTTGGGATCCCAAGAAAAAAGAAGAGGTGGATACATCAGGGGCACATTTTTTTTATCATGACCACATTCCAGCCAGGTTAGAGTATTTTAAATTGATGTGCAAGAAGATTTGTGAGTATAGCGCTTCGCATGTATCTCCATCATCAAAAACCTCTTACGCACCACTTTGCTCGACAAAAGAAAAAGCGCCTTGTTGAGCAAGCAGCAATGACTAGAAAGAGCCTATGGGCTAAAAATGGAGTTTTGTTAATTGCTGATGGTTGAAGTGATACACACAAGCAATCCATTCATGGTATGGTTGCTTATTCTCATGGGAAAATGTATTTCATATCTTCACGTGATGCATCAAAGATAAGAAAGTCGACAGATGTACTTGCAGCAGAGTGGGTTACAAGTATTGAGCTTATTGGCCCAAAGCATGTTGTGGGATTTGTTGTAGATGGAGAGCCCGCAAATAGGGCAACAGTTACTATTAACCATGGATATTATCCGCATTTCACAATTTCATATTGTATGGCTCATTGCTTCAATAACCTACTAAAGGATATTGATAACCTATCATGGATTGCACCTATCATAGAGCAAGGAGCTCAAATGGTTAGCTTTGTTTTGAATCACCAGTTTCTTTGCCATCAATTCTCTTTGCGGTTGAAGAAGACACTTTTAAAATACTCTAATACCAGATTTGCCTTTAACTTATTGATGCTAGACAGATTAAGAGAATGCAATGGTGCCTTGAGGCACCTATTTCTTAGTGATGAGTTCACCTTATCAGCATTGGCAGATACTCCTACAAGTATCTTACGCTTAGAGAAAGCAAATAACTCCACTTTTTGGGATGATATAAAGCAAATAGATGCTATGGTATCACCTATTGTGCATTTATTAAGGGTTATGAATGCTATGCAACCTTGCATTGGCAAGGTATATGAGGCTATGGATAGGCTGAATGAAAAGTTGCATGAGTTGGCACCAAATGATGAGCCATATAAGGAGATACACCATTTAGTTGTGACGAGATGAAACTCCTATAGCTCGTCAGGAGAACGACACTGAGGTTATGGATGCATGGAGACTTATATTGTCTCGTCTAGTGCCTAATCATGGCACTAGACAAAAGATCAAAGACCAGCTTTCATGTTATAGGACCTTTCGGGGTTCTTTTGGTTGTGGGGATGCACACGAGAATTGTTGTAAGATTGGGGCAGTTTTGTGGTGGGAGGACTATGGTTGAATGGTCTTGAGCTACAATAACTAGTCATTCATATTTTGAGTCAGTCAATTAGCTCCTCTTGTTTGGAGCAATTATGGAGTATATGCGCTCACATTGCTTCAAAGAAGAGGAACCATCTGGTGTGGAGAGGGCAAACGATCTAGTATTCATTAGTGCAAATTGAGAACGTTATGTAACAATATGACAACAAAGCCCGATCCCTTCACAGAGTCGAAGATGCAGCAAGAAGAGGAGACACATGCTAATGTTGAGGGAGATGTAGTAGCTTATGGTACACATGATGATGAGGCTGGCACTTCAGGAGTAGCTAGAGCAGCCTCAGATCATGATGATAATCTTTGATTTAGTTTGCTTATCATGAGTCCACTTGAATAGACAGCTTCAACCCTGTTGAATCCAAGTCTTGGAGCTTCCAATTTCTGGCACGCTTCTTGAGGCTGCTGCTAAACCCTAATTTCTGTTGTCTGCAAATTAGGATTTACAGCAGAGAAATCTGAAATTTCTCAACCTCCAATGATCTCAATGCTATAATCTTCGGAGCAGGGCTGTAGAAAGGATGGGAGATGAGAGAGAATGCTGAGGAGAGAGAAAATTCAGACTTCATGAATAACTGAAGAAAATCTGTTATTTACTGTTGCTGCCTTGTCTCAACATCTTGTAGATGTAAAGAACTAAAGAAAATCAGTCATTTACTACTACTACCCTATCTCAGCAACCTGTAGATGCTATCCCCTGCTGTTGATTGGTTTTCTCCTATCCCTAGCTGCCTCAAAAGGTCCTCCAATGGCTGCAAATCAAAGCACCAGCAACTCCTCCCCCTCTCTTGCAAGCTCAATACACTAAAATGCCTCTCTCTAGCCTCTAAAGACGTTTTTCAATCTTACATGAGCATTTTTTACAAGTGGCAACCTTTCCAAATGGTTTTTTCAGTATTATCCATAATTAAATATGAATTTTCAGACTTTAAATCTTAAAAATTAATCTAATAATTATTTCGGTGCCTTGAAAAATAATCTGACTGATCAATAATTAAATTGGCTAGGCAACTTCCATTTCCGAGTGTCTCTACACCATCTTTGACCATCAAATTGGTGTTTAGTACCATTAAACGCCACTACCCTAGTGTCACCAACTGACACTTATGGCCAAATGAATGACCTACGCTAACAACTAGCACTAGATACCACCAAGTACCTGTACGGCATAACTTATAGCAACTTTTGCCTTTGACATCCTGTGATTTCCTTGGATCTCGAGCTTGTAAATTTACTCTAACCCCATTTACGCCTCACATATGCAACATTCACTTAACCATGTGATTAAAAATTAATCCACATGTTAAGTGAGGTTTCAAAAATACATGTCCTCATGACAATAGACAATGGCACTAACTGAAATGACAAAAAATACAATGACATTGCATTCAAAATGATAGGCAAGTACAATGCTTTATAGTTTTTTGGGTAGATAGCACTTTCCACCATTGTGCTTATGGGATTCAGCCCCTTCTCCTGGATTGCTTGCATTTCCCTTCGCCCAACTGCTCCATACAAAGAGGCTACATTGGGTGGGTGTCATTGCCTAATTTCTCAACAAAGGTTACAACTTGTTGCCCTTGTTCAAGCTATGTTTTGGTGCTCCCTCTGCTGGCCAATGTGCACATTGCTAATACACTACTATCCACTGCATTCCAAAGCAATAGCTTTAAAGTATAGTAGTTTCCTTTAGATTCCATCTTCTTGTTGCTCTTCACCAAAGAATTTCAGCATGTTCAGGACCCGCGTCATGCAGTGATCCAATCGATCAAGGAGAGAAGGTTGGGCTGCTCTTCTAGTGCCACATGCTGCTGGTTAGCAATGAGAGTGTGGCTGTCTACTACATTGCATCTTAGTCTCATCTTATTTTATCAGCAATCTTGTTAAACATTTCATCTTCATACTTTGTTTTCAGAGAAGAGAATAATTCTATTAATAAATCCCCTTGGGACAACATATCTCAACACAAAGTACAAAATTAGCCATGTAACGGACTCCCAAAAAACCAATATACAACAAAAGTAAGTATTATATGGCCTAAATGAATATCAATAAGGACATCTATAATGCCAAACCATGTGTGGCTGACAAAGAAAGAAAGTGTCAAAATCCCCAATCCTAAGAACCTCATAGTCTCCAAGTCACCATGTAGCCTTTCCTACCTCCTGTGGAAAGTGTGGATATGTTCAATAAATCTATTGGATGTGTTATGTCTCTTGACATCCAAATGGGCGCTAGTATCATTGCTCACGGTGGTTACGAAGTGACTTAGTGCAAATGCACTAAGGACACTTCGGGGTTAGGGCAGTTGAGCCCTATTTATAGGACTTAAGGCCCTATTGTATTTTTCATTGTGTGATCACCACTCTTGGACTCCTGGCCCATTGGCCAATACATCCATACACCAGGATGGTGTCAGCCTGTTTGGTTGTATGGCTGGGAGGTCCCTTTCATGGTGAGTTTGGCTTGCATCATGTCTTGTGTGCAGGTTGGATCCTAGGGCGACGTTTTAGGATGGCTATATCTATAGACCAAATAATGATGCTAGCTATCAGCTCCCATTTGTGACAATGCTCCTAAGTCTCTCTGGCATGGCAATCTTGCCCAAGAGCCAACCAAAGATGAGATAGGAATAGCTATCTTGTACATCCTTGCATCGAGACGTTAGTGGGCCTCTGTCCATGATCCAAGCAAGGTGTAAGGGCCACAAAAGGAGTCGTTCCTCCACAACTAGCTACAAGTCTCCTTCATACGGGCATGTAAAGGAGCATAGTGCAATATTTTTTATTCAATTTCCAATAAGGTGCAGACTCCAAGCATTATGATTCTTCATTATGACAATGTTTTACCTTGGCTCCTAATTGAGCTGCAAGGGTCTTAAAAGACTGCTTGAGACCTATGTGAATTCAGCGGCAAGATTCAACACAAACTATCAATTGAATTTTCAATCTCTTTGCATGTCAATTAGCTTCAAGCTCTTTTAACACCATTTATGATGAAAAACCTCCATTCTACAAGACCGAAAACATATATGGAAAGTAATTTATGCATGCCATGACGAATGAATGTGATAAATACAAAACAACCATAACCATACCTTGAGCAAGTCAATTTCCTCCTTCGTTGGACAATTTTTTATTAAATTCTCCACTTGATCGATATCTAACATAGAGCCATCCAAAGCCAATACAGCACTCTGAGAAGAAAACAAACACACAACAGAATTAATCTCCACCATCTATCCTACAAAGACATTTAAACTCATGCAATTTAACAAAAATCTAATCCTGCTCAGATATCTCTAACAAGCAGACAAATCTATAGAAAAACGTTGAATCAAAAATCATGGCAGTCTAGACCTAGGAATTGTGGAATGCCAGTGCTGGCTATACTTGCAGGAAGAGGACCACAAAGCCTAGATGCAGTCTGAAGAAGATGGAGTCAGGCGTCTTGTTTAATAAACCAAACTAGCAGGAGTTTTAGTCAACCTGGCTGCTAGGTTCAGCATGTTCCAATCTGCTGAGCTCCGGTCCAACTGCCACACTATCCCTTACCTGGTTTGCCCAGCTGTCCAATTGCATGTCCGCTGCTGTTAGACTGCCTGTCTGCATGCTCTTCCTATGTCTGCCTCAATGATGCTGGTAACCCGTGAGAATTAAAAGCAGACAGGCTGATACCAGCATCTGCCACATCATCAGATCTGATGCTGGTCAACAGTAATAGAAACATGGGACAAGGGAGGGGGGCAGGGCACAAGCAACATTCCAGACTCAAGGAACGGGGACAGGGGGTTGGACAGCATACAGAAAACATATAAAAATTGTGGTAAATAATTATCCTCAGAAATCATACCCTGTTTAAGATCATACAAAAAGGGACACTTTGAACTATGGGGTGATGTGAAGTGTGGGTGTGGGTGGGTTGGTGGGGTATAGGTGCCATCCACAAGGGAACAGGTCCCTTTCCCTATCCCTAGCCGTCCCCTTGTCAAGGACAGTGTTGGGAATAAAGGGCCACCTTGCCTTTTATATGTGCATGGGTGTGAATGCACCCTTAGCACTTGTACTTTTATATATCTATCTCAAAAACCTAAAAGAGGTACACTCCATTGTACCCACACATTGTGCATCTCTCTTACTCTACTACTCTCTATTGCTGCTCACGTTTTTCTCTCTATCTACCACCACCATCACTGACCGTTGCATCACAGCTGCATATGGCTCACTTCAAACTGGTATTAGAGCATCGATTATCGTGAGCACGCTTCCCGGAGTTCATTTGAGCTGTGTTAGCTTATCCCATGTGAAGAAAACAGTAGGTCGTCCACATTTCAGGTCAGAGGCAGCATGCGCAGGTCAGGCGCAGCTGTCTCGGGCAGTCCACAGGTCAGGCGTGACCTGTTTCAAGCGGGCAACAGATATTTCTGTCAGCGCAGGTCAGGTGACAGCTTTCGGGTCATGTTTCAGTCAGTTCAGCAGTCAGGCCACAGCTTCCAGGTCAATGCCGGTTACGCACGGCTATTTGGCAGTCAGGCGATAGTTTCTAGGTCAGTGCAGGTCACGCGCAGCTGCTTGGAAATTCAAGTTTTTTTTCCTGGTAAAAAATCACGTTTTTTTCAAAGGTTCATCCTTTTGGTAAATTTTGCAGCCTGTCACGCACTGCTCAGAACAGATTGAAGAATCTCAGAGATTGTGCATGCATTTACTCCCAGAATTTGGGGCTTCTGATGTATGTATGCTCGGAGATTTTACTTCGCTGAGTAAAATTTGCGAAATTTGCATACATTCAGGTCTCAGAAATTGGGATTTTTCATGTGTTTGTGGAAATTGCACAATGACAAGTACAATTTCTTGAAATCTTGACACATTGGACCTCGGCAATTTGGGGCTTTTGCGAAATTTGCAAAATTTGTGTCAAATTTAGCCTTGAAATGCACTTGCAATACAATTTCTATGCAAATTGAGCACATTGACCCTAGGCAAATTTGGGGCTTTTGCAAAATTTGCAAGATTTGTGTCAAATTTGGTCTTGAAATGCACTTGTGGTACAATTTCTGTGCAAATTGAGCACATTGGACCCTGGGCAAATTTGGGGCTTTTGCAAAATTGGCTTGTGGAATCTACTCGGGAGTTATGTTTGATGCAATTTGAGTAGTTAGAGTAGAGAAATTTTGGGGCTTTTGACTGTGTGGGTCAAATTTGTGCCCGCAGATGCATTTGGAGCAGAAATTGCAGCTAAAATTTGGGCCTTTCTCATGGAATCTGATGTATTAGCCCATGCAACAACTACAATTACTTGTGGTGTGCTGTGGCACACATTTTGTAACTCTGAAATTTGATTTTCAGATCTGAAATTTCTGCAATCGCCTGGTTTTTCATTGCTGCTTGGTACTTATCTTGTACCTTGGTCATTTGTGTGACAATTGGGCTTGTATTTTTTGACTTTTGAGTCAATTTTTGGACTGTAAATCATGGCTGGCAGCAATGATAGCAGCAATCTTTTGCACATCAAGAAGCTTGAGGGTGCACACAACTTTGCTATATGGCAGAAGCAATGCTATAATGTCTTGGTGCAAAAGAAACAGGTGAAGCCAATAAAGATAGAAGGGGTAAAACCAACAACCGTGGATCAAGATGAGTGGGACGACTTAGATGAGCTTGCATGCTCTACCATAGAGCTTTCAATGTCAAACACTCTGCTATTTAACATAGAGAAATTGAATTCTCCTTATGATATGTGGCAAAGACTTAAGGAGTTATACACTCAGAAAAGTGCAACAAGTAAGGTTTATTGGTTGAAGAAATTGATGGACCTTCAATAAAGGAAGGTACATCCATGTCTGTACACTTGAATGAGTTTAACTCTATTTTCAGCCAGCTAGTTGCTTTGACGTTCAACATTGATGGAGAGTTCAAGGCAACATTTTTGCTATGCACTTTGCCTGTAAGGTGGGATACTTTTAGGACAACAATGAGTAACTCCAATGCTATACTGTTATATTCAGATGTGGAGAGCTCTTTCCTCATGGAAGAGCTAAATAGGTAAAATATAGCCAAGTGTGTCTCTGTGGCATGGCCGGTTGGGATACATGAGTCAAACTGGAATGAAAGCACTTTCTTGTTTGGGTTATTTGCCATGTTTGAGGCATGTTGATTTTAACCATTGTGATCATTGTAAATTTGGTAAGCATGCTCAAACATCACATAAAAAGTCTCTTTCATTAAAGTCTTTACTCTTAGAGTTGGTACATTTAGATATATGTGAGATGTCGGGGTTATCTCTAGGGGAAAAGAAATATTTTATCACGTTTGTTGATTATGCCACATGCAAAGTATGGGTTTATCCAATCCGTTGTAAAGACGAGGCCTTAGATAAGTTTTAAAATTTCCTAGCACTTGCTGAAAATATGACCAACAAGACATTAAAGTGTCTTTGCTCTGACATTGGTGGGGAATATATTTCAAAAGCCTTCTAAGCTTTTTGTGATAGCAAAGGGATAAAGAGGGAGCTTGCTGTCCCTCATAATCTGCCTCAAAATAGTGTTGCAAAGCGTATGAATAGGACTATTCAGGAAAAGGTCCATACCATGCTATCTCGTGCTACATTACCCCATGGATTTTAGGCAGAGATTGTTATGGCAGCCATACACTTGATAAATCAATCACCAAATAGGTCTTTGGGAGGGAGAGTCCCTTAAGAAGTGTGGCCGGGCAAGCCACCTTCGTATACACACTTGAGAGTGTTTGGCTGCGAGGCATTTGTGCACATACACAAGGAACAACGCAGCAAATTGAAGCCAAAGTCCTGCAAATGCATTTTCCTAGGATATGGTGATGAGGGTGAAATGGGGTATAGATTATGGGATCCCACGAAAAGGAAATTTGTACGCAACAATGACATTATCTTCCGGAAGATCACATGCATAAACAACCCGAAAAGACTGAGAAAGTCAAGAAGGTTGTGTTCCGAGAAGAGATACCTGTAGGACAACAAAGAGTGCATGTTGTACAGCAGCAAATACCTGCAACAAATGACCCTATAAATGCAGTGAATGATGTTGAAATTGATCAACAAGAAGTTGCCCATGATATACCACAGTTTCAGCAAGAAAATGTGCCATTAGAACATTTTCTTGTTGAACTATTTGAATAGCAAGTTGTTAATGCAAATTTGAAGAATGAACAGCCAGCAAACACTAATCATTGATCTGTAGATCAACCAAAATTACAAAATTGCTGGATAGGTCTGTTCCTGGTACAAATTATGTTGTTGATTATGTCATGTTGCCAGAATGCACTGAACCATCATGCTTCAAGGAAACAATGGATAGAGAGGATAACAGGATGTGGTATACAGCTATGTTGTCAAAGATAGAATCTCTAAAGAAGAATGGCACTGGGATTTGATGCATTTGCCCGAGGGGCAAAAAGTCCTACCATGCAAATGGGTTTACAAGCCAAAGGTCACATATGGAGGCAATGGTACGACAATTACTTTCCACCACCTCCATATTAACACACTACAAAATCTTGGATACATACTCCTACTGTGAGAGATAAAGAAGACCTTTCGATCTGCCCCTGAGTATACGCATGCCATCAATGTGATTTGCCTCACCAAGATCCTTCATGTCAAAACTGCTGTGTAGGTTCTGCTTCAATGTGTCCAAAGCATAAATATCCCTACCGGCAATCAGCATGTCTTTCACATACAAAACCAACATAATAAGGCTGCCATCTATTGCCTTCTTGGTATATAAGCAGTGATCCACTTGGCTTCTTTTGAATCCTTGAGATTGCATGAATGTATTGAACTTACGATACCAATCAGGCGGTGTCTATTTCAGCCCATACAAGCTTTTGTTGAGTTTACATATCATCTTTTTCGATCTATCCCCAAGTATACAAATGCCATGAATGTGATTTGCCTCACCAAGATCCTTCATGTCACAACTACCGTGTAGGTTCTACTTCAATGTGTCAAAGCAGCAATATCCCTACCGACAATCAGCATGTCATCCACATACCAAACCAACATAATAAGGCTACCATCTGTTGCCTTCTTGGTATACAAGCAATGATCCACTTGACTTCTTTTGAATCCTTGAGATTGCACAAATGCATTGAACTTATGATACCAATCACGCGGTGCCTATTTCAGCCCATACAAGCTTTTGTTGAGTTTACATATCATCTTTTCCTTCCACTTAGTACAGAGGACAGCCCTACATCTAATGATGAAAAGGTTGAAATGGCCAAGATTCCGCATGCTTCAGCTATGGGTAGCTTGATGTATGCTATGGTTGCTACCCATCCTGACATAGCATTTGCAATAGAAGTGGTGAGCAAGTACATGGCACATCCTGGCAAAAAGCATTGGGAAGCAATGAAAGGTATCATGAGATATCTTAAGGGCACAAAGGATTTGTGCATTTGCTTTGGAAAGTAGGAGGCATCTGTCATTGGCTTTACGGATACAAACTATATTGGTTCTCTTGACTGCAAAAAGTCTACTTCAAGATATGTATACACCTTCACAAGGGGAGCAGTTTCCTGGATCTCCAAGCTACAGAAGTGTGTTGCATTGTCTACTATAGAGGCAAAGTATGCAGCCGCCACTAAGACATGCAAGGAGACTTTATGGCTTTCACATCTAGTGGAAGAGCTTGGCATTACCGAGATCCCTATCCTCCATTGTGATAGTCAAAGTGCTATCATGCTAGCATAGAGCCTCATCTTTCATGCAAAGACGAAGCGTATACAAGTGAAGTATCACTTTATCAAGGATGTACTTGACAGCAAAAGCATTGAGCTTGTCAAGGTACATACAAATGATAAGTCTGCATATCTTCTCACGAAGGGTCTTCCAGTAGAGCAGTTTGCTCATTGCCGACAAATGATAGAAGTTGGATAGTATATGTATTTCAGTCATGTACATGCTTACACTTAGCTGATTATTTTTCTCAACATTAAAAAACACTGCCTTTGGGTGGAAAGCTATTGGGAATAAAGGGCTACCATGCCTTTTATATGTACACGGGTGTGAATGCACCCTTAGCACTTGTACTTTTATATATCTATCTCAAAAACCTAAAAGATGTACACTCTATTATACCCACACATCGTGCATCTCTCTCACTCTACTACTCTCTGTTGTTGCTCACGTTTTTCTCTCTATCTACCATCGCCATCACTGACCATTGCATCTCAATTGCGTATTGCTCACTTCAGACAACATAGAGAATATTCCCCCGATTGCGGATGTGACACTAAGGCATTTTCTTTTTAGCTCACCATTCCAATGTCCAAAGTGCATGTGTCACCAAATGGTGATACTTTTTGTAATTGTTTTTCTTATTTACTTATATAAATATTTTATTTTTCTTTTCTTTAGTTGTTGCTGTTGCTTCTTACGCCCAAAGTTCTCTTGGATTAAGCCGAGATCTTTGGACCCCAGAATCTGTTCGCGTCATTATCTTCGTTTTTGCAGGAGGATTGATTCTTTGGTCTGTGCCGAGGTCAAAGTTTACACCGATCGTGGAGAATTTTAGACCGGAAGGTTTAAACGAGAAATTTGTTACATGTATGCCATGTGGCACAAATTCCCGAGAGAGAGAGAGAGAGAGAGAGAGAGAGAGAGGATTGCCACCTTCCGCCTGTGCCTGCCTGCTCGCCTGACGAGTGCCGTCTTCCGCGTGTGCCTACCTCCTCGCCTGACGACTGCCGTCTTCCGCCTGTGGTCGCAGAGCAAGCCGCTTCGTTCCGCCCTGCCGTTGCTTGATCCGCCACGTCGACGCCTGAAGACGGCACGCCGTTCGTCTGCACAAACAGGAGTCCCGTTGCAGTCCAGTTGCTGCAGCCAGGTGGTTCCCTGATTTTGCAGACTTCTCTGTGTCAGCGTGCGCGGCTGCCGCAGCCACATTTACGCCTCCCCCGTGTTTCTCCGGTTACCCGACACCCCGGGTCATCTGCGCGTGTCTGCCCGGTTCTACATTGTAGTCCTGTTGCTACAGCCGAGTGGTGCACCCCCTGATCTGTACACAGAGGGAGAGAGAGAGAGAGAGAGAGAGCGACGCCTGAACGAGTGCACGCCTGTTCGCCTGTGGTCCCCTGCTTTTCGTCCGCGGGCAGCGCTAAGGAAGCAGTATGGCTGGCCTGGATATGGATTTTCTAGACCGGACGGTGGCAGCCCTTGGCCCTGATTCCGATACAGAGGAGCCGGAGGATATGGTGCCCTGCACGGAGGAGATGCCTCCGGGTTCTGAACTGCTGCCTGCGGGCAAACGCTCCAAGCATACTTCTGACGAGCCAATGGGTCCTCATGAACGTTCCTATGCGCAGGTTGCCTCTGATCCGGTGGATTCGCAGGAGATTGACTGGGAGCATTTGCTGGACTTTGCCAATACTCTGCTTGGCGATTATGTCCAGCACAACACTGAAACTTTTTCTGACGCGGGAACTGATGATGTGCTGGAAGCCACGGTGGACCCGAAATCAGTCTTGCGGTCCTTCTCGGTGTTTTATGACCGTGCAGTTATACTTTTCTTCACTGGCAGGATCCCAGTGCTTTCACATATTCGCCAGTGGATGTACCATTTATTGCAAGGGGAGTGTGTCGAGGAGATCTTCCTTGGACCTCGCGGCTTTTATGAGGTGCTGTTGAAATCGGAAACACATCGAGCTGAGCTCCTGTCCAAGCTGCCATTATTCTTTGATCGCCGCTTGGTCCATGTTGTACCCTGGCGCCCTATGGGCGATTTCCAGCGTCTGCTTCAACGAGAATGCCCGGTATGGGTGGAAGTGGAAAATTGTCCGGCGGTTTATTGGCCATTGTTGAAGGATGCAATGGCCGTTGTGGGAACAGTGTTGGTGCCCCCAAGCCTCAGGGCTATGAATCGAAATCGTTTATGCATGTTATGGGACACAGCCAGGAAAAGGCCTACGTGGCTTCGCCTCAATTGTTCTAGTATGCATCCTTTGCATTTTCGCTTAAAATGGGGCAACTTTGCAGGCCACTGCTTTTCATGTGGTAAATTGGGGCATTTCATGGCCGAATGCCCTGAAAGGCAACCGTCTTCCGAGGATGCGCCGGTTGTGCTGCCTAAGGATAACATGGTGCTTGATGCCCCGACACAGGAGGCCCTTCAGCCACCAAATGTCGTGGATAAAGGCAAACAGCAAGTCCTAGGTTTGGATTCTCGTAGCACTGATTGGATTGAGGCACGTCAAAAAAAAGGTAAAAAGCTGGATGCAGGCCGGGCGGATCCTGGGCCTAATACTTCACAGGATTCCGTGCGCACGTATATGCGCCGGAAAGAAATGTTCACTTCACAGCCGGCTGCGCGTACTATGGCCCCGTCTGGCCCCCGTAATCAGTCTACAAAGAAAGCCTATATAGACGGCTCCAAGGGCCCACCTGCTAAGCTGGCGTTTGATACAAAAGGTAATGTCATTACACCCTGGGATCGGCATTATCCCCGCCCCACTCCCAAGGCAGTGGATGTTCCTTCTACCTCTAAAGCAGGTCGCCAGAATTCGTTTGCAGAGTTGACTGATTTTCTGGATGAGGGCGTCCTAGATGCTCTCGCGGAAAAGGTGAAAGCGAGGCAACAGGCGCCTCGTTCCTGACTCCCTTGTTTGAAGATATATGAAGATAGCCACGTGGAATGTGCGAGGCATTTTCTCTCGCCATAAGCAACATGCCATGTGGACTGTCTTGCATGAGAACCAGTGGGATGTATTGTGTGCAGTTGAGCACAAAAGTCACGCTGAAGCAGGGAAAATTGTGGATTGTCACGGCTTCCGTCTGTTTTATGCAGGGACACATGCTACGTACTATTCGGGCGTGCTGATGATTGTCCATGAGAAATACCAGCCTGTTCTTGTCAAAAATGATGTGCAGGGCCGCTTTCTGGTCATCGAAGTCTTATTTGAAGGAGAGATTTTATGGTTGCTGGGCCTCTATGCTCCGAATGATCCCGCATCCCGACGGGATCTCTGGTCCACTTTGCAGGGCTCCATGTCACTTGGCCAAAGGGGGTTTTAGATGGGAGATTTCAATATGTGTGTTGACTCTTCTCAGCCCACTTCAGGACATTCGGTAATGGATACGCCGGAAAGCCGGGTGTGGAATTCTTTTGCTTTGCGCGTGCTTAAGCAAGATCTTTGGTCGTGGCTTCACCCTTCTTTTTCAGGCTTTACTTTTCATTCCGCACAATATGCAACTACTTGGTCGCGGTTGGACCGAATGTATATCATGCAAGGGAATGATTTTCTGCCCGAGATGTTGGAAATGAAGGTCTTGCAGCAATATGCGTTGTCGGACCATTTCCCCCTCCAGCTTGAGATGCGGGCACAATCTATTGCACCTTTTATGCAGTTGCTGGATAGGCTTCCTTTACGTTTCAACTCCTCTTATTTAAAGCATCCCATTTTTCAGGGCTATATGCAGCAATTGATTGAGAGGTTCTTATTGGACTTCGCCTCTGACGGCCTGGCTGCATTTGCCCGGCTGCTCTCTAATGTGCAGCGGATTGCTCACCAGTATGGGATTCATCATGCCTCTCTTTGCCGGCGACGTCAACATGCAGCAGAGGACTTACTGGCTTTGGTCCGTTCCTTGCTCGTGGATTCCCCAGATGATGATTTTCTACTGTCACTGGAAAGGCGTTTGGCCCATCTTATTCAAGTCTTTCAGTTGAAATCTTATCAACAGGCCAAGCTGCATAACTTGACTAACACATTGCAAGATAGTGCCTGCCAGTCTCATAAGTTCTTTCGCGCCTTACATGCTTCTCCGGCTTGCGAAAATATGACTCGACTCCAGGATTCGGAAGGTCGCATGGTCACTGATCCGCAGACCATTGTCACTATGTGCAGAAATTATTTTATGGAACTTCTTGGTTCTTCTCCCTCGCCTTCTAGCCAGGTTATGCATGCTCTCTCGGTCTTCTATCATCTGGTCCGCCAGCAGGTTCCACTTGATATGCAAGCCACTTTGGAGGCGGATATTTGCGAGGAGGAGGTTATGGATGTTTTGTTGCACCTGCCGAAGGATAAAAGTCCTGGTTAGGATGGTCTCACTAATGAATTCTTTGAGAACTCGGCCACGCAGTTGGTAAAGCCATTTGCGGTCATGTGTCAGCATGTTTGGGAAACAGGGGTCATTGCCTTCCTCATGGAAACAAGGCCTTATCAAACTGATTCCCAAGGTCCCTTCGCCGTCAAAGCTGCAACATTGGAGACCAATTTCTTTGATGGGCTCGATGTATAAAATCTTCTCCAAAGTGCTGGCGAATCGGCTTCACAAGCACCTTCCAGCTATTGTGCATCCTCTCCAATACGGTTTCATTAAGGGCCGCAACATTCTGCATAATATCTTGAATGTGCAAATGGCTATTGACTATGCGCGGCACTCCAGTCAGGAAGTGGTATTGGTTCAATTGGACTTGGAAAAGGCGTTTGACTATGTGGACTGGTCTTTCATTGCAGATCTCATGTCTGCTATGGGCTTTGGTACCCGGATGTCCCGATTGATCTACACCATTAGTGCTACGGCTTCTTCAAGAGTTATGGTCAATGGTGGGGTTACAGAGCCATTTGTCCTTGCACGCTCGGTCAGACAGGGTTGCCCTTTGAGTCCTCTCTTCTTTGCCCTGGCAACTCACCCGGTCCTTTCAATGTTATCCTCAATGGCGGCTTCTGCTCAGCTGGTAGGATTGTCTCTTCCTTTGGGCAGCACTTCATTAGCCAATCTTTGGCTGATGACACCTTTATGATTTTGCGGGCAGACAGGGACAACATTCGAAAGGCATTAGATGTTTGGACGCTCTTTGGTCAGGCCTCTGGTCTTCGCATCAATGCCTTTAAGTCGGCCATTCTCAGTTGCACGGAGCCTGATTTATAGTCATTAGGCTGGCAGGGCCAGGTGGTTTCCCGTGGATCCATTGTCAGGCATCTTGGATACCCGTTGGGAGTGGATGTACGGCCAAAGGACCTACTGGAGTGGATTTCACAAAAACTGGCGGCGAAGTTTATGTATTGGAAGTCGCAAGCGTGGCCTTTCCATGTGCGCCTTAAAGTGGCTCAGATAATTATGCTACCAATGTTAACTTATTTCTTGCCATTGCTGCCGTGGACGCCTACTACTTTGAAGGCTCTCACTCATCCCATTTGTTTCATGCTATGGAAGAAGGATTCCCTGCAGGCAGGCATTTCATGGATTTCATGGTCACATACATGCACCCCTAAACGCATGGGTGGTGGCGCTATTTTGGATGCAGAAACTCATATGTTGGCTCTTCGTTGGTCTCTTTTTCGTGCTATGTGTGTGGATCATCACCCGTGGACCATCATAGCCCGTTATTTTCTTGAGGACGGCGGGCTACGCCATGGTAACACACGGCTTCGGGCCTCCTGGTGGCATGTCCTTAATGCTGACTCTCGATTTTCCAGTCCCTCTTCTTCTTTGTTACTGCACTTGGTCGGCTCTTGGAAAGTGGTGCTCCAAAAGGCCCATTGGCATCCAGTAGGGAACCGCTTGCAGACTAACTCCTTTCAGCTGGAATTGTTGGCAGTATCCAGATTACTTTCATGGGAAGACAAACATCAGCTCAGACCGAGATTTAACCGCATGGCCCGTTTAGGTGTGACGTCGATTGCAGATGCTACCCTTGCCACTCGCAATGTCCTCGCATCGTTTCGGACTGCTAGGAGACTCTTCAAGATCCCGCGCGGATACCGTGGTTTATGGGAAAAGCTTTTGTTGGAGCTTCAGGGTAGGCAACCCTTTCCTGCCCTTCGTCCTTGGCAGGACTGGGACCTTGCAGGCAGGTTGAGTCTGGAAAAGGCCTCTACTAATCAAGTGTATCATCTTCTCATTCAAGATCACCATTGGCTGGGTCTGAAAGCTAATACTGTTTGGGGACTGCGGAAATCGATGTCATGGTGGCAGGCGACGCTGATGGAAGGCTGGCGGAATAAGGTACCTTTCAAATGCAAAGTCTTTCTTTGGCGGGTAATGATTGGTGGTTTTCCTCTTGCCTCGGCCCTTTCCAAGCGTCGAATCTCGAATGGCAATTGTTTCTTCTGTACCACTACTGCGGAATCGGCCCGACATCATTTTCTTTCTTGCCCGCTCGCCAAGAATATCTGGTTACTCTTGTCGCAAATCTGGCGCGCGGTGGTGGGGTCCTCACTAACTCCTTTCGATTGGGTTTTTGTGCGCCCAAAGTACCCCACACCGCCACAGTTACATATGCAGATCTTATTTCGCTTTTTCAGATACTGGGGATGCTGGCACATTTGGACAACGCGCAATGATTTTCTCTTTGATTCGGCCTCTAATGTACCGAGACATATTGCCAAGCTTAAAGGGCTCTTGCATTGGCAACTAGATCTCATTCGACACTCCGACTTGCTCCCTCGGGAGGATTTGCATCCCTGGCATATGGCAATTACCTCTGGGTCGTTGCCATGATTGGTGTAACCTTTTTAGTACATTAGTACGGGGATTTCCCACACGTTGGCCTAGGGCCCTCGTGTCTCTTGTAATCATGTAATCATGTAATCTTGTACCTTTTTTCGTAATTAATACAATTACCTTTTACGGAAAAAAAAGAGAGAGAGAGAGAGCATTTTTTAAAAAACGTAATTGGCATGAGGGGAAGATCTGAGAGTGAAGTTTTAAGAACCTGAGGGCAGATTGCTGCAAGTATATCAGCTATGGAGAGTACTTCTTCGTCTCTGACTCATGTACGCAGGTAGAGCTTACTCCCTCTGGTCAACTCTCTCTCTATTCTCAAAGGAAATGCTCGGCATGATGGGCTAATTCCATCGAATGTACAATTCTGTGTTTTCTTTGCAATTCTGCTGAGGCAAGAGCCTCACTATCCAGGTTCAGGAGTAGCTGATAGCTTCTCCAATGCAAGAACTAAAAAAAGTGATGACCATGCAACACAAGAATAGGGTTTTTCAGCTCTGATTTGGTGCTGTTTGTGGGATTGTTTTACAGTTGGAATGATGCCAAGGTAAAAGTGATATTGTTCTGGATATGCTAGAGGGTAAAAACTGTAAATACAAAGTTCTGCAGATTGCAATTTTGCACATGAATCATTGAGTTATGATCACAGAAAGTGTTTTCCTAAAAGGGATGTTGTTCTGGATATGCTGGACAGTAAAAACAGTAAATACAGAATTCTACAGACTGCAATTCTGCACATGAATCATTGAGTTATGGTCACAAAAAGTGTTTTGCTAAAAGGCATGTTGTTCTGGATATGCTAGACAGTAGAAACAATAAATACACAGTTTTGCAGATTGCAATTCTGCACATGAATTATTGAGTTATGGTCTCAAAAAATGCTTTCCTAAAAAGGGTGTTGTTTTGGACATGCTGTACTATCCTTATGCAGCTGGGATTTACTCAGAAAAGAGCCAACTGTTCACAGGTTATGTATTTTGGAACATTTCATCTTTGTAACTTTCTACCTTTTAATTGATAAAAAAATACCGAGAGGGGCGCCGGCCTTCCGAGCCAATCTGGTGTAGAGCAAGGGAGTGAGGTATGTGTGTGTGTGTGTGTGTGAAAAGACCAGGTATTAATTTAAGGAACTACTGCTTTATGTGAGTCATAGACCGGTTTCAGCATGAACCCTATACTATGGGCTATCCCCATCTACATAGCCTTGATAATATCAAGGGATATAATATTTTTTCCAACCTACACAACCTCAACTTCATCACTTTATAAAGCTTTGCTGGTAATGACAACTGAAACATTGGGATTCATCTAGATTCTATACTAATGCACCAAGATTTGTTCTAATTCCAAAAGTCCTCATAAAACTCGAACTTTGGTACATCCTAGGGAACAATGGAAGCAAGGCTGTAGTACTCCAAAGCAAAACAACATGAACAGTTTTACATCTTTGGACATCCAAGATGGTATCACAAGATTGATCACAGGTATGGGTCACTTTCTTACTAGGTGCGAACACACCCATAGGCTAGGGATGTTAAGAAGTCTTATAAAAAGGCTTGAGGGGCTCATTTGTGCCATATCTTATGTGATTCAATTGAACTCCAAGCCCATAGGCAATCACATAAACACGTCGAGATTATGCCGCCTATTGGCATGCAACATCAACACTCGTGGTGTGGGCATGGCTTCTTGTGATACTGGTCCCACACTCAAGAGTGAGCTTGTTTGCTCTATGGCTGTTTCGCACTCCCCTATGTTATGATATTGGTCCCACACTCAAGGGTGGTGTGGGGATGGCCTATTGTGATACTGGTCCCACACTCAAGGGTGAGCCTGTTTGCTCTATGGCTGATTCGCACTCCCCTATGTTTCATACAACTTGAGTCAAGCTTGTGTGTGTCTTATGCTATGTTTTGGTCATTGGAAGAGAGCAATGTGTGCCATCTTAGAGCTACCACTCTTCTTGGGTTTGGTGCAAAGGTCACATACACAATACACACAATCCACAAAAAGAGTGTGCACGCAATGGAACATTATCGCTGAATAGTAAGTGGAAGCAAAAGCGTGCAATCTCTAGCATACTAAAGAAACACCCCCAAATAGGCTGAACTCTTCCTAGCATGAACATAAAAAGTGCTCATGTGTAAGAGATTGTTCACACAAGAACCACCAAGGGGAATATGGTTAGTGTAGCAAAACCCCCCAAAATAAATGATGTAAATGTATTTTGGGTATGGCAAATCAATCGCCAAATGGTAGTAAACCTAAAGCCTTGTGAACAACTTCAAAATTTTCTCTCTAAAAAGCCTTGATAAACACATCTGCCAACGTTGACCTATGTAGGGAATAAACCAAGTCGATCTCTCCAAGATGAAGCCTTGCCTTGATATAGCGACAATGCACCTCAATGTGCTTTGTGCAAGCATAAAGAAGATTGGAATCCTAACAACTGCCATAATGCTATGACTACCGTTGTAGTTAGGAGTGGGTGACTTTTGTTCCCCATAAAGATCATCCAACAAGCATCTAAGCCATGCACATTCCAATGTAGTTGTGAAGCTGCCATAAATTCAGGTTCACAATTGCATATGGCCACCATTATCCATTCCTTGTTGAGCCAAGAAATACAAGAATCCCCAAGCATAAAACAATTCACACTAGTGGACACTCTAGTTTTGTAACACCCAACCCATTCATTATCTATAAAGGCATGCAAGTGAGGCTGAGACCCGTGTGTATAGAAGAGGCCCAGTTCCTTTCAGATATCTAAAGACACATTTGGCTGCTTGCCAATGCTTTGTGCTAGGGTTGTGCATAAAGCATAACAATGGTGAGATGCCATATTGAATATCCAACCATATATCACACAACTATAACAATGGTGAGATACCAGATTGAATATCCAACCATATATCACACAACTATAATAAGCATCCAGCGGCTTGTTGATAAATACAGATCTTGCCCCAACAAATGTGGAGATGAGCTAATAATCTTCCATCTTAAAACATTGAAAAGACTATAATGGGAAATTGCTCATGATCCAAAGTGAATATGGTGCTCATGGGGTTCCCTACACAATGAGAAGCATAGAAGAATGCTACACAATGCAAATAAGAATGCTCATGCAGCAAGGTACCACTTGGGAAGTATTCCTCGTGGAGAATTTGTTCACTTGCCCAAGCACCGTTTTACAAAGATTATGTGAATTTCAAGCAAGGAAAAGGGGAAGATACACAAGAAAGAGATGTCAATGTCAAAGATGAGAAGATAGTGTTGAAACCTATGGGTACGAAATGAAGGATAGGAACCCCCTCTCAACCAGAGATATCAAGGCCAAAGGGAGATAAGGAGCCTAATGTCTACCTTTGTGTGGTGCCAAGAATCATGTGAAGTAGAATGAAGAAGAAGCATCCTAGCACAGCTTGCACAAGTCACATTCCCAATAACAAAGTATCAAGGCTACAAAGAGGCATGCACCTATGGATAGGTAACACGTGCAACTGAAAAAGAAAACGAACTTGGAGCAAAATTAGAAGGTTCTAATCCTATTCTACTTGACAGTGATGGAATTGAACCTAATATGAATAATGCAAGTGCAGAATCTAATCTTATCCTAAGCTATTAAAAACAAAAAAATTAAGATCTAAATTATTATGAGAAGTGGGAGTAATTGGAGGAAATTGTGATCGATTAGTACCAGCGATATGCTCAAATGAAGTAGAAGAATGTAACAAGTAAAACTAATGACATTCATCTGCCTCTAGCGCCTCCCTGTTAGACAATAACATATTGATACCAATCATGGCTCCATGGTAGCTTACAATCGGATCCTACACAACAAGAGTAAGAGAGAAGGGTTTCAATTCATATGAATCAAAAGGATTATATGAACCCTTTGGGTGCTGTTGTCCCAGCCCCAAAGAACTCCTGCCACCTATGTTGTGACCTGCAGCTGCTGCATTCACTGCTGCAACCCAGCCACATCTGCTGCCACCAATGCTGCTACCATACTCTAGTGCTTCGGTCTTGCCCTTCGCGGACTCCTACCACTTACATTTTGACCTACAGCATATGTATGGCAGCCAGAAACACAGTAGCTGTAGGAGCAAACAACAGTTGTCTAGCCTCCTAGAGCTGCCACCCTTGCTGTCTACGACTCCGCTCAGCCTGCCATAACTGCCCTCTAACATCCTATCTTGATGACCAGCTCATCATCATCATCCTCCTCTACATCAATTGGCCCTTGGCTATGTGGAGATATGCTAAGTTTTGCCAAAAAAACACTAAGTGTAATACCATGATTGAAACACTCAAAACTTAAACACAAATGCAAAACAGAAAACAACCTGTTGCAGATGATGATGGCGTCACCAAGCTGGGGCAAAACGCAGCCTATAGGAGTTGCCAGGCTGAACTTTAAAGGTCAATAGCTAGAGATGACCACAGTAGTAGGCTGAAGGAGGCACTTGATGGATGGAAGCTAGGAAGAACTAGGGTAACCTACAAAACAAGCAATGAACTGAGTGCCTAGGCAACCTCCGATTTATAGATGTAGATCCTCCCAAAGTTTGAGTGTTTGCTTACCGAACACAAAAACTTCGGTAATATTTGAGTTTTGGGGCTATTTTAATGAGCTAATAAAGATTTAATGTGAAATGCATCTTTTTGAGCTTAACACGTTGTAGCATTCTTCACCCTCCATTCCAGTCCTTTGGATTAACACATATATTGGTGATTTGCTGCACTCAGGATTCTTACACTCTGGCACTCTCCCTCAGTCCCCCGCTCCCACATGAGACAATGGTTGTTGGACAATCCCAGCTCCTTGAGCTCCCTCTTTTGTATCTTCTTCATCATTCATCTCATTAAGGCATTCATTCATCAACTTCTTCTCCTTTGATGTTTTGCATTCTTGTTTGAGTTCACCACATGTTAGCCATGTTTGTACATTCTCAATGTTTTCTCTGCAAACCCTAGTGTATGTTCATATCTATGTCCCAACAAACATCATATCAATGCCAACAAATCCAGCTTCGGGAAACCCCTATCCAACAAGACCCATGCTGCAACATCTCCAGTCATCTATCATCTTCACAACTTGGTTCCCAACCACTTATGTGTGCTTCTCCAAAGACGATACATATGGACCAAAGCCCTCAATTGTTGCTTTCAAATGGTGCCAACTCTTGGTTGTGATCTAGAATGTAACAATGCCACAACCACATGTGTATCACTATCTTGATCACTACTGTCACTTACTTGAATTGACAAATTTGTGGAGAACTCTTGCCCTGTTGCTTCCAGTGGAGGACATTCATGATCCTTGTGACCCTTTGCTTCTCTTAAACCATATGTTATCCTCCTACAGATTCTTGAAGATGAAGAATCTAAAGTCCCTCTATTTGCCACATCAAGATAGGGAACTATCAACCTTCACCCACATGTAGACAAGCTTCCCATCTCACTTACCATTGAACTACAAGATGGTAAATTTCTTCACCATCGCCACTTGTTTCTTCTTAATAAGAGTGTCAAGCTAAAAAAGATGCATTACACATTCAATCTTCATTAGTTCATTAAAATGGTTTCGAAACTCAAAAATTACGAGAGTTCCTACCCCCCATAGGCAAACACCCAAACTTTGGAAGGATCAACATCTATAAATAGGAGGCTACCCAGCCCACTTGTTCCATCTCTGTTTTGTAGGTTCTAGTGAAACTAGCCTTCCTTCCGTGGATGGGTGGTAAATCCCTGATTACAACTTAATTACAGCAGTAAACAATAAATACAAATCTGAAAATACAAATTTACCTATTGATCTTGGACAATGCACACCCGATTGGCCCCAAAATTGGCGCCCCTTTTGGTATTTCTTTAGCTTTATTGAAGAAGAAGTTGATTTACAATGGGATTCTCCCAATCCCCTTCGCAATCCAAACTCCAGTAAGTAATCTGATTTGCCCCCTGATTCGGGCACTTAATTGGCCTTCACCCACTTCATAGACGATGGAAATGCCCCAAATTCAATGGCTGGCTAGTCCTCCACTTGGATTTAGCTAAAATTCACCTTCAGCCCTGAAAAATCCAAGTCTTGGAGCTTCCGATTTCTGACAAGCTTCCCGAGGCTGCTGCTAAACCCTAATTTCTGCTGTAAATTAGGGTTTCCAACAGAGAAATTTGCAATTTCTCAGCCTCCAAGGGTTCAAATGCTGAGATGTTCTGAGTAAGGCTGTGAAATGGCTAGGAGATGAGAAAGAAAGCTGTAGAGAGAGAAAATTCGGAGTTTTGTCGCGAAGAATGACTGAAAATCAGTCAAATGTAACTACAGCCCTGCCACAACAGCATTAAATGCTGTCGCCTACAATTGAGACATCCAA
Source organism: Lygodium microphyllum (assembly GCF_053477565.2). Lineage (NCBI taxonomy): Eukaryota > Viridiplantae > Streptophyta > Polypodiopsida > Schizaeales > Lygodiaceae > Lygodium > Lygodium microphyllum. The sequence goes on along the minus strand of NC_141156.1, from coordinate 52,935,184 downwards.
ATCAGCTATCACCTTGTACCTAGAAGCAATCACCCAGCTGTGGAGGTCCAAATATGCAATTGCCTCCTCAAAACTCACTCGTGGCTGGCCACAATGGCTGAAACTAGGCTGCCATGGCTGCTCACAGCTCTCCCACATTTGCAACAGCAAGAATGATCTCATTTTTCCTCTTCTTCAGCCTTTTACCAGCCTGTATGGGTAAGTTTGCCAAGTGGCAGCCTTCCTAAATGGTTATCCAACATTATCCATCATTAAATATTAATGTTCAGCATTTAATTACTAAAAATTTAATCTTATAATTATTTCAATACCCATAAAAATAATCTGACTGGCCAATAATTAAATTGGCTAGGCATCTTTCACTCCCGAGTCTCTCTGTGCCATCTTTGACCATTAGATCGATGTTAGGTACCAATAAACACCACATCTCTAGTGTCACCAACTAACACTTATGGCCAAAAGGATGACCTAGGCCAACAATTGACACCAGATACCACTAAGTACCTCTGCAACATAACTTATAACAACTTTTGCCTTTGACATCCCATGATTTTCTCGGGTCCCGGGCTCGTAAATTTACTCTAACCCCAATTGCACCTCACATATGCAACATTTACTTAATCATGTAATTAAAAATTAATCCACATGGTAAGTGAGATTTCAAAAATACATGTCCTCATGACATCTAGCCACCAGTCCTCTCTAAACAATGGTTGTCTATACTACCACAACTCTTGCCACATCTTCTCTAGCCCTTAACACCCTATCTACAACTGCATTTTCAGTCTCGCTCCTAACATCAACTACTGCACCTCTTCTACCACCTCTTATGTCTGCATTTATAGCCTCTTCTCTGTGAAGCAACAAGCTACAGCTACTTCTTCTCGTCCCAAACAAACTCCACTGCAAATCCTAGCATATCTTCAAAAGAAGGAAATTTCAAGGCCCATGAAACCTATAGGATATATGTCCCCTCCTCGCTTTCCCATTATCAGCACCAAGTGAAAGACATCAATCCCCCTTCTACAAGGTCAAGTGTATAAATGCTTGAAACTTATTATTTCAAGAAATGGAGTGAACAAATAGCTAAAGCTGAATATGACAACTATTCAAAAAAAATTTATAGCCATGGAAATATATATCGTAAAGTAATGGAAACAAGATTGAGGGTTGAAATTGTTCAATCCCCCCTCCCCGAAGGAATTTACTTGTGATCAACCCAAGTCCTTTATCAAAGAGCTCAATTACAATCAACCAGAGACTAAGGAGAAGTAGTTCTCACTTGTTGAGAAACCAAGCCATTCAATACATTTTCCCCTCCATTCCTATTTTGGTTTCCATTTACAGCCCCAAAAAAGGATTTTGGGCACCTCTTGAGAGAGTCGAGGCACCACTTGAGAGACTTCAATGGGCACCACTCAAGACAATTTGTGCCTATAAATCCTGCACTGACTCCACCCATTCATCATCCCACACATTCATTCCTTCCAACGTTTTGTCACTCTCTTATATCCTCTCCACTAATGCTCACACCCCACTTGGAGGACATTGCAATTTGTGGCCTCCATCTTCCCCTGCACCATGCACCCTATCTTCCACGCTTTCTTCACCCATCTAGTGACTATTTCCAACCTCTATACTGCAGCCTGTGCATCTTTCTGCTGTTTTACTCCTCCTGTTTTTTTGTTGCATTTTATAGCGGCGTTTTACTACTACCATTTTATTGTTGTACTTTACTAGAACACTTTACTATTGCATTCTATTGTTGTGTTTGACAACTCCCTCATCAAGTGGCCTTCCTCATCACCAAGAGCCATCATCCCAAGCTGTGTTTTGCTGTTTGGCAACTTCCTGGCACCGGATCCACCTCTAGCAAGCACCTGCTATTCTATCTATGCTGTGTTTTGCAGTTTCTGGTCCATCTAGGGTCATATCCCTTCATCTAGCAGGCCGCCCTATGATTCCTCATCCTCTAGAGATCTCATCCGTAGCTGGTGATCTCCTTCCTCAACTTCAACACCACCAAAGGACTATATTCTACTCCCTTGAAAACTATCCTTCATCTTCAATATTACCTTCTATACCCTACTGCCTGAAGAATTGTGTTTCACTCCCTCTACAGTGCAGGTTTTCTTCAGGTGATACCGCCTAATCAAACAAGATAGTGCAATCATCCTCAAAGCTTCAGCTTCGTTATATCTGCTCGGTTCACTTAACACGATTCAGTGATTCGTCATTCATCTTCTTCTTCTTCTCTGCTTTAATCTAAGTTTCTTCTTCTCTCAATGTTTACTCTACACACTCTGTGTTCCTCCCTACAAGCCCCATTGTCTCTCTAATATGGTATGAGTGCATCATATTCCATCTGTAACCAACCTTCCTCCTCGGATAGGACAGTAAATAACTTGATTAAGCACTATTTACAGCAATTAACAAATTCACAAAACTGAAATGCACACTTTATCATATAATCTTGGACATTGGACACCTTGTTGGCCCCAAAACTGGCACCCCTTTCAATATTTATTTAACTTAATTGAAAAAGAAGTTGATGTACAATGGGATTCTCCCAAACTCTTTCGGTATTCCAACTCCCCTTGCTGTCCACAATGGCTAGCAAGTCTTTAATCTGATTTGCCCCATTATTCGTGCAATCAATTGGCCTTCACCCACTTTGATGGAGATGGAAAATGCCCCAAATTCAATGGTTTGCTGGTCCCTCCACTTGAATAGGCTAAAAACAACTTCAACCCTCTTTTTTTTTGCAAGTAAAATGTGGCTGATTATATTACTCAAAAAACTGATTACAACAGAGTGCTCATGCTCAACAGACTAGCTGGAGCTGATGCAAAGTCACCAATACATCATGTATACAAGCCTCTCAAGGCGGTCTAGGAGGGGTGGGGGCAAGAAGCCGCCGGGGGGGGGGGGGGGGCGCGGCTGGGTTTACATCACGAATTTGGGCTGCCTGCCTACATCACGAAGAACGGACCCTAGCCGCCCCAAGTACGCATGAAGTGACCTCGGAGCTCCTGACGAGCCCTAGACTCGCCCTGCACCTGATCCCATCGGCCGCAGAGGGAGTGGATGATGGAGGTCCAGAGCTTTGCTAAGGTCGCATGTGCTGAGAGTCTCTCTCTGCCGAAAGCCTCCTCACACCGCGCCTTCCATATATGCCATCTAGTAAGACTCCCTATGATCTTCCATACCTCTGAGCAGTTTGTTGTGGGCTCCAGTACCTAGCGGATGGGTAGAGTTTCCAAACCGACCACTGTGTACGACCCTACCTCGATCATGAATATCGTGTCCTGCATCCCGACCTCATACAAAAGGTGATGGCCCTGGCTAACTGCCTGCCAACAGAAAGCTCCCCATGAGATACATCCATGGTTGGGGGCTATATGGCAAAGGATGCGGCATGCTCCTCTCCACACGAGCTGTGCCTCCTCACATGACCAAAGGCAGTGCTTTGGGGTTTCCAGACGCTACTGTGTGCAGCGCTTACAACCTCCCTCCTGCATCTCGGCAAACCAACTTCCCACCGCCAAGCCTCCATGTGCCACCAGCCATAAAAAGTATGACACCCTCCTCGGCCTTCAGCTATCCCATAGGTGGCGCCAGAAGGTCCGTCGAAAGGGCTCCGTAATGCTGTGCTCCGCCCAGTGCCTGCTGCATGGCGGCGCCCAGTCCATATCCTCCTACATCAGTACATTTCTGCCAATCCTGGCAATGTACTCTAGGAACCTGGGTGGCTTTTTCGTGACCGCAGAGGCTGGTCGTATCCACTCTCCTAGATTCCACTTCAGCTCATCAAGTGGTCTGCCCTCCTAGATCCAAAGGCGCCACTCCCTGAGCTCCTTCCAAAAAGCATAGGGATCCAGTCGACATGTCTTCCCTTAAAGGCCCACCACCCAAATCCTCCTCCACAAAAGGGTGGCAATCCCCTCATCCTGCTGCCCTCTGTCAAGGGCCAGACGTTCCCCTCCTGAACGGCGAAGAAAGTCCCCTGCAGGGCACCACCCACTCTACCTACCACCTGAAGGGGGATGCCTGCAAGTGAAAACCTAGCTGCCCATACCTCCTCGGGCTCTATCGGCTCTTGTATCGAGGGAGCAAGCCACTCCGGATGTATTGCTGCGTCTATCTCCCTTCCCCTCAACTCCACTCCTCTGGCAACCTAATACTCCCTGCAACACCTCCTTGTCCAACATCTTGTACACCTCTTGCCATGTCCTAATGGTACGAGCTGGGCCGGCCTCTCACCCAACCCACTGGATGTGGGTGCGCTCACCTATCTGTGCCCCTTCCCGATCTTTGACCGGGATGTTCTAGATCATCAACTGACGGTCTATTTCCTCCTGGCAGCCTCAAGGGCTTTGGATTAGGGCCTTGCGGAGGCCTTGCCACACACGGAGTAAGCTGCGAAGAAAAGGTGATCCGGGGGCCGATGTGAAGATCCATCTCAGGGACGGCCTCCACCCACCGCCAAGCCTTGGTCTACAGTCCTAAAGGCCCTCCTGCAATAAGACCTTCCAGGTTTGCCCGCCTGGTGTGAGACCACAGACAACTAGCTTGCCCAAGAGGGCCATATTCTGATACTCTAGGTTTATGATCCCAAGCCCTCCCTCTGACCTATGTCGTATGATGGTTGCCCACGCCACCTTGGCCCTGGAATCCCTGGAACCATCAGACCCTGACCAAAGGAAATTCCGCACTAGGCGGCGAAGCTGCACTACGCACAATGAGGAGAAGCACCAACACAAGGCGATGTACCAGGCTGTCACTAGGAGGACCTGGTTAACCACCAGGGCTCGTACAGCTAGTGAGAGGCGAGCCGTGCTCTAGTAGGTCAATTTCCTCCGAATAGAATCAAGGATAGGAAGAAACTGCTAGGCAGGAGTGATGTTGAGTCCCACCTGGAACCCTAGGTACCAGATGGTCTGCCCTCTGCTCACCCATCTAAATCCCAAGTGGACGTCCCACTCCGTGCTGGAGTTCGGGTCTGTGAGGAAACCAACCAACTTTCGCCAGTTGATTTTTGCTCCCGCAGCAAAGCAGAACACGTCAAGAGTCAACCTTACTCTCTCTAGCATCAACTCATCGTCCTCTATGTAGAGGGTTGTATCATCTGCATACTCCGAGTCTAACAACTCACTCTCCTCTCTCACTAGAAGTCGGAGGCCGCGTAATCCACTCACACGTGACCTGAGGAAGTGAGACATCACCTCTGCGAAGAGTAGGAACAGGTATGGGGCCAAGGGGCAGCCCTGTCAAACCGATCTCTCCAGCCGAAACTCCTCCCCTCGCCTTCCGCCTATGAGAACCCTGCTAGTGCCCGATCTATACAAGCCGAAGGCCCCACGAATCCAAGCTTGGGAGAATCCCAACCTCACCATGGTGCCCTCTAGGAAATCCCAGTCCACCCTGTCATAAGCTTTCTCGAAATCCAAGAGTAGTACTGTCAATTTCTGCCCACTGTGCTGAGCCCACTCTGTCACCTCAAAGAAGGTAAATACATTGTCTAGGATGCTCCTATCCTAGACAAAGCCTGTCTGTGAGTCATGGATGATATCTGGAAGCACGGAGCGTAGTCACCTACCAATCATCTTTGCCAGTGCCTTATAAGCCACTGACAATAGGGTAATCAGTCTCCACTGGGAGAGCTCCAACCAGTCTCCCCCTTTGGGAAGAAGATTGATAAGGCCTGCAGAGAGACTCCCTGGCATCTATCTTGAAGTGAAAATCTCCTGGAAGGCCATCAATAGGGGGTCCTTCACCACTTCCCAGTAGATAGTGAAGAAGGCCTTAGAGAGGCCATCCTCCCCGGGGCATTTCTACCCATCCTCTGTCTGGAAAGCCTACTCTAGTTCCTTCTCTGTGAAGGGGGCTAGGAGGGAGCGTCCCATCTCCTCTGTGACGAGGAACAGGATGTGATCCCATACCTGCTGTCTACATCTTTGTCCTCTAGCTAAAGCTGTCTCCTGCTGGAAAAGGAGCGTGTAATAGTCGGTAGCAATCTCCATCACCTCATCTGGGCTAGAACGGGTCCTCCCATACGGATCCCGAAGGCTGCATATCTGCTCTCCTGCGGTGTGGGGCTAGTGCACCTAGAAGAACTCCCTGCACATCGTGTCCCCCTTCCACGCCCAGAAGGCTGCTGAGGTTCGGAAGAGAACTCCGAGTGCCTATCCTCTAGGCTAGAAATGGCAGCTCACGCGCGCACCTCCTATGCATGGAGGGTGGGATCCCCTGGTGCCTCCTGCAATAAACTCTGCGTGGCTGCAAGGTCCCACCTGAGTGCTCTCTCCTCCCAGCACTATTGCTTGGTCTGTATGGCTGCCTCTTGGCAGACTTTGCTCCACTCGGCTAGGACCTCTGCAACCTCCTCTACTATTCTATCCCTCCTATCCCACTCTCTAGTCCAAATCTGAGGCAAACTCTGCTCCACCAGGCTTGGACCTCTGCAACCTCCTCTGCTATTCTATCCCTCCTGTCCCACTCTCTAGTCCAAATCTGCTATATCTGTCTCATCACCTCCTTCCTCCTATAGATTGAGTCAAGGATGTGACAGGATCGTGTGTCTAGGGCGGATACTGGGGGGTCAAGTATCAGGAGAACCAGGCAATGATCGGACAACATGGTGCCTGCCAACTGCTCAATCTGGTCTCCACGAGAGCCTCCCCACTCTCCCACACAAAACCTATCCAACCACTCCAACAGGACTCCACCTAGCCACCTGTATCCCCAAGAGAAGTCCAACGACCTCTCCCTCCTATGGAAGGCAGGATCTTTCGAAGTATCACGTGCTCCAACTGCAAGCAAAAAGACCTCCCATGCCTCCTACTCCTCCCTAGCCATGCCCTGGTAGTTTCTACCTCTGCCCTACTGGTCCTCCAAAGCCTCCAGGTTGTTGAAGTCTCCTCCAACGATCCAGGAGTCCACCTCTCAAAGTCCATCCGCGATCTCCACCCAGAACCTGCTGCGTGCCCTAACCTCCATAGGGGCATAGACATTGAGGACTCCAAGTCAGGAGTCTCCAATATCCAGTCTAATCCATAGAACCCTCCTGCCACTATCGTCCCGTGGTCTCGTACACAGGGGGTGAGACTCAGGCCAATAGAGGTGCATACACCTCCACTCCTGTCATGGGCACCTATGGCGTGCTCCCAGTAAGTCTGCGAGCTGCTCGAGAGTACCTTCCCTACCCGCTAGGCCTGGGTGGGGGTAAGTTTGTGCTCCTGTAGAAGTAGGATATCGATCCATCCGGCAAGGGCATGCTGCAGCTCCTGCAGAACAATCAACTTCCTGGAACCACGTGCCCCACTGTAGTGGAGACTGTTCACATTCCAAGATGCAAGGTGTAAGCTCATGGGGAAACCTGTGACTGACCGAACAAGCATCTGTTCGGTGTGGAAGCTACTAATGAGAAGGAGAAACTATGGGGCATGCAAGCACGTTTTGCCGCAGGTCTGGACGGCGAACTCCAATCCCCCATGGTGGCCCTTGGCCGGGACCATAGGGGTGATAGATGCTCGAGGTGGTACTATCAATGCATCTATCAACCATGTTGAGAATCGCGACTCTATACACTGGTAGAAACGGGCCGCCTGTGCTAGGGGCCACTCGATCACGTCCCTCGGAGCTCTCCACTGTGGAGGGGCTCGAAAGATAATGCTCAGCACCAACCCACCAGTTAATGTCCATCATGCAACCAGGCCACTGTTGTGCAAACAGTGCTAATCCTTCATCTCCCATCCACTGGGAGATGTGATCCGCCACCTGACTCTTTAACTGCTCCTCAATCTGTGTAGTCGTCCACTCCCCTGAGTAAGAGGACTGAAAAAAAAAAGGTGTAGTTTGGTCCATCCGGTGGTGCTAGTAGATAGACCTTGCCTCTCCTTGCCTTACGAACCACAAAGATCCCCACCTCTAGATGTAGTGGGAACTCTCCAAGCTCCACAACTTGCAGGTAGGACCATGGGCCACTACGGAAGAACACTTGTGGCAACAGTTGTGCATGTCTCGAGAAGGTGTGGCGGGTGGCAGGGGCGGATGAGCTGGTGGTTGTGTGGAAGGGGAAAGACTGTCGGTGCGCAGAGGAGGTAGGTGTGTGTGGCTCATCACCTCCTGTGGGAGGAGGGGGGGTGGGTCTGGGAGGGCTTACCTAACCCGAGTACGGATCAAGGGGGGTGCTCGGTAAGAGGGGGGGGGTGATCGAGGGATGGTGGAATGGATGGAGATGCATGGCAAAGGGGGGGCGGGGGGAACTATGGGAGCTCAGGCGAGGCATTTTATGGCGCGGGTGAAGGATGTGGGGGGTTGCGGTCCTGCCGGGTGGGACGGACAAGGCGGGGTTGTGGAGTGCTCTGCCAAGGGAACCTCACTCGCCTGCCTGCACCTTGCTAACGAGACTGGGTCTCAGGAGCTAGCTGCTCCCCCCCCCCTTAACCTCTCTCTCTATCGTATGTGGACCCGTGTGAAGCCGTCAGTGTCCACTTACGGGCCTATGGGCGGAGCCGCCTTGGCTCTGAAACGCGTACCAACTGCTACCTGATGCCCAAAGTCGTGGCAACGCAAACACTGCCCTGGTTGCCTAGTCACAATGACCTGCTGCCTAAAGGAGTGTCTGCCTGCCTCGATCTCTAGGAACTGTGGGATATTCTTGACCTCTTTCACTACCACCCGTATCTTTGGGACTCCTACTGCTATCACTACATCTGCGAAAGACGCGGGAAGGACAATGTCAAAGAGCCATTCAAAGTCTTCCATCAACTGGCGATACTCAATCGCCAGGCCGGGGAAAAGAAGGGCGACCGGGTGCCGAAGAAACCTGTTGTGGAGTGCAAACGCCTCCACAGTAAAGCCACTGTACCACGGGACTATATATATGATCCCCTTCGTGGACGCATATGGTAAACTAGCGAGTAACTCACGAGCTACGTCTGCTGAGCTGAGCCGGACCATGAAGATCCCTTGGCCCAATAGGACCGCCTCCACGATCTGCACTGTGCCGATGCGCAGTGTGGAGTAAAGCCAGTCCCGAAGTTGGGCCTTGGCTAGGAAATGTCCTACTACCTAACTATAAATCATTGTTTCCATTAGCTCCAACTCCTTAGCTCGCACGGCTAAGAGCTGCTCATCAGAGAGGACTACGCGCAAGGTATTTGACAGGGGGGGCACTCACTGAGTGCGCCGGCGTCTGACCATAGGTTTCCATTGTGCGTCCCTTCTGGGAGAACTTACCTATCACGTTGCTGTGCAATTGGAGGGGAGAGTTGTTGCAAGGCGAGGGAGGAATTGGAGAGGGGGAGAGGGAGGTGTTGTCGATAGCGAGGGGGGAGGGGAGGAAATTGTTGTTTTCGATGCCAGTGGTATGTCAGTCTAACAAGGGGCCAGGTCTCAAGGCAGGGCACCGTGCAGGGGGAGGTGGGGAAAGACAACGGGGGGAGGGGGCGGCGGCCAGAGGAGAGGAAAACAGGACTGGGGTGGGCGGGACAGGTGCAAGAGGAGGGGGAGGGAGAGGGGGGGGGCTCAAGCGGCACAAAAGCGCAGGCGGTGGCGCAAACGGGGGGGAAACGAACAAGCGTAGAATGGGTTAGTGGTAACGTGCCACAGGCAAGAGAGGGCCCTGGCAATGGCGATGTGGAGGAAACAACGGTGCTGGCGATGGCGATAGGGCGCTGGCGATGGCGATGAATCCGGCGAGAGGTGCCGCGACGATTAAACGGGGGGCGGGGATAGCGTGCGTGACGTGATGGGGGTTTGAGCTTGAAGAAACCACTTCAGCCTTCTTGAATCCAAGCTGTGGGGCTTTCAATTTCTGGCACGCTTCCTAAGGCTGCTGCTAAACCCTAATTTCTGCTGCATATTAGGGTTTACAGCAAAGAAATCTGAAATTTCTCAACCTCCGATGATCTCAATGCTGTAACCTTTAGAGCAAGGCTGTAGAAAGGCTGGGAGATGAGAAAGAATGGTGAGGAGAGAGAAAATTCAGACTTTCTTCACAAAGAACTAAAGAAGATCTATCATTTACTATTGCTATCTTGTCTCGACAGCTTGTAGATGTAAAGAACTGAAGAAAATCAGTCATTTACCGTTGCTGCCATATCTCAACAGCTTGTAGATGTTGTCACCTACTATTGATTGGTCTTCTCCTGTCCTTGGCTGCCTCAGAAAGTCCTTCAATGGTTACAAATCAAACCAGTAATATCTCCTCCCTCTCTCTTGCAAGCTGAATACACTAAAAATGCCTCTCTCCAATCTCTAAAGACATTTTTTAGACTTGCATAGGCATTTTTAACAAGTGGCAACCTTCCCAAATGCTTTTTCTAGTATTATCCATAATTAAATATTAATTTTCAGTCTTAAAATACTAAAAATTAATCTAACTATTATTTCAATGCCTTAAAAGATAATCTCACTAGCCGATAATTAAATTGGCTAGGCAACTTTCATTCCCGAGTGTCTCTGCACCATCTTTGACGATCAGATTAACGTTAGGTACCATTAAACACCACTTCCCTAGTGTCACCACCAACAACTAACACTTATCGCCAAATGAATGACCTAGGCCAACAACTAGCACCAGATACCACCAAGTACCTATGTGGTATAGCTTATAGCAACTTTTGCCTTTGATATCTCGTGATTTCCTCAGGTCCCGAGCTCGTAAATTTACTCTAACCCCAGTTACACCTCACATATGCAACATTTACTTAACCATGTGATTAAAAATTAATCCACATGTTAAGTGAGGTGTCAAAAATGCATGCCCTCATGACATCGTCACACTATTTTGACATGGTATCAAAGCATACATGTTATTTTGACATGGTTTAAAGCATACCTGTTATTTTGACATCACTCTCACAAGATCATGAGAAGATGTACATCCACACATACATCTCTTACTATGCAATAAAGACAATTGATTTATTTACAATATGAGAATAAAAAGAGGAAAAAATCAACCTTGCTCAATTGATGAACAACAATATATCAATATGGCTTGCTTTTTATTCTTGAAATAGAAGAAAAGTTTGAGAAGAAGAAACTATAATGATTTTACAGGCTCGATATCTTGTAAAACAATAACAAAAGAAGAGAGAATATGAAGGTATTCAAAGATGAGGAGTAGAGGATAATGATATAGATAGATGAGGCCAACTCTAGGCTATCTTCAATTGTTGTACAAGAGTTAACAACCAAGAAAGTCGATGTAGAAAGAGAAAAAACAAGCTCTCTTTATTGGGAAAAGGGGAAAGCTAGTACAAAAAGGAAAAGTGAAATAGCACAAGATAAGTGTCTAGCCATATGTTATGAGGTGTGACAAGTGGTAGGACACTTGGAAGCTTGTGTGACAAGTAAAACAAGTCGTCCTTGGAAAGGATGGTAAATCACTAATTGAACACTCGATTACAACAATCAACAAATAAACATAGATTGAAATGCACAATTTACCTTAATAATCTTGGACAACAAACACTCTATTGGCCCCAAAACTGATGCTCATTTCCATCGTTCTTTAATTTCAATTGCCAATGGATGTATTACAAACCAAGATTCCACAATCTCCTTGGCTGATCCAAAAGCCCCTTACTAATCCAACAATCAACAAATCAATTGGGCAATTTGCCCCTTGATTTTCACCAAGCCTTGCTCTAACTGGACCCCAATTGGCCAAATTTGCCCCAAATTTACAATGGATGGTTGGGCATCTCAAATCCCTGACAATAGACCAAATTGCACGTGTTGATTTCAATATACGATGCCATGTCCTTTTGGCACAAGTCCCGAGATGGCTACTAAATCCTCATTTCTGTAAAAATTTAGGGTTTATAGCCAAGAATCCTCTATTGTCCACCAAATTTGGCTAAGATTTACTAAAGATGGCTAAGAAATGCTAAGATCTCGTAAGAATGGTCAGAGAAGGTGAGAGAAAGGCAAGATGAGAGAGAAATCTGATTTTCTTTGCGAGAAAACCCTAAAACCTGCTTGCTGCCTACTTCAGCCTGCATTTAATGCAATCACCTATTACCAAGCACCTCCAAAATGCTGTCACCTAATCAACAATGCTATTGTAGACCCCCGGAAGCTATCTCCCTGCTTTTCCCTGCTGAAACCCCCAGATGGTTGTCTTCTATAGCGAATTGTTGTTCTTTGATTAGAAAATGGACTAGCAGCTCCCTCTCTCTCTCCCCCAAGTTGTAAACTAACCAAATGGCTAAGACCCAACCCTCCCAAAAACGTTTTATCAGTTTGCATAGGCATTTTTGCTAAGTGGCAGCCTTCTAAATCCATTTTTCAGCATTATCCAGCCATTTAATTAATTTTTGAAATTAAATAATCCCGATAATTAATTCCAGCCCTTCTGACCTTGCCCAAAATAAAATGTACCTATCCATAATGAAATTGGCTAGGCCATTTGCAACCTTTGAGTAGTCCCCAATCTTTGTTGATCCTTAGACTTGTATTAATTAATTAATGCTTGTCCCTAGTGTCATTATTGATACTTATTAGCCAAATAACTATCCTAGGATCAAAACTAACACTAACTCACCACCAAAATCCAGTTGACATAAGTTATCATAGCTTTTGCCTTTGACACCCACCATTGCATCCTCGAGGTCCTTGGCTTGTCACCATGAAATAACTGCCATGTGCTAAACAAGCTTGCACATTTGATTAATAAATCAAATGTTATCGGCAAGATTAAAGCATCTTAAAATTTCACATCCTCATGACAAACCTTCCACTTGAAATCCCTACAATCGTCCTCGATTGCATTGCATTGTGCCAAACAAAAAGCATACCACACTAGAATTTCCATAAGGCATCACAATCACAACATTGGCCACTATTGTCTAACCATGCCACATGCCCCAAATCTACTAAAAATTTCGAACTAGCAAAAACATGATATAAATCTAAAAAACTATCTAAAATTGTTACTAGAAATCCATTGGATGCATTTGTAACTCACATTTCTCAACTGTTCCGACTTCACAGCCACAGAAAAGCATGAACTCAACATAAACTATGCTTGAGAATATCAATGGCATTCACCAACATGCTGTTGTCCATAGAACTAACTGTAAACCATTGGAAACTAAGCATAAACTGATCATTCGCTAACCTGAGAATTGATCACAAACTATTGCAGATGTGATCCTAAACTCATTGCAAAAACTAATTAGCAATTAATGCAAAAATTGATGCACAATTGATCCCAAAGTGACCATAAATGGTTCTCAAAGTGATCAAAACAAAGCTGAAACTAATCAGAATTTGATCTCAAAACTGAGGCAAAAGCTCATGCCTAACTAATCATGAAATAATCCCAAACAAATGCAAAAGTATAGTCTCAAAGCCATGGTAACAACCATACTCATCTGCATACATCTCATAGTGACTAGTACACTGAATAGTGACCCCATGGCAAACATATTATCAACATAATACTGGAGGAGTGGAAGTGCTATCTACCCCTTGAGCGCCAAGCAATACTCCGAACCCCTGCTTTGCTAAACCTAACTAAGCCTGAACTAAAGTCCACTCTAACTGAAAGGCATCTGAGTAAGAACTGAGCATGGTCTGCCAAGTCATCCTCTTCCATCCATTTTGCATCCATTGGTAAGTGAATTCTAATCTTATCCATCTCCTCAACCTCGGGTTAAATTTCAGCAGATATATCCTATGGCACATCACCACGAAAAGGCCTCAACAAACTAACATAAAAAGCATTGTCTCAACTTCCGATACAACCTCTCTCTTCCTTTTATCTTTTTCAACCTTGCCTTTTCAAAACTCAACAATATATAACTACCCTCTACAAACCGCAAAGCACATCTATGGTGATCAATTGCCTTCTTTTGCTTTTCCTATATCTCTTAAGTGCATATTTTATCTTTGCATAGGCTGCATCCGAGTTTTCCACATAACGATCAGCTTCAAAGATCTTATCCTTAGTCTGCAAGATAGGCAGTACCTTCTTGCCACCCTCAACCACCTCAAATGGAGCTTTGCTACTGGAACTATGCACTATATTGTTATATGCAAACTCAACTAATAGCAAATAGTGCTTCCACTATGTATTGTGGTCTAAAATATAGCACCTAAAAAGATCCAACACTATGCAATTTGGTTTCTCAAACTAACCATTTGTCTGCAAATTGAACGCTGATGAGAATTTCACGATGATACACATATTCTCAAACAATCCCTTCTAAATTAAACTAGCCATCTGAGAGTCTCGATCGCTAACGATCGACTCCGGTATAGCATGATCCTTAAAGACGTGCTACAAAAACAATCGAGCTATATAATCAACCTCTATTTTCTTCCTCACCGGAATGAAATGGGCCCATTTGCTTGACCTTCAAATGATAATCCATATTCCATCATTCCCTAGAGGTATCCTACAAAGCTCAAAAACAAAATCCATTGCAATACTCTGCCAAGGACTATCTGATATAGGCAAGGGCTATATCAAGCCCCACATCTTTTGCCTATTATGCTTTACCTTTTGACATATGATGCATATCCTAACAAGCTGCTCTACATCATGCCTCAAAGTTGACCGATAAAAGAAATGTTGAACTATCTTGACTATGGCATCAATACCTCTTGTCTTGCTTACGGAGAAGCATGACTTTCAATGATAACTCTAGGCCTCAATTGCTTTGTGATACATAGTCATCCATGCATCATCAGAAACCCATCTCTAAGCACAAAGTGCTCATGCCTCTAGGCATTGCAAATTTGATCATAAACATTAGCAAAGTTTGAATCATTAGTATATTGCTCTTTCATGGCATCCAATTCAATAAGATAAACCATGCTAGCAGCTGAAATGTGTGCCTTACGTAACAACGCATCAGTCATCACATTATTTTTACCATCAATATGTACAATCTAAAAATGAAACATAGAGAGAAAATTCATCCATCTCATATGCTTCTCTGACAACTCTGTTTGCATCAGAAAGTACCTCAAAGTTTGGTGGTCTATTTGCACTGTAAAATCAATCCCCAACAAATAATGTTTCTAGCAGACGGTGCATAAATTACAACCAAGAGCTTTTTCTCATAGACCTACAAATTCTTCTCTACACCATGGAAAATTCCACTCTCATAAGCCACAACACGACCATCCTACATAAAAACAACCCCAATGCTTTTACCACATGCATCACACTAAACCACAAACAACTTCATTAGATCGAGTAAGATAAGCACAAGATCTGAGATCATCTTTTCCTTAAACTTTTCAAATGTTGAAATTTCCATTGCTATCCATCTAAATGGCACATTTTTCTTTTGTAAAGCATACAATGGAGATACAATTTCAAGAAACCCGCATACATACTTCCTATAGCAAGAACATAAATCCAAGAAATTGCGAATCTCATGTACATTTCTCAAAGGTGGCCATGATCGTATTACCTCAACCTTTGCAAGGTCCATGCAAATATCATCAACTGATACAATATGCCCCAAAAAGTGGATCTCGTGCAAAAATAATTCACTTTTCTTGTCATTGATAGCCAGCCTATGCTTACACAATTCATTTAACACAATGTCCAAGTGTCTTCTATTCCTATAGCAAGAACATAAATCCAAGAAATTGCGAATCTCATGTACATTTCTCAAAGGTGGCCATGATCGTATTACCTCAACCTTTGCAAGGTCCATGCAAATATCATCAACTGATACAATATGCCCCAAAAAGTGGATCTCGTGCAAAAATAATTCACTTTTCTTGTCATTGATAGCCAGCCTATGCTTACACAATTCATTTAACACAATGTCCAAGTGTCTTCTATGCTCTACCTCATTGTTTAAATAGACAATCATGTCATAAATACCCACAAATCCTTTATGTGGCCTGAAGATGTGATCCATCATCCAATTAAAAGTGGCAAGAGCATTCGTAATCCCAAAAGGCATGACAAGAAAGTCATATAATCCAAAAGATGTCCTGAAAGCTATCTTAGATGCATCCTCCAATCTAATGCATACTTGATGATATCCACTTTTCAAATCTATACTGCTAAATATAGCTGCCCCCTACAATCTATCCGTAACATCATTGATGCGAGGGATCAGAGACCAATTCTTTATCGTGATCTTGTTCAGAGCTCGATAATCAATGCACATACACCATGAACCATCATTTTTTCACACCAAAAGCACTATAGAACAAAAAGCAGATAAGCTAGGCAAAATCATCCTTCTTTCTAACAGCTCATTCACCTGACTCATAATCTCCTCCTTCTGGCTTGCACTGACTCTATAGGGTGGCTTATTAGGTTGGCTACTTCCAAGAATAAGATCCATGCTATGATCTTCAGGCCATTTGGGTGATAGCTACCTTGAAAGTGACTAAGAGAAGCAATCAGTATACATTTTCAAAAATAATATGCAATCCTTCTCTAACCTTGAGATGTTCCCAACATTCTCACTATCATTTTTATCCTTAGTAAAAACCAAATATGTTAAAAGATGATTTTTCATTACTTTAGAAATGGCAGAAGCACATACAAAGACAAATTCTCCTTTTAACTATACATCAAGTGTGAGTGTCTTTTCCTTATACTAAATAGTGATCTCTTTTACATGAGAATCAATCACTGCATGCATATAGTGACACCATGGCATTCCAAGCAATACATCACAACCCTCAAGTAGACCAATGAAGAACTCTTCACTGTCCACATATCTCTATATATGCAACCGAAGCTTTCCAATGAGCGGTATAACAAGCTTTGTATGGCCTTTATATACCATTCCAACTCCCCCCATGGGTCCCATCTCATCCTTTCTGATTCCTTGATGGCTTGCCATGTCTACACAGATGAAGTTGGCTTGTGCGCCATTATCAAAGAAAAACAATACATGCTACTCCCTATTTTTTTTCCATGCTCTATGCATAACTCAATAGCATCATCATTAGGTTGATCACTAACAACACCAAACACCAATCCCACTAATACTTCGGGCATCTCCCTAATTTTCTAATTTTTCAGCTTGCTGTCTATTGGGACAGTCCCTTGCAATGTGACCCTCCTATTCACAAATAAACCATTTATTTACAACCATCAATTCCCTACATTGTGCCAATGTTTTGGAGCCCTTTCTTTGTTGCTTTGGCCTCTTTTCAAGCTGATTTTCAGATTTGCCCCTTTTCTCAACCTTATAAACAACTTTTTGTTCGGCTTCTCCCCACTCTCTAAGAAGCCCGACGAACCTTCCCACGTAGCAAAGTATATGTTATACCAACAGTTTCTATGAGCTAAGACATGCTAGACACGGTGGATTTTATGCAAAAATCCATGATTTCTTTAGGCAACCACAAATATATTTTTCCACTTGCTCATGGAGGGGTATGGAGCAATAAGAAGTGATGGGCAGCAATGCATCCCAAAACTTCTTATTGTATTGCTCCAAAAGCTTGCATTCCTTGGCATCCAACTTATTCCAAGCTATCATGATGTCCATCTCAAAGATACTTGTCAATCAATTCGATGCAAACATTTGCTTAAATTGTACCCACGTGACAATGCTCTAACTTGTATCAAAAGAGTGGACCACCACTGCAATGCATTCCCCTTCAAGAAAGTGGTTATCTTTCAAATCTTTGAGAACTCCATGAAGTTTCCCCCTAAATAGGTTGCATCAAACTATTAAATGAAAGCTTTAGTCTATCTTGTGCACCACTAAAGAACTCAAACTTCACTGCTTTTCCACCCTCATCATAGTCTTTTATTACCCCTTTGGATATCGAGTTGTATACACTGGTCAGTGCAAAAAGGGTACATTTGCTGATTTTACATCAAACCAACACCAAACGGAGCATTTCCATTATCAACACTCATTCCTTAAGCCCCATAAGCATTCAAGGATGCAGATGCATTACCAAACATACTACTTTGTTTCCCAAGCATCAAGCCAATGCTGCCATACATAGGGTTTTGAAAATTTCCTACCATACTTCAATATATCGAGCCTTGCACACCATGCATTGGCTATTGCATACCATTGGGATTTGTGCCATACATCCTCGTATGCAATCCCTATCCAACCATAGCATGAAAAATCGTGCTACCACCAAAGTATCCTAGTTGCCCCATCATAGCGTGCATCCCCCCGGCTATCCAAAATCCATTGGATTGGCATTTCCATGATGGCATTGCATTTGCATTCCTTGCCCTGCAGTTACCAACTGTTCTGCTTCATTATCACCTTTGGAATCTTCAAGTGAAGGCTTTGGCATTACCTTCAATGCACCTTGCTGTCCTTCTTCAAAGCATTCAAAAATTGGGTGAACTAAGGATCCTTTGCCAATTCAGCAAAGAGATTTGATGTTGTCCTTGTCCAATTCTTGAATTGGTCATCAAATTCCTCTTTACTTTGCCAGTCATCAGTCTCATTATGCCTTGAAGGCCCTGTATCTTGCCCAATAGCAACATTTTCAGCTCGATGTCCATAGTTTGAGCCTTGTCCAAGATTAAGCACTGCATTTCCTTCTTTCCCATATGAGTGTCCATACTGAGAGGCATCATCACTACTTGATTCCATCTCATTGCATGAAGACATATTGCTGTAATTTCTCAGCTGAGAGTAAAAATCAGCACTAGCACAAAGCTTTGGCTTGCAATCAGGTGCCTCGAGCCCACCAAATCAAAGAATTGAGTAGTATCTCGACAATGGAACCATGAAACTAGCCTTTCTTCATGGAAAGGGTAGAAATTCCCTAATCAAGCACTTAATTACAACAATCAGCAAATAAACATAAATTGAAATGTACAATTTATCTTAATAATCTTGGATAGTAGACACCCTATGTAGTGGCAATCAACCGCCAAGACCCACGGACCGCTTATTGCTTCAAGCATTCCAAGCCGAGCACTAATGGCTATCTCTCATATAGTCGATGCACTATCCATCTCTATGGATGTAGTGAGCTTACCTCCATGCCCGATCGAGTTACCTCCTCTCCCGAGCACTCCGGTAGCTCCACGATCCAAGTGCAAGCTTCAAGCAAGCTCCACGCTCCAAGCTCCATTACTGCGAGCAAGACAAGACAAGACAAGAAGAGAGGAGAAGATGGAGAGCTTCTCCACCATGGTCCCTCACCCTCATACACTCACTTCCTCATACTCTCACACTCCCTCCCTCAAGCACAAGCTCAAGCAAGCAAGAATAAGAATAAGAAGAATATGAGAGCTACTTTTGGCCACACACAAGAATGAGCTTCTCATTCACTTTTCAACTTTATATACAAAACCCTAAATCCCTTTTGGGCGGTCATCCCCTTATCCCCTTTTTGACATGGCCGGCCATGGCCTAGGCCATTTTTCCCATTGTCCTCCTATCTTCCTAGCCTCCTTCCTATCGCCCATCTACCTTTACAATTTGCAAGGGTGAAAGCCCAACGCTCTTAAAATAAACCATGGTGCGCCTTGCGCTCTTTTACAAAAGTCTTGACTTGCACTTTTCGAGGACTTTCCTACACTTCTTGTGTTTCCAGATTCTTCTTTGGCGTGCCTTCGTCTTCCGTTTCACCTTTGCCTAGGCCTTGTCTTCTACTTTACATTTTCTGGATTTTCCACCTTGTTCGTTTAAGGGTTAACATTATCCCCCTCCTAGATGAGTGCCAGTTCCATGGCACTCACCGTTGTAGGTTGCAAGCTGTGGCATGCACCGAAGACGTGGGTGGAAGGAACGTATGTGGTTGCCTTGAAGGAGTTCTAGTGGTGGGGCGGATAAAGGTCGTTGAGGCCACTTTATTGGTGTGGTTGGCTGGTGGTAAGGTTGTTGGAGTTGGGGATAGGGCTGTTCGTTGTTGGGAATTGCACTGGTGGCTGCCACAGGTGGTGGTTTGTGGGAATTCTCCACAAGACGATTCTTTGGTGGGCTTGCATAATGGGAATGGACAAGAGTTCAGAGGTGAGTGTTAATGAAGAGCTGACGACACTTTCGTTGGAGTCTTCAATACCTACAATTGAAAACCTCGCAGATATGGTCTCTCCTTGGGGGTAGTGCTAGTCTTCTTATCGTACACAAAACGTAGCTTGATTAGTTTGGGAGACAGGTCGAACTCCCAGCGAGCTGAGAGAAATGTCCTACACTTGAGAACCCAAACTATGTATAGAATGTGGTTTAGATAGTATGTAAATGCTTATGCATATGTAAATATTACGTAGTTAGAAGACTGTTGATCTGGTGCCTCGTAGCAACGTATGGATGAAGCAAGGGTTCAATGAGATGAAACAAGTTGTCAATGTTGAGGAGAAGTACACACGAAGGTGTATGAGACATCATGTGTGCTTTGATAATACAATGTAGTATAATTGAGCTCATCGACACCCTAACTTTTGGTAGCTGGTGGCTACTTGTATTGCTCGACGAGTACGGTGTACTTTCCATGGTCTTTCGTGCATTGCTTACCACGAGCGATTGCAATGGTACTGAGGTGGAGTGCAAAAAAGGAATTGTGCAAATGAGTCAGGGTGACAGGTCTAACCATAGGCGAGACAAGCTCCCTAGGCATGTCCAGCCCTTGATGTGCCCTGAACAAGTGTGGGGGATGTATAAAGGGCTAGGGAACTAGGGACAGAGCCAACCGACCAAGGTCACTGAACATACCTAATTTGAGAACCCCTAGGTGTTGTGCTATGATTGTGAGTGCTTTTTTTCATTTTTCTTTCTTTGTTTCTTTCTTTCTTTTCTTTTTTTTTCTTTTTTTTTCCTTTTTTTTTAATACATGAATACAACCATTATAATACATTGAGGCTATCAACCTTTCATTTGGATTGGAAAATGTCGAGATTCAAAGGCTGTGAAAATGGATATTACAACGATAATTGTGTTACTAGCCTCGTTGCTAGGGGAACAGTTGTTGAGATAGGAAGATACACTTGAGATTTTGCAAAACCGCTTTATAACGTGTGTTGTCCGTACAATTGAGGTAACAACTGCCATGAGCCAAATGTAGAGTTTAACCCAGAAGAAGAGAGTAGCCAATGACTACGCTTTGGGCCATGCAATGTGGGTGGGCTGCAAGGGTGATTTTCACTTTCGGTAGTGAGGCTTGCGTCATGGCTCTTTGTGGGGTTGGTGATCTTGTGGTACCTTGGACATTGAACGCTTTCGTATAGAGACCTGTGTCATCGTGTATCCACTTCACAACTCGTGAGAGTACATGCAAGTCATACGTTTCAACTATAATGAACAGGTGCAACGCAAAGAGAGATCACTTATCTGAATCCCATAGTGTTGACTTAGATGCATATCACATGTACTTGATTATCTTTTTTTGTTAAAGGCGTGCAATATATTAAAAGTAGATATGGAAAGTTTGCACAATTGGAGAATCTGTCCCTTTCAACCATCTAACGACAAAAAGCCATGGCCAAATAGCACTTGGTAAGCATCTTATACAAAATAGGGGCTATTCTATTTGTATGAGGCAAGGTGAGTTCGGGTGACCAAGCGACTGGGGCATTGCCAGTGGAGGGGCTCCTATCAAGCCGGGCAGGGGAAATATCGATTGGGACCCAAATGGTGTAGTCCCTGGCCGCTATTGTATCAAGAATGCTCTGAAACAATTCAGCAAATTCATTCTTGATTTTAGCTTTCTTTTCTTCTTTTGAGCACCTGGTGCCCGAGCGTCTTGGGAGGGCCTACACGGCAGGAGTCACTACCCCCCAGGCGTTCCCTTGAGCCTTTCTCTTCCGGGCTTGGGGAATGTTCGGCCTACATCCTACGCGATATCGCTTTGGGCCTCATCTCAGCGCATACCTCTTTAGGGTGGGCACATAGCGTTCTGATGGCGGAGCTTGTGTCGTATGCTCCCTTCTACAAAGGAGAGCTTCTTTGTAGGCCAGCTGCACAGGATGCTCCATGTCGGATTACTGTGGAGGAACGTGCAAAATGTGAACCAAGGGTTGGGCCCTGAGGTAGGACAGAGCTATTCACATGGAAGGGATTAAACAATGGATTATCAAGCGCGTATGATGAGGAGGGGTGAGGTAAGGCATGCAATAGTTACTGTAGAGGGACAGCCCCTGTAATGGCATTCGTCCTACTTCAATTGTGGGGGGGATTCCGGCTAGTAGTAGCAGATCTTTGCTTGTGTCAAGTTGTGTGGACTGGTTGCGATGGAATGGAGCAGGGCTCATCCCTAGAAGCAGGGGACGGCACCCCGTCTACACCCTCAAAGATGTTGGCCAAGGCTTTCCATGGTGGCAATGAGGGCTGCATGCCCTCCACCTAGAGGCAGGAACGGTCACACGACTTCTAGACACGTGGTGAGAGGACCTAAGGCGCTCAACTTGTCAAACCCAAACTTTTCTTCCTGCGCTTTACTATCATTGCTTGTGTGTGTTGGTATTATCTATACACAGTCACAAAACTCATTGTTTATTTATGTACAAGTTATGCATCCATGTCACTTCGTGAGAATAAAAACCAATTGTAGAACTCGGGATTGTACTAGAGTGTGGCACATGCATCCAGTACTCACGACAACTTACTCAATAACAACAAATATTTTGCAACATCGAGTAGCATGGTACCTTGTCCTAGTCTACTCGCAACATGTAGCTCAACCGCAGTGAGGATCTTATCAACTAGAGGGTTTTCTTGGCTAGTTCTAGCTAAGTCCATACCCCGAATGGCAATCAGTACTCGAAGGAAGTTTGCGGCACATCGGTTCGGTCTCTTTGAGACCGCCATTTGGCCAATCACTCCTCTAAGACTGTCATAATCTAGGCTCCAAGTTCAGCCATTGTAGCACGGTTTTCAAACCAACATTTTTCAAACTGACTTTCACCTTCTATTTGTCGCTTTAGTTGCTCTATCTCTAAGAGATTTGGTTGGCAAAGCACATCGTTGAATGTCACAGTTAAGTGTAAGTCATCAGCTTCCTCATCAGAGATGAGTTACATACGTTTATGTAGGAGCTTGTCATAGTGCTCGTTAAGATATTCTTGCTCTTCCTAGGATAGAGGATATGGCAAGTATTCCTCAAGTTGCTCCCTAGGGAATGTGCCCATGTTTGCAAGGACATAGACACGTGTGAATATTTTGAGTTTAACATCAAACTCAGCCAAGCACTCTGTGGCACTTCTATGTTCTATGAAGGCTTGCTCGGTTGCTATCTCATGCAAGGTTCTCGAGGTTTCCCTAGACTTTAGTGTAGCTAGGAGCTCAGGCCTAGATAAGCAAGATAGGTCAATGCTAGGATTACTTATGTCCTCGGGGTTTTCATGTTTCTCCTGAGGCTTTGTTGCTATTGCATCATGGTTCTCCTGGGATGTGACTGGTATAGTTTTGTCACCCTGTTGTGACAGTGTTGTATCCACTCTTGATTAGTCAATGCGAATTCTGTTATCGGTGGATTGAGAGTTGCAAGCAACCGTTGATGGTAATGGTTGCTTTGACTTATCAGAACACATAAATGCGTCTGAGGTTTCACCGTTGTTAGGAGAGATGGCAATGGGTTCCTTGGCAAGTGGACTCGATGCTTTATTCCTCAGCTCTTTAACACCCTTGGTCTCAATCTTCTTGGCGTCTACAACCACTTGCAACTGCCGTTGTTGTTTTCCTTCTTTTCTCCTCCTTTTCTTAGGCAATCTAGGTGTATCCCTTGAAGACTCGGGATCCTAAACTAGGTTAGCCGTTGATGTGTTTGAATAGGCCTCAACATTCTCTTTCTCTAGTGTGTCCTCATGGGACATAGTCACAGCCTGCTGAACAACCTCGCTAGGTTGTGAGGATACAACTATCTCTCTTTTTGAAGAGTCTAGCTCTTCAGCTAATTCCCCTCCATTTGGCTCTTCATTTGATTGCATTGACAGTTGCTCTTGGTTGGGCATTTGCTCTAGACTCTTGTCCTTACCCATTGGAACATGCCTCCATTGCTTCTTATCAAAGCAGGTGTTGTATTTAGAGCTTTTTTTCTCTTGCTCTAGAGGTTTGGGTGACTCTAGTGTAGAACCAAGAGACGGTTTAGGGTTCTTATCATGTAGGCATGGACAGAACCAGCTGCAGAAGTCAGGGTTGTATTGATGGGAAGCATAGAGATCTAAGATTGCAGGGACTTGAGTGAGGCAAAAGACATATGCACTAATATCAAGTACCATGCTCCCTACTCCTAGCCTGCTAGCCACATGTAGATCTTCTTCTAGAAGTAGTTTATCGTACAAGGGACGTTTTTGGACAGTGGCAGAAAGCTGAACCTCATGGACCATTGCCAACATTCTTAATGAGATCGAGGCAATGTACGTGGGATCATGTATTGATATCCAAGGGGCTTTCCTTTGCTCAGCGAGTGTCATTAGTCGATGGCCAATTTTAGCTACCAAACCCTGATTGGAGTATCATTTCTATACAAAGTTGCCTTGTCCTTTCCCTTTTCGTTTGATTGCTTCGAGCTCTTCCTTGTTTGTCTTACATTGAGCAGTATAACGTGAGGGTATCAAGCACAATTCTCTAGCCATGGCCTTTGAGATGTCCTCTATGACTTCCTCAGCAACAGCTACATAGCAGGAGCAAACATGTTGTTGCTCGTCCCAAGTCAGGGGTTTGGCTATGAGCTTTGCGTGCTTTGGTATTGGCCCTCCAATGTCCCCATGGACGTACGCATGTGTGATGGCTGTCAGCTTGTGATCAAGCTTCATCAGGCACTTCATCTCTGGTTCATTGGTCAGATGATTGGCCAAATCTTCGAGAGATTTCTCCTCAGGCCTAGGCTTTAGGAGCCTCGGCAGCATTGGAGGTGTCAAGGATGTTGGTTGGGACACCTCTTTCGTAGGTGAATTGCTGTGACTACTGTGATTCTTGATTGGAAGAAGTAGCAGCTAGTTCAGTGGACTGGCTACTATTGGTAGACTGCGGTGTCAAGTCCTTAGGCAAATCGGAAGTGGTCGTGTCTTTTGTTGCCCTTTGAGCATTCACTTGTGCAGATCGAGCATCAATTAAGCTACTCACAATGGATTGCACAAGCATATCCTTAGGCTGAGAGCTAAGGGCGGTGTCATGTTCCACCTCTTGGACATTTGGAAGCTTAGATGGAGATAGTGATCGAGATTGAGCAATTGCGCTTGGCGACTGCTGTTGCGCTTCATGTGTCCGTTTAGGGGAAGAGGATGTAGAAGATTTGGGACTCCTAGGTGGACTTGGCACTGGCTAGAAGACTTGCGCAGTGGCTGTTAGATGATTCTACCATTTGCTTTGTTCAGCAATCAGCCTTATCATGATTCATGAGCAACATTGCGTCTATGGTGCTCATTATCCTCTTGGAAAGTCAAAGGCTCCTTGGGCACTAGTGGCTTTTGTACACACTCGACAATTACATCTGATATTTGCTTATTAAGCACGCTAGGCTGAGGATCTACCCTTCAAATAGTCCTATTTGATTTCTTGATTTCAATCATGAGGAGCTCGGTCACTCCAATGTTTTCGACTCGAGACTTGTTTTTTTGCTTAGATTTTCTCCTGCGCTTCTTCGCTCTTGATACGTCCTGGCCTTTAGCTGACATAGGTGGTTTAGCAAGGGATTTTAGTACCCAAATCCATCGGTTACTTACGTAATACCCTTGAGCACGTAGCAACTCTTTGAATATCCATCGCAGCGTTGTGCTAGCTCTCCATCAATACCTTCGTCTATAAGGCTTGGGCATCTTTTGTAGTCTTCTACAATATTTCCAAGTTCAAAGCATGTCCTTGGCATTGTCACTTGACCTTCTTGTTCCAAGCATGGCCTCGCTCACTGGTTCTCTCTGTTCAACATGCACTTCTATCAACTCTTTCAACAAGTCCTTGCTCTCGTTACTAGGCTTACCTAGCATGTCAGAATGTTCCTTGTCTTTCCCCCGAGGTTGGATGAGGTCACCCTTGCTAAAGGTTGTGATTATCCTCACACCCGGTAGTGTCAAGTATATCCTCTGTGCTACATAATCAGCCTCACACTTCGTCACCCTTTTGAAGAATCGTCCTAGGAGGGTTTTTTTTCCACAATTCGCATTATTTAGAGGAACATGGAATAGGATAGGCAAACTTTCTGTTTCAATAGTTACAAGGATTTTGCACTTCCCTATAAGTGCTTGTGGGTGTCCCCCGTAAGGACTAAGAGTTGCATTAGTCAGTGCGAGCTCTGGTTGGCCTAGTAGGGTCCATGCTCCATAGGTCAAGATATTAAAATCTACTCCTTCATCGATAAGAGCATCAACACTATGCTCTATTTTTGCGGTGAGTTTGACCCTAAGATAAGCAAGCAGTACTATGTCTTCATCTTCCGGATCTTGGCTTGTAAATTCAAGCCTTCTGATATATGCCCTTAAGTCCCTAACTACATGCCTAGATTTGGATTCTCTATTGATATCTTGGGTTGTCTGTGTAGTGTTGTTCAAGGTGCATCTATCATCAGGACTGTCATGTCTAGCCATCCTCGCAGTAGGTTAATGTTGTTGCATTTTGTTTTGACTAGATGCAGTCTCGACGCAACCTATACATGTTTTTGTGGTATGGTCTTTTTGCCCTTGTTGGCTGGATTGGCCCATTGAGGTCCTAGGGTTTCTGTTCTTTGTCCGAGTATGGGCTTTTGGTTGTTGTTTTGCAAGTAAGAATCTATGCTTGTGCAGAGCCCTTAATACACTAGGATCTAATTTGGAGAACCCGTCCCGACACGCATTTTCTTTCCAACCTACTTGGAAAAGGTGCAATCCCCCTCGGCCCATAGGGCCGGCACGCTAAATACCATGTGCGATTTGAAGGACCGTTCGTAGCCAAGTTTTAAACTACTTGCTCTAGATTTCAACCCAGTGATAGATCTATAATGTGCTTTCAACTCTATATGGTCTCTGGGTCTGTATTTTCTTGTTCCGGTTTGTTGGTCCGATTCCTAAAATCGGACTGCTGCCCGATTCTGGGTAGTCCGACTTTCAGAGTCAAACGGTCCACTCGACTGGATTGGGTCCGATTCCGAAGAGTAGTCCGATTGGTAGTTGGGTCCGAGTCCTACCGACTATAGAGTGATTCAATTGTGTGCGTATCCGACTGGACGGTTGGATATCCGATCGGTCGGTTAATCCAATTTTCGTACGTCCGATTCTGAGAAACAAACGTCCGATTTGAGAAGTGTTTGATTCCAGATGGTCCGATTTTGAAAATCGGAGCACGTATGTCCGATTGGACAAGGTTACTAGTCCGATTCTATGATTCAATCATTGCAATTGGATGGGTCGTCCAATCGGACAGGTTGTGTGTCCGATTATGGGTTGTCTAATTTTTGCAATCGGACGGGATGTCCGATCGGACTAGGTAGGTTTGTTTGAGTGGTTCAACTCTCGGAGTCGGACAGGTCATTCGAGCCGACTCTGGGAATCGGACACTATGGGGGCCGTTCGATTCCGCCGGCCGAAACGCGCGTTGATCACCTATTTGCCCAAAAAATCTAGGATAGATGTCACTAGTGGCTACTAGAACTTCCAGGAATCAAGAGGGGTGTGGGCCAAGGGCATTCCATACCTCAATCTCACTGAAAGTCTCGATACGCTCCGATTGATCTAGCGTAGATCTGGAACTACAAGCTCTCTCTCTCTCTCTCTCTCTCTCTCTCTCTCTCTCTCTCTCAAGCTCTCCTTAACCTTTCAAATGCAAAATCAGGTCTTCCTTGCCACCCCCTGCCTCTTATTGCCTTGCCTAGGTTTGCACTCACCTTAGTCTTCCTTGCCACCCCTGGCCTCTTATTGCCTTGCCCAGATTTGCACTCACCTTAGTCTTGCTCCTCTTACTAGCATTTAACCTAGGATTTCATTTTTTTGCCCTTCTTTTCCCTATTTCAGACTGTTATACAGCAACAAAAACCCTACTCTGTGCTCACACTGTTTTGCTCCTATCTTACCTAAATGTAAACAGAAATCATAAAGAGAATACCTACACTACTCCAACCTGCTTATCCAAATCTAAAAAACCAAAAGCTTACTTGCTAAGGAGATCAATACCTCTTCAAACTCCCTCGCTTCCTTCCTATCTACCTCAAGCACCGGTTCGGGGAAAACCCTACTTCAATGCTCAATGCGAAGCGCACAAGCGCTCAAGGCTTGAATCCGTTGGTCCCGGCAATGGAACCAAAATGTAGTGGCGATTAACCGCCAAGACCCACGGACCGCTTATTGCTTTAAGCGTTCCAAACCGAGCACTAATGGCTACCTCTCACATAGCTGATGCGCTATCCATCTCTACAGATGTAGTGAGCTTACCTCCATACCCGATCGAGTTACCTCCTCTCCCAAGCACTCCGGTAGCTCCACGATCCAAATGCAAGCTTCAAGCAAGCTCCATCCTCAAGCTCCACGCTTCAAGCTTCATTGTTGCGAGCAAGACAAGAGAAGAGAAGAGAAGAGAAGAGAAGAAGAGAGAAGAAGATGGAGAGCTTCTCCACCATGCTCTCTCACCCTCACACACTCACTCCCTCACACTCTCACACTCCCTCCCTCAAGCACAAGCTCAAGCAAGCAAGAACAAGAACAAGAAGAAGAAAAAAAAAAAGAGAACTACTTTTGGCCATACACAAGAATAAGCTTCTCATTCACTTTTCAACTTTATATACAAAACCCTAAATCCCTTTGAGGCGGTCATCCCCTTATCCCCTTTTTTACATGGGCGGCCGTAGCCTAGGCCATTTTTCCCATTGTCCTTCCATCTTCCTAGCTTCCTTCGTACCGCCCATCTACCTTTACAATTTGCACGGGTGAAAGCCCGACGCTCTTAAAACAAATTATGGTATGCCTTGCGCTCTTTTACAAAAGTATTGACTTGCACTTTTCTTGTGCGCATTTCTCCTTGATTTAGGACTTTCTTGCACTTCTTGTGTTTCCAGATTCTTCTTTGGCGTGCCATCTTCCGTTTCACCTTTGCCTAGGCCTTGTCTTATACTTTAGATTTTCCGGATTTTCCACCTTGTTCATTTGAGGGTTAACACCATGTTTGCCCCAAAACTGGTGCTCCTTTCAGTATTTCTTTAACTTCAACTGCGAATGAATGTATTACAAGGTGAGATTTCACGATCTCATTGGTTGATCTAAAAGGTCTTTACTAATCCAATAATCAATAAATAAATTGGGCAATTCGCCCCTTGATTTTCACCCAAGACTTGCTCTAACTAGACCCCAATTGGCCAAATGCTGCCCCAAATTTACAATGGATAGCAGGGTATTTGAAATCCCTGACAATAGAACAAATTGCAAGTGCTAATTTCAATGTATCATGATGTCTTATCCTCTTGGCACAAGTTCCAAGGTGATTGCTAAATCTAGGGTTCATAGCAAAGATCCCTCTGCTGTCTACCAAATTTGGCTGAGATCTGCTCAAAATGATTGAGAAATACTGAGATCTCCTGAGAATGGAATTGGATAAGATGAGAGAAAGCCAAGATGAGAGAGAAATCTGATTTTCTTCGCGAGAAAACCCTGAAATTTGCTTGTTACCTGCTCCACCCTACATTTAATGCAATCGCCTACTACTATGCACCTCCAAACTCTTGTCACCTGCTACTAGCCGTTGAAAGCTATCTCCTTGTTGAGGCCCTCAGATGGCTGCCTTTTGTACCAAATTGCTATTCTTTAATCAAAAAATGCACCACCAACTCCCTCTCTCTTCTAAGTTGTAAACTGGCCGAATGGCTAAGGCCCAGTCCCCAAAAACGTTTTTTCAATTTACATGGGAATTTTTGCCAAGCGGCAATCTTCTAAACCCATTTTAAAGCATTATCCAACCATTTAATTAATTTTTAAAATTAAATAACACTGAAAATTAATTCCGATCCTTTTAACCCTACCCAAAATTAAATGTGTCCATTCATAATTAAATTAGCTAGGCTATTTGCAACCTCGAGTAGTCCCCCCAACCTCTGTTGGTCCGTAGACTACTAGCATTAATTAATTGATTAATGCTAGTCCCTAGTGTCATCTTCTAAATTTTAGGAGTCGCCAAATTTAGCTTTTGGAGAGCTTCGTTATATAGGGTCACTAGTTCATGGTTTGTTTCTTTGATCATAAGCATCTAGTTTCACTTTCTAAAACCACTCATTATATGGGCTTCTAGTCAATGTAACTATCTAAGTATAAAAGTCTTAGTCATCTGAGCTTTCTGGTTGATCTGACCACCCATGACTAAACTTTTTATTTCTCTTGGGCATCTCATCAATGATGACCCAAGTATAATTATAGAGCATTCTGGCCATTGGCCACCCTTAGATAGAAAGATGAACATTTAATCATATTTTGAAACACTTATAATACAAATTGCCTTTCAAAGTACATGAGCATCAAATTAATTTGGAATCATTGAGCCAATATGTCTTGGTAACAATTGATATAGAAAAGGTTTGTTACACAAAGCAATACACCTCCATAGGTGTCACCTATCCTAACAACACAAGCTATATGACACTGCCATGCACAATAAACCATTTTACTATCATACAAAGAAGAAGAGAAAACAAAAATTTTCAAGTTCTCCAAACCTCAATCACTTCTTCTTGCCTCTGATATTAACTTTAAGACACTGATCTCCTAGGCGCACAACTCAGAATACCCAAGAGCAGAAAGGATCCTCTAATCGTAGATATATCACAGCACTAATATGAATATCTTCAAGGGAAAAGGCCACCAACAGCAAATCCACACAGCACTTGCACCCCAAGAGAAATCTGCAATCTTCATGCTCTAAATCTGCCTTGCTGCACTGTCCAGGACAGACATGATCAACCCTCACATAGCCACATACTCTCCTGCTCCACTCTTCTCAATCACATGATCAAGTGATCACTGATCGGGAACCAAAAGTGGCTCTAAATAGCCCAAAACTCTTGAAACAGATCAGAAAGTAGGCCAAACTTTTTAACTGATTGGAAAATCTGACAAATCACTAGCGTCCACTCTTTGACCATTAGAATGACAGTCCAGGGCCATTTTAAATGTCCAAAGCTTTGGCCAGTTATGTATCCATTTCTTAGAACACTTCTGACAAGGTTTAGGCTCATTCTATCACCTGAAATTGCCTATTTGCTGAGGAAAACACTGCCACATCACATGCACTACACTTGTAATACAATTTGTATTCTCCAAGAAAGGGGCCCAAAGTGGTTCTACAAGTCACCATAGGGGTGCCATGATTTGACATTTTCTACTTCAGACAGCCAAGTGAATGATTTCTTAATGAAGTAAGGTAAAAAGGTAGAAGTTGGTCAAAAGTATCATGGAAATGTATTTGAGAACTACACACATAAACAAGGAAGTAGCGTATTAATTTTTGTCCCAGATTACCTATTAATGATTTCTGATAGATGAGTCACAGTAATAAGGCATAACAATTCACATTAATAACTCCCTGTGATATGCAGTGATTAACTTAACTATTTTCAGCTGTCTTCTACAGCCTATGACACATGACGAAATATGGCTCCACACCATATTTTTAACAGATTTGCATCGAGCACAGTTAGTAAGGGCAATGCTGTTACCATGATATCTGGAAGCGGCATTTTCACTTTGGTCAGCACAATCTGACAATTATTGGCCCTTCGCATGTCAATCTACAAAAGACATAGAAGAATTTGTAATGTTATAGCTCCATATACATTAGGCCTGAAGAGAAAAACCAATTCTGCAAAATACCAGATGCACTTTCTCTGGCTTTGCACCAAGTGAAGCGCGACGGCCCCCTGGTCGTTCACCAGCACCTGCAGTAATGGCTGCCGGTACGGCTGCTGAGAAAAGGCTTTCCAGCTCTGACATGTCAATCTCAGGGCCCCTACTAGCAGAATCATTGCACTATCATAACTAAACATGAATATTCTCACCAACATAAGGAACTTAATTGAATGCGAACTCCAAACAAAAACGCTAGAAAATATACCTCAACTGATCATCCAGCCTCTGCGTCTCTGCCCAGAGACTACCCTGCACAGCCCTAGTCACTTTTACCCAATGCAATGGTTTTAGAGATGCTTTTTTTGGTGCTGTTAATGCAGAAGCTGATCCTGATGAGGATGGTAAAGGAGATCCTTTCAAATTTGCTGAAGGTGGGACTGGTGGACCAGTAGGAGGTTTTGGTACACCTGGAGGTGGCGGTGGTGGAGCACCTTTGGATGCTTTTGCCCCAGGGGGTGGAGGAGGTGCAGGGGGACCAGGGGGGCCTTTTGCCCCTGTGTTTTTGGTTCCTGGGGGTGGTGGAGGGGGGGGAGGACCTTTGGCTGATGGAGGTGGTGGAGGTGGAGGTGGAGCTTTGGAACCTGGGGGCGGGGGAGGTGGGGGAGGGGCTTTTGATGCTGAATTTGGAAAGGGAGGGGGAGGAGGAGGAGGAGGAGGAGCTTTTCGTGCTGAATTTGGAAGGGGAGGAGGAGGGGGAGGAGCAGGTGGAGCAGGAGCTTTTGATGATGTTGAAGATGATCCAGGGGGTGGGGGTGGAGGCGGGGGTGGACGTGGCGGTGGAGGTGGAGGTGGAGGTGTAGGTGTAGGTGTAGGTGTAGGTGTAGGTGCATGAGAACCACTCTGGCTTTCTGTAGAAGGTGGTAGTATTGTACTGCTTTTAGAATGAGTTCCTGGAGGCGGAGGTGGTGGGGGTGGCACAGGTGGAGTATTTGCTGGCTTTACAGAGCCAGAGGACTGAGGTGGTGGTGCTGCAGAAGATGCAAGGTTAATTACACCCAGCTGCTCTGAAAAAACCTGAGTTGATTTTGTGCCTAGCTCATTAACATTAATTTCTGCAGGCTGCTCTGTCTTGTTAGCTTCCACTTCTGAAGAATGCTCTATTTTGTTAGCCACTGGCATGGGAGAATCAGGTGTCTCTACCGAGGGTGCCTTTCCTACATTATCTGGAACCCCATTGACTGCAGAGATCTGCCGTAGGAAACGAAGAGCTTCAACTTTTGGGCCTTTAGGATCATTCCAATCCATGCTATTGAAAATTTCCTGCACTTTGGCAAAATCTTCCAAGGACAAGCCACCTTTCTCTTCACCACCTAGCATTGCTACAGGACCTCTGGGAACATGGCGGCTATCTACGTCAGTGAAAAGAACCTGTCCAATGAAGACAGAATCAGAATGGTGAACACAAGTCATAAAACTAGGACCTGCCCATCAAATAGCAACTTACTTCAGCCCTAAAGTCCTTTGTAAACCGCTCTTTGGCATCCCAAAGCACATCAATATCGTCTTTACCAAGCATCAGTATATTTGACCTAATAAATGCCGTATTAAACATCACACGAAACATCATTTGTTCTCTGTCCAAATCTGTATCTATGTGGATACACTCCAACACAACATCACCTTGCACACCACATTGGATGTCAAGTTTCACAACATCGCAATCCACCTGAAAAACAAGCACTTTTGAACATCAGGTATCCAAAAACTGCTCTTTCCTCTACGAGTTTAAATCTCCATGATCATACTGACCTGTTTGAAGTGCCGCAGTGACTTACTCTTCTTGGCCATACTGAAGAGCATTCCTGTGGTTCTGTCACTCTCACCCTCACCCTGAGGGTTTGAACCATAGATTCGCACTAGAGGCCTACAACCTCCCTCAGTATCAAAGCTTGGGACAATTCGAAGTATAAGACAGTCAAGTGTAAGAGCCCTGTCAGGGGGAGGCCACTCTACTGAAATGTTTCTTCTTGCAATATATTGAAGATAGCGTATCTGAGATGGCATGGGGTTCAAGGGAGTGAGAAGCTGCAACAGGCCCCTAGGCGCTTCTCGGTGGAGCATTTCAAGCGTTTTCTGCTCTCCTGTATGCTGTTTCCGATAGATGAGGAGACCAGCCAACATAAAAGCTAGCGTAGGCCAGCCCCCCCTTTCACAGTGCATCAGCACAATGTTTTGATGGCCTTCTAGAGTAATCCAACTATCACTAGAGCGCATGAAATGATGAATCATCTCCAAGGACAAGATTGGGCATCCCTCATACTGCCTGGGATAATCCATAACTGTCATGTCATACTGTGATAGAATGTCTGTGAGCTGGCTTTTTCTTTCTCCTTCTCTGAAATTGAAGACAAGAAAGGACGAATCTGGAAATTGTTCATGCAGCTGTGTTGCAATCTGTCGCATGTGAATCCGGTAAGTCTCATCATCCAGCACATCCGTGGAGAAGCAGCTATCAAAAACTGCAAATGTAAAACACACATTTGCTCAAGGCATAGGCCGCATTGAGACTTTACAATGCATAGACAAGGCAGACATCGCAAGTAGAAAGAACATGATTCTCTTACCATACACACGCTCTGTGATCTCAAGGAGCCCATCAGGAGGCTTCCTGTAAAAAAACCTACGAAATAAAGCCATTTAGCATGTAATGAAGAGGAAAATGCTCTTATGAAGACCCTCAATGCTGAAGCGCTCGGCTCCTTCGATCAATAGTTTGCAGAATTTGAGAAGAAAGGCACGTCAGCTGTGGTTCCAATTTCAAACGGTCTAAGTCCGCTGAATTCCACGAATGTAGATCCAGACTCCCTGGTGATGCGCTAACTTCTGGCGTTAAAATGCTGAAGATGGACGTTCTAGCGAAGAGATAAATATACCTGCCAGCAACGAGAAAATCTCAATCACCAGGGAATAGTAAACGCTATCCAAACATAGCCTTTGCTCGCTCACCTGCATCAAAGAGAGCAAATGAAACACCTGGATGGCGTGCTCCGTAAGTGACTAGATCTTCAGAAATTCACAAGTTTTAATAAGTGGAAAAAACCGCCTTAGCTGTGCGCTACGAGCGACGTGACACAAGTCACGCCTAAAGTTCGCTTCGCTTTTCCTGTTTCTGCACGCCTATGCAGTTGAAGAAAGTGTGTTGACAGCAAAAAAGCAGTAAAGCACCTCAATGGAACCACAAGAAACGAGAGACGGAGAGAGAGAGAGAGAATGAGAATGAGAATGAGAGAGCGTTGACGAAATCCAGACGGCGAGCTTGAAAATGTCAAATAGAAGTAGCATAAGGCAACATTTAGACGATGACAATGAACTATGCAAACGAGAATGGTGATGTCAAACGGCTGAGGAAACAGATCATTGAAGAAGAAAGCTTACCGTCCTGGTGGAGGTATTGCTCGTCGTCCGTGAGAATTCCCTACTTCTATCTGGAATTACATGCAATGGAGACAAGATCCACTGCCAGAGGTACAAAGCTGGGGTAATGGCAGCTACCTGCGCTTTCACACGCCTTCGGAAAGAGGGTTATTAACGGAGCTGCGCGTCAAAGCCGACGATGATTGCGGATGAGAGATCCTTTTGCAGGCGGGAGTGCTTTCTCTGATGCGAAGGTAGGGTTTGTGTGCTGCGATTGTCGTGTCGGGACGCCAGGAAATGGGAACGATGGCTGGCATTCTTCCTTCCAAATGGGCCTCCATTGTTACCGCCTTCCGAGACGCAGGGCTCTCTCTCGGGACGAAGACTTCTGGGCTCCACGATCTGAACCAACCACAGCCCTACACGTGTCGAGACGCCTGGCCTGCTGACATGTTCGTCGCCACGTCCCCCATTAGCGCCACCTTACAAGCTGCCTTCGCATACACTCTCCGCGGGCCCACGCACACAATCAGGGCCGTCGGAACGTCCGACTTCCGGTTTTCTAAATTCGCGTTATTGTAATTATTAGTGTTGTCTTTGGTTTGTCTAAGTATAATAATAATGTCATATTTCTTCCATAATGCCGACGTATCATTCCAATATATTATTTGAACGTTTACCAAACCTGCTTCCCAAGCATCAAAAGCCTTCCCAAGCCTAAGAAAGCTATCTCCCTTTTTTTTTATTTAAAGACACGACTAAGGAAGATAGAAAAAGAACATTCGTGAAAAGATCAAGAAGATAGGTGCTACTCAAAATACTCTCTCTCGTAGGACACACATAAGTGTGGGAAGATGGGCAAAACTGTGGAGCAGTACCGTGGCAAACTAGATGAACAAGCCCACATGCCCATGAGAAAATGTTGGCCTGATTCGCAAGCAAATGGTGGGCACATTGGGAGGATGTTGGTCTGACAATTGAAATAATAGGAAACATTGTGGCAGCATAGTGACAGATGGTGACAATCACCGACACCACACCCCAGTGTATAAGCTATAGGGGCTGGTGTATACGCTATAGTGGCAATTGCCGAAACCCCAACCTGAGGCATACGAGCTGAGCTGCAGCTTCCTCCCATGCTACCTCGAAGAGAGAGAGAGACTGAGACTGAGACTGAGAGAGAGAGAGAGAGCAATGTTGCTCTGCATGTGCTCCTACCTGGTGCCCTCCACTTGAAGCACTTTGAGCTCGCACTTGCCTTCGGGTTTGCAACTATGTTGTTGGAATATCTTGTGAACTACCCAACAACGTACGCGCTAGCTTGTCTCTATAGTAGCAAGCACACACACACACACACACACACACACACACAGCATGTGCCTCCCTAGGTGTTGCATTTGTGCCATGATCACCACTACTAATGATTGGGGAATCCACTGCACAATCTCAACTTCGATATAAATTAACATAACTTCAATATGGTTATACACTTAGTTGTTTTCTTAACGTGTATATGAATGGATGCATTATACAAAAACTTCTTAATGCTTCGTGTAAAAAGCATGGCATTACATATGTTTTTTTTTAATAGGTTTTGTGCTTCTTGATGCAAAGATTTCATTGTTACTAACATTGGTGCCAAGCATTGAGGTAACATTAGTCTTTTCAATATATTTTTTGAACATTTATCAAACCTCCTTCCCAAGCCTAAGAAAGCTCTCTCCCTTTTTTGTGTATTTAAATATATGACGGAGGAAGATAGAAAAAGAACATTCGTAAAAACATCAAGAAGATAGGTGTCATTCAAAACACACACACACACACACACACTCTCTCTCTCTCTCTCTCTCTCTCTCTCTCTCTCTCTCTCTCTCTCTCTCTCTCTCTCTCTCTCTCTCTCTCTCTCTCTCTCTCTCTCTCTCTCTCTCTCTCTCTCTCTCTCTCTCTCTCTCTCTCTCTCTCTCTCTCTCTCTCTCTCTCTCTCTCTCTCTCTCTCTCTCTCTCTCTCTCATAGAGGCAAGAGACATGTAAGTGCAAGAAGATGGAAGCTCAAGAGAGTGAAGCTACGGCAGTAGTGTGGAAGACTAGATGAGTAAGCCCACATGGCCATGAGAAAATATTGGCCTGATTCGCAAGCAAACAATGGGCATGTCGAGAGGATGTTGGCTTGACAATTGAAATAATAGGAAACATTGTGGCAGCATAGTGACAAATGGTGACAATCAGCGACACCAACATCCCCAACCTGAGGCTAGTGTATACACTATAGGGGCTGGTGTATATGCTATAGTGGCAACAATCACCAACACCCCAACTTGAGGCATACACGCTGAGTTGTAGCTTCCTCCCATGCTACCTCAAAGAGAGAGAGAGAGAGAGAGAGAGAGAGAGAGAGAGAGAGAGAGAGAGAGAGAGAGAGAGAGAGAGAGAGAGAGAGAGAGAGAGACCATGTGCCTCCCTCGGTGTTGCATTTGTGCCATGATCGCCACTACTTGTGAGATTGTACCAACTAGGGGATCTACTACGCAAACTCAACTTTCAATATGGTTATGCACAATCATACAGAGCAATCTCAACTTTGATATAGATTAGCATAACTTTGATATGGTTATACATTTAGTTGTTTTCTTAGCGTGTATGTGAATGGATGCATGATACAAAGACTTCTTGATGCTTCATGTAAAAAGAATGCCATTACATATGTTTTTTAAAATAGGTTTTGTGCTTCTTGATGCAAAGATTTCATTGTTACTAACATTGGTGCCAAGCATCGAGCTAACATTGGTGCCAAGCATCGAGCTAACATTAGTGTGTGCCATAGGAGACATGAAATATGCATTAGAAGGCAAAGTGTCCTAACTGCTATTGACACTAATGCTTCAAACCCTAGTGCAAAGCACTGGGAGAACTCCTCGCGCAAAGCGTTATGAGAATCTAGGTGTGGAGCACCTAGTATCTTCTTAAAGGAACTTCACAAAACCCTACTCAAAGCAATATGCATCTCACAAACCGAAAGACTCAAGGACCTCCTAAGAGATCTTGTCCTTAAGTTCGTATGGGGGCCTTAAGTTTATACAGGGACAATGTGGGAATGATGAAAAGTGCGACTAATCTACTTGCTAATGGGCGCACGGCAACCCTCATGGACTTCTTGGTGTGTATAACAAGAAAGGGGATTTTTTCAAATAGTTCATGGTCTACTTAGGAGAATGATATGATCTCCAATTGGGGCATGTCTTGTAAGCTTTTGTACTTGCTTCAACTAATTTTCCTAATATATTGCCATATGTTTCTACAAGGCTTAAGGAACTTGCTAAAGTTCCCATCAAAACCTAGTGTTTCTTTCATACTTGAAAACACAACTTTGTAAATTGAAGCCTTCCTTTTGAGACCCCCATAAGATAGCCAAAATCTTTTTCCTTAGATCCACTCCTCTTTCATTGCTTTTCACTCTTTTTTCAACCAAACAATCTATTGTTCTAACACTTCTACACCTAGCGCTCTTGAAACATGTTCCATACTTTGAGCATCTCCTAGTATAAAGTTATTGCTCAATCTTGATTAGAGGGGAAACATGGCACATTTATCAACATGCTAATGAACTTATGCATGTAAGTTGATAAACTTGCAATGGGACATCCATGCACAAGCCACCTAAGTTATGAATCACATGCACATGTATTTCAAGCAATGAGAGAGGAAGAGGAAATGTCTTTGCTTAGAAAAGTAGCTAGGAATTTGAGGGTTCCCCCATTTCTTGCGAAAGTCCTGATGCATCCCAAACAAAATGCCTTTTGCCTACAACTAGGCATTCAATTGGAAAGAGGATGCATCAGTTCTGAGAGCTTTATGATTCAAATCTCTTAGTGGGGGTTGGCTCCATGATATCTCATCTTTTGGGATGTTTTATAGGTTGGAGTGAATAAGGTTGACATTATGCCCTGCCCAACTCATAAATTCTTTGCATTATCTCATGCATT
This sequence comes from Lygodium microphyllum, assembly GCF_053477565.2. Taxonomy (NCBI): domain Eukaryota; kingdom Viridiplantae; phylum Streptophyta; class Polypodiopsida; order Schizaeales; family Lygodiaceae; genus Lygodium; species Lygodium microphyllum. Next base: position 52,896,130 of record NC_141156.1, on the reverse strand, counting down.
TTGTTTCAATAATCAAAATGCTCTTAGTAAATTGAGCCACCCATTACAATGGGTGCAATTAGGGATTAGTTAACCTATGGGGTTATTGGTGATACAATAGTGCTAAATTTACCCATACAAATGATAAAAAGGTGGGGTGCTAATCATAAGATGGAGAGTGATAACAATGAAGCTAAACCATGAAATCAAGAACAAAACACATTTTCCTTTTTACATTGCAAACAAGTTTAAGCTTAATTGCAAATAAACTCACGTGGAACCCACATCTCTTTGGGACCTACTTACGCTAGTGTAATGGGATTGTCATGGAAGCCTTTAATATAAACACAACTATAAGATTGGCCTTGAGAGCATGCTATTTAATGCAAAAGCATGATTTTTATATTATGTATAATTAAATGTGTACAATATCTTATAATGAAGTGGTTACCTTTAATTGCAATTTCTTAACCAACTACATAAGTTGGATTTTCTCCCTACTAAACCCAAAAAAGCTATTGCATCCTCTATAAGCCTACGATCATAACCCTTTTGATAGCCATCCCAAAATGTCTCTTGCTAAAAAGTAACTCATTGCTCAAATTTCATATTGATCTAAATAGTAGGACTTCAAAAATAGTCTATATTGCCTATGAATCCTCATTTGGATCACCTAAGTAGTTTGAAGTCTCTTCTTCATGTTTACAAAAATTGCAAAGGGTTGAAAAACCCAAGAATCTTTTCTTGTCCTTAGTGGGAAGCTTATATGCATCCACCCACTACAAAGCTAGGTTTTGTTTAAAAGATGGAGTAGCGTTCCAAGGTTTCCAAGTCTTATTTTCTAGGTCCAATCAAAAAGCTCTTCGATCTAGCTTGCCTCAAGCCTTCTAGGCTTTCAACAACCATCTATTATCCTGTTGTTCAATGTCTTTGATTTTCATCAATGTCTCAATAGGCTTTCCTCTAAAGTCAAGCAAACCTTTCAAACCTAGATAATTAGAGCTCATTCTTTTTGGAGAATATAACATGTAGCCATTCATTATCCACATTAGCCAGTTTGTACCCTTATCTCAATGACTCCACATCCTTTGAAGTTAATGAACCTCTATTCCAAGTATCACTTCACCTATTTATCCTCTTGTTGTCAACCATCAATGCGATAGCTCTTGACTAGCAATGATTGGACAAATGTCTTTCTAATTAGCTTATTCTAATTGTAGCCAAATATTATGGAGCAAGGAAGCATCACTTCTACCACTCCAATCACCCTACCAACTTAGCTTATTAGTCATTAACACCCAATGATTGAATAGCATTTACGTTGGTTGGAATTTATCTATCTTCAATTTAGTATGCTTGCCAAGTAGAATACTCTAGTTAGCTCCTAAACTAATGATTCAGACATCATGATCCACCAACCCATAATAGAGGCCTATGGTTGTTAATTATTCAATCTCTTCAGAATCTATAATGACAACCCTGTGACCTTGGCATAAAGATCTTCCAATCCCAATCCTCCTTTCTCCAATGCGGTGGTAATCTAGTCCCAATATATAACTGCAAGACTTATCTTTCCCCCAAGATACTAGTAAAGAAACAAACAGAGACAAAAAAAAAATTGAACCATTTGTTTAATGTAAGGGAATAGCATGGCATTGAAAATCATGATCAAAGTTGAGAGTTGTTTATCTCCTAACAAGACTAGGAGAGAGATGGCTATATATTTTTTATCTTATCTCTAAATTTATTTGCCAACCACTCAAATGTCTATGAGATGGTAATTAATATGGCCAACTGAAGCACTCAAACACTTGAATATCTAGCCTTTGTTGATGATATTGCATCCCAGCCATATTTATATTCCCAATCTACAAGTAGTAACTCAATCTTCTCTATGCTAATCACAAGCCTGAGAAAGCAACATCAAATCCTTCATAACAGCCAAACAAGTCTATCATGTGCAAACATCTTATTAACAAAGGAGTCATCGTACAAGTTTAGGCAAACCCTTGATAAGCCCTTGCCACATCCTATAATCAATGTGGTCTACAAGAGGTTTTGTAACCAATGCAAATAGAAAAGGTGCCAAAGGGCAAATTACCTGATGGACCTATGTAAAGAAATGAAAGCAAAGAAATAGCCATTGCTTCTAACAATAGAAAAAGACCCTAAACCGTTTTAAAGAAAATAGTTTCAAAACCACACTACTCAAGGACTCTCACCACAAAACCCTAGCATCCCTATCATATGCTTTGTCTAAATCCATGATAATAAGATAAGATCCCATCATAAGCTCTAATCGCTTCCAAAAGTATATTAAGCATTGTACATGAATTATCATGGAATGAACAAAACCATATTGATAGTGACGAGGATTTAGAAGAGAACAAATTTGATTTTGAGACCATGGGCCTTAGCAAAATGGAAGATTAAGCCTTGTTAACAATCTAAATTGACTTTGCTTCCTCCTTATTTCACTCTTAAGAACTAGCTTGGTCAAGACTTGATTTTCATCCTTGGGAATATAACCTTCCTATTTAAAGTCATTAATAAGTAAGTGCAAATCATTAGTACAAACGTCTCAAAAAGTTACATGAAAGTTTGCAAGAAATCCATTAGGATGAGGGGCTTTGCTATTTCCCATCCAACTTAGGGTAAATTGTGGTTCTTCCTTGGAGAAAGGTTGATCAAGTAGTAGTGCATGAACCGAATCAACTTTAGCATGTATGGGACCAAGAAAAGTTGCTATTTTTTCTTCATATCCATCTACTCTCTCTAGAATGGAACCAACAATTAATTATAGATGTTGAAGAAACATTGTTGCTACTCTCATTAAAATGGAGCCAACATTTAATGATAGATGCTGAAGAAACATTTTCGCTATGCTATCATCGTCTTTGATTGTAACATCACTTTGATTTTCAAATGCATGATTGTATCACGTTTTTTAACACTTTAAAAATGGATTTGTGAGATGATGCTCCATAAATAACATTAGAGCTCTCAATTGGACCTTAGTAGCTAAATTTGATAAATTGCCCAAATATTAATATAAATTTCAACATTTTGCAAGATAGAAAAAAGCCACCAATGGGAGTGCAAAGAAGGTTGTTAAGAATATAGTTTCTAAATAACACAACTCAATCAAGAAGCTCTCTCCTTGATATTATTTTAAACCTCCCATAGCTTTTGCTATAGGTAGTAACAACAACAATACAATTCTCATGTTTGTTTGTAGAGATTGCATGATGGACTTTTTCCAAATTATGTAATACCATCATTGAACATTTTCTCTTTAACAAAAGAGATGTTAAGTTTGAATAGGGGAAGACCCTTATATGTGGCCCTCACACAAACAACCCTACATGTAATCATTATCAAGACATGGTCTAAATCTTGGATCTCATACATCACAATACTTGATTTTTGAGGATATCCACTCTCCTTTTCCACATGGATAGCACCTTACCACATGTGGTCATTGCGTTTAGTGTGGCAAGTGCACAACATGCATTGTCACCTACTAAATATATCCACTAATCCAACCCCATTAGATAGAGACAACAAGTTAACCTTTTCTCTTTCTATCACTCAACCCACACCATGGGATCCATTTACTTGATCTCCAATCATATTCTAGTCTTCACCATAGAGTAGGATTTCCTATCTACATAACTTAATAGAAAGCCTTTCAAATACCATGCCCTATTCATTAAAGCTTTAGGGGCATAAATAGAGCCAACTAGTCATCATCAACTATAAAACTAATAGGGACAACAAATGAGAGCTAATTAGAGCATAAATAAGTATTCTTCAAGTAATTTTTGACTATTATCAATGTGCTACCTTCAAACTTAACTTCAAATATCTAGACTAATGTTAATTTCCTACAACAATGCAACAAGTTTTTGTCAAGTTTTTGTCAAAGATGCCAAGTTTTTGTCTACTTAAAATGCAACAAGTTGTGCTTGGTCTCTTCTTAGAGCGTAGAAGCCACAAATATTCTAGTTGATCAAGGTAACTCCCATTGTGGCATTGTGCATGCAAATCTCAAGCACCATAATATCCAACTCACCAAGAGGAGCATAGATAATCATGAGATTCTATGTGTTTCTTGGAAGTATTTAAAAACATCTTTTGATTGATGTTGCTATTGGCATGCTTTTGATCCTTGCCTTTGAACTCTCCATCTGCACTACTTGGGAGTTTCATGCTTTCTTCATTTGATAGTCTCTCATTACCCTTACCAACGACTTACTTGGGCATCTCCTTACCCTTTTGTCCGCTCTTCTTGAGGCCTTCTTGATGGGGAACTTCCCTCATCTAAGGAGGCTTATCAATGGTATTAATACCTCATCTTAGCATGTCCATAGTTTGTATATGTTTGTCCTTTTTTGCATAGTCCTTATCTATCATAGCTTTGGTGTCTTCATTTTCTTGATTCTTCTTTGGACATGCCTCTGCAAAATGCCCTAACTACTAGCATAAATAACATGTATACTCGAAAGGTGAAAATTTGACCTCACATACAATCTCAAAGGCATGGTTATCATGAAGCTCTAGAATCTAAGGTGGCTTTGAGCACCTATTGCAAAGATTAGATGCACACTTTCCACCTCTTGGGTAGGATTTGGGGGGGGGGGGGGGGGGGGGGGGGGAAGGGGGAGGGTTGTGGGGTCATACCATGGTTTTTTTTAGCATAGAAGTAATTCTTTACACCTTATTCTTTAACACAGATGCAAATTAGAAAAGGTAGCCCAAATTAGACACTCGATAAGCAGAAATCCTTACGGGGCAAACCTAGGAAGCCATGGTAGGCAATACATAAGATGGCCCTTATAGCCAAAAAAACTAAGAAAGAGCCTAGTTTCTTGTGGTATGCCTAAAAGCACTCGATAAAATCCCTTAACCAAAAACTTGAAATACACCAAGATTAGTGTGCTTAAGGTGTTGGGAAACCATCTATTGAACTCATCATTAGTGGGAATCTTTCACATGGTATAAAACATTCAACTAGATGTAGGAAAATCAAAATACCTTGCATAGAAAGATCCAATTAGGGGAGATAACATTGATCTTATAAAAATTTCTTTTAGAAACCATGAGAGCCTTCTTCTCAAAATCGTTAACACACTATATGATGGCAATTAGAGCTTGCACAACTACCCAGAAGTCAAATGCCTTGCCTTTGTGTGAGAGGCATGACTATCTAGGTCCATTTGACTGCCATCATTTGTCCTCTGTTATTTGGGGTTGGCCTCTTGTACACCTTCCTATACTATCCTCTTTCCCTACAAACAAGATTGATGACAACTCCTCCTACATAAACTAACAAGAATGGAAGCTTGAACACGTGTTTGGACTTTCCTACCACCACTATTTTCTCTTACTTCAAGCCTCTAGTCTTATACTTCCACCTTGTGAACAAAAGCTCTTAATGAACATATTTCTTCACATGCCATATAAGGGCATGCTACTATAAGGGTTGGTGTGCACAAGTAACCTCAAAGTAGCATTTCAAATAAGTTATAACGTATGGGTCTTGGAAGACTACTTTACTAAAATTTCGTTGAAGTCTTTCTTCTTTTGAAGGTTGCTACCTAACTTGCCCTTTTAGAGAAGGGTAAAATCGCCCTTAATAAGTTTAAGGCTACTCAGGATATGATTTTTCCAATTACATTTGTTTCCACAAAAATTTTCCAGACTTCTTCTAGATCTTTCTAATTCTATCTAAAGATTGAACATCTTATGGAAATGAGACATTGAATGTAAAAGGAAGAGGGCCACCAAAGTACATCTAGCTTTCATACATCTCAAGGTGATCATTACATAGCAAGTCATATTATGTAAACCCTTTATATCACATGCTTTGACTACATGCTTTATGAGAATACATCAAATCCTTTCTATTTACAACATTTGAATGTGCCCTTTAAACAAAACCCTCTTGCAAATTTTGTGAAAAAATGGACTTTAAAAATGCTTGTTTCTAAACCTAGATGCTACAATCTTATGAGTGGACCTCTAAGGAGCTGACAAGTATAGCAAAACTAATTTGATTTGAAGAAAAATCCATCACCCACCATGGGAAACATAGGTTCAATCGAGTCTAATACCTCTCCACATGTTACAACATGACCGTTACACCACATGAAAACCTAGTTTGGATACAATTCTTCAAATTTGCACCATCATTAAATTGCAAATTTTATGCTACTCCTTTCCCATTTTGTTTTCTCCTCAATCCTACCTACTTAGTAAGATAATCCCTTTGGACCAATAATTATTTTGCCATAATATCTTGGTTTGATCTTTTAGGGAAACATTATTTTTTCTCTTCATCAAAATCTTCTAATTTTCCATCATGCATGTGCACATACTATGATCATTTGTGAATAGAATCAAGAAAAATTTTCTATGTATGAACTACTATACTATCAAACCCTAGTAGATATTTGTTTTGTTTCAAGAATAGAATTTGCATGGAATAAATGTTGCCACTTTGGTTTTAGCAGCAACTTGTTAGGTTTGGTCATATTTATTAGATAGAGTAAGTGAAACCAATTGTTTACATTCTTTGTTTGCATTTGGATGGATAAAGGGCACAAGTGACCCTTCTTCATTTACACATTCAATGTGGCAATTATAAAGAAATTTAACCGTAGCTCTAATGATCAACTTGATTTGTAGATATGTGTTATATCTATGGCATTAGGGGTTTTGAAGTAGCTTTCACTTCATAATCACACCTTAAGAGATGCATGCTTTTGTCTTGTGCACGATATTTGTAATAGGAAATACTAGAAACCCATTCTGAATAGTCGTTCTTAGGTTTTCTTGGAATATAAAGGTATTGTGGGAACTTCGATATCATTCCTACCTTGATAATTGGTAAAGTACCAACTTTTCTTTTAATGAAGTTGATGGTTATAGCTTGCAAGTTAATTCTTTGTCTTTTGAATATCCAAAAATATGGTCCATTGTGCAAGTAACTTACTTCGACATTCACGAAAGCTCGTGGCAACCCAATGCATAGTCACTACCTTGGGCCAACAAATCCCTTTTGAGAAACCAAATTCTAGTCAACAATGCAAACATGCATCCATCATCATATCTATCAAAAGGGAGGTTGAGAGTCATACTTTCTTATGCTTATATTAGCGAATTCTTTTATGTGCATTCTATATTAAATTTTAAGTATGCCTTGCCACCACTCCTTATGTATGCACTTCACAAGCAAGTACCCAAAAAGTTTAAGTGTCTCTTCTATCATATAGATTCCATGTTTTGATTTTCACATGAAAGATGTACATGTTGGTTCAATTCACTTATCACATAGCATGCCCTTTGCATGACCTTTGTGAGCATTACTTCCCTTTAAATGTTGACGTGTGAACATATTTTAGCTCAATTCACATATCACATAACATGTCATTTGCACAACTTATGTGAACATTGCCTCCCTATAAATGTTGACATGCCAACCATAGAGCTTTTTGAGTAACTTTGTAGCAATTGTCTAATCCCCAACATTGTGTTTTCTACAAATTTTTTAATTAGAGTGCTTGTTTATTATATGATCTTACTGATATTATCTTAAGTTGGTACTAAATAAATATATGTAGACAAAGGATATTCACCCATAAACAAGCCAACCCAATGAGCAAGAAACACATAGAAGAGGAAGTGGTAATGAGCACAAAATACATTTAGGAGGATGTAGTAAGACAATTGTTTTAAAATGAAAAGGTTCTAAAAGGAAAAGGTTTTAAAAGGTGTTGTTGGTGTGATACTACATTGCTTACATAAATATATTTTGTATATTTTATCAACAAGTTCATGATTTTTTCCTCACCTCTACCTTACAAGAGAGATGTTTCTTTGCAAATCGTCTTGATAAGGATGAGAAACTTTATACTTTCACATGTAAGCCCTAGGTACAATGAACTTGTCATGAATAGTCATATTTTCACCCATTACATACATTATAGCTATAGTTAATGTATTAGCGATTTAAAAAATCCAATAAGCTAATTTGTAGATAGCAAAAAGTTTAATTAAGATTAATTGATTGGTATAGTGTTAATTTGATAGTAGGACAAGTAACACACATGCACATGCACGTGCATGCGCGCGTTCTCTCTCTCTCTCTCTCTCTCACCCATTTGAGAGAGAGAGAGAAAGAGAGAGAGAGAGAGAGATCTTACTAATGATCACATAAACGCCCTTGCAAAACATAAAATGAAAGGTCATATATAGAAAATGAAAAAATCATGGAGTGAAAAAGGGAGATGAAAAAGACAAAACTAGACCTCTATATCCAAGAGCATTCAATTGAAAAGAAGGTGAAAATGATATAATAGCACTTGTACATGCAAATGGAGTAAACCAAACGAGAAATGATTATAGGCACCCTATGAAATGGTTGGGAAATATGAAGTTATGGTCCTACCACTCCTAAAAGTAGGACATTAGAAAGATTTGTGATACCATGTAAATAAGATCTATGATCCTTCCAATGTGAAAAGTAAAAGGCATGCTGTGAAAGTATGCATAAAGGTCGAAAAGCATTAAATGAAGAAGAAAGCTAACAAGAAGAGAAAATAAGGTTTGTACATGTAGAAGCATTAAATGGATAAGGCCTCAACAAAGGGGAAATTTTGTTTTTAACGTAGTACTTATATCAAGTCAACTAAATATATACATCCCTTAAACAAGGACAAACAACTCAAGCAACTAGTTTGAGCTTAGAAACAATTACCTTATTACTAGGATTCTTTGAGATCTTAACAAGCCTAGTGGAAAGCTCAATATTCTTAAAACGATCCCCAATCTGAGTCATCATAGCAAGACCACTTTTAAATGTGATTTATTTCTTAGCTCCATATACCATATTAGGCCACAACTAGTATTGCATGCCACACATTTAAAACGAATGATACATGTTTCCATTAAAAAAATTTGTATCTATGTAGCCCTCTTTGAAGGCATGCTTTATCTATCTATTTCACAATTTTCCTCCATAAGGTTATTGAAGACCAATAAGCTAAAAAGAGATGAAATGTATCCTCCCATCTAATATGTAAAAAAAGGGGAAGGCAATAGGAATCTATGCCCATGTCACAAGTTTATCCCTTGTTGCTAGTTTGCCCATCACTATCTTCCTAAGAACAAGGTTGTATTTTCTAAAGCAAGTAGCCTTTCAAGCAACCTAAAGTAGCTTTTTTCATAAATCTAAAGGTCACAAATCGATTATATTTTTCCCATTACCCTACTACAAAATCTATACTTTTGAACGCCCACTTTACATGAGGGATGTCAAGCAGTTGGAGCTTTCCTAGTGTCTTGACATACTTAACTTTCACCCTTTAATAGCTCAAGCATGCGGTGACATAGTTAAGTACATCACCCCTTAGCTTTGCCAATGATAGTTCTTTCTTACTACATTGAGCATTTTGGGATAGCTAGGGTGTCCTGAGAATGGGGAGTCATGGGCTTCCCAAAGTATCTTCTTCTTTGGTTCTTAACTTGAGGGAATGCACGATCTTGATGTGAAGTAGACAAGTCCTTCCTCAATGAAAATGCCTTTATAGTCGAGACATTACTTAGGATTTTGCTTCTTAACTTGGACATCTCTTTGTGACTATTAGTATTTTGGGTCCTTGGATGCTTCTTTCTTTGCTATTTGGATGATAGGATTGTTTGGCATTGACATTATGATAGCAAGAGTTTTTCCCTAGAATGTTTCTCCAAGATGAGGGCATTGAGGAATGCTTTATACTTTGATGTGTATGCAATGATATTCTCTTTGCCATATTTGATCTCAAAATACTCTTGTAGGACTTTGATCCACCTTTGTTGTGTCATGTTTAGATTTGGTTCATAGTCCAAACTCTTATGATCAATTGACCAAAATTATTTCCAAGCAAGTAGTGTCTCCATAATTTTAGAGTACGAACCATTACAACTCTAAATGATGTGTGGTATAATTTCTTTCATGTGTCATTAGCTTCCTTGAAGAGTAGGCTAATAGATGACTTCTCATATGAGTACGCAGCCCAATACTAGAGAGCTAGCATCCATCACAATCTCAAACTCTTGGTTCAAATTCGGAAGCTTTAGGATGGGAGTTGTCTTAGCTTCTCAAAGTTGGATTGCTCAATTGGGGTGCATACAATGTAAGTTTGTTTCTTTAACAAGTTGGTGAGGGGTGCAACTATTGAGGCATAATCCTTGATGAAAACTTGATACCATCTAGTCAAGCCCAAAAAGCTTCGTACTTTCTTAACCTTCATCTTAATCCTAATTTGGTAGTAGCCTAACCTTAGATCAATTTTCAATAAGATTATTAACCCTTGAAGCCTATCAAGAAGCTCATCAATCTTGGGGATTGGGTGTTCATTTCTTATAGTCACGTGGTTTAGCCCATGGTAATTAATGAAAAGATGAAGACTACCATCTTTCTTCTTTTGGAATAAAACTGGAGTTGCCCATGATGAATTAGTTAGCCAAATGTAGCCTTCATCTAACAACTATTGGAGTTAAATTTTCAACTTAATGGCCCTAGGAATTTACATTTGATAATGCCTTTTTGTCAATGATCTAGCTCGATTTCATGATTAACTCCACTCTTGGAAGGAAGTTTGGTCAACTCTACAAGAAAGACACCTACGTACTCCTCCATCCAAGATGGTTCTTCTTCAAATTCCTTATCTTGATTTCTATCCCTACCTTCTTTACGTATTTTAGTGAAATAAAACAATGAGTGATTCCATAGTCTACCAAAAGCTTGAAGGGTTTATCTTGATGGTTTGCATGTACTTGAATCACTAAAAACTAGTGATTGGGCCCTCTCTTGTTTGAGAGCAATATGTATCATTTCTCTTTCTGTTTTAGCTTCCATCGTGGGTTCTTCCCCTTCTCCCTCTTTCGTATAAGTAGTTGTGACAACCTTTCTATTTCCCTTAGCCACTATCCCTCTATTTTTCCTAGGGATCTGTCCTTGGCAAAAGTGTTGATGTAGCTTTGGTCATTGCCTTTTGAAGTGCCCTTGTTTGTTGTAATGGTAACACCTCTGAGTGTCATTTCTTTTAGTTGTTGGGCAAAAATTCCTAGCTGCATAGGCTTTAGCTTTCTTCCTTGGCCAACTTCATATTGGACTTGGGTTCTTTTGATAAAGGCATGCAGTCCCTTATTTGGAGGAGCTTTACCCCCAATATCTTCCATCCTTGGATATGGGGTGGATGCCTTGGTAAAGGGATTTTTCTCATAGCAACGCATATGGAGATCTAAGGGTCACATTACTTCCAATTGAGTGTCCAATGGGAGATTCAACCCTTGGCAAAACTTGGCTGTCTGCTACTAAGTGGTATCCATGGATGGGGCATACTTTTAGAGTATTACAAACCGGGAACAGTAGGCTTCCACATGTAGTATAGAGCAAAGAACTCACTCATCTTTATATTATAGTGAGACGGTGGGAGATATCTTCTGTATACTTATTTTAATTGCTTCCATGTGGCATCCAACTTTGATCTTCCATTGGCTCTATACCATTGCTTCCACCATCACTGAGCTTCCCTTGTCAACGTGAGCCTGTTTATCATGACTTGATTTAAAGCACTAATTCTAGCAGCAAGGAATTAATCCTTTATCAACTCAATTCATACATCAATATCTATTTCTACATCTTTTCCCTTGCCCATCAAACTCAAGTAGCTTGACTTGTTTAAGGATAAATTACTTTTCTTGGCCTTTACTAGGGTTAGTAGTAGTTGGAATGCCCTAGATTACAATGCATATAGTTAATTTTTACATTTCATCTAAGATTCTCTATAGATTTTGTATGTTTGCAATGTAAGAAAATGAAATGTTGATATTGCATAAATGGGCGAGAAAATAAAGACATCTTTTTGTCCATAATTATAATAGCCACTAAAAGGTGATTCATTATACTAGGAATTTTTTTGTTACAAGGCTTATCCAGGAAATTTATGATACATTGATGGTTTTAAAAATTGGAGGCTCAACAAAATGTAGTTATGTACTTAGAACAAAGGTTAGGGAAACCTTCTTTATAATAATTGTTATAGTGAGAGTGGCCTAAAATAGCAAGACACTTCACTAGAATAACTTGAGTTACTTGTTCATAGATGTAACGATTTTGTTGAATTTGTTGTCTATCTATGTGGAGGGTAGGATTTTCTCTAGATTCCTTGAAAATGAATAATTTAATAATATTGAGATTTTTGATCCATTTGATTTTCTACACTACTCCACATCTAAGGCCATTCTCGGTACAATGGAGAAGGATTGTAGATACATTCCAAGATCTATATAAGTCGATATCTCTAATTGAAATCTAGATAGTATATCACAAAAGTAAATATAGCCCGAAATACTAGGAAATACTGCCATGCTTCATCATTCCAAAAAATGCATCACTGGTTAGTGATAAACCATTTCACACAAGAGATCACCAATTTAATCCAGACTTAGATAAGTTTGCAAACAATCCTACCTAAGTCCTATAACTTCCATTTTTTCTTAAACGTTAGTACCATGGTGACGTGTCTATTTAATGAATCCTTTAACAACATTATTTTGGTCGTATATCAAAAGATATGCCTAGATGACTTCATCTAGAACTCCCATAGAATAGCCAAACTTTGTGTCCTAGGGTCACATGAGTATACCCTCGTAGAGAAAGCAATGCTCTATTCCCATGAGGATTGACCTGCAATAAGGTTTCTAAACAACTTCTAAGGTCACCTAAAAAGTATGTAGCATTAACTATGGGTTACCACTACTTGTGCGAGACAACCCAAACCAAAGTGGTCCCATGTTGCACTTGGTTTAAAGAGATGAGAAATGAGAGGGAGCTAAACATATTGACCACTCTACTCATAGGGTAAAGTCTCACTCCAACCCTCTAAAATGACACAAGGTTAAGATAGACGATGACACCCTAAGATAGTCAACGATTAGCTCTTCCTAAAATTTTCATGATCTAGCATGTTCTAGTGGGAAATCTCTTAGATAATCGAGACCACCCTACTATATTGGATGAATTTGTCGGGGATTCACCCTCATGCTTTCCATTCACGATAGAGTTTGCTTAGTTATCTAGGGGGATTAGAAAAATCCTAAAGCACCAGGGATTTATGATCAAAGGCCTCTTGGCTCCTTGGAGTCTCCTAGCTAGCACCTAGTCCCTATAGAGAGACCTCTAGCATCCAGAGATGACCCTAGTATTTGGAGTAGACAAGGTGACGAGCTCCATGGCTAACCTTGGGAGAGATCTAGCATGCATATCCAATAGTTTAATTTTTGTTGGTACAACATTAAATTAGAATACACAATCATTCAAGCATTCATTCTAATGCAACGAGCCATCTTTGAAATATAATTTATACATTGGAATCCATTCGAGGTGCCATTCCCTCTAGCATGAGATTCCCCTTGACTAAGCTGTCATGGAATTATGGTATGCAAAATTATCCTAATTTCTTTATTGAGTCTAGTTCCTCACTTGGAACCTTCAATTTCTCCTTAATTCAAGTGGTTAAATTATAGGGACATTTATGGTTTCTTAAAATCATAACCTCTTTTTTTGCTGTAAAAGCTTAGATACGTGACTTGTTAAAGGTAACATGAAAGCCTTCTTTTCAAGGGACTTAAAAGGAGACTCTCTAAGTGTGTAGGCCCCTCAACTTTTATCTAACTAAATTGCTCTAATTTATATTCATATTTAAGCTTTCTAGTAAGGAGGATGCCTTCCTAAGGCAAGGAAACAATTTAGCTTAAAATGTACATATTCCCCTTAATTATTTCTTCTTATGGACAAGGCTTGGTAAATTGGGTTCTTAAGACAACCTTAGGGTTATCCATCCTTGTTAAGATTAACCATCATTTGTGCTTATGTAGACTATCTTAGCTATCACCTAATTTATTGATTCTCCACTCAAGGACTAAGTATTAACCTAGTGTCCCTTCAAATCTAACTTCTTTAACGAATCCTCTTAATGCTTCATTGAGCCAATTAGAGAAGGAAATTCTAATAATTTATTTATCATATATATTTTATTATAGGCTCCTTCTCTATCCAATAAATGTTCTATTATCATAAGTAAAGAATTTGTTCTAATGATCACAAAATAATGTGTTATACAAAGACTAGTCCCACCACGAGAGATAATACTCCTTTTGGATATTGCCTCTTAGGCAACTAATTTGTTGAGAGTCAAGCTCATAGTCTTTGGTTAGTGTTCTACCTTAGTTAAATAAGGTTAAGTCATACCGACTTAACCATGGTTAGATCTAGGCTCTTGATCTTTGTATGTGTGAGTAGTACTATAGTTGATTTTATTGGATTGAACAGGGAGCATGACTGCTACCCTTCTGGACCTGCCTTTGTCCATCTCTCTCTCTCTCTCTCTCTCTCTCTCTCTCTGTGTGTGTGTGTGTGTGTGTGTTTCTTTACATGGTATCAGAACTGACCGTTGTGGTTCAGGCCAGAAAGAGTGAGCTGTGTGACAGAAGAACCGCTGCATTGCATGCCCTTCCAAGATTGGCCGCAAGGATCTGCATTACTATTATTGGTCTAGCTGGTTAATTGGGTGGGATTTTTGAGGCTCGTGTACAAGTTCGTGAGTATAGCAGCATTGGTCTGGTCTGTAACAACGAATACTCTAGGTAGACAAGGCATCCACAAGTCGGTGAAGGACGTGCAGAGTAGCATCAACGATGGGGGAAATTAGACTATTAATGAACTCACCTGCAGATATTTGAAGCACCCGTTTGTCAGGTGTGGCTGCCTCTTGCACGGAACGAAACAGAGAGGAGGAATTGTGTTCTCAGATGTGACCGAATTAATGCAAGGGTTACTGCTGTGGCTATAGGGCATTGCTTCAAAAGATTTGGATGCAATCAATACTAGTGGTGAGAGAAAGAGATTCCAAGAGCCTACTGACTACAACACACCTCAGCAGAGGGAGATCTTTATGGTAGTGCTGTCATATCTTGGGTGACACCTGTGCTACCAGGTCTAGAATTGTCTAATATGGAATTGATAGCACTGATTACACCTTGCAAGGTCTAGCAGAATCAACCATGATCTAGATTGCTTTTAATTACACCTCTGGCTATATCCATCATTGCACACTTCATGGTCTAGATTTTAAGACAAAGTACTTTTACAAGCTTGGAGAAGGAAATGTATCACAAGAGTTTTGGTTTATGACATCACCAAAGGCCTGGCCTGGATGTTCCATACACGTTTGGCGTCATAGGAGACCTTGGGCAAACTAGTGGTTCTAACAGAACCTTGCAGCACTATGTTCAGAGCACAGGGTCAAACTGTTTTGTTTGTGGGTGATTGTTCCTATGTAGATCTGCATCTAATTGCATACCACCTTACAGGTGGATTAGACAATAGCATTAGCTGCACTTGCGATCCTAGGCCACAAATCTGCAATAGGCCTAGACAGCAGGACACAATCCTGTTTTAAGAAGGCAACTTCCTCATCCACTCTCCAGTGATTCATCTGTGAGTTATTCTCTTCTTTAGTTCCATATTCAATATTAAGAAAAGCAGGAATAACACTGAAGCGGTGAATGGCATAGCATCTCTAAAAGGTGCTTTGCTCTTTTGATCAAGAGTAGTCCCCCTATTTATCCATAAATAGGCACCCCGTTTATGGGCAGCAAATACAAGAATGATGCATAGATAGTGTTCTCCTTGCAAGCTGCAAAAAGAGAGGCAACAACCTCTTTGCCAAGAATTGCAGTCATCATATCAGATTGGAATGCAAGGTTGTTGGGAGGTAGTGTAACTGCAATTAAGTGGGAACAAAAGACATGTACTGGCTGAGAATGCAATAGTGGTCATTATTGCAAAATTTTCAGTAAAAATTGGTTGCACTATAGGTTATTGAACTACATTGCTTGTTGCTGGCATTTTGGGAAATTGACTCTTTACATTAAAACTTGTTTTGCAAAGCTGAAGACTTTGGAATGACAAACACAATATTGAAGGATACTATCACCCAAATAGTAGGTGAGAAGTCGGACTACAACAATTTTGTTCTATGGAAATTCAGGATGTCGAATTTCTTAATTGGAAGAGGCTATTGGGACCTAGTCATGAGTCTTGAAGATGAGCCTAAGCTACCAGAGGATAGACTTCCAACACAAGATCAATTAAAGGCACATAGGACATGGTTGGAAAAGGCTAGCAAGGTCTTGCATTGGTTATCCTTATATGTGTCAAACACAAAAGCTATGAAAATTGCAAACTGTACTTCACCAAAAGCTGCTTGGGACTTATTGATGAAGAATTATGGGCATGTCACTCATGCGAGAAAGACACAACTGAAGCAAAAATTCAGCCACATATCCAGGAATGGAAGGTCTATTGAAGACTATGTGAGTGAGATTAGAACCATTGCAAAACAACTAGGCTCAATTGGAGGTGAAGTTGAGGATGATGATTTGGTGGCCACTACCCTCCATGGTCTTGGAGAGGAGTATAAGCCAATTTGATACTTCCATATTAGTACATCAGGAGCAGCCTGACTTTGATGAACTTGTGGCACTTCTTTTGCATGAAGAAGTGAAACTTGGACTCAATACAAGTTCCAGTGGATTTAAAAACAGTAGGGACAACATCTTCTACTCAAATTAAAGGGGTAGAGATGGAAGAGAAAGATCAAACTTTAGAGGAAGAGGTGCTGGGAATGCATATGCAGCCCATGGACAACAAGCTACTGGATGGCAAAATAGGAAGTCTCAAGCAAATAGAGGTGCCTCAAATGCTCGTGGAAGAGGGGGTTATTTAGCTAGAGGAAGAGGCACTTGGCAGTAGCCTCAAATAAGTCATGGACAACAATCAAATGCAAATAAGGATTGCCATTATTGTGGCAAATACGGGCATGTAGCTAAGGATTGCTACAAGAAGTAGAATGATCAAAGAGAAAGAGGGAGGCAACATGGTAATTATGCTTCTTCTAGTGGTATGCAGGAGGATGACAGGTTGTTTGCAATGCAACATGTGAAGAAAGGGTTGCCTACATAAGGCAAAGCAAATGATGTATGGTATATAGACTCAGGGGCATCTAACTGCATGACTCCTCATGGAGAGTGGTTTGACACATTGGTAGAAGGTGCTCATGGATATGTTTGCACAGGGGATGATACGCAACATGACATTATGCATATAGGTAATGTTCCCTTGAGGATGCATGGTGATAGGAAAAAGAGTCTTTATGATGTGTTACATGTACCCTCCATAACCAAAAACTTGCTTTCTGTGGGACAAATGGCTGAATAGAATCTTCAAGTTAGATTCAATAGAGATGGATGCTACATTGAAGAGTATGGCCAAGGATGCAAACTCATTGCTAAAGGCAAAAGAAATGGCAGGATGTTTACATTGGATACGAAAATTCTAGCATTGAATGCTGCTATGTACTCACATGACAAAGCTACAATAAGGGACATTGAGATATGGCATAAAAGGATTGGTCATGTAAATGTTCAAAAGCTGAAGAATATGCAACATAAGCAAGTTGTAATTGGACTCCCTAAGTTCAATCATGTGGAATTGGGACATGTATGTCAGTCGTGTCAATTTGGGAAGCAATCAAGGCTTCCATTTATGAGGCATGTAAGCACTACTACTAGACCATTACAGCTTGTAAATTCTGATGTATGGGGACCTTCATAGATTGCATCTCTTGGGGGATCATGTTACTATGTGTCATTTATAGATAACTATAGTAGGTATACATGGTTGTATGTGCTAAAGCGCAAGAGTGATGTCATGGATGCTTTTCAAGACTTCAAGAGACATGTGGAGAAAGAATTGGCTTGCTACATCTCATGCTTGAGATCTGATAGTGGTGGAGAATATGTTTCTAAAGACTTTGATCACTTCTTGGCAGCCCATGGAATAAAAAGGCAATTGACACAGAAGTACACACCACAACAAAATGGTATGGCAGAAAGGAAAACAAGGTGATCATGGAATCGGATAGAGCCATGTTGAATGAGAAGAGCCTACCAAATGCACATTGGGCAAAGGCTGTAATGACTGCTATGTATGTCATGAATCATACACCAATAGTAGGGATACATGAGGTGACTCATCATGAGAGGCTTTATGGGATAAAGTCAGACATTAGCCATCTTAAGGCCTTTGGATGCTTGGCATATGTACATGTTCCATATGAAAAGAGGAAGAAGCTTGATCCAAAGGCAGAGAAGGCCATCTTTATTGGGTATGCACAAGATAGGAAAGCGTACAAATGCTACAATCCTTCTACTCATGAGACATTGGTCTCAAGAGATGTATTTGATGAGCTGAAATCATGACATGAGAAGAAGACCATCTTGATGAATGATGATGATACTTGTTATGAGACTTATGTACATGCAGGTACAAATGAGAGTTCAAAAATTTCTGGGCTTTCTAAAGATGCTACTACATCTATTGGTCCTTGGACAGGTAGACTGAGGACTTCAGCATCTTTGTCCATTGACACGGGTATGTCAGTGAGGGGGAGAAATGTGGATAAAGGCAAAGGCAAACTTGATGATGCTACAGGGCTACTCACTTGTGGTTATGATTCACCTGGCATTGACAGCTTGGATAGTGAGTTTGGTATTCCATCAATTGTGACTCCTGGTGTGAGAGATAGATACACACCACCTCATGAGAGAGGAGAGTCTCATACTGCACCTCAGTTGAGGAGATTAGAAAGAGTCAGGAAGCTTGTGGATAGGCTTACGTATAGTGGCTATACAATGAGGCACTATGCATATATGGCAAAAGTCACTAGATTCAAGGAACCCACAAAGTTTTCTGAAGCTATTTTGGATGATCATTGGTGTAAGGCAATGGATGAGGAATATTCAGCATTGGTTGAAAATGACACTTGGGATTTGGTTGATTTGCTTGAAGGCAAAATGCCTATTAGTTGCAAATGGGTATACAAAGTGAAGTGCAAATTAGATGGCACATTGGAAAGATACAAGGCAAGACTTGTGGCAAAAGGGTGGGTATGCACAACAATATGGTCTTGATTATGAGGAGACATTCAGCTCCGTTGCTAAAATGGCAACCATGAGAACAATGATTGCATTGGCAACATCTAGAGGATGGAGTATGTATCAGATGGATGTGAAGAATGCTTTTCTCAATGGTTTTTTGGTTGAGGAAGTATGCATGGATCAACTTGAGGGCTATGTACATCCAGATTTTCCTACACGTGTGTAGATTGAAGAAAGCATTGTATGGGCTGAAGCAAGCACCTAGAGCTTGGAATGCTAAGATAAGTGCATGCTTATAGAAACTTGGTTTCACTATGGGCAAGGCTGATCATAGCCTATTCACAAAGAAGACAAGGGCTGGTAATGTGATATTAGTCATCTATGTGGATGACTTGATCATTACAGGTGATGATGTCACAAGAATTGGAGAGATCAAGGAAATGTTACATGCTGAATTTCAGGCCAAAGATTTGGGTGAACTGACGTATTTCCTTGGGATTTAGGTTGTCTCTACACCTCATGGTACTTGGTTGTTGCAAAAGAAGTATGCGCAAGACATGTTAACCAAGTATGGTATGTTGGATTGCAAGCCTTTGAGCACTCCATTGCAGCAAAATGTTAAGCTACTTGCAGACGTTGGAAATGAGATTACGAATGTCACTATGTATAGACAAATGGTGGGTAGCTTGATTTACCTTACCATTACTAGACCGGATCTTAGCTATTTAGTTGGACTGATTAGCCAATTCATGGAGAAGCCTATGAAGCCTCACTTGGATGCAGTGAGGAGGATCTTGAGATATGTGAAGGCTACATTAGAGTATGGTCTATTCTATGAGCATGGTAAGCCTTTGGAGCTTACAGGATATACAGATGCTAACTGGGCAGGAAGTGCTTATGATAGGAGATCTACTAGTGGGTATGCATTTTCCCTTGGTAGTAGTATGGTCAGTTGGAGCAGTAAGAAGCAACCTATAGTTGCACTCTCTAGTACCGAGTCGGAGTATAGAGGTGCTGCATAGCTGCATGTGAGGCAGCATGGCTCATGAAGCTTCTTGATGATTTGGGCATGCAGGAAGTCAGGCTTGTCATACTCTATCATGACAACATGAGTAGTGTGCTCCTAGCCAGTAGTCCTACCCATCATGCTAGGACTAAGCACATTGAGGTACACTATCACTTTATCAGAGAAAAAGTGATTGCAGGTTACATTGATCTGGTCCATGTGAGGACAGAAGACCAAGTTGCAGATATCTTTACCAAGTCATTGGGTAAAGATAAGTTCATGCATTTCAGAGAGCTACTTGGAGTGAAGTACCACATTTGAGCTTGAGGGGGAGTATTGAGAGTCAAGATCATAGTCTTTGGTCAGTGTTCTACCTTAGTTGAATAAGGTTAAGTCATGCTAACTTAACCATGGTTAGATCTAGGTTCTTGATCTTTGTAGGTGTGAGTAGTACTACAGTTGATTTTACTATGTTAACGACAATGGATTGAACAGGGAGCATGATTGCTACCCTTTTGGATCTATCTTTGTCAATCTCTCTCTCTTTTTCTTTACATAATTTAATTTCCACACACTAAGGACTTGAGATGAGTGGTTGCATTATATGATATCCTAACCTTTCAAAATAATATTGCCTAGTATTTATTGTATCAAAAGTACTTTAAAGCACAAGGGTGGGTAGTGCCATAGGGATGTTGCTTGCACATGCCACCTCTTGTCTAGCTCCAACGGTTCTTTACTTTGGAGCCATCATGAGCGCACAAACTCCTCTAGTACATCCCATGTCCCACTTTCCTTGGGATTTCATTGCTCTTGAAAAATGCCGAGCATTCTAGAGTTCGAGGCTGGCAAGGCAATGAGAACACGGCAATAATATAAGATGTGGCTAAGTTAGACACGAAGTTGAATTATGAAGGGATAATTTTGTTCCTTGAGAGTGATGTTGGTAGAAAGCTAAGGGGAAAAATATTATGATGCTTCAAGACATTTGAAAGATGGTTCCTTCAATGGATTATGAGTAGGGGATGGGGAGGGGGGGAGGGGAGAGTTTAAATATGAGATTTGGCAAGGATAGGATAAGTAGA
The DNA here is from genome assembly GCF_053477565.2 of Lygodium microphyllum. Lineage (NCBI taxonomy): Eukaryota > Viridiplantae > Streptophyta > Polypodiopsida > Schizaeales > Lygodiaceae > Lygodium > Lygodium microphyllum. The sequence goes on along the minus strand of NC_141156.1, from coordinate 52,875,010 downwards.
GGGTCCCAATTTGGGACACTAAAGAGGATAGATGGTAGATTCGGATGGGGATATGGTAGAGGCAAGTGGAAAGGGGGAGGGGGGAGATCAAGAGTATGATCGAGGGTGGATTTGCCTTGGCCTTCTCTCTCTCTCTCTTTGTCTGCCCCTATCTCTCTTTCTTTTCTCTCTCCATTTGTCCCTTTCTCTCTTTGTATTCCTCAATAGAGTGCTCTTTTGGAAGGATGTAAAAGAAGAAAAAAAACTTTAGTGGCTCCTCACCAAGATTAATATATAGCTCCCCATGTTGTGGTAATTGATTTAGAGAGGGGAGGATGGATAAGATCAAGGTAGGCCCCTGTCCACTACATTGAAGAATTAATAGAAGATGATTAATATACTACACTATAAAAAGATCAACATTGCAACAAAATGAGACCATTATCTACTATTGTACACTAATCATATGATCAAATGAGTGGTAGGAAAGGAAGCTATTGGATATGTTTTCTAGATATAAACAAGTCCAAGTTTACCTAGATGATTCACTTTCATCACTAATGAATGTAGAGTGTTCACTTATATTGTCGTATTGTTGGCTTGACCATTGCACTTGCCACTTTCCAACACCTCATGTGCACTGTTTTCAAGGATATGTTGAGGAAATGGCTCAAGGTACTCATTGATGACCTTTGTATCCACTTTAATTGGGAGAAGCACCTTGAGAAACTTTGATTGGTCTTTAAAAGGTGTTGGTAGTATCAACTCTTCTTGAATCCCTTGAATTGCTAATTTTAGGTTAAGCATGGTATCATTTTGGGCTATGTAGTATTTAAGAATGGCATTGCCATAAAAATTGAAAATATCAAGGTGATAATGAATCTCCCAACACCCACCAACTATAAAGAAATCCAATGTTTTATAGGACATACTAGATATTACTAATGCTTTGTGCTGAATTATGCTTCAATAGCGAGACCACTTTATAAGCTATTGGTTATCTAAGAATGGATTGATAAATACTAATCTTTGAATGAAGCACTAAAGAAGGTTGTAACAATTGCATTGATTTTACAAGACCTAGTTTGCAATGGAAGTTGTGTTGTGCCATCTTGGTGAACATAATATGGACTTGTGAGTTTTGCTAGCAAACAACTCATTGAGGTAGAAAGATTCTACACTTACAATTATGGTGGCTAACTCTTTGAAATGACATAGTCTATTTCATTAAATACTATGATGAGTGTTGATGAACCAAACTATCGATTAGGAAAGATAAAATGGAACTCTCCCTTGTAATCACCTGATGCCAACCCTTTGAGAAGTGGGGTATAGACTTCATGGGATGCATTAGCCCTACTACTGAATATATGTGATGAGTTCGTGGTGGTTGGATATTCAATTTATTCGAGAGCTATATTTTTGGAGATTTGCAATGATGGTGATGGTGGATGGATAGCTCAAGATGCAAAGATGCATAACGTCTTATATCCTTTACAAGTTTGTCATGATTTTCTGTTGATCATAAGATGTGTTAATGGATAAAGGGTTTTCCTTTCGTTGTATTCTTTATTAGATGCATGTTATAAGTTGGACTCGTGATTGGATGGTGTTTCATAAATATTGTTATTGAAGATCAAGTTGAGCTATTTGATGAACTTGTATTCTCTTTTTCCTAGGTCGCAAGGATACTCTCTTATTAAGTGTGGGGATATGTTGAATACTGAAATGACTTGTTTTTTTTGGTTGATTTTTGCTGCTTTTGTGGGCTGAATGGTTAATTTTACATGATGATTGATTGGTTTGGAAGTGGTTTGAGAGTGTTTTGGATATGGTGGAATGGTTTTGATAAGATCATGATGTTTTTCAATAGAGATATGAGGTTATGTGATGTCCTATTATGTTCTGTTGATGTCCTGATAGTGTCTAATTGGGGTTGATAGCTTCTGTTTTGTTTCTATTTTTCTTCTGTATGGAAGGAGGGAGTAATGATTGATGAAGTTTGAGGTTGTTTGAAAGCTCATTGAATGGTTTTTAATGGTTTTGATTGGTTTTAGTTGAGCTGGATGCTTTTTGTTGACCTTCTGTAACCCTCTGTTGAGCTTCTATAGAGCTTATGTAAATCCTACGTATGCCTCTATATGTGTTCTGTTGGATGAGGGTGTAGTATGGGAAAGTTTTCTAGCCTTGGAAAGAGATGAATGCAAGTTCAAAAGATCTCAAAGAAGTGGAAGAAGTAGCTATTGAAGACTCAAGTGAATAATGGAGTGAAGTGACAGTGATGAGCTGTGAAGAGTCACCATAGTGGCTCTAGTGACCTTTCATATCAGACATATCCCCTTGGAAGGGGTATTCAAGACCAAAGAAGGGTTATTGTGAATGATTATTGAGTATTTTAGTGAGGATATGATGTACTATTGAGAGAGAGAGAGAGAGAGAGAGAGAGAGAGAGAGAGAGAGAGAGAGAGAGAGAGAGAGAGAGAGAGAGAGAGAGAATGTGATATATTTCTGTTTAAAGTGGTGTTTTATCTTTTTTTTGTGGTCTATCAAATACTTTTATGAAGAATATTAGACTAAGAGTAGGTCTAAATACTCTAAACTGTTATCTATCGTGACATTTGTGCTTTGCATACTATTAGCTTGAATTAGATTCAAAATTTGCACATTTAGCAATAGCATGGTTTATGTCCCTCTTTGCGGGTTGCACCTGCTTGTGAGGTTGACTCATAGTCCCTCTATCTTTACATATACCTAATCCTTTGAGCCTTGGATGAAGCTACTTGCACTTGCAGCAACGCCTAATCATGGAGTTATCAAGAAAGGTAGCTTTGGATGGTTCATTCAACAGATAGAGCTTCTTTAGAAGTTTAGCATTATCATCACCTACAATAGACCTTGGGATTTTCTTATAAAGCCCAAACACGACACCTTGGAACTTGAAAGGTCCTCTCAAGAAAGATTAGCTATAAGGGTCTTAGAGATATCTAAGTAAACTATGTCAATTCCCATGATCTAAGACTCTAGTAGAGTACAAGTGAGTCTCAAGGATTATCCCACAATCAATTTCTCATTTTTTAGAGCTCTTCAAGTTGAGGTTTCAAGGAATGTCTCACATTGGTTGGGTAGAAAGGTAAAATGAGGGATTAAACGCGGTGTAATGTCTCCATGGTAAATTTCCTATTACTTGAAGAGAGATTCAATCCAATCCTAAGAAGACATATTTGATTGGAAAAAATGGATTCTTTTGATTCGTAAGAAGGTATGCAATGAGGTTTGTTGTACTATAAAAGCCCATGTGGCCTTGATCTTGGCTACAAATTTGCATCAAAGTAAAAAATTTATCTCTATATTAAATGTTTAAAGACACTTCCCTTTCCTTTTACACTAGGAATCAATGGCAAAATTTGAATCATTCTGGATGTGCTTATGTGTTGAGGGCTGAATGGACTTGTTTTTTGGGTTGATTTTTGTAGTTTTTGTAAGCTGATGGTTGATTTTAAGGGTTTATTGATTGATTTTGGTTGAGTTATAAGTGTTTTGGAATGTGTTGGGATGTGTTGAGTATGTTTGAGAAGCTCAAGATGGTTTTTAGTTGAGATATGATGTTGTGATAGGTTTTATAATGTGGTTGTTTGTTTTTGATAGGGTCTATTTTGCCTTTGTTTTGATATGATTACTTTCTCTTTGTGAAGTTGGGATTGTGAATAAGTCCTTTAAGGAATGATTGAGAGTGTATTGAATAGCTTTAGATGGTTTGAAGTGGTTTTGGTTTGATTTGTATAGTTTTTATGCCTTCTTTTGACCCTCTATAGTGTTTTGTTGAGCCTTTGTGTCTCTATTCTCTTAGCCTCTATTTACTTCTGTATATGTTCTAATGGATGGATGTTTACCTTGGAGAATGTTTCTCAATCTTGGAAGACGAAGAATACAAGCTCAAAATATCTTGAAGAAGCAAAAGAAGTAGTCGAAGAAGACTTGAAGTGAAGACTACAGTGACAATGACAATAATGAGCTCTTAAGGGGCACTGTAGTGGATCTGGTGACCCTTCATATTAGATATACCTCGTGGGAGGGGTATCCATGATCAAGAGAGAGTTAATGAGGATTATTCATTGTAATTCCAATGTACTATTGAGAGAGAGCATATGAGAGAGAGAGAGAGTATGAGAGATAGCCAATCTTTTATGAAAAACATTGTATCTTATACATGAGAGAGACTATGAAGATAATGAAAGATGAATACTATGTGATGAATTCCGTTCAAAGTTGATCTTATTTTATGTTGTTGTGGTTCTTTGATGGTTTCTATGAAGAATATGTTAAATATTTATTATGATAAGTCAGTGGGAGAATTGCTATATAATGATGTTGCGTAAAAAATTATAAATGTTGGTATTGTTTTTCTTCTTGTGGTTGATTAAAATATGAAGAACATGCTTGTTGATGTGACAATATAGATTTTCTTGTATTATTTTTCCTATTTTTCTTGGTGTTCCTCTTGGGGCTCTATGTTTTTGGTGGGCAATGCCGGGGAAAACTGCCATCAACAAGCACCAACAAAGGCTGAAAACGGAAGAAGTGATATTGTTGAAGAGGAAGAAAAGTAATGGAAGATTGTAGAATTCCTGCTACTATTGAAGAATTGGAGACCTTCATTGCCAAAGCCAATTTCTACAAGAAGCGCATCCCTGAATGGTGGGAGAAGCATATCACTATCTTGATGCAGACTCTATGTGACAAACTGATCCCACTATCTTCTAAACATTAGGGCAAAAAATTCTTCAAAAAAAAGCACTTGTTAGAAAATGATTAAGTTGCTAATTAGTTGAGATTTTGGAAGAATGAAACTGTCGAATTTGGTTACTCAGATGTGATTTATGAGAGAATATTTAATTCATTGAAGGGCTCATTTATTAATTGCCCTCATCTTTTAATTTATGTTAGGGTCACATTTTCAGTCATTTTTGTCTTGAAATTTGGAAGGATTTATATTTTTGAGATATGTTCACCAAAATCGCATTCGTTTTCTCCCATATCTTCTTTTCATACACCAGCCACTCTTTCACTATTCTCTTTTGCCATTCTCTTTCACCATTCTCTTCTTTGTACTCACTTTCTTATCACCGTGAGATTCATTTGTGATTGATGCGATAAAATGTTTGGCAATAGATCTTCAAGTAATTCAAATGTGAGCACATGAAAGTATAAACTTACCATCCAACTAGATCCAATTTATACATCTTGGAGAAGTATACATCATCGAGTACTAATAAATGAGATGGAGGCGAACAGATTGCGAACACAAGGAAAGAAATATATAGATTTGTGGGTGGATGGAAATATTTATCCCAAGGATCCTTTCACATGTAATATTCGAGAGAGTGAGGAGAGAATCAATGTTTTAAAAAACACAATAAATAAGAATGATATTTTGAGGATTCTTAAGTCATCTTCATATTGTGTGTTTCTTTACACACAACCTTACTTTATTTAGTGCATACATAGGATAAAGACTTACACTATGTTATATTTTTCAACACTCCCCCTTAAGCTCAGAATGAGCTTGTAGATAAATATCCCAAGTGCACTTCTAAAGTACTCAAACTTATATTTACCTAATGCTTTAATAAAGATATCCATGACTTGGTCATTGGTTTTGCAAGTCTATCTCTCCATCCATGACTTTTGCTTGGCTGAAATGGTAGTGCACTTCAATATGCTTTGTCCTTGTATGGTAGACTAGGTTCTTTGCCAATATAACGCTGCTAATGTTATCACAATACTAGTAATGCACTTCAATATGCTTCGTCCTTGCATGGTAGACTAGGTTCTTTACCAAAATAATGCTGCTAATGCTATCACAATATATGATAGCTCCACCATCTATCTCAATCCCCATATCACATAGAAGTAGTCTTAGCAATGTCTACTCACATGCTGCCAATGCTATACCTCTATACTCTGCTTCCATGCTTGACAAAGCAATTTTAGGTTGCTTCTTATTACTCCAACTCACCATGGATGAACCAAATGAAAAAGCATAACTACTAATGGATCTCCTATTGATGATCTTCTTGCCTGATTTGCATATGTGTATCTAAACAATGTAGGCTTAATCACTTTCTCATAGAACAAGCCATATCTAACTATCTTCTTCACATATCTTAAGACTCTCATGAATGCATCCAAATATGACTTACAATGCTTTTGCATGAATTGGCTTATTACTCCCATATGAATAACTCAAGTCTAGTCTTGTTATGGCTAGGTAGATCAAGCTACCAACCATCTTCCTGAATATAGTGATATCCTCAATACAGTATCCATCATTCACTATCTATATGTTTTGATCCAATGGTGTACCCCCACTAGCTTACATGTGGTCATCCTAAACTTCTCTAACATCTCCACTGAATATTGCCTTTGTAGCAACCAAATTCCATGCGGAGTCTTAATCACTTAAATGCCCAAAAAGTACCTCAATAAACCAAGGTTCATGAAGAGTATCTATAATGATAAGATCATCAACATAGATGACTATAGCCATCATTCCATCCTTCATATGTCTAACATAAAGTGAATAATCAGCCATGCTTTGCTAAAATCCCTTGCTACATAAGAACTTGCTAATCCTCTCACACCAAGCTCTAGGTGCTTGCTTTAATCCATATAATGCATTCCTTAGCTTGCATACATAATGTAGATACTTAGGGTGTACATACTCTTTTGGTTATTCCATATATACTTCGTCTTCCAATGTATCATTCAAGAAAGCACTCTTGACATCCATTTGATATAATTTCTAACCATAAATTGAAGTTAAGGCAATCATCAATCTCACTATAAATATCTTTACCGGAGACATGCGATGAGTCAATGTTGTAGGTATCATGTTCATAATATAGACTGCAATATGTATTGCCTCAGCCCAATACATCAAAGGCATATGCATCTAATTTATAATAGCCCTTATAGCTTCTAGAGTGATCATGTTCTTTGTTTTTATGATACCATTCTAATGTGGTGTATATTTGCACATGTAACCTGTCTCTTGATTCCATGGTCTCTCAAGTAGTAAGTGAACTCATTTTTTGCCATAGCTTTGAACTCTTAAACATTTCAAAAATCCCACCTTTATGTTGCAAGAAATACACCCATATCATCCTATTGAAATCATCAATAAAAGTGATATAGAACCTGCATCTTCAACTCAAAGAAATATTCTAACATACACCCCCAAATATCCGAATGCACCATTTTCAAGGGATAAGTGCTCACTCTTCCCCTCTATGGAAATGGAAGTTTAGACTGCTTGCCTAACTAACAAGCCTCACATACATGATCATAGTTTACATAACCAAACTGTAGAAGCCCATGAATAACCTAACCTCTCTAGACTATATTTGTTTCAACCTTTGCAAATTAATATGCCCAATTCTTTTATACCATAACTCAACATCTTTATCTTGTCCATGCTTGGTCTCAACATACATAGAACTTGATATAAAAAGAGTTCCTACATCCAAAGCAAACAACCTACCTTTCTTTTGACCACAAGCAATAAGCTTGTTATGTTTTCTATTCCTAAACTCCTTAATGAAGCAACCATATTGTTGAACCTTACTTATAACATGTGATCAGCCATTTGTCCAAGTGAAGCGAAGATTTTAGTGATACTAGGCACATACAAAACATCCCCAAGCTTATTCTCTATCCCATCTCTAGTCACCAAGGAAATGTGGCCAATATGGGGTATCTTATGCAATGTATCATCTCCTGTAACCACATACTCTTCAATTTGTAGATGTTTCTTTCTATCAAACCATTGTGCATGACATATCATATGGTTTCTAGCTCTTGAATCCAAAAAACAGTCATCCTCTCTAGGGGGATATGTCATCCTGCCAAGTATATGCTTCCTAGCAAAGAGATGACTTGATGAACCACCTTTGGAACCATAGACAACACTACTATATCCAATTTCATAGTGTCCAAACTGTATCCTTTCTCAACCCCTAGCCATAGCATTTTGCTTATGATAGCATTCTCTCTCAAAGTGACTAAATTTCCCATAGTAATGACATGCACCATCTCTCTAAGGACTAGAATGTCCTTTGCCTTTAGAGTAAGATCTTTCCCTATTTGTAGGCATAAAGTCACCACATACAAAAGAGCTATGACCATGTGCAAAGCTATCTACATGACCATATGATGATCTTGTAGCTCTAGATGAGCCACCACCTCTCTTTGATGATAAAATACATTATCCTAACTTGCATTCTTCCTACTATTAAATGCATTAATGCCCAATTTAATTTCTTCTATAAGAAATAAAGTAATCAACTCCTCAAAGTTAGGCATAGAGCCATCTCTCATAGAAATGGAAGTGCCAAGGCTTGTATGTAGGTTAAAGTCCATTCAAAGTAATAGATACCAAATCATCATCATCAACTAGTGCATTGATTGAAGCAAGATCCTTTGCAATCTCATTTATCTTTGCCACATAGTTGCTAATGCTTTGATTCCCATGCCATGCACCATGCAATCTTTGCTTTAGCTATATCTTTCTTGCCTCTGTGCAAGTTCCATACATTTTCTCAAAATAATTTCCTAAGCATCTTTCCATGTACTAGCCTTTTTAATTTGCGGAATCAATGTCTCCAAAATGTATAAAGAAATCCAATGCAAGACCTTCTTGTTTTTACCTATCAATTCCTTGTATGCCTTCTTTTGTTCCTTCATGGGATAACTAGGAAGTTTAGGGCATGCATCTTCACTTGTAATGAGGTCCCATAAATATCTCCCCATAAAAAATTCTCCATGCAGTAGGATCATACACTATAGTTGTTCACAGTCCGTAGTCAATTTGTTACCAACGATCTAAGTAATTTGTATGGTTTTGACATTATGACAAGTGTGCTTTCAAAAAAACCAGTGGTATGCAATGTGCCAATCCATTATCCAAGCGTGTGAACAAGTCTGAGCATCAATAGCTCAAATCCAAGATAAAATAGTATTAAAAATTACCCAAGGAAATACACAAGCTAAATTTCAATGCTATAACAATCATACTTGCATCCAATTGCTATCATATATACCATACATCATGCCCATATGCTGAACATCAGCTATCTAGTAAGAAACATTGAAAACAAGGCTCAAACAGTGCATGTACACCCCAAAAAGCATCAAATTAGGGGTCTAAAATTAACCATTTTCCTTTCTATTTTTCTAAGTTTTTTGTGCTAAGAAGAAGTTTCAAATAGCCTCAATCTATAATAATTTCTTGGATTTTTTGGGTAAAATTTGCCCCTTCAAAATTTCCCATGACACAGAAATCAATCTTTTAGCCTTGAAACAACTCATTCAAAGGACTATAATGTGAACATAGAACAATGCCAATTGGTCCAAACTAAACCAATTTAGCCCAAGATTAGTGTGAAAAAAACTTCTAAAATATCCAATTCAATGAGAGCTCTAGTGTGAACAAAGATAAGGTGAAAACAATTTAGTGTAGGATAGTGTGAATAGGGTTAAAGTAATTGATGATTAGGCTAAGGCTTAGAAAAGCCTTACCAAGGAGGATTTTTGGGACTACATGCAGGCTATTTTTCAACCGTGCTAAATTTTCCAACCCCTCATCCATGTCACTGCTGAGTTCGTTTGCATCATCGACATACTCAACTCCTCCAAATCCAAGCTAGGAAGGCAACACTCTCTTCCAAAGAAGCCATAAATTTTTTCCTTCTCTTCTTTGTGAACTGAAATAAACCCCTTGATTTAGTGCCTAAGTAGGCCCTTTGCTTTTCCACAAACATCCCCTATGCTTTTTGGGCTCAAGTAGGCCCCTTGGTTAAGCAAGCCCTGAGCTTAAGCAACCCTTGTGGTTCTAGCAATCAATACATGTGCCAATATGAAACTAAAACCAATCAAGACCTTATTTCCATGCATCATTTCCATCCTCCTTTCGCTTCTCAAAATGCATTCAAAGGAAGCTCAATATCTCCAAAATTTGAGTAATAATAGCTCTTGAATCTATACACTTGCTTTTGGGTGGATTAGATGAGGATTTGTATATGATTTAATGGTGGACAACATACTTTCAATTCGATATAGATGTTGATTTTTCATGCTCCTATCTTTTGCTCCCACACTCCCACTTTAATACCAACTAAAAATCATTGATGTGGATGTGCAATGAAAGGGAGATGTCACAAGATATGGAAGCTCAAGAAGTATTCTTTTTTTTTTTCATTTTTCTCTTTCTTTCCTTCAAGAATCTACACACAAAGTATCTCACTAGAGTGATAGACACCTTTTGACCCTTAAGTCTCTTTAACATAGCCTTACTTTTATTTAGTGCATTCTTAGTATATAGACTTAGCCTAGGTTATATTTCTCAATAGATAATGCAAGTACTCCATTTGATTCACCCCCTTCTTTTTTTATGGTCAGTGGCCTCGTCACCTTGCTTGGTGTAATGTGACACACCGACATGTAGTGAATTTTTTTTGTGTTTGTCATTGTTGGCAATATCCCCTTTGAGCAATAAATGAACACCATTTTCACTTGAAATATGCAATTGGAATGAATGTTGATGATGAGGGTAAGGTTGATGTTGGTGGGTACCATCGATAGGTGTTAGGCCAAGGTAAGGTAAGGTTTATGGATAACCATGAGAACATGGGTTATAATTATGGGATTGAGAGAGATGTGGTGTCTTGGATGAAGGGATTAAAGGTAATGAGAAGAGTAGGGTTAGTAGAGATTATGGATAAAGGGAAGAAAGAAGAAGAATACGATAAGTTGGATCTACAACCTCTGTGGCACTACAAAATGAGTCCTCATTGATTGATCTGGTCCTCCATCTACACTCATTCATCTCATGAAATCTAGAGTCCTTATCAAAAGAAAAAGAGGAATTGTAGCAGCAATAGACCAATTGATACATGTCCATGTCATCATCATCATGTGCCCCAAAACATGGAAATATGTCAAGTGATAGGACATGATGGCATGCATAGTAAAGAAGGTAGGTATATGCAATGCTATGGATGCTGCAATTAGTAACATATGGATCACCAAAGGTTGGAGCCGAAGATCATGGTTTCCAACTGTTTGGGGGCTCGGGGGGGGGGGGGGGGGGAGAGAGGAGGAAATGGGGAGGGGGTGGTTTCACACCCCCCTCCCCACCCCTAAAGAGAAGAAAACATAGAGATGCTGAAGAGGGAGGTAGGTGGTTTCATTCAACACCCCCCCGCCCCCCCCTTGCGCCCCCAAAAGAATCCAGGTCATGGTTTCCAACTGTTTGGGGGCTCGGGGGGGGGGGGGGGGGGGGGAGAGGAGGAAATGGGGAGGGGGTGGTTTCACACCCCCCTCCCCACCCCCAAAGAGAAGAAAACATAGAGATGCTGAAGAGGGAGGTAGGTGGTTTCATTCAATGCCCCCCCCCCCCCCCCCCCACTTAGCCTAGGTTATATTTCTCAATAGATAATGCAAGTACTCCATTTGATTCACCCCCTTCTTTTTTTATGGTCAGTGGCCTCGTCACCTTGCTTGGTGTAATGTGACACACCGACATGTAGTGAATTTTTTTTGTGTTTGTCATTGTTGGCAATATCCCCTTTGAGCAATAAATGAACACCATTTTCACTTGAAATATGCAATTGGAATGAATGTTGATGATGAGGTAAGGTTGATGTTGGTGGGTACCATTGACAGGTGTTAGGCCAAGGTAAGGTAAGGTTTATGGATAACCATGAGAACATGGGTTATAATTATGGGATTGAGAGGGATGTGGTGTCTTGGATGAAGGGATTAAAGGTAATGAGGAGAGTAGGGTTAGTAGAGATTATGGATAAAGGGAAGAAAGAAGAAGAATACGATAAGTTGGATCTACAACCTCTGTGGCACTACAAAATGAGTCCTCATTGATTGATCTGGTCCTCCATCTACACTCATTCATCTCATGAAATCTAGAGTCCCCATCAAAAGAAAAAGAGGAATTGTAGCAGCAATAGACCAATTGATACATGTCCATGTCATCATCATCATGTGCCCCAAAACATGGAAATATGTCAAGTGATAGGACATGATGGCATGCATAGTAAAGAAGGTAGGTATATGCAATGCTATGGATGCTGCAATTAGTAACATATGGATCACCAAAGGTTGGAGCCGAAGATCATGGTTTCCAACTGTTTGGGGGCTCGGCGGGGGGGGAGAGAGGAGGAAATGGGGAGGGGGTGGTTTCACACCCCCCTCCCCACCCCCAAAGAGAAGAAAACATAGAGATGCTGAAGAGGGAGGTAGGTGGTTTCATTCAACGCCCCCCCAACCCCCCCCCTCCCCCCCGAGCCCCCAAACAAGCAAGAGTAATGACCATCATGAATAGGGTGATCACACTAAAAGAGGCTTTGAAGGCAAGAGAGGGAGAAGAGTGTCTAAAAGAGTTGTATGAGGAAGAGAGAGAGAACCAAATCTCCCTAGAAAATGTGTATGCCTTCAACTCCCAAGAAAAATAATGTCTAGAGTTGGGGATAAAGGAGTTGAAGAGGCAAAGAGAAGAGGCTAGGAAAGAGTTTCATGTGGCAAGGAACTAAAGAGATGAGGAGAACACGAAGAAACTGATGGAGCTACATAACCAACTACAATCATCTCTCCATGAACAAACCATATTGATAGAGCAAGTGGAACATAAAAACCAAGAGCAAGAGCAAATGCATACACTATGGTGGGAGCAAGAGCAAGTGATTGCCACCCTAACCCAATACCAAAACCAAGGGTTAGAGTAGATGAAGGAAAAGGCAGAAGAATGGGCAGCGAGGAATGAACATCGAATCAAAAACTTAGTCTATAAGCTGGCCCATTTCTAGAGTGAGCACGTCCTAGCGGAAAGCAAAGTTACAGCTATTGGGACAGGAATACTGGAGCAACAACACACATTCTTAAGCATCGTATTGAATGTCACGTAGCCACCAGGAGGAAAAGAGAATTGGATCAACTAAGAAGAACTCTAGAATTAACAAGGAGGGCCTTGCAACATATACTCCATGACACCGCACCCAAGCCTAGAACCAGCTTGGGAGTAGAGGAGCAATGCACTCGTCTAATCTCAGCTAGTTTAACCACATAGGAACTCACCTTGCTAGGGCATGGGGAGCCCGAGCAATAAATGTAGCCATGGAAATAGGAGCCAGTAGAACCAATCTAGGAAGAAGGGCCTAATTTCAAAGCAGAACATCAAAAGAGAAAGAACAAGTGCAGGAACCAAGATCTCCTATGCAACCACCACAACTGCAACTAGAGGAGCAAGGGGAGCAACCTGGGCCACCTAAACATATGGTGGAGATGAGGCACAAGCTTGGAGAGCAGGTGGAACATACATGCAAGAAGTTTCAAGCTAAGACACCACAAGTTCCAAAGTGGCCATTCCTAAAGTGAGGAGTGCGATCTCATCCAAATGGGGCCAAGAACTTGCAATGTGGGACCAATGGGAGAACTATTGCCACCCCTTCGAGTTCTCCTTCACTTTCCTTCACACATTGGATAGAGTGTTATCTCCTAGGGTGGTGGAGGATACCATCAAGATTTCAACAAGAATAGGAAGAAGATGGCTAGAGGAATGAAGACGTATCCCACAAGGTGGCAGTAGGATCCTACAAACTATTGGGAAGATAAGGTGGTAGAGGTGCTTATGATGGTAGAGGGATATCAGGCACAACCTAAGTGGTGCAGGAACATATGGGACTCTACCCCGCCCCATGAATGGGATGATCCTATCTACGCCCTACCCAAGAAGGTTTAGAGTTAACTTTGACTAAGAGATGCATGGTAGATACGACTTCCCTATGATCTACAATGTGAATGCCTCAATCCCTGAAGATAGTTCAATTTTCACCAAAAGGGACCTCTGCCCATTTATAGAAAATTTCCTCAAGGATTCTCCTCATGCCCTGACCTTGCTTTCATCACCACATGTAATTACCTCCGTCTATTGCAAATCCTACTAAAATAAATACCTTTTGTAGAGGAAGAGCGGTTGCTGCCCCTCTTTTTTTATCTCAATACTGGGATAGATAGATGCACAATGGTGCGGCTCATGATGAGAGCCACTCTCTTGCCAGTATTTTGTATATGAACCTCTTAGAAGATATGAGTGACAGTAGATTCATTGGGTGTAACCACACGTTTTTGTCATCTACTCCACTCAATGTAAGAACCAACTTAAAGAGGTATTTGCAAAGCAGGGCATTCCTCAGTATGGCCCTCAAGCCACCATGCAACCTGGCCTTGCTCATCAATGGTATGTCTCTTAGCATTCTCCCATATTAAATTAAAATGAAAAAATAAAGAAAAAGAAAAGAAAAAAAGAGAGAAAAGAAAATATGAGAAAAAGAAAAAGGACAAGAAGTAGAAAGAAAAGAAACATAGCAAGGAAACCAACCCATTTGTACTCTTTGAGTGTCACACAAGCACTGCACCTAGGGACCACCCTAGCCCTTCCCTCACTTCACACACTTAGGACACCTTAAGGATAGGACACACCTAGGGAGCTCCCGCTCCCCTCTACGGTTATACCTATCTCCCTAAGTCACACCCACAACACCTCCCTTTGTACATGTTGGATCCTCAAGAGTTGGGACAACACCACGGGCTTGTGCCTAATGTTCGACCCAACTCCCAATTCCATTGACGCAGACACCATGCATTGCACAGTGAGGTAGGCACACCTTCAGGTAGTGCACTTTATTTTTCTTTTAGGTACATTTGATAATATGCCATCAACCATGGACGTTGGAGACCTCCATCATCCACTCAATCCATCCTCGACCTCCACAACCTCTCATCCATTTTGGTGTGTTTCTTCTCCATCGCCAACCTCCCCAAAACCACATCATTGACATGCATGGCAAACCTTCAACCACCCAAGCCCTTACTCCAACAAGTGCCATGGGACAGGCACTTGGCTAGGAGGGGGGGTAATGTTACACCTTTGAAAGTCCAAGATGGAATGAAAAAGCCCCAAAATTTTGGAAAGGGAAGATAGCCCAAGCCGAGAAAAAATGGAAGAGAAAGACAAGCTCAGAAAAATGCAAGAAAAGCCTCAATGTAAAAGGAAGCACACAATAATAAGTGCATCGAATATTCTAGCAAGGAAAGGACTGGCCCATTGTAATTCATTTTGTAAAAGAAGGCCAAGCTCCCTCTTGTGAAATTTGTAAATGTAGATGGGCATGGGTGAAGGAACCATGAAAATAGGAAGAAATAAGGAAAGAGGACCTAGGCTAAAACAATCAGTCATGTAAAAAGGGATGGGCACCCAAAGAGAAGGAGGGCATGTATAAAAAGGCAAAAAGTGAATGAATAAGATCATTCTTGTGTGTGGCCAAAACTAGCTCGCCTCTTCTTCTCTTATTCTTCATGTTCTTGCTTGCTTGAGCGTGTGCTTGAGAGAGGGAGTGTGAGGGAGTGAGTGTGTGAGGGTGAGGGTGAGGGACCGTGGTGGATAAGCTCTCTATTTTCTCCTCCCTTCTTATTCTCTTTGCTTCATCTCTCTTGTCTCACGCGCGGCAATGGAGTGCATGGAGCTTGGAGCTTGAGGATTGAACTTGCACCTTGGATCATGTAGCTATTAGAGTGCTTGAGGGAGGAGGCAACTTGATCGAGCATGGAAGTAAGCTCACTACACTTGTAGGTATGAGAGTGCATACGGCTATGTGAGAGGTAGGCATTGCACTTGGCTTAAAATGCTTGATGTACTAAGTGGTTTGTGGGTCTTGGTAGTTGAGCAAGAGGCTCCCACACCCTACCTTCATATCTAAGACTATCTACCCCCATGGCAGTAACATAATTTGAAATAGCATTTTTAGTCAAGTCATGAAATCTAGTGTTGATTTCCCTACTAATATGCCAAATTTCAAATTTTTGCAATTGCATAATGAGCCCCTTTATCTTAAACAACCAATTCATAAAAAATTCTTTGTTAACTATCTAGATAGTTTGAATTTTCTTGATAAACTAACATAGCATTCCCCTTTGCCACTATCTTTCTATAACCCAATAGAATACACTATTTTAACCCAACATCATTCTTTTATAGCTACCATCAAAAAAGAAAGTAGCATCTTTATCTTTCATCTCCTCATGAATTCAAGGATGCACGATCAACTTTTGTTTTATAACAATTGCACTTACAACATGTTCTATACAAGTCAAAATTTCATAGCTAAATTAACTCTTATAGTATCCTCTTTGTAGAACCAATAGCCATTTAGTTACCCTCGAGGAATTTTCAATAGATTGCAAAAGTTGCAGCAAGAAACTGGGAACTAGTAAGTACTACAAATGGTTTTTAAATCATATATGATTTCCATTTTTGAAATGCATTTACTAGCCTCCATACTAATAGCTCTTCTTCCATCCAAGCCTTTTTTTTTGCTCCAATAGATCTACTTATGTGAAACACAAGTTGCATGTAAGACATTCCTTTCCCTTTTTGCATCAAAATAGCTTCGACAACATTATTTCCAATGTTGATGCTAATGAAAAATGCTTCATCCCAACTTGGAGGCATAAGAATTGTGGCAAAGTACTTAGGTTCTCTTTTATCTATAGGAATGCATCCTCTTTAGATTGTATCCAAAGTAAAGAATCTTTTAGAACTACTTTCTATAAAGGATACACATATTTGGTTAGCTTATGAAAAGACCTTCATAGGTATCTCAGTATCTAAGCAGAGCCTGTCAATTCTTTTAATGTTTGTGGAGAATCCATAAGAAGTAAGGCCTCAACTTTACTAGGTTTAGGTGAAATGCCATTAGCAGATACTTCATAACCCAAGAGTGTCACTTCACCTCTTGCAATCTTGCATTTATCATAATTTAGTTGTCCTCCATCTTGATCACATTTGCAAAAAACCTCATCAAGCTTTTCAAAATAAAAAGCTTTAAAGCTATATATGCAAAATTCATCCATGAATACTTACAGGGATTTCTCCAATGAAAGGAGCAAACACCCAATTGACCCATCTTTGAAAGCGAGCATATGAATTCATCAAACCAAAATACATTACTCGGTAATAAAAACATCCCTAAGGAGTAATGAATGCTATCTTTTTATGATTCTCCTCTACTATTCTAATTTGGAAGTATTTTGAATACCCATCACATACACTATAGAGCTAATGACCTAGTATTTAATCCAAAATATCATGATGAAATAGAAGAGGATAGTAATCCCTTTTGGTTGCAGCATTAAGAAGCTTAAAATCAATGCATGCTCTCCATTTTCCATTCTTCTTTGTTCTGATTACAACAAGGGATAGCAATTCTACATCATCAATGGGATAAATAAACCCTGTCTTCAACAAATTTTGAACTTCAACTTTGAGTATGCTTTTCTGAATTTTACCAAGTATTCTTAGCTTTTGAGCTACTAGTTTATATCCTCCTTTCAATTTGATGTGATGTACAATACTATCGGTACCCCTCGGCTGATAACATTCGATAGCAAATAGCTTTGGATATTTTTGAAAGATGGCTACATATTGATCTCTCTCACCATTATTCAAGTCATTTTCTAGTATATTCATCAGCTTAGGTAACCCAACATTCATTTGTTGCTATTGTTATTTATTTTCTACTATAGATTATGCATTTCTTACTACAAGTTATACAATTTTTGCATAGGATTTGCTATTTTTTGCTCTTGTTTTTTATGTTGAATTGATAATGCCAAAAGGTCAACATCTCTAGAAAGTAAATTGACTTTCCATTATTTTTCTTCTTCATTGATGGTAGAACTTTCTGAATCACTGGTCTCATCGCTTTCAACATCACTTTCATGTCCACCTTGAATGACAAACTCTATTTTCATATAAAAAATCACCCTCTTTTGAGTAGGTTTGTCTAAATAGAGTTTCAATTGGCCTCTACACAATCGTATCTAGATCTCATACCAATCAACCATGGTCTTCCCAAAATTAGAGGATATGTCTATATGTAACATCAACCTTTTTACTTTTAAGATCCTCAAGCAGGTTGTAAGAAACCTAATTGACTCCCAAGGCAAAATCTCCCATTTGAATTTTCCTTATTTGTCTAGCCTTCTTGCTAGTATCTTAGTTCATTTGCAACAATCTATTTTTGTTTCTTCATTCTTGCTCTCTGTTGAGCTTCAGCTTCAATATTTCTCTTTTTGGCTCTCTTATTAGCTAGAATATCTGCATTTTTCCCATCAAACACCATATTGGGGAATATGGGAATTTCCCATAAATTTGGGACACATGGTCAAATCTTTGGATTTGTTATAACTTGAAAAATATAACTCCAAATTGAGCGCTCTATAGCTCAATAGATTCCATTTTTCAAGTGCTTTCCAATGATAGGTCACATCATATGGTTTTGAGAAACTTATGGGCATGTTATGCGGGTGCCACCTTTTTAGTATTCAAAAAATGGGAATTGGGAGATTCCCAAACTCACTAATATTGTATTATCATTAGACATGTTGATTTCAATTAGATCCATACTAGATGGGCCTTTATCAGGTCTTCTTTCAAATTGTTGCCTAGTCGATTTAGGTTGTCGATGTTCATGTTGTGGTCTTGACATCTTGCCTAACATTCCCTTGTGGCATGGAATGCATTCCCCCTCATGTTCTCATTGGATATGAACAATCATGAGCAATATGTCCTCTCCCCCTATAATTGAAACATTCGAATTTCTCCCACATGTTCCTTGGAGGTCCTCTAAATCTCAATCACAACAGAGGTTGCTTGGTTTGCAACATATTTATGTTTAAATTAAAATTTGTCAATTGCTCTTGTAATTTTTGAATTACATCATCATTAGGTTTCCTATAACCTTGATATATACCAATTTTAAGTCTTTTAAATACCCTGGGAAGATTTATAACTTGTTGTTATGCATTTCATGTAGTAGTATCAATGTTAAGATTTAAAACGGGCATGACACTAGCTCTAATGGCTCTAACTGAGCTCCTAAATACACCAAACAACTCCACACAACCTTGCGGACAAGAGTGTTTGGGTACTATTTAAATAATTGTTTTAACTTTTGCATTTATAAATATAATTTCATATATTAGTTCAATTAATTATCCATCCCAACTCCAAGCAAAGGAGTTTCCCACACTTAGGTTATTATCTCACCTCGAATCATACATAACTGCTCTAATGTATATCTAGGGATCCTCTTTCACTCCACGTAGATCAACGAGTTTGCAAACAATTGGTATTCATTTAGGAGATTCATTCCAATACCATGGTTATATGCATATACAATATGTCGTACTGCATGGTGCTCAAACAATTCTAACTAATAAAACAACCATGTGACATGTGAAACCATTCTTTTCATGATTTATTCTAGCGTAGTGTGGTGTTGAACAGATGAAATTAGGCTAATTTGTGCTTCCACTCCTTCAAATATTTGCTAAATCCCTAAATTCCTTACTATGATGCATAAATATTAGGTTCTTCATTGCAAAGATATAACATTTCAGCAGTCATTTTATATATATGCCTTGTGCATATCACTTTTTATGTTTTATGTGTTATTTTGCACAAAATCTAGTCCTACCCAATCACTTTAACACAAAAGCAAGGGGAGGTTGAGGCTAAATCCCATGCCCTACTGCTCACTACACATTCATCAATGTTTTCTTAAATTTTCCTATTTTTCTAGGCTAAAAAAGCTAGACTTTCTATTTTTATTTGTTCTTACTATTTTAAATTATTTTTATCATAATTACTAATAATTTTATAATTTCTCATCTTAAAATAAAGAAACACAACCATGGCAGCTAGCATGCATTATTTTGTCTCATATGCATCGTTATTTTATTAATTTTATCAACTAGCATCATATTTCTTGATTTTACAAGCTTTATGACTTGAACAATTAATTTTTGCATTACAATAACAATATATTTTTTTAAATTTTAGAATTTGAGCACTTGAATGCAATAGCTATTACTTCCATATTAAATTTCAACCCATATGCACCCCAATTCTATGATGAAAACGAAAATAGAATCAAATTTCTTTTGAAATTGGGACTTATTGTGAAATATTCTATAAAATTGCTTAATTTTTCATGATTTTGGAAATTTTTAGGCCACTTATTGATGCTCGATACAGCAACTAATAGCCACCTTCATGCTCCTTTGCTCCATTTCTTGCATTGTTCTATGTTTCGACACCCATTTCCCCTCATCCTCATAGCCCACATAAACACCAATTATGGTGAGAAGGAAGAGGAGAGAGAAATACTAAAACAAAACTTTTAATAGAATGCATCATTATGGACAATTTTTGTAGTGATTTGAAGTGAGAAAATTGAGGAATCCATAGCTAGGAGTATTCGCCCTTGATTCATCCAGTTGAAAAATCACATTTCATGGGTTTGAGGGGGTGTGCTGAAAAAATGCATCCCCTCCCCCTGCCCCAAATCATTGCATTTTTTATTAGTTAAGCTTATTAAGCTTAATAATTCAAATATTCGATTCATCTTCGCATTCGCACTGCCAACCTGGTTAAAATCAGAGGTCCAAACGAACTCAAATTTGAGATTTGAAAACACAACCATACTCTTAGCATTATTTTCTACTGACTTGGCCTCTTGGATCCTATTTTTGGCTTCTGGATCATGTAGCTACTTTGTAATGCAAAAGTTGTGCCTATTTAAATGGGCCATCTAATAAACTTCGTTCTTGTCTTAATAGCTCTATCTCTACTTCCGAGCAAAGAGTCATATACTCAAGATTTGAGTATTAGGTCCTTATAGGAATCCTAACAACTCTTGGCAAATGCACCACCTATCGGGATGTAAAACGGACCCTGGCCGACACATGCTCTAACGACTCTAGCCTAAACACATCAAACAATCCCACATGGTCTCACAACTAGGAGCGTAAGGGTACTATTAAATAATTATTTTAACTACTGTGTTTGTAAATACAATTTCAAATTATAGTCCAACTAATTACCCCTCTCGAATCCAAGCAAAGGAGCTTCCCACACTTAGGTGACTGTCTCACCTTGAATCACATATGTAAGGGCACCTCCCAGTTGAGTGCTGTGGCCCCTATATTTCTCCTAACCCTAGGGATTGGCCCCAAGGTACACCGTTTGAAACATGTAAGACATTATAACATGCTCCTCTCTTAAAATTTATCATTTCAAGAGATTGTTTATAGCCTCACATAATCATTTCCCAAGAAATAACTGCTCTAACCTATAGCTAGGGATCCTCTTTCACTCCACATAGATCAATGAGTTTGTAGATAATTACTATGCATCTAGGAGATTCATTCTAATGCCATGCTTATAGGCATATGCAATGTGTTATGCAGCATGGTGCTCAAACATATCTAACTAATAAAATAGCCACATGACATGCAAATCCATTCTTTTCATGATTTATTTTAGCATAATGCAAAGTTGAAGAGAAAGAATTTTCACTCCTTTGAATTTTCACATTTGGCTTACTACGATGTGAAAACATTTGGCTTTACATTGCAAAGATATAAAATTTCAACATTCATTTCGTATCTATGCCTTGTATATATCGATATTTATGTTTTATGTCCTCTATTGCCTCTTGAATGCAAAGCAAGGCCTGGGATTGCCACCTCTTGAATGCAAAGCAAGGCTTGGGATTGCCACCTCTTGAATGCAAAGCAGGGCCTGGGACTACCACCTCACTGACTCAAACACAGATGTGTTCATTTGCTTGCATAATCTGGTTGAGATCTCCCTCACAAGTCTCATGAAGGGCAACTTAGGAATTAGGAGACACGTGGCTTTCTGAGCTTTCCTTATCTCTTGGAGGCACTTGAGTTGATAATGCACCCTCTTCCTGACTTTACTTTTTCTTTCAACCTTTTGCGAAGTGGACTAAGAAAAAGAGGCTCCAAATGATGTGTCTACCTTCTTTGAGGTTTCTTGTGTGGGAGGTTCTTCTAATTGTTCCCTCTTTGAGAAAGCCACATGAGGCTGGATTGGAGCTCTCCTCACCATGTTTGACCTTAGGATGTAACATCCCAAGCTACACAAGTGATTTTCAATGCTCAATTATTGTAACACGCCATGATAAGTCTCAAAATATTTACCGGTATGTATAGATGGGGGGGATAATCGATGTGAAGGGAGGCTTGAATAAACGAGAGTAGAAGTTTAGAAGGAAAATAATAAAATAGATGAGAAAAAGCTTAACACTCCTTATGATCGTCAACCTGTCGAGTCGTGAACGCCGCCATGAGAGAGATCAGAGAGAAGACGATGAACCTGTCAGGCCGTGAATGCCACCATGAGATCTAGAGAGAGAGAGAGAGAGAAGACGATGAATCTCGTTAGAAGAATCTCACTTCGTTGTGAACGCCACCATGAGAGAGAGAGAGAGAAGTTGATGAAGCTCGTCGCGATGATCAGTTGCCATGAGGACGGCCATGAGAGATCGAAGAGAAGTTGACGGACCTCGCTCATCGGAGAAGTTGATGAACTTCGCTGAGGACGAATTGATCAGTACGCCGCCATGCCAACAAGGGAAACGAACGGACACAGATGATCATGGATAGAAGTGGGAGAAGAGAGCTGCCGGCTGGAAGTGACGGTGCCTGATCTCTTGCTTTGAAGAGAGGATCAATGCAACAGATTTTATAGGACATGTGACCATATCGTTGAAACTTTCGACCTTCTTCATCTCAACCTAGAGCTTGCGCACAATTGGCAGGTTATCTGTAAGCTCCGCCATCGTCCAGTTGGGCGTGATCATAGACATAGTGTCGACTATGCCTGCAAAAGATATCAAGAAGGTCATGTGATGATGGAAGGTCATGTAGCACATGATGAGGTCCTCCATCGTGCGGGATAGCACGCAACTCAGATTGGTAGGCTAATTACCCTCATGACGTGATAACAGCCATTGTCATTTCTCGTAACCGCCGCCCCCCATCAAAGTATCTAGAAAAAGTCTCATGTAGTAAAAGTGGAACACTTTACAAGTTAGTGATATAGTAAAAAATTCCTATATAGGAATTTCAAAATTCTCTAGTTATCTATGTAGTGAAATTTTACTATATAAACAGACTAGTTAGAACTAATTATATAGTATTTTTTATATATAAAAAAACTACTTGCAATCATGTAGATAGTTTTAAGAATTACTAATATGGTAAAAAATATAAATCAAAATAATAAAAAGAATTAAAAGATATTATATTCATTAATAAAGAGGTCAATTCAAGATACATATATCATCAATACTCAAAGGTTTATTGTGATTTTTTTGTAACATGAATTTTCTCTCTATAGAGTAACCAATCCACGAGAGCTTTTCTCATGGCTGGCAATGTTTGCTCATTGCGTCCTCCTAAAAAAGTAGGATCTCTCTTAATAACACCATATGTAGATTTTAACGATGCATATAGCTCATCAATGGATTGGATGTCTAAATATTTGAGGAGAATGGTTTCTTGGTCTTCCTCTTCAAATGCATTAACAACCTGCATTTTAGAAATACAACATAGATTAGAGTGCTACTACATCATAATTTAATTAGCTACTCTATTGTCTTAATATTTAACAACATTGAGTTACCGATGAAGTTCTTGATGGCAATTCTATATTAGAAGGATCCACACTTTTTGATGGCTCAACATGGTCGAGAGTCTATAGTATAGACAAGAAAATAAAGTTAACAAAATTAAATTATGCCACATTTAGTATTAAAAAATGCAAAGAAGTACCTTAGATAATTTCTTATTTTTGCCCTTACTCTCCTTTTGTTGTTGCTTGCTTTGCTGCATTTTCTCGCTCAACTTATCACAATAAGTTTGTAATTAGACATAATTCATTAAATGCATATATTAAAATAAAATATCAAGAGATAGCTAAGCATACCTTTCGTACACAAAGACTTTTCCGTGCTACTTCAACCTCCTCAGGATCTTGGATTATATCTTGTGGAAGAGAGTGTTCACTACCGCATGAACCCTATAATACAAGAAAAGTAAAACTTAAAATGAAATATCTTTAAATTTAAAAGTATACAAAAATTAAGAATATATGTATATATTCCTCATACAGATGGAATTCCTTGTAGTAGCTCCATAAAACTATGATCTGAGTTTAAATAGTCCTGAAACATAAGTTAAGTGTTAGAGACAATCAAATGAAAAAAGGCTACAAACCAAGATATACTAACCATTTCATTATTTTTTTGACATTTTTCGGAAGCAGAAATTGAAACAAGAGGTGGACCATCATTGTGACATTCCAACTAGTACAAGCAAGAAAATTGAAGTCAATATCAAAAACTAAAAACTCTAAATATTAAAATATTTAAATGAGTGAACGATGTACATACTTTTGATTTGCTTTTGAGGTGGCAACTAGACTCTTTTACTTTGTATTGAAACTGGTTTGCTCATGCTCATTGTTTGTTCGGAACTATCATTCTTTGATTTTAGTTCCTTGATTGTTTTTTGCAAAGTGATGATAGTTTGCATCATTGAATCTAGAGTTTGTTGACTTGGGGAGCCCAGGAGACAAGCTAAAATTAAATCAAGAAACTATGTTAATATTCAACCAATAAAGAATCAATCAATCATATAAAAAGGATACAATATACAACTATACAAACCATGAGACAAGCTAAAATCAAACAAGATACAAGCTAAAATCAAATTTACAACTTTATATGCTAGTATTCCTCAAACAAGAGATTATATCCATACATTAATCTTCTTCAAGCAAGAAATTTTCTCATTTTTTAATAATCACACATGCACACATACACACATACACACAAAGGTCCAACTACCTATACATGAGACACAACATGAGCTATATCCACGAGATACCGTCCTAATATACAAACACCCATAGATAAAGCATTATGATATACACAATGGGATGGCGATCAGATAATGATATCCATTATGACCAATGCCACTAGCACCCATTTCAATCTCTAAGAATGCAACATGCACACACACTCTCTCTCTAAAGCAGTCAAGTTATATCACGTGATCTCCACACTATTAGAACATTTATAGACTCTCCACTTGATAATGTTACTCTCCTTCTCTTTGTAGCTTCAAAGTTTGACATTACCATGCAACACAAATTCCAATCCCTCCAAATATCTTCATCAATATCAATTCTCCATGTACTTTTATTATGATCACACTTCAACCATGACAACATTTTTTCTTCATAATTTACCTCTCTTATCATTGCATGAATGTACTCCCCATCCATATCATCATGTTTTCTTGCCAACACAATATCATATTTTTCCAACCAAGGAGGTATACGACCAACTGCCCCTATTTGTAATAATCTTGTTCTTTGAATTAGATCTTTCACCTCATATGCAATAAGTCTATTATGTAAAGGTAAAGGAACAAACTTATGCAATAAAGAACTCAATGGTCTTATGCAATCCCATGTAAATGGAAGTAGTTGAGTTTGTAGTACACTCATTCCCATGATTGGATCTATAAGTAAGCATTCTTCATTTTCTTTTACAGTTATGCATTGCTTGTAATATTCTCCACTAAAAAAGGTGTAATACTCCCCATCCCATTGAATGGAAAAAAAATTAGTGAGTCTTGCTTTCCAATGACCTATACTTTCTAACGTACTACAAAAAGTGTCAATTTTTACCACGACGTCATCTGCGATCTTGTATATTTCTCCATTATAAAGAATTCTTCTATATGTGGTAACTAGATGTCCTACTAGTGTATTCTCTTGAAGACCAAGAAATTGTGCAATATATTTTTGTTCTTCGGATGAAAGGGGCCTACGTTCTCTTCTCTTTTTTGTGATTAAAATGCCTTTTTCACGCATCATTATGTTACAGGGATATTGGGAATCATCTCTTTCAAAAAGTTTCCACATCTCCTTTGCCTTCTCAATTGAAGAAACCTCCACAATGCCATTCTCATGAAATGAATAACAACACGGTGTTTGGTAATCAGTGAAAGCATAACCATCAGGTAAAACAAGACAGGCATGTACTTGGATAAGCATTCTTTCATGTGAAAAAAGCCCATCTACTTCCATTTCTAATAACTTAAATATTGAAGTGAAGAATGTCCTCTTATAATAATTTACATAAGATATTTCGTTAAAGCGATTATTAGTCTTTACCGCTATATACAATGCTACGATCCGCTCAAAGTCACAACACCAATACACATCATGCGATCCATGTCTCAATATGTCATCTAGTAGTTCTCCATTTCCCGCAACGTGTTCTAAGGGAGAAGAAGTAGCACCAAAGGCTTCTTCCTTTCGAACTCTCCAAGCAGAAAACAAAGTACGTACAACACCTAAACATTCTTTTGACCAACCAATACATTGACTATAACTATAGAAGGCATGTGCAATATCTATGAGCAACAAACCTAGGTCAAAAATTGACTTTGGTATCTCATCAACTATACCTAAAATATATGGTAAGCACCATTGGATGAACTTTTGGTTCTCTTCGGCCTTAAAGCTTTCATAGTACTTACTTGGATTACGAGACCACCGTCCATGACAAATAGAGGGTGGAGAGAGCTTATAAGCCTTTTCACAACAAAAATCTATCATCTTTTTCTTTTCATTGGACATGGCTCTCATGAGTACTCGTATGTATTTTTGAAATATATTTAGAGATAACACATGCATAGCATCATATACCAAGTCTATTGACAAGTTAAAACCATACGAATCATACAGTTTCCATAGAATAGACTCTCCAGCTAATCCTGCAAGCTTTAGTTTTCCATCATTTTCAGCTTGTGTGGATGCCCTCTTTGAACTTGATAAGGCATCAATCATTTCACCTATGGACCGTTGGGTTGGAGGATATCTTGCTTGATATCGACTACCATCGTAAAGGTAACGTCCTTGGAATGAGGGATTGCTAGTATCAAGAGTAGCTTGGGCTTTGTCTCTACGACAAAAGAATTGCCCACCATCTTTGAAGGATCCTATTTTGCATTGTGCAGGATGATCCCATGTAACCATCATTAGCATTGATCTAACAACACAAAAGTTTGATTGCCCCATTGGATTTTCAAAAATCTTTTCTACAGGGTAGTTGTATGACACTTGCATACCATTTATGTAAAGGTCTTGTAGCTCACTAATAAGTGGTCTTAAAAAAGTTTGAAATACATCAGGAGTATTACGAATAAATTTAGAGCAACTAAAAGGTATGAATAAAATAGGAATAATGCCTAATATGGAACCCTTCCCACCATTAAGGACCTTAATTTCAACCACACCACAGTCTTTTTGAGTGGTACGAGAGGCTTGGAAGCCATCCCAATGTAAAAGAAGTGCCAAGTTTCGAGGATCACCTCTACAGTTTTTCTTTTTACATTTGTTGAGATATCGGCATTTTTTACAAACAAAATTATACTCTTGCATCTCTTGGTCAAAACCTTGTTCTAGAACTATTGAAAAACAAGACCTTGGAAAAGTTGTATATACTTTCCCACATGTAGGGTTGTTGCATACAACAACCATCTCATACTCAGCATCAGGATTCCAAAAATCTTGATACTCACGACACTTTGTTCCATCCCAAAACTCGTTTATGAATTCTGGTTGCATATGGATATCTTTCCCTAACCATCTTGTTTTATGACACCACATGCTTAGGAAATCATGACAAAGTGTCTTGGATCGCACTAAAAGCTCTAATTGTTTCTTTAGAGGCAAATAATCAATAGCTAACATTTCTCTCCTTGGTTTATTGCATTTTTTACACTTTTCACAACATTCAATACAATCACGCTTTAGTATTCTTTTTTGCATATTTTGTTTGCAAGAACACAATACTACATCTTTGGTATAAGAATCTTCTTTACTAGGCGTAAGAAGTTGAATTTCATGATCATTGTTTTTACTTCCCATGCAAAACCTATAGCGCTCAGGTTGGACCATGCCAAGACCATGATACATAGAGTCAAGTTGCTCCCAAGATGTCAGGACTCTTACTCCATCAAGATTTCCATCCCATGTATCAGGTAGTTGCACTAATAGCTTACTTAAAGTTGGCTTGCACTCTTCAACTCTTTGAGCCCTAGCCCTTGGATTGCCCATGTCTCCAAATAATAATTGGAGCATCTTCTCTTGTGCACTAATTGATATTTGGTTCTCATCCCAAAGAGCTTGAAGCTCAATTATTTTTTGTATAGTTTGTTGATATAATGATGGCCCAATAATAGATATGTGATTGTCTATAGAAGGATCTATTTGAGGAGACTCAGCATGGTTAATTGAGTTGTTGTCATGACTGAAGGGGGGACTTATAGAAGTATTGATAGTTTGATCATTGCCTTGTTCATGTTGCCTTTCATTAGAAGGAGTAAGACCAATTTGCATACTTACTGCATCATATTTAGCCTTCAACTCCTGGTGCCTAAGAAAAGTTTGTGGACCAACACTCCTCCCACCATTACAATATACAAGGCAATCGCACCACCTACGTCGTCTATTTAAATCATCTATGTTAGTTTCACAATGCATTGGAGATGATTCTTTGTGCCTTCGGTTCTCAAGATGATCTCCTTGCACATTTGAGTCCCTTGGTTCACTAGGATGTGATCTTTCTAGAGAAGAATGCGTAATCCCAAGCATGTCATTTTTAGCGTGTCTAAAATAAGTACTACGATTCACTAATTGCCAACCTTCAGTATTATGTGCACACTTATAGTTACATGTACATTTTCTTAATGTTCTTGTAGAAGAAGACATCCCTTACTTGAGTATCTTCAATCTTCAATCCAAGGTTGATGAAATTATGAGCTCCACAATTAAAACTCCAAGACTGCAAAAAAACC
The DNA here is from genome assembly GCF_053477565.2 of Lygodium microphyllum. Classification (NCBI taxonomy): domain Eukaryota; kingdom Viridiplantae; phylum Streptophyta; class Polypodiopsida; order Schizaeales; family Lygodiaceae; genus Lygodium; species Lygodium microphyllum. Next base: position 52,846,156 of record NC_141156.1, on the reverse strand, counting down.
GACCCATAACATAGTTTACGTTAATAACATATTTTAGTTGCGCAATTAATATCATAGTCTATACTAGTTTAGCATTAGAGCTACATTTAAAACCATACTTTGTAGTGTCTATTAGTGTCTTGGAAATAAACACACGATTTCACAAGTAGGATGACAAACCCTAAGTCGCGAAAGAAAGGTGTTGGGAGAACTCTTAGAGTTTTCCTTGCACCCTTGAAATTCATAAGGTTTGGCAGCATTTGTGGAATGTTAACAATGCTAGAGGTGCAAATGAGAGGCATACTAGGGAGAATCCCAATATTAACTACGAAGATCCAAAGGTCCAAGGACCCTTGCATCCTAGTGCGACCAATGCTATGCTCCAAACTGTGAGCTAAATGGAAATTGGTTTAGAGTAGATGGGGGAAGTGGAGTGGTATTGTGTGGAGGCTATCTCAATTATTGGAAGCTTAGCTAATAGGAAACCTTGCAAGTCATGTTAGCCCTATAGATCTTCTCACAAAGACTTTACCTTTTGAGTGCTTTGCACTCCCAAGAACTTTTCATAGTCTTTACGATTTTAAAGAGGGAGTCCACATTTACATAGAAAGAATAGTCCACATTTACACAACTTAAATAACTCAAACATCTACTAAATCGAACCACACCAAAAAAAGGTCACAATTAGAAGTCACATACTCTGTCCATGGGTGGCAGTCATTTCTTTCTTCCATTCCATACATTAGTCGTCTATTGCTAGGAGGGGGTAGCTCAAAGAAGGCAATGTAACCATCATATTGGTTTGGAAGCTGCTTTACTCGTTTGAAAGTTGTAATGCTTTGAAATGTAGCATGCAAGCTGCTATTTATAGGCAAGCATTTGATAAGGTCAAAGACACTATTGAAGCCTTCAATAGACCAAGCATCAATATCTTATTTTATCTCCAACCCTTCTTGCAAGGCACTTGCAACTTTGCTATTCATCTTATAGAATTGATACATATCACTATCAAGAAGGTACCCATCTTCCCCTCTAGGAACAATGGAGGGTTCCAATTTCACAGTGTCCTGATCCAAACCAAGTGGCACCAAAGAGAAAGAACTTCCTTGAAGGTTAAAAGCTTAATTGGTACCAATTCTTTGTGAGACAGTAACATTAGTTTTTGCTCCTTCAAAGGGTCGTAGATAGTGATCTCTTGAGCCACCTTCTCTTGAGCTAGCAATAGGAAACAAAGAAACAATGGAGATAGCCCCTAGCTAGAGTTGGGTCTCTTGTTTATCAAAAGAAATTATTTTAAGTCAATCGTGATCCATAATTTTTTTAAATAAATGACATTTATAATAGTACTAATTATTGGGCCACCAGAATCCAAGATGTGAGGATGTCATTCTATTGAGTGGATATTGCATATCACATCATCACCATAGAAAGAGGGATATTTAATAAGCACTTAAAACCATCTCTCTCCCTACTGCATGCAGAGTACTCTACTGCATGCAGTTCCGACAGAATATTCCTCTACTGCATGCTATGGCTCCCAACCTTAGTGCTTTACTACATGGCTCCGACAGAGTACTCTACTGCATGCTATGGCTCCCAACCTTAGTGCTTTACGCTCATAATTACTACAGTGCCAAGCTGCCACATCGGACTGATTAACACAATCTATTAAGTACAATAGCAGCATATCGCAATCTAGAATAGGAATGTTATGCCCCCAGAGTAATGGGCTATGGCTCCCAGCCTTAATGCTGTATGACTGTGTGTGCTAAATTCTGCGCCAACCGATCCCTCCTCCTCTCTGCGAGACATGCAGTGATCGATCTCCATCTACCAGCAGCAGCTGACTTGAAAAGTAGTGCATGCAGGAGTTTTGTGATGGGGGCAACCTGTTGATGAGCACGCTCCAACCTCCTCCTCTCTGCGAGACATGCAACGATCGATGTATGGCTTCGTTGGCTCCAACCATGGTAATTCTCACATGATGAATTGCAACAACATCGGTAAGCAGTCATTTCTCTCTCTCAATTTCAAGGATTACATCATGTCCTATCACAATAGACAGGAGATCATGTAGCTCAATGGAATAAGAATGGATAAACCTGGAGCAACATATCATGGAGTTCCTTTGACCTTTGCAGAGCTTACATGCTTGGCAATCCCAAAATCTGCTAGTTTGGCCACCATCTCCTGATCTAAAAGTATGTTGCTCTGCTTCACATCACGTTGGACAATTTGTTTCCTGAGGCCATGATGCAAGTAGGCAAGCCCATTAGCCACACCCAATGCCATTTGCAACCTCAAGGGTAGAGTGGGCTCCTGACAATGGAGCATACTTCATGATCAGGAGATCGAACCTTGATGCCTGCATAATGTGCCTGTTATAGGCAGATACTACTGGAGAAAGCAATGGTGAGACCTCCTTCACCTTCCATTTTGAGCAATGGTAAAAGACATATTAAACAGGAGATCGATCAGGACTGCTTAATGTGCATGTTATAGGCAGATACTGCTGGAGAAAGCAATGGTGAGACCTCATTCACCTTCCATTTTGAGCAATAGTAAAAGGCATATCTCAAGAGAAAAAGGCAAATGGCAAGCCCAAATATAGAGCCCAAAACAATAAGTACTTTATAACCCACCTTGAGCTTTGATTTATTTTGTGATTGAGCCTGAGAGTTGGACCTGAGAGTGAGTTCATGGAGAGATCCAAACTCTCCAAACCTTGCAAGCTTGAGACAGCTTCTGGTATGCTTCCTGTTAATGAATTTTGAGAAAGGTTGAGGCTTATTAAATTCACACAATTCCCAATGCTTGCTGGCATTGTCCCAGATAGATTATTTGCAGATAGGTCTATGCTTTGCACATGAATTAATTGTCCTATCCCTGGTGGTATGATGCCATTAAGCAGGTTGCAGGGCATGGAGAAACTGAAAGTCTTTGTTGGCAAGCTTGCGACCGTGTCAGGATTAGTCCCATTAATGCGATTATTACCAAGATTGAGATTCTGCATTGCAGTCAGATTTGAAAAGGCCAATGGAATGCCTCCTGCTAGCATGTTGTTCTGTATAGAGAGCTCAGTTAGATGCTGAAGGCTACCTAGGCACATATGCACTCTAAGGGTGGAGAAAAGCGATGGCCAACATCAAGAACAGATGTAGGCTCTACAGAGTCGTCAGGCAACTGATGAGCAGCAAAAGAAGTGGTTACCACTTGCATGCCGACAATCCATCTTAGGATGCTATGCCCAGACAGAACTTGGCCATGGATCAAACGTACAAGGGTTGGAAACTACAGCAACATTCGATCCTTCAATGGATGAGTTTGTCATACATAGTCCTACTCTCAACATCTACAAAAGCATTTCTGTTTTATTTTATCAGCAGGCACTGGCCGTCTACATATGCAACTTAGAATATCGTCTTCTTTATTTAATTGTTTTGGGCAGTGGTGGCCAGGAGGCTTGAGAAAGGTGTCAACACATGCAATCATTTATGCACATCTGCTGACAGATGGCCATGACTATGGCATACACAATGCAGGTAAGGTAATTACTATGTTGTGTCATGCGTGACTTACTCATATCTTGCAGGTTGGCAACAGTAACAAAAGAGGGGAAGTATGTACCATCTGGTGTACCACGGCAACTAGGTTATGGGGCAATGGTATTTGTGAGTTTGTTCATCCTCTTACAGGCATCGGATTATCTTTCAAGGGCTGTCACTATAGCAGTCAGATATAGTGCAGTGAGACGGCATTTTGGATCTCAAAAAGGGCAGCCTGAAGTACAGGTAATATTAAATGCAGACTCATGGTTTGAGTGGTCCTTTCTTATTCTCCAGGATGTTGAGTCCATGCGAAACACCTGATCCATACATAATTAATTGGGAGAGATTTTTGTTGCTTTCAACAGGTGATTGACTACATGACACAACAGAGCAGGCTATTCCCACTTCTTGCAACTGCCTATGCATACCGCTTTTTGGGGGACTGGTTATCATGGCTCTACTCAGATGTAATGGCTCGACTAGATAGCAATGATTTTTCAACATTATTTGAAGTGCACGCTTGTACAGCTGGACTGAAATCAATTACCACATCTGTAGAGCTGTTGTAAGTTGCCAGCTATTTGCCAGCTTCTGAATGCTTATATTATGAAGGGAAAAGAATTCTTTTTCCCATGTCAGGAAATGTCAAAACCTTCTACTGGCTAAGTTGACTCTAGGATGACAATGAATTGGGATGAAGGATGACAATGAATTGGATATCTAACCAATGAACAGGTGATTCTAGCAAGAGAACAGCTCCGGGAGTTGTATTGTCAGGTAAGTAGCATATTGAGCAGTGTGCTTCAGTGTCATAATACGTCTTTGACACTATCATCAATTGTGTGCCTCAGTACGGTTATGTGCCTCAGTACGATTTTCTAGTATGTAATGTTTGTCAATCAATCGCATCTCCAACATTTTCAATGACCCATGGTGAATCACACAACCCTTGGCTAGCAATAGAAATGGACAAACCAGCTCTCACAGTTTTCAGATTACTGCAGGTGCCATTAGACTTCTGTAGAGATACTCACCGTCTTCAGATTACTACAGGTGGCATTAGTCTTCTACAGAGATACTCTGTTGAGGCTCTGGTTGCTGTGGTGGCAATGTAGCATCCACATCATTGCAATGGATGAATCACACAACCCTTGGCTAGCAATAGAAATGGACAAACCAGCTCTCAAAATTTTCAGATTACTGCAGGTGCCATTAATCTTCTGCAGAGATACTCACCATCTTCAGATTACTATAGGTGGCATTAGTCTTCTACAGAGATACTCTGCAGACATACTCACCGTCTTCAGATTACTACAGGTGGCAATGTAGGATCCACATCACTGCAATGGATGAATCACACAACCCTTGGCTAGCAATAAAAATGGACAAACCAGCTCTCACAATTTTCAGATTACTGCAGGTGCCATTAGTCTTCTGCAGAGATACTCACCATCTTCAGATTACTACAGGTGGCATTAGTCTTCTACAGAGATACTCTGTTGAGGCTCTGGTTGCTGTGGTGGCAATGTAGCATCCACATCACTGCAATGGATGAATCACACAACCCTTGGCTAGCAATAGAAATGGACAAACCAGCTCTCACAGTTTTCAGATTACTGCAGGTGCCATTAGTCCTCTGCGGAGATACTCACCGTCTTCAGATTACTACAGGTGGCATTAGTCTTCTACAGAGGTGCCATTAGTCTTCTGCAAAGATACTCACTGTCTTTAGATTACTACAGGTGGCATTTGTCTTCTACAAAGATACTCTGTTGAGGCTCTGAATGCTGTGCTGGCAATGTAGCATCCACATCACTGCAATGGATGAATCATACAATCCTTGGCTAGCAATAGAAATGGACAAACCAGCTCTCACAGTTTTCAGATTACTGCAGGTGCCATTAGTCTTCTGCAGAGATACTCACCGTCTTCAAATTACTACAAGTGGCATTAGTCTTCTACAGAGATACTCTGTTGAGGCTCTGGTTGCTGTGCTGGCAATGTAGCATCCACATCACTGCAATGGATGTGTTGATTAGAGTCTGAAGCATCAGAATGCTCATGTCAGGATCTACTCCCCTTGGCAAAGATCTTGAAGATGCATTCAAGGCCAGAGTCTCCCATGCAATCATTGGGTAGGTCTGTACTTAACATTAACAATTTTGATCTCTTTCCCTGCTGTCTGTGAAGAAACATATTCTTCATACATGCCTTGCCCAGCTTGTAGGGTGTGAATGGGGCTAAGGTAATCATAATGATGCGCAAAAGAGGGGTGGGTATCTATATAAGACTCTACCAGCTACCTTGCTTGTCAGTGCTGATATTTCTCTTGAATGTTTAAGAGCCTAGATTCATGTGAGAATTCATGTGAAGATATTGTTGGTAGACATAGTTGGAGCTTGCCTTGCACAGCTTATCTATATATATCATTCATACATTGATAAGCTGTTCCAAGCAAGTCTGCTCAAAGTTTACAACCCTCAAGTCAGCTTATCTATATATATCATTCATACATTGATAAGCTTATCTATATATATATCATTCATACATTGATAAGCTGCTCCAAGCAAGTCTGCTCAGAGTTTACAACCCTCAAGTTAAAGGAGTGATGACACAGCAATAGAGGGGTGATTACATTGTGCAGGGCTATAGGATGACTAAGGCAATGCCTGTGCTAGGCAATCCCAAGACTAGTACTATCTCTCTCCCTCAGAAAAAACCTGGAGAAATCTGCATCAAATGTTGTAGTGCAAATGGTGGACTCAAGTACATTGTCCAGGTAACTTGCTCTTAATCCTAGATGACTTATATGGGCAAGTTGAGACTCATGATTAGATGCTTGTGCTGTGAAGGATAACAATAAATACTTCTTTTGATACATTTTCTATAATGTATATTAATTATGTGTTAGTAGATGCACCATAGCCTTCAATTTCTGAGATTGTAAGTTTCTCAATACCCAGCTATGCTTATGAGGACATGACATTCTTACAACCATACTATATTTTAAAAACAGTTAAATAGGAATCTTGAAGTTTCTTGTAAAATAGTACCTGAGCTATTAAGGAGTGGCCGTACTAATGGTGACGGATTGAATTTATAATCTCTTGACTCCCGTGCCCAATCACACTGTGCAAAATTATAGCTGCAATACCAATGAGATTACAGCACAACAGAAACATTAGTATAACCTCTTAGGATCAACCAGTTATTATGACTATCATGATAGAGAAGATTATCATGAGCTGTACCGTTATTACAGTGAGAGATATACATCTTTCATACCTTGGATCAGACTTAAGCTTGGAGGCTGCAGATTACCAAGTAATGATCGATGATGGAGATGTGGAGATTATGGATAGTACAAAACTAGAGTCTTGCTTCTTTTGCCTGCCCTGCACCCTGCGCTAGCTGAAAGCGCAAAGTACAAATTCGTTTTGTGAAAAAAAGAACAAAAAGAAGATGAAGTTGTACGTTGAAGAAACGGGCGGGAACCCCAAAATGTAAAGGAGGGAAACTAATTCGTTTTTTTGCTAACGGGAGGGAAACTAATTCGTTTTTTTTGCTAACGGGAGGATGAGATATTTCTTTTTTTTTTCTAAATCTTCATTTTATGGTAGGATTAGATTTCTCTCTTTTTCACAAAATCTTCATTCTATGATTTTATAAATTTTTATTGTTATGGCATACTATATTTTAAATATAGTTAAAGAAGAATCTTGAAATTTATTGCAAAATAGTACCCAAGCTATCAAGGAGTGGTGATGGTGACCGATTAAAGTTTTAATGTCAACTCCCGTGCCTAATCACACTATGCCTAATCACGTGACCGATTAAAAGTAAGGAGGGAGACTATAATGTTTTTTTGCATAGGCTCGCAAGTGGTTTGCATCTTGGAGCATAAGCTCGCAAGTGGTTGGCATGCTAGCAGACTGGCTCTTATGCTTCAGGCTCCACAGTCAACAAAAATTTATAAGCTCCATCATGTAAATGAAGCTTGGAATGTTTAAAATATGAGAAACATTTATTGATTTAGCAAAGTTTTCTCTTATATTCAAAGGGAGTTTCTATAATTTAGATTTATGGTAGGATTATATTTTTATCTTCATTTTATGGTAGGATTAGATTTTTCTTTTTTTCACAAAGTCTTCATTCTATGATTTTATAATTGCTTATTGTTGAGAGCTATCCACATGTGTATGTATATTTAAAGGCACATGCTCTTACTCAAAGTGTACACGAGAGAGAGAGAGATGCATGATTGCATTTTACAAACAATCATGTATCTCTCTTTACAAATATTTTTTTTGAGTTGTGCAGGTAAACTCCTCGGTAGACACACATAGTGTGTTTGGAGTTCAACTCCCTTTGAGTTTATCCTCCTAATCACCTTTTGTAGGTTTGATATGTGTAACCACAAAGATATGGTTACAAAGATATGTGCGGCCACAAAGGTATGACTTTTGTAAACAATGAGGTCACTACATCTGAGAAGAGGTTTTCTCTAAAAATTTTCCAAAGCATTTCAAAGCTTCATCACGATTTCTATCTATCAACCTAAACAGTAGCAAATCAAGCCAGTCCAAGAGACTATGTTCAATACTAGAAGAAACTTCTTATAATTTCAGCCTTTCTGTCTTTCATCCAAATGCAAGGATTATCTCGAATCATAGCAATGGTGTGCATGTGTAAAGGCTTGGTTGTGCAGGTATTTGATGAGCTCATCCTGGATGACTTTTTGCACCATGTACACTGAGAGTGTGCTCTTTTATAGGATTTCTCTTTTAATCAACATCCTTTATTTTTCACATCTTCTTTCTTCTTTCTTCTATGCTCATCTTGCCCACCTTTCTTGTGCTAAGACTATGTTTAGTGTTGTACCTCTACTTTGACATGCTTGAACTTTGTATCTTCAATTATCATTAGAAGTGTAGGTCCAAAGTCCAAGGTAAGGAGTTTGGGCCTCCTCGATAGACACACACATTGTGTTTGGGGTTCAACTCCCTTTGAGTTTATCCTCCTAATCACATTTTGTAGGTTTGATATGTGCAACCACAAAAAAATGATTACAAAGATATGTGTAGCCACAAAGGTATGACTTTTGTAGACAATGATGTCACTACATCTGGGAAGAGGTTTTCTCTAAAATTTTCCCAAAGCATTTCAAAGCTTCATCATGATTTCTATCTATCAACCTAAACACTAGCAAATCAAGCCAGTCGAAGAGATTTATTCAGTACTAGAAGTGACTCCTCATAATTTCAAACTTTTTATCCTTTTTTAGCAATGGCCAAACAGATCCATCAACATCCAAATGTTGCTTAAGAGGGGACTTGCCATCATAATGTGGAAAAATGAAAGGAGTTGAATTTTTACATAATCTCTACATTTTAAAATCTTGCTTTCAAAATGGTTTTATAAGTTTGCAAATATGCTTTCAAGGCCACCAATGCTTTCAAGGCTACCGATCTATGAGAGTTTGGTGTGGGCACCCTTCATGTTGGCATATCAATGGTACTTCTTGTTAAGGACTATGCATTGGAAAAAGCTCATCTATTCCTTCCCTTACATTTATTGAGGTGGTTTTTAGTGCATTCTGAGGGGAGATGCAAGTGTACATAAGTGATAGACGTGTGGTACATCATTCTTATTGTGGTAAGTACACTATTAGTAACTTTAAATGGTTTCTCTTTGCAAAATTGATCATGTGTACAAATAATATCTCCTAGAAATTATGCCTATCGTTGTAGACTTTTGAGTAGGAAGCAAGTTGCTAAAGGAAGAAGGCAAGGATTACCTCGAATCGTAGCAATGGTGTGCATGTATAAAGGAGCCTTGAGATAGCAATTGTATGACTTTATGAGATAGGACCCAACAATTGTTGCAGCTAGCTTATATCAAGCCATGGGGAGAATCACCAACAACTATTGCAACTACCTTATTTCAAGTCATGGAGATATTGTAAGAGCCACTTAAGCTTGATGACTAGGAAATGGGACTAGGACTATCTTATTCAATGGCGTGTTTCTCATATGACATGTACATAAACAATGTCTCAATAGCAATCATTGATATTGATCCTTAGTTGGATCTCCTTCTCATCTCTTTGCACCATGAAAATCTAAAAAATGTATTTAACCATAGTGCAAGGCAACAACTTCATTGAGCATGCTTTCTCCCTTTGTACGCCTCTCTTCAAGCTTCTGCTTTCTCAAAGAAAGCTTGGTACTGAGGTACTTGATGAGCTCATCCTGGATGACCTTTTGTATAATGTACACTAAGAGTGTGTTCTTTTCTTTGATTTCTCTTTTAATCAACATTCTTTATTTTTCACATCTTTTTTCTTCTTCCTTACATGCTCATCTTGCCCTCCTTTCTTGTGTTAAGACTATGTTTAGTGTTATACCTTTACATTGGCATGCTTGCACTTGGTATCTTTAATGATCATTAGAAGTGTAGGTCCAAAGTCCAAGGTAAGAAGTTTGGGTCTCATGTTATAATATTACCTTGTTGCTAACTATTGGAGTGAGTAGCTGTTCCTTCATGTGAATTAGCATATGGGTTAGTGAACTGATTGGAGGGGGACCAGATGTAATTGACAAGCACCTACTCTTGGTTAAAGTGGAAGAGTGCAATTACCTCCTATAATTTTGAGGGGAGTGATATTCATATGGGTTCTTGATGGTATGGCCAATTGCATAGTGATTCTGATTGTCATGCGACCCCTTTGTGCAAGTGGAAGGGCAATTAGGTTTCAGATGGCCTAGGTGTCATCTTGGAGCATAGGCTCACAAGTGATTGGCATGCTAGCACACTGGCTCTTATGCTTTAGGCTTCACAATCAACAAATATGTATAAGCTCCATGCAAACGGAGCTTGGAATGTCTAAAATATGACAAACATTTATTGATTCAACAAAGTTTTCTCTTAGATCCAAAGGGAATTTCTATAATGTTTTTGAGTAATGTAGCTTTTTAGTTATATCTAAAAGTCATTGTAGTGATAGCAATGTGATCAAGTTAATCTTTTTAATAATCAAGGCACATCTTCAATTATTTAAAAAAAATAACAATTTCGTATTAGGATAGAATAGAGATAAGTGCATGAGGATTATCTAGGTTTAAGTACCAACACAAAATCAATAAAGCAACTAAAAGTGCCAACTCAACATTTATGGAAGAACATTAGATGAATTGATGGGATTCTATGGCAAGTATATTTCCATGTATGTATGGGTAGTGAAAACAATACGCACGATTTGATTGGCCAACTTATAATGAGGTGTTGTCTCATCTTATGATAGTTTCCTAAAAGAGAAGGTTCATCTATGTTGCTAGAACAGTGAGTAATCCAAAATGTTTTCAACCTCTTGTGATAGATCTTGCAAGGATGTAATCCAAACCTCCTATCTTGTAAAGCTAATATTATTGGTCAATCTAATAGCCATTGTGATAGTTTTGGGCCATTTCTCTAAACGATATAGTAGTTGAAGAAATATGTAAGACATGAACCTTTTCTAAATACTCGAAACAAACAAAAAAAGGGGCAATGCTCTAGCACATGCACATGCACACTCGTTACTTTAGAAGTTTTTGGTTAACACAACAGAACACCACACACACACACAAACATTTTTTAAGGATATACCATTACATAAATTAGTAAGTTTTCCTTTTCTGTTTGCCTTCACACTGCCACACACAAACACAAATCTTACGTAATGGTATATCCTTAAAAAATCTCTGTGTGTGTGACAAAGTGAGTTCATTTAGTAAATCTATTATATTTCATAGCATTGAATAGGCTCATTTATTTTTAATGTTTTGCATATTTCTAATGTTTCCATAATAAAATCTCCATATTACCTACTACATCACACTATAGTTCTATAGACCCTCATCTTTGAATAGGCTCGTTTGTGTCTCAATAGTTTTGCATATTTCTAATGTTTCCATAATAAAATCTCCATATTACCTACTACATCACACTATAGTTCTATAGACCCTCATCTTTGCACTGCAAAACTATGTTTGCTGCAAACAATGGCTACAATGAAAGCTTATTCCATCATTATCTATACATGAATTAGTGTGTTTTGGATGAAAAACATGCAAGAGGAGATTGAGACATAAGCTACACTAATAACTCTCCTATACTTGGCAACATAGGTTGAGGCACAACACACTAGCTTAACATGCTTGCAACAAGTGTTAATTTCTTAGCTTGGTTATATAAACATTATTGTTTTCTATGACTAAAAAAGTATTTGTTTGCTTTGCTATAGAGACACTTATTTTGTTTTTCTGGCTTTGTATATATTTATCTTGTAAAATTAAAATATTAGTTTATATCCAAAACTTCCTACATGGTAACTAGAAAAAATTCATACATTTACTAGGTAAGAATCATTTTACTAGTTATAGCTTCATTTCTATATAGTAAAATTAAAAACCTAGTTTGAATATTAAAATTCCTACTTGCTAACTAGAAAAATTTATTCATTTACTATATGCGGGTCCTTTTACTATCTAGTCTTGTGTCTAAAGTTCCATGTGCCCCCCCCTTTCCTCGCGTCGTTCAGGATGGCATCCCCATCATATGCTGCACTCAAAGGAGTAGAAGAGATCATCGTTAAAGAGACGCCTGTAGAGAGGCTCTTGGATGCACTTATGCAAGAGGGAGTGGACACAAATAATTTATGCACTTGTGCAAGAGGGACTGGACACGAATAATTTTCCTGACCTCTGCTCAATTTTCAATCCTCCATTTGACATTTCATCCTTAATTGAGCGAACCAAGACTATGCTCTCAGTGGAGTGGATGGAGTTTTCGGGTTCAATTGTTTCAAGTAAAGTCATCACTCTTGAGGACATGGAATATGTCCATCTCATAGATATTGGAATGAATCCAGTAGAGAAAGGCAACATCACAAAGAGGTTTGCAAGGTTTGGCAAGAACACAAGTGTAATCATCCCCTCCCACCTCAAATGTCCAAAGCATATTATGCCCTGCAATCTTGTTAACAAAGTAGATGCATTTCTTGTTTACCTCAACTGCAAGTCGATTTGGTGGATAGCAACAAATAGAGGTTTTTTTTCCATCCCCACCCGAGGTCAATGCAAATGTGGCCACAATTTTTGAGATTGAAGAGAAGGAATGTCTTGAGGTAAAAGAAATAGATGCTTAATGAGAAGAGGAGGCAACCAAACTCGATGCTGCCATCTTTAGGGAAAAAATAGTTATTGAAGAGCCCATTGAAGAGGTGCCCAAATCAGAGTCTTCCCTCACAATGCTCACCCTTCCATCCTACCATTTCAATGGAAAAGACTATATTCCTCTCCACCATATCCAACACTTGTTAAACATTGGAGAGGACTATTGTCTTGCAATTATTGCAAAAGGTTGTGAAGTTGCCAAGGGTTTTGTTGCTATAGAGGATGAAGCCCAAGATGAAATTTTGGCACTTGATTTTCAAACATCAACAGACTCATTTGTTGAGACCTCTAATCTTCTTCCCTTGTCCATGAAAAGGGTTGAAGAGGAAGCACTAGCCTTGAAAGATGAGGACTTTGAGGCAAGGCTTATGGAGCTTGGAATTGAGAATTTTGGAAGGGCAATTAAATTGCAGAAGCTCGATGGTAGTTTCAAGGAGATGCAAGGATCTGCAGATTTAGAGAGTAGAATTGCAATTGAAGATGAAATGCAAAAGTTTTATATAATTGCTCTTCAAAAATTTGTTTCCAGTTATTTTTGTTACTACTTGTCAATGTTTTTATTTCCATATTTTTGTAAATCAAACTTCTTGGTGAGGATGATTTCCTTGGGAGAGCAAGAGGATCAAGGGGGGTGTCAAATGAAGGAACATCAAGGAAGGATACCCATGCTCTCATGCATTACTTACCCAAGCTTGACAAGGATGTATTTTGTGGTTTCATGCCCAATTCTTTGAAGACCCACAACTATCCCTATTTGCACCGAAGGTTCTTTCAAAACTCATGGGATACCATCCTTCTTTAGATGAATTCCAATAAGATCTTGCTTATTGAGAGAGCAACTAGCTTAAGAATGTTTGGCTATGCTTATGGCTTTAATGCCCCTAGATCATGATATTTTCTTTGTTACTCTAGCTATGCACTTGTAGTAAGAGAGAAGGATGTCAAGGTGCTTGAGGGTTATAAAAGAAGAAATTTTCTTAGGTAGAGAGGAGACATGCCAGAGGAAAGCAATGTAAAGAGAGTTAAATTTATTGTCTATTCAGTGAAAATGAAATTGTACAAAAAAATTTAATATTAGAAAGTACAATGTTGTGGCCAATCTTCAATTGTATTTCTAGGTTCCTCTCTGGAAGTTGATTGATCATTTGAAGTATCTACTTGTAGATTTCTTGTTATCTTCATTCTTTGAAGTTGTCTCTTGTAAAACCAATTAAATACTTATTTAAGAGCATTGCTTCTTCTTATTCCACCTCCCTTTCTTGCACATCTAAAGAATCAAGTACATGCTTGGTAATGTGATTTCTCCATTCCTTGTGTGTTCCATTTAGCTAGGGGGCCTTCCTTTGCAAACTAAGGGCCGTGTAAATAGAGTATGTAGTGCAAAATAAAACAATGTGTTAGTGAGGAGGTACAATAATTGTGACACTAACAAATCTCACCAAGTAAAAAGTCATGTCTCTTTTACTCCCCAAGCATCTTTGATTGATGTTACCAAAAGATTTATTACCTAGTTGAAGTCCTTTGCATATGTTGTTGTGGCTACCTACTATCTTAGTACCTACAAGAATTCATTTAACCTCTTCCACAACTCCGTTTTTTTGTTGGCTACATTTGGTGAATTGTTCACGTAGAAAGTTATGAGGTAGAGTTCTTTCCAACACTCCCACATTGCATTCACATGTTTACTATCATGGTTGCTTAAAAATTTTCTAGCTTTTCCTCTTGGCATTAAAACATCCTAGAGAACATCTCCTATGGATTTCTACTAGTTTGAGTCTTTCTTCAAATAGACATTGCCATCATGGAAGCCCATCTTGGATAGCAAAGCTTCACATTTTTCTCTACATTTTTTGGGGATCTTTTTTGGCTTTATTGAGTGTGCATAATCCGAATGTAAGCAAAGTGATTTGTCCAAATTTCTAATTTCTACATGAAATGTACAAATATGTACAATTTGGAGTTGTATTGGTAGAAATTGGATCCCAAATATTGCATGATGAATAATAAGATAAACTAACATTGCACCTTGAGGAAGGTTTTCCAATGTCACTTTTTACCACTCAACCTATTGTTTGTAAGCTTGCCATATAGTTCAAACAAGGGTATGTTGTATTGGCGACTTACACATACCAAACATACATTTCAAGACTTTCAAATCAACATGTAAGCGCCATTCAACTATGAAGGCCCCCAACAAAATCTACATGGAGTAGTTCACCTACACTCTGGCTTTCTATAACATTAGGAATGTTTTATGCAAGAAAAGCTGCTTGAATACAACACAACTCTCATCTAGCACTACAATAGATCCAATAACTGCATTTATGATTCCACCTTGTAATTTGGCTTGTCTCTTTTACCTTGGCTTTAGTCTAGGGCTCTATTCATCAATGAGATACTAATTCTTTCAATTTTTTGTTTTTTTCAATATGAGCCTCATCAAGCTTCACTACAAATTTAAGTCTCCCCTAGCACTCAATTTCAATGATTCCATAATATTGTACCGTAGCCATCTGAACTCTTTTGACATCCATCCATACACTGTTAAAAGCATTATACTCAAAATAAGGTTTTCTGGTACCTTTTACATAGGGCATGGTTCCTTTAGTATGGTAACACTCACCAAATTATTTTGGTATTTGCTCATTTAGGGAGAACCTTACTTTTCCTACATTGTGAGGCATAGGCAACCCAAAGGCTCTAAACTTGTTATGTTTTAAATTTTGAAACCAAATGCTAGAGATTGCTATGTATCCCCTTCTTCTTACTTCAACTATATCACAACACTCTTGGATCTGTGAGATGGGTTAACCAATGATTTTATATCTTTCAACAAATCTTGAAGGACATATTTCTTTAGAAGATGGTTTTCTCATAGCCTAAGAAGCGTTGAAATGACAAATTTGTTCATTACATCATTCACAAATTGTAAGTGATTATATCTGTCTTTCAAGTTCAGTTATCTGGATTTCCTTTTTACATAGTGCATTTTTTATGTAAAAGATAGATGATAAATGATGGTTATGTGTTTCACATAGCCTTGAACAATACCCCACTAAACCATTGACCCCATATTCGATAAATATAATCAAGTCATGTGCCGAATGAAATGGTGAATATCTTCCAGTAAGTGGATCTTTTGGGTAAATACTTCCATCTATCCAAATATTAATATGCATTTTTCACTCGTCGTGAATTCTGTTTGCCTTTTTTGCATCTTTTAGAGACATTTGAGTTACATTCCTTGTAGTTGCATAGTCTTGATTGAGCTTGATTTTCATATCAAATTTAGGGGTGTTACTTGAAGAAGACATTGTAATGAGTTATAAGCTTGGAAGAGACAAAAGAAATGACAAAATTGGAACTGTAATGAAGCTTTGAGACTTGATGTAAGGTACTTTGAAGATACTTTCAATAACTCAAACATTGCTACATATATAAATACACACCAAATGTGTGGGAAATAATTTACCTTATGTGCATACCAACAACTTATTTGATGTACATGGATACAAGTGGGAAAAAACATATCAACCTCAACCTAGGAGGCCTAGAGGGACAAGGGGGTCAAATGGTATAGATGTTCTTGTTAGAGAAGGGCTATGAGATGTGGTCCATGTGAGAGATATGAAAGTAAGATACATGTGGATTACAATGCACACAGATACACCTAAGGATATTTATATCACAGTATATTAGTTTCCCCTAGCATACTCTAGATTTTCCACTAGACAAAGATCCTCATAGGCATCACTTTATATGGATATCATGAGATTCTCAAGTATCGAGGATATGTTATTGGTAGGATATTTCAATGCTCACATAGGGAATTGCCAATCCGTTTTCTATGACACAAGATGTGATGTTTTGAGAGCTTGCATTGGATGAGGTGGGATTACTCAGATCTACCCAAGATAGAGAGTTAATAGAATATGGAACACACCTACTAGCATTGTGGAGTGCACATAATTGAGCTATCCTTAATGGACTACCATAATGGCAAAATTTAGACAATTTGGGAGCGAATACTATGGATTACTTGATTGGTTCACCAAGCTTAATACAATATGTATCATGACTTTTGAGATCTCAACAGACCAATTGGCTTAGCAGTAGACCACGCTATCTTGACCTTCACATCGACATATGGTCATGTACAAGAGGGAGAATCATATGTTCTTAGGTTCCCATATTATGAATTTATATAGGAAACCTCACATGTATACAATACTACAATATGAAACTCAATGATGGTGTGTTTGATTTGTAGACTCCACTGGTCCAGGATGAGTTTACGAGACATCTAGTGAAAATACTACGTACTTTAATAGGCAATGTCTTCCCACATAGTGCCATCCGCTATATGCGACCAAGATGCTCAACCCCACAAATAGTTGGTACAATTATAATTATAGAGAGGCACTTGCATCTCTCCAATGAGAAATAAAATTTGATATATATACACGTGCATATGCTCGTACACTTTTTAGATACCCATGTGGAAAAAGAAATGAGAATACTTGGCTAGATTGAAAATAGAGATGTACCCTATGTTTTTGGGACAAGAAAGCAAAAGAGCATGAAAAGTCTTCATGAGATCCAACCATCAATATAAATTACTAAACCTAAGGATTGGTATAATTATGGTTGCATGCTCTACAATGTTCCACTTTAAGAACTTATGACTTTCCCCGCAGCTCAAGGTTGACATACTACAATTCTTTCTCAAAAAAGAAAGTGACACATGACATATGGAAGTTAAATAATGGGATAACTCATGATCATGATGACTTAGTGTTTGAAGACTTTCCACATGCTCCTTAGCACCAATGATAGCTAGCTCATATTTTAATAGAATAGTTTGCCATAGATTTCTAGCTAACTAGTTAGATCATACGATTGTACCACTCTTCAAGAGTAGAGACCCACAAATAGCTAGTAATTGGAGGGCAATTATGATTGGTGCTAGATAAGATATATGGACCTATTATGGAGCAAGCATTGAGTGATTTTGTTGAGATGCATAACATGATATTGACAAGTCAAACTGGTTTCAGAAAAGGGTGTACCACACTCAACCATATCTATACTCTAAGGACGATTATTGAGGAAGGTCCACCATGCAAGAAAAATGCATATTGTCGCTTCATGGATTTTCACAACGCATTTGATATGATGCCACATGCCAAAATCATGAAGAGATTGTAGGATATTGGTGTCCCCAAGGAGATACACTACAGTATCTATGCTTTATACAAGACTGTGATAGGTAGAGTATGAGAATCAATGAGTATCTCAAAGGCATTTAAGAGCACTATCAAAGTGAAACCAGAATGTCCACTCTCGCCCACTTTGTTTGGGATCTATATAGATGAGGTATTAGATTATATTGATAGGGGAGGAGGAGCTGGATCCAATTTAGTTTGTGTGTTAATATTGATATAGCTTTATATCAATCACTTTATGTTTATATTTGACTCACCCAAGGGACTATAGAGACATTTGGATGCACTACATGCCTTGTGCAAAGATAATGACCTTAAGGTGAATGTTGAGAAAACAAAAGCTATGATAGGTGAGAAGGATTGATGCTTGCTTGGAAGAGCTATGGCAAGAGAGCAAGAGCAAGAAAGAGAGAGACACAAAATGGGAACTCCAACAGTCACAATGTGTGACCGGGCCTTCCTTTATTCAAATTGTCACTAAAAGAATAAAGAATAAAGTGACAGTTTCGGGCGCCGGCTAGCTACATTGTGCAGTGGTGGGTACTGTCAGTGTAGTAATACGCAGGTGGCTAGACAGAGGCACCTTTACCCCTAACAAGATCCCACTTAAAGGCGAATTTTCCCCAATGAGGAGTGAAAAGAAAAAGAAAAAAGACATTACAATATACACATGTACAATAGGATGAGGAAAACTGTCATCTCATCCAACGGCCATCAATCTCTTGAGGAAGGAAAAACGCTCAGTAGTGAGGCTTTTCATGAGCAGATCTATAGGATTTCTGTCAGTGGAGATCTTGATAAGGTCAACAAACTTGTCCTCCATGACCCCACGTATGAAGTGATACCTCACCTCAACGTACTTCATCTTCCCATGAAAGACTGGATTCTTGGCTAGCTGAATAGCACTCATAGAATCCAAATGCAACGTAGGTATAGCATCAATCCCAAGGTCATGAACCAAACGGCCCAACCATGTGGCCTCCTTGCAAGCCTCAGTGGCTACAACATAATTGGCCTCAGTGGTAGATAGAGCTGTACACTTCTAAACCCTGGACATCCAAGAGACAGCACCTCTAGCATAGGTGAATACATAGCCAAAAGTGGACTTCCTACAATCTGCATGTCCTGCATAATCAAAGTCTGTGTATCCCACAACTCCTATATCCTAGACACCATAGGAAATACACATATCTACTATGCCCTTCAGGTATCTCATGATACCCTTCACGGCATCCCAATGCTTCTTGCCAAGTGTATCCATATAGTGTGCCACAACACCAACTGTAAATGCAATATATGGACGAGTGGCTATCATGGCACACATTAAAGTGCCCACTGCTTATGCATAAGGGATCTTGGCCATCTCGGCTCTCTTCTCATTTGTCTGTGGACAAATGAGCTGACAAATGAGCTGATTGTCTCACAGGCCGATTGTCTGTGCACAATCGGCCTGTGAGACCTTCACATAAGAAGGTAATGGACAACCAATAGGCTTTACGTCCGACATGCAAAAATGCTCAAGGACTTTATGAATGTACTCCCTTTGTGAGAGATACAGTAGTCCCTAATACTTGTTGCGCTTAGTGCGCATACCAAGAATGTGAGAGGCCTGTTCCAAATGCATCATCTCAAAGCTCTTCTTCAGCTAAGATTTAAGAGCATCAAGCTCATCATGAGCTTTCCCTGCTATCAGCATTTCATCCACATAAAGTACTAAAACAAGCAATGAGCCATCATGGGCTTTCTTCGTGTAAAGACACATATCCATAGCACTCCTATTGTAGCCATGTGACTGCATAAAGACATCAAACTTATGATACCACTCCCTAGGTACCTACTTCAAGCCATAAAGACTTTTGTTCAACTTGCACACTAGGTGCTCCCTACTAGGTTCTGCAAAGCCCTTAGGCTACTCCATGTATATCTCATCATGTAAACCGCCATGCAACAATGCAATCTTGACATCCATCTAACACATGTCCAAGTCAAGCTACGCGACTAAGGCCAAAACCAAGTGTAGGGTGGTCATCTTGACCACAAGAGAATAGACTTCATCAAAGTCAACTCTATGCTTTTGTTTAAAACCCTTACCAACAAGTCTTGCCTTATAAGCCAGCTTGGGGTTTCTAGGAGTACTTTTCAGCTTGTACACCCATTTGCACGACAAAGTATTTTTGCCCTTAGGCAATGCCACCAAATCCTAAGCCATATTCTTGTGTAGGGAGTCCATCTCAAACTACATAGCCCTCTCCCAGGAGTGACTATCACCCCTGCGCATAGCCTCATCATAGGTGAAAGGCTCTCCTGCACCTCGATCAATGGCGCAACATCACAAGAACTAGCTATAAGTATGTACTCCCCATCGGAGTCATCAGTCTGCATGACATTTATCTCCTCTATTTTTATACTAGATTTTGCAGGTACCATGCTGCGATCAGAGGACTTTTCCTGTACTTTGTCTTTCCCCTTATCTTTGCGCTTCTCATTGCGCAATTCATGACATTGTGGGCGTATATGATCCTTCTTGCCGTAATGATGACATGTCACATTAGCATTTCTCCCACGACACTTGTTGCGCGACTTACCACGTGACTTAGACTTAAACTCCTGCGAGTCTCTCCCATGTCCATACCCACGGTCATTCTTACCATCTCTGCCTCTAACAATCAAAGCATGCGACACATAAGATGCATCCAAGTTCTTACGGTTGATCTCTTCTTGCATAAGAGCACTCTCTACATCAGGCAAGTTCAAAATAGTAGCAGGAGCACATAAGGCAGTGTGGAATACATCCCATGACTCACTCAAAGTCCTAAGCAAAAACAATGGAACCTCATCATTGAAGGTAATGCTCTGCGAAGTCAAGTTCTTGAGAATAGCATGGAATTGGCTCAAATAAGCAGACATCGTCATTTTCTCCTTCATGCACAAGTCCATAAGTTGCTTCAGCCAATACATCTGACTTGCTGGAATTTTCTTGCCATAGAGATTTTTTTTAAAATCCCAAAGCTACCAAGCACTCTGTGCTTCCTCAACCACATTCTAATGCACCTATTCAGTGAGAGACAAGATGAGGATGGACTTGCATAACTCATCAAGCTCATCCCATTCATCATCGGTCATAGTTTTAGGCTACTCGCCATGCATCCTTAGTGGCTTTATCTACGATTTTTGCACTAATACCTGTCAAACTTGGCTCTTCCAATAGGCATAATTCATACCATCAAGATTAGTGATGTTGAAGATAGCACTCCCGGTGGAAAAAGATGCCATACTGCAAGCCGAAACTGTGCAGATTGTTCAAAACTACTTGTTGTAAACTGTAGAAAATGACCAAAAAACCACTAAAACCAAGGCAAAATGGCAAGAAATGAGTATTTAATGATGCTTTCCACTAAGTATCATCAAAAGTACAAAAAACGAGGATGATTCGGCATGAAAAATACATCACACTCCAGAGATATATGCTTGCTGTAATTTATGACAGCATTGTACAATGAGAGCTTGCATTAGGCAAAACCCAATATTCAAAGTCAATCACTAATTGTCAATGCAAAACCACCATCAAGCGGGTATCAACAAGCATGTAATAGTCAAACTGACATGATCCAACATCCAAGCATGTCAGACTAAGTCCGTCAGTAAAGTTAGTACAGTCCCCAATCAACAGGGCAAAATGTACATACCACTGCCAAGACCTAACACAAGTCAGTGTCTACTTAGTAAATACAAAGCCGAATCAGCCCAAGTACATCTACACATGGACCAAGGTATATCAAACATACATTATCCACAAGGAGATCCTAGTCTCAAGTATCCAAAAGCTCAATATGCATAGCTCACACTACTGCTCAATGTTTGATAAGCGTACAAAGACACTCCCATTGGCACAAAAGTTGTAAGTGTCATGCAAATAAGCTCAAACAAATCATGTAAGAGCACCAGTGATGGAGTATCCAAGATCATACATCAATAAGACATCTAGAGCATATGAGCAGTCAAGTATCCAATGATAGCATCCAATGTCATGAAGACAATCCCAATCAATTGACGAGAGCCAAAGCAAGACCAACATAAGCTCTAGAATATCCAAATTCAAGCCCAAACAAAGTTCCAGCAGCATTCAAGTCCAAACAATGTAACTAGCATGTGTAGGTAACATAAGCATCAAGCATGTACCAACAACGGGTCATACATAGACCATATGTATAACCTCTGTCACAAAGCATGCCAGTGTAGACCAATGTCAAGGAAATGTCAGCCAATACGGAGCTCAAACGAGGCTCAAAATACATTCCTGAACCATCCAAAGCATTTTCCAACCTTCATTTGCATCCCAATAGTCATATGAAACACCCAAGAAGCAGGACAGTAGGCAAAGCATAAAGTGACTAAATAAGCTTCAGTCTTGGAGTGTACAACAGTGATTTACTGTGTAAAATTGAGTATTTCAGGCCATTAAATCAACTCCAAATGATGGCCAATCAATAGGCATACATTCCCCAAACATTCGAGGACCACACTCGGGACCATCCGGGCATAATCAAGTATCAAATGACCATGTAGCATAAGTATAAAGTGCGACAAAAGGGGGCTGACCTATTTTGGGTTGCTTGTGGACTGTGTAAAATAGTCAATGGCTGAGAAAATTCAGCCCCAAAAGCATCTCACATCATAGACATACCTTCCCCTAGTATTTGGGGAGCATTCGGGACCAACAGGGCATCAAATGTCAATGCCAAAGTGATCCAAACATAAAATGCTAATGTAGCAATGTTGTGGACTGCTTGTAAACTGTATATAACAGTCCCAAACCTGAAGTAAATCACATCAATGCTCAATGCCAAGGCTCGGGATCAAATGCTAAGCATAAACCAAGTGTATAGTGCCAAAATGAGGTTGCCAATGAGTGCTAAGGAAGGACTGAAGTAAAAAACGAATTTTTTTGCAGTCCCTTCCTGCTGTACCCTACAAACTGAAAGAAACACTCAAAAGAATGCTTCAATACCTTTGAAGGAATGCCCTAAGGGTGCCCAAATGGGCTAGGTAGGTGCTCGGGAAGACGCGGAGTGATGGGAGCTCGAGAGAGTCGACTATGGCTGCCGAGAAGGAGACCCAATGAGTGTAGGTAATCAATAGGAAGCTAAAGGAGTCACGGACCAAGCTTGAATGCTCAAGCAACCACACTCTAATACGAGTTGAAAGGTGAGAAGGATCGAAGCTTGCTTGGAAGAGCTATGGCAGGAGAGCAAGAACAAGAAAGAAAGAGACACAAAATGGGAACTCCAATAGTCACAATGTGTGACCAGGCCTTCCTTTATTCAAACTATCACTAAAAGAATAAAGAATAAAGTGACGATGATGGGCGCCCGCCACGTGCAATGTGCAGTGACAAGTACTATCAGTGTAGTTATTCAAGGGCAGCTAGGCAAAGACGCCTTTACCCCCAACAAGCTATGGTATTCTATACCTCAATCACTCGGCTGAAGAGATTTGAGCATCACTTTACTTTGGGTAGGGAGCCCATGGAGTCTGTTAAACAATTTGTAAACTTGAGAATCATTTTTAAAGGGCCATAATTTTCTTGCATGGAGACATGAGAAACTCGACTAGCACGAGTGTATGGGGCATTGGATGTATTAGAGAGAGTGTGTACGCATACTCTTCCATGAACTAGACACCAAATTGTGGCTTCTTCGATACATTGGTTACACCTACACTCCTCTATGGCATAGCCATTTGGGGCCCAAGTTGAGAAGACAATAATTGATAGACTATGACAAACATTCTATGATGGATGGGGAAGCACATAGAGTGACCATTAGACATGATGATATCACAAATTATATGAGCAAAGAGCTCAATTCCACAAAAGATCATCATAACAGAGATGGGGACAACAACTATCGTCTTTGAGGACCTACTCCAAGTAGTGACTTTCTTACATAGGTTATTGGAGTTATTGGAGCTACCTCATGATAGATATCCACGACTAGCATGAGTTGCATCTAGACAGTTAGCAATGGAGGGTGGTAGACATTGTTGGTATGCTTAGATGGATATATGGATGAGTTTGCACGGTCTATAGATTGACAGATTACCTACCTATTATTATAGCTTGGATTGCCCTACACTCAAGCTTAGCCGAGCTATATGGATACTCAGGTGTTGCCACATGGGTTACATAAAGCTATTTGTGGGTAGATTTGTACCTCAACACATCGCTGAAGGATTAAGACGGACAAATGGGAGGGTATGGAGACTAAGAACCGCTTGTACTAACTTTGTGACAAAGAGCCAAACATTGAGGAGCATCACATCTATCAATGTACAATATATTATGATATTCAAGGTGGATACCATTGTTTTTTTCGAGAGAGTTTCACTCTCTACCATATGTGATGTAGTTTGAGGTCAAAGATGTTTTGGATTTTTTCTCTTGGAGCTTCAAAGGCATAGAGCTACTATTCTATGAAATAGTAAGTTCCCCACATCTAGGCCTAATAAGACAAAGGGTTCCCACTAACATTTTCATTGCCACACAATTGAGCATGGGATCGACCACCATTGTTAACAAATAGCCACCAAGGCTACATCATAGAGGAGCTTCATCTTTAGAGGGTATCTCCTTGCATAAAGCATAGGCAACTCAATTTAGCAAGATGCTCACATCCACCCAGAAGGAGGCACAAACATCGTAATCATAGATAGGTTAGACAATAGAAGACACATGCCAAGGCATCTTGGCCACACAAAGCTAAGTTTCCACTTGAGAGTAACACTTCACTAAGGAAAAGAGATATTCTTCTTCTTCTTCTTATTCTTCTTCTTCTCATTCTTAGTAGTACCACTTATATCTGCACCATGGATATCTTCTTACAGAATATCTCCTCACATCTAGTCTCATAGACATATCTTTTATCTTGTAAGATGAGGGATACAATTATTTGTATGTATTGGTGTAGTCTCATAGGTGACAATGGCCTTTTAGAGATGTTAATATACTCTATGTTTGTGTGCATGCATGTGCGCGCGCGTGTGGACCGATGGATGTGGATATAGCACACATGTTTGCATGATTATATGAGTGTTAAAGTGCTAAATCTAATCTACATTCACATCAAGGGGGGACTCATCAACGTCACTTGCTCAATGAAGATGATATCCAAGACATCAAATGTAGCACCACTCAAGCCTACATACACTTTTTTTTTAACATTGACTTGGATATGGAAGCCCACTAGTAGACAAAGAGCTATGTATTATTTTGCAATTCATTACTTATGGCAGTGATTATAAGGATATGCATAACAAAGACAACAATATCAAGGAGTTCTAAATTCAAAACTCTATACAATTGAGCCCATGAGTACATCAACTCCTTATGAATTAATTGAATAGGAATCACCGCAATCTCTTTCCTTCCCTTACAAGGCTCACCCCAAAGTAAATCTTTGAAAAGACAACTTGTAGTAGTTAATAAGATAGAGGCAACAACTAAATATCTCCATGAGTTTTTGGAAGGCCAAGGTAACATTCTATAACTAAATTTCAGAGGACTTTTTGGGGTTGTTGAGAGAGAGAAAAGAGATAAAGAGAGAGATAAACACACACACACACACACACACATTTGTGTATGTATGTATATAGATGCATGTGTGCATGTGCATGCATGTGTGTGATGGGGGTATATTTTTGTAAATCATAAATGGGGAGGATTGTGAGAGCGATAGAGTGTGTGTGCATGCTTAAACTTTCTCCAAGTTCTATAAAACTTTATTTGAATTTATTATTTCATGATAGATTTGGATTGTTATACAAATGCCATGTATGATTTGATCAAATTCTAGGGCTTTGGTAGAAGCTCTAGTACGTTGGATAGATGAGGATGACATATCTAGAAGAAAAACTACGCAAAAGAGATTAATTTAAAGTACTTAAGGGCAATTTATTATGATGATGTAACTCTATGTGTATGTATATGCGTATGTGTGTGCGTGCTTGTGCATGTACATGCATGCATGTGTGCATGTGTGCATGCGTGCGTGTGTGTCCGTGCGTGCGTGCGTGCGTGTGTGTGTGTGTGTGATAACAAAGCAAGGAAATATTAATATGTATTATAACATCAATTGATACACGGTTCCTCTTGAATGGGTTACATTTGAATAAAACCAAGCATTACAAGGGATATTCTTGTAAGCTCATGTAGAGGACCAATAAGATACAAAAACTCAATTAAAATTGAGGAGAGAAAGGGAGATAGAGAAAGAGAGAGACATGTAGAGAGAGAGACAGAAAGAAAGAAAGAAAGAAAGAAAGAAAGAAACAAAGTTATATTAACGTCTACAACAGGCCAAGTTGGCCTATGAGACCAAAATGTTGCATACAAATGTCTGGGAGATTTCAAAAGTCCCAGTGAAGCTAACATTTATGCTATGTTGAACTAAATTGAGTAGGTACAAAATGATATCTGGGCTAGATACAATCTAGAGGTACTCCCAGTGCGGTGTGGAACTGCTCCTGGGGTGTTCATCCTAAGATGTCCCGCATGGGTCGGTCTAGCATGGAGAGGCTAAAGCGGCGGGGCAGGGCCCTCCGATGGCGGCGTAGTATCCCTTGTATCTTCGACCAGTGTCTTCTGCGGGGATGCGGGCCAGTGGAGGGTGGGCGCCGGGCTTTACCTCTCACTATGGCTGTTTCTAAGGTGGTCCCCGGGGGCTGGGAGGCCGGTTGGGCTGGTGGGGGCTCGGTGGTGGGGAGGGTAGCTGGTATTTAGTAGAAGTCATTGAGTGTGTGTTGGTTGGTGGCTCCTTGTCTTTGCTCCGTGGTTCGTAGGAGGTGGTCTCTGTGGCGTCGTATTTCCAGTAGAAAGAGCCCCAGGCATCTCTGGTCTTTGAATTCCATCACCTTGGAGAGTGGTTCGAATCCTTCGCTGAATAGGCAATGGAAGCATCCCCGGATTTGGTAGTACACTGGGCATCTACAGATATAGTGTTCCTTTGTCTCTGGCTTGAGATGGCAGAGCTAATAGATTCAGTCTTCTGGGGGGAGAGGGTTGGCCCCGTATCTGCCCGTTTCGACCCGTAGTTGGTGTGAGGACGTGCGGATCTGTCCGATGGCACTTTTGACCCGTAAGACAGGTGTGTGTCCATGTAGCTTGGGCAGGTAATGAAGCCGTCCGAGGAGATATGCAGGAAGTGTTCTCAGTAGAAAGCCTTCTTGGTTCCTAGTTCCGACGTGGGGGTCACCCATGTCCTGGCGGTGTCTGTCTGGATGATATCCATTCTAGTGATGCGATTTACCTCCTCTCGGCTAAGCTCTAGGTGTGGGCAGTCTAGGCTGTATTGTAGTGGGGGGAGGTGGTCCATGTGCAGGCCATGGAGCCGTAGCCAGGTCTTTGTTCGGGCATACCAGCACTCAGTGTCCCCTTGTGTTGCTAGCTGTTTGGATGACTTCAAGGCGAGTCTGGGGTACCAATGCCAGGGTAGGTCCCATATTCGGCACAAGAAGGTCACGGTCTGGAAGAGGGCCTCAGCCACGAGGGGCGGTGCCCCCAGCTCTGCGCGGATGATCTCATGTGGTATGGAGGGCTTGCTTCGGATCATCCATGAGATCATAAGTATTAAGGGTCTCTCCATCTGCTTCCATCCCTCATAGGTGCCCTCCTCCTTAGGCAGTGGCTGATCCTGTGGGGCCCTCCGCATGCGGTAGAGATTGGACCCCCATATGGGAGCCCCGTACAGGAGGGCTTGTGTGACCAAGGTGTCAAAAAGCCAGAGCTTTGTCCGGAGTTCCTGGAACTGTATGCGGGCACATTGGTTCTCCATTGACGCAAGGGCTGCATAGCCTCGGGTTAGTCTATCTTCCGCAGCTTTTCTCAGGGTGAATCTCGGTCCAGAGAATGTAATCCTTAGATAGACGTATCTTTGGACCACGTCCACGGTTTCTCCACCGTATGTGAAGGGGGGTACCGACCGTCGGAGCCATTGGGTTGACGTGTTGAACACCATGACCTTGGTTTTCCCCAAGTTCACAGTTAGGTCTTTGTCTTGGCAGAAGGCCTGTAGTGCGTCCAGTTGGTGTTGTAGCCCTTCGGGTGTGCTGGAGATGAGGACTATGTCGTCCGCATATAGTAAGATAGGTATCAGTGTCCCTCCCAGGCTCGATCCCTCCTCGCCCAATCTATCTATGTACTCTAAGATCTCATCAATGTAGAGGCCAAATAGGGTGGGCGAGAGTGGGCATCCCTACTTGACTCCGATGGTGCTGGTGATCTCCTTTGACAGCCCTCCCGGTGCCCGAACTCGGCCCGTTACCGATTCGTATAGTGCCAGTATCCCCCATCGTATTTCGGTTGGTACCTCCAGTTCCTGTAGTCTCTGCGTGAGCCTCGCTCGTGGGACTGTGTCAAAGGCCTTGCGGAAGTCCACAAAGCAGCAGTACACCCGTCTTCCATATGCTCTGCCCTCCTCTATGATGGCTCTCAGTGTGAGGATATGGTCAAGGGTGCAGAACCCCCTCCTAAACCCTGCTTGTCCTGCTGCTCGGTGTTGGTGTCGTTCTGCCCACTTGCTCAGCTCGTGATCCAGTATGGATCCATAGAGCTTGGCTAGTACATGGCCAACCATGATTGTTCGGTAGTTCATGGGAACCATGGGGTTTCCGGCCTTCAGGATAGGTATTATGGTGTTGGCTAACCAACTGGCTGGGAAGCCTTCGCATAGGGCTCTGTTGAACATGTGTGCTAGGAGAGGTGCCAATATGTCTCTAGCATGGGTCAAATGCTCTGCTACCAAGCCTTTGTGGTCTTGGGCATGGCCATTTTGGAGTCTATCAATGGCGTCCCGAACCCGCCCCGTGCTGAAGAATGTGGATGATCCGGGTCTGCTCCCTAGGGGCCGAGGTAGATGGGGCTGCTTGGGTACTTGGTATAGTGAGGTTGCATATGCGTGCCGTGTCCGGGGAGGTGATGGGCGTCTGGGCTTGAGGTTCCTGAAACGCCTTCCATGCCTCTTTGCTGTCATGTCCTAAGAATAGCTGGTAGAATTCATGTTCCACTTTGGAGAGGTAGACTCGTTTCTTCCGTCGCACTAGGCGACAGAAGATCAAGCGCCCCTGTTTATGCGTGTGTACTCCCCGTGCTTCGTCCTGTTGAAGACGGAGCCGGGTTTCCCTGCACTCTGCGTCGTACCAGCTATTCTATGGGACATTCTTGTTCGGAGGGGTGGGGTGGGGGGAGGGGGATGTGTGGGGGGAGAGAGAGAGAGAGAGAGAGAGAGAGAGAGAGAGAGAGAGAGAGAGAGAGAGAGAGAGAGAGAGAGAGAGAGAGAGAGAGAGAGAGAGAGAGAGTGTGAGTGTGTGTGTGTGTGTGTGTGTGTGTGTGTGTGTGTGTGTGTGTGTGTGTGTGTGTGTGTGTGTGTGTGTTCTTAGGACATGAAACATGCCCTTTTGTGTTTTTTGCAAGAAAAAGGAAGCAATCATGTAATGTGCAAAGTGTGTCGTTTGTATTTTTTGTTAGAAAAGGGAAGCAAATGCATAGTGGCACAACTCGTTTCCTTTACTTGCAAAATTTGACGACTCACAAGGTCCATAATGATGCCAACTCTGTGAAGCATATCTAGTGTGGCTAGCTAGCAACACTAGCCAAGCCAACTAATAGACAATTAACTACACACATCACTAGCTAGTGCAAATGCAATGACATCAACCTTACAAGTAATACTAAAAAAATATTTAATTACAAGCACTACTAGCAAACTTACAAGCATCATTAGCATTAATAAGAATACTGTAAGCATCACCATTAACATTGAGAATATACTTTAACATACTTCTAACAACAATGCATTTGATTACAAGCACTAGTAGTAGTCGTATATGCATGATTAATATTAATAACAATCTTACAAGTGTTATTAGCAATTGTAAAAGCACTAATAGTAGACTTAGAAGTTGTAGTACCAATAAACTCATTTTAAGCACTACTAATAGCCTTACAAATATCACTAGCAGCTTTGATATTGCTCAATAATAAGCACTTTTGGCAATTTGTAAGCATAACAGTGTAATAGTAATCACTAGTAGCTATAAAAGGATTGATACTAGAGTTTGAAATAGTACTAGTAGCATGCTTGATTACAAGCACTATTAGGAGTCTTACAAGCATCATAACAGTAATAGTGATTCTACAACCATCACTAGGAACTTTTAAAAACACTGATAGAACTAAGTTTTTAAAAAGGGCTTAAAAGTATCTTGACCAAAAAGAAGTGGACTCTAGAGGCCTTCCTATTATAACCAAACTTTTGAAATCAACTAAAATACTAAGGCCTTTTTGAGGCAAGACAAAAAGAAAATATTATTACACCATTCTACATGCTAGAACCTGTCTTCAAGCCTCTAATGGACTAAGGTCCAATTAAGCAAAGTTTGGTCATCCCAAATTAGGACTTTCATAGTATCCTTGCATCTATTGGAAGAAGTCACGTATCTATTACCATGAACAAGTAGCAAAATTTAAGCATAGAAATCAAAAGAAACATTTGATCATTCAAATCATTTACACAAGGTATAACTCATGATTAACATCCACACCATAATTTACTTATCCAACCTAATCCATAAGCCAATCACACTATCAAAAGAAACATGTGATAATCCAAATAAGCATGTGTGATAAGTACATTATGTACACAAGGTATAACTCATGATCAACATCCACGCCATATATTTACTTATCCAACGTAATCCATAAGCCGATCACTCTAAAGATAATGTACAACATGCTTTGATGAATAAAATCCCATCATTCATGCTACATACATCAACATGCAAGCGTTGTAAATAACATTCTTGAATAGGTTGCATTTGAATGGAACCGAAGTGCACCCTTTTAGATTTTTTAAGATCAAAGGAAAGCAACTACTGAGATTTAATGTGCAAAGCATGCCATTCATATTTTTTGTGAGTGAAGGGAAGCAAATGTGCAATGGTATTGGTGCTTCCCTCTACTCACAAAAAATGTGAAGCTAGGGAGGTGAAACCTTGCAAGCTTCATCATGATGCCAATTGCGTAAAGCACAATTAGTGGGGCTAGCTAGCAACAATAGCCAAGTTAACTAATAAACAATTAACTCCAAGCCTCGTTTGCTTTAATAGCAATCTTACAAGCCCTATTGACAACTGTAAAGCCAGTAATAACAACCTTACAAGTATTACTACCAATGTATAAAATTAAAAGCACTACTTGTAGCCTTCCAAGTATCACTAGCACTCATAACAATATTCAAAGCATCACTAGTATCATTGGTAGCATACTATTAAGTAGTTCTAACAAGATGTACAACTACAAGCATTACTAGCAATCTTTATATGTACGCTAATATGTATAGGAATATGTTTTAGTAACCTTACAAGCATTAATAGCAATTGTAAATGCATTAATAGTAGATGTAGATGCAGTAGTATCAATATATTCATTTTAAGCACTATTGATAGACTCACAAGCATCATTAGCACTAACAAGCATTATTAGTAGTCTTACAAGCATCACTAGCACTTTTAGTAGTCTTATAAACATCAATAGGAACTGTAAAAAGCACTAATAGCAAACTTAGAACAAAATTCAAAGGACCTTGAAATATTTGGCCAAAAATAGGTGGAGTCTTAAGGGCTTACTAAGGGAGCAAAAACTTTGAAAATACTTTATGTAAGTCAACTGGAGTACTAAGTCTTTCCTAAGGCAAGCCAAAAGAGAATATTATCACACCATTCTATGTGTGAACCTCTCTTCAAGCCTTTAATGGAGTAAGATCCAATTAAGCAAAGCTTGATCATCCCAAATTAGGATTTTCATAATATCCTTGCATCAATTGAAAGTAGACAGCCTTCTATTACCAAGAACAAGCAGCAGGACTTAAGATGGAGATCAAGAGGAACGTGATAATCCAAATAAGCATGTGACATAAGCACATCTTCCACACAATGTATAGCCCATGATCAAGATCCACACCATGTATTTACTTATCCAACCTAATCCATAAACTAATCATTGCAGGTTATGCAACATGCTTTCATGAATAGAATCCTATCATTCATGCTATACAAGTCAACTAGAGGGGGTCAACAAGTGTTATATCATTCAAAAAAAAAATTTAACTCCTATGGTTGTCTACTACTCCATCAGCATTCATAACGCATGGCCTAACACCAAATCTCTCAAAAGAATGAGGGAAAAAGAGCCTATGGCATTTTTGTCTCCTACACTACTAGAGGCTTGCTTGGATGCCTAAATTTGGGGATAGATACACCTTCCCACACTTCCTCTCACACCATCATAGACCTAAACCTCGTTTCTACGTCTGCGATGCTCTTGCACAATCGAGCTCGTTAGATCTCAATCTCAAAGCATGGAACCATAACATACATTGAACATTAATATACGAGAGCCAAACACCAAAACTACCTCTCAAGGATGTTAAATTTGAAACAACTTTTGCAATGACATGGACCATAGCACAACCTTTAAAATCGGGCCAATGCGGTATAAACTTCATATGGTAATTGCTAGACTAGACATACAGAACATTGGGCCTCGATATCATGCTTGTTCTGGACAATGCACTCCCGCCTACAAGGCTAGTTTGCACTACGGCCTTGCCTCGTATACTCTCTCAGGCTGTTTCTCGAGCATCAGAACAGGATAGGTGCTGTGCAGACCACAAGAAGGTTTATATGTTATTTAGACACAATAAGCAACTTGGTCGAGCATCTCCGTCCTCGCAGATAGAGGGCATCGAAGAAAGCAAGCCTTTGTGGTACCACCCAACATTTGTCATAATAATATCATTAATACGGCCAGGTTGCACTACATGATGTCCTTGCATCTAAGGATGATAACCTTTTTTATCACTTGCTAGCTCGATTGCTAGTGCCACACAAAATCAGAGATTTGGCAAGAGATATGAACACCTATGGGCTCGCAGATAATATTCATACAAGCAAGAAGGTATTAATCGTAGGTATCTGCTCTAATGGTGCCTCTGCTTATCACAGAGCTGGTTAGCTTTGAGGATTTCCTATTAAACTTTACCTACGAGTTTTGCTTGTAGATAAATTTTTTTGAAATGATGTAAATTTCTAAATGTCCAAGTTGCTTGATTTGCTAGTTTAAGAAGAGTCCAATGGGACTTGTATATGTTTCTTGATTATATTTTCCCAAGCATTAAGTGATTAGTCCATTGTTGGGGGTTCCTGGTTCCTGGTTCCTGGAGGACTGGAGTGGATATGCATGTGTTGTCTGTGTACCAGTGATTAAAGCAAATAAAATGCCACCTTCATTCCATTGTTGACATTGGGAAAACAGAAAAGGTCAAGCCCATGTGCTTTCCCCGAGACCACCAATTACAATAGTGCCCTCGTATTCTTTGAGAAGACCAAAAAAAGATTCTTATTTCCAACAATCTCTAGCACGGAATCAAGGTGAACACTGACTGCCATGTAAAAGGCAGTCCAGAGACTCAATCTTGGAGTAGGTTTTTAATCAGTTCTCAAAGTACAATGGGTTGACAGGTAAGTGAAAATTTAAAATGCCTTGACATTCTTAGGTCATTTTAATCATATTCAATATGGAATCATCACATTAAAGCAATGTCCTCTGTGGCATTGGTAGCAGACTTGAGGACAGATATTAGGACTCAGGAGGGTGTAGCTCAAAACTTGAAAACCAGAACTCACCAACTGAAACTCAGTACACATGTATATATGACTAACTAAATTATTACACAATCAAAAATTTTGCCGGCCCAGCTGAGCCCAAGTACAGATATTTTACACAGCCCCAGATAGTAAAGAAGCAGGTGCAGGCCTTAGGCATATAGGGCCTTCAGATCATCCTTAAATTCTTTCTTCAAATTCTCTCTTTTGAGTTTTAAGGCTGCTGTAACTAGCCCACTCTCCGGCGTCCAAGGATCTGGTAATAGCTTTATTTTGGAAGGTAACTCGAACCTCTCTAACTTGGCACCTTTTCCCACCTGAATAAAAAATTGGGAGGTCTCTTGTTTAGCAGCAGAGGCATTACTCTATCTTAACAACTTGAAGAAATTCAGCAAATCTGCAAATGCTTAAAACATGTCTAAATCTCCATGCATGAGAAATACAAATGCAGCAATGGATTGTTTTCAACTATATACTCGACATTTTATATCTATATACCTTCTGAAGGGAGAGTAGAACCTCCTTTTCTGCCTCTTTCTTTTGACACAGATCCTGGAAGTCTTTGAACTCAATACCCTCTTTTCTGGCCCAGTTTTCAAGTGCAGACTGTGATGCCACCACTAAGGCAACTACATAGCTGTGGAAAGGGTCAACATGGACCATAATATTCTCTACATAGGGACTGACAGCCAGAACGGCCTCCACCTGCAGATCGACGATCAGAATTTTGCTTAAACAACAACAAACTTGTTCCAAACTAATCATACCTTTCCGAGTGAAACATATTCCCCATGTTGGAGCTTTACAATATCCTTTTTCCTGTCAATGATCTCTAGGCAACCATCAAGTTGGAATTGTCCAATATCCCCCGTGTAGAACCACCTTAAACCCCTCTCATCAACCTGCATACCCCAACTTTTGACAGCGTAAGTCCCACACCAAAATACATCCATAATTCACTTTTACAAGACTAAATATTAATGTATAAACCTTGTACACTTCATCTGTCTTGGCTTTGTTCTTGAAGTACCCAGGAGTAACACTGGGGCCCCCAATGACTATCTCCCCCCTTGGCATTGGACTGTCTTTGATTGTATAGCCACCTTCCTCCCAATTAATCAACTGTCACTCACAGCAACCATAAGAAATCGTCAATTAAACAAACAGCTATTTGCAGAAAACTAATGCAAACTGACTGGCGTTCACCTATTTCTATGCTTATGAATACATGTTTTGGAGAAAAAGGACCTTTGCTAAGTGAATTCAATGAACATACATGACAGGAATACAACTGTCCACCTACCTTAACATAGCAGTGTGGAACAGGAGGGCCCACACGACCCACAGATGTGTCATCCCACTCAGTGAATGTGGCTCCAGCACAGGTTTCAGTGAGGCCATAGCCCTGGCCAATAGGGGTGCTGCACATGCAGTACAGTTAAGAGGTGTTTTAAGCAAACAATAAAATGGTATGATTCATAGCGCAGGTGTTTAGCCATTTTACAAATCTTTATTATGATCCCACCAAGCATAAAAGAAATAGATGTTTTGCCATCACAAGCAGTACTAACACAGCCTTGTGCCTGTAACCCACTACCAACAAGGCAGCTTGCAAGGCCCATAATGCTGCTGAGGACTTGCATTGGGAGCATGGCTGGCACACAAGTGTAAGGAGAGACTCAGAGAGTTGATGGAAGAGAGCCGATGCCCTATTCTGAAATTGTACATCTGAAAACATTGTTTGGCCAATTACATGCCAATGGTCTAGAAACCTTCTAACAAGGATTTGGTTCATCATATGCCTAAAACAATTTGTAACAAAATGATATGGCAAACAAAGAAGTCATAAAAGCAATGTCAGCACACTGTACAACAATCTGATAAATGCCCAAGGGAAGAAGGGTGTATAGAATGATAATTGGAAAGATGCTGAAATTGTTAGCAGACATGTGACATGTACAGTCATCTCTTGCCTGTGAGCCTCAGTCTGAGTCAGACGAGGACATAAGGCGCTCTGACATTGTGAATGCCTCTTATTTTGTGTGTTTTAGACACATTACATGGAGTCTTCGAAGAGGAACAGCTGTCCAAAGGTCTTACCAGTAGGGCGTCATTTCCAGGTGTTGCAGCCCCTGCATTTTCATTGGATTTATGCAGGGCGGCCTGACTTCTGCCTCTTAAAACTGCATTTGATGCAGGATGCACCCATCTCTGCTGTATTTTGTGATTGGGAGTCTTCCTACTTGCTGGGAGGCACATTCAGAGAGCTGAGCGGCTTCATTTACTACCAGGTGATGCTTCTACACTGCTGGATGGCACCTATAGAGTGTTGGACAACCTTCTACATCTGCTGATGTCACATTCTTCAGTCCTGGCCATTGTCACAGGCTGTGTCTCAGCCCCTTTGAAGGCTGCACTTCTGTCTCAGCACCTGTCACACTGCATTTTTTGCAGTCCAAACTCTCAGACCAGCAACATTTTGGCTTTCTAACATAAGATACTCCCCATCTTCACTGCTGACATCATCTCTTCTGCCGTACAGCAAACTTATAGGGCCAAACAGGCGAGATCAGCCAGAGCAGCAGTCTTTTCTTGCTTTCCTTGCAGGTTTTTCTTTAAGGACATCTATGGCCAATAAGTATGACGTTGGGGAGATTTCTGGATTGGGACCCCACATTGAAGCGACCTCCAACTCAGCAGCTTTATCAGATCAGCTGCCCACTCTTCTCTCTTTTTGAGTTGTGAGAATTTTGTGCTTGTGCGTGTAAGACATATCCACATTGCGGCAATAGTCTGAAAGAGATTGGCATCTCTCTACCAAGTTTTGACATTTGGGCATTGTGTATCCCTTGAGTTAAAGCTATGGCAGCTATCGGTTGTAAATTCCCTTACAATGAAGGATCGCATCAACAAGATGGAGGAGATGCAGGATGAGCTTGCATCCCTTGGTAAGATTGTGTCGTCGGAGGAACCTAGCCGTGGCACTTCTCTCACACCTCCCGTCACCGAAGTATGATGTATTCTACACCAGTCTCCTCACCTCTCATACGAGGGACACTATCACTAGGGAGGAGCTAGTCCGCTAGTCCTTCCTAATGGTGCTTGAGGAGAATGCACATCATAGACAAATTTCTAGCACAGCCACTGCACATGGCTAGGCCTTTGCAACATCATCTACAAGGACAAACAAATAGAAGAAAGGGAAGAAGAAATTCAAGAAATCAAAGTCATTTTCAGACTCGTACAGATTCAAAGGGAAAGCACAAAGGATATCCCAAGTGTTCTCACTGAAAAGACCTTGCACCCCAAGAAGTGATCAAAGAAATACCCTCAACTTCTTCGAGGAGCGAAGGATGGAGTTACATCATTGGAGCCTTCCTCTACCTCTACTTCTCAATCTACCCATGTAGATCAGCCAAGATACAGGCCCAATGGGATTGTTCTTTGTGAGGACCACGCTCTTATGTTACGGATTCTTGAGGATCATGAGCCTACTACAGTTGATGAGGCTCTTGCACAGGATGTTTGGCATCGTGCTATGCAAAAGGAGCTTGATGGAATTGAGAATAATTAGACTTGGGAGTTGGTTCCACGTCCATGGAAGCGAAAGGTGATTGGTGTGAAGTGGGTCTTTAAGACCACATATCTAGCTAATGGCTTCTTGGACAAGTATAAAGCTAGGCTTGTTGCCAAGGGTTTTGCAAAGCATGTAGATTTGGATTATTTGGAGACTTTCGCACCTGCAGTCTATATGTCTACTATTCGAGCTATTTTCACTCTTGCAGCCCATCACCACTAGCCTATCTTCCAAATGGACATGAAGTCTACCTTCCTGAATGGCATACTTAAGGAGGAGATTTATGTTTCACAGCCTCCTTATTTTCTTACGCAAGGAGGATTATGTGTACAGATTGTGGAAGTCCCTCTATGGCCTAAAGCAAGCTCCTAGGGCTTGGTACCAAAGGATTGATCGATTCTTCTTGCAGAGGAGCTTCCATCAGTGAGATCATGACCCCAACCTTTATTATAAGGTTGTGGATGATAGGTGTGTTTTAGTCATCTTGTATGTGGATAACTTGAACATTACAAGGAGCGACTCACAGGAGGTGGATCACACTCAGGAGAGATCTTACGACAAGAGTTCAATATGACAAATCTTGGGATCCTTCACTTCTTCCTTAGCATAGAGATCTATCAAATGGCACATGGTATTTTTATCTCCTAGCACATGTATATCTTTAAGCTTCTTTCGAAGTTTGGGATGGCCAAGTGTTGACTTATTTATTGCCCCATGGACCTTGAGTCCAAGTCAGTTACTATCGAAGATTCCCTTTCTAATGCTGCCAGGTATAAGTGCCTTGTTGGATCATTGATTTGGCTCATCCATACTAGGCTAAACATCTATTTTATAGTACCATTGTTGTCTTTTTTCATAAGGACTCCTACTCAAGCTTATTGGCAAGCTACTTTACGCGTGTTGTACTACTTATAAGGGATTTGATCCTACGGGATCATGTATAGAGGGAGGCCATGCTTGCTAGCTGAAGTGATTTAGATTGGATAGGTGACTGGAGTCTAGACCCTCCTCTACACGTTTTGCTTTCTCCCTTGGATCAAGAACTATCTCATGGAGCAATAAGAAGCATCCTACCGTGGCCTTATATTCATGCAGTTAATTCTACAGCTCAAAAGGTAGTTTGGCTCTGTCACTTGTTGGCAGAGACTGGCTTTCCATACATAGGATCCACCCAATTCCTCATGGATAACCATAGTGCCGTAGGTCTCGCAAAGAACCACTTTGTTCGGGAGTGGATCATGGATTCTTGTTGAGAATAGCAAATGATGCTTGCCCATAGAGGCTAGAGGTATGCCCTGAAGAGGCTAGAAGATAGACAAATGATGTATGCTCTAGGAAGAGATGTTTAGAATCCCATATGCACAGTGGGGAGAGTGGTACTATCCAAAAAGCTATAAAGGCATGTACCTGGTTGACACTCATAACACGGTAATGGAACTATCAGTTTGAGTCACTGTCAGTGTCATTGTCCATCTTACACAAGAATGTGTTTATGGGTCCAAGCTAATCTATCTTGGAACCTAATTGACTTGTGTAACAGTTAGTCTATTTAAGTCTATGTCATCATGAGTTGTATATTCATCTTCCATCCTCCATAGCTTCTGATATGCTCTAGATCCGTGTTTTTGACATGATATCAGAGCTTAGTTGAGCATGGCCCAGCTCTCTTTTCACTCCTCTCAGCTCCTATTCATCTCAGTCCAACTCAATTTGAGTGTATGACCCCCATTCTTCACTTCAATCTCACAATCACCTTGTGGCAGCCATAGCCAGACTGCAGCTACCCACCTTGGAGCTTCTAGATCTCTCTCTACAAGCCATATCTTCCAGTGATTCCTTCTAGAGATATCTTCCTCTGCTCAAAGCACTTCCTCCTAGCACCTCAATTGATGAGATTGCTGCTCCCCAACTCCAGCATTGCAGAAATTGGAACTCGCTGCCCTGTTTGCGCCTGCATACTGTTGTACAGCTCCCGCCACTCATGCGCGCCACAATTCAGCTTGTAGCCATAGGGCATTTGAAGCTCGTTATATAAGCTTCTTCCCCACCTAATTTTGTGACAAATGGTTCACTATGGTGGCTACACAAAGTAAAAAACCAATCGCCTACCTGTCAAACCCTAATCCACCATAGCTTCCTCATCTCAAGCTCCTTCTTCACCTCATTTCCTCACTGTTCTCAACACAGTAAAGCCTCTGACACTCAAATCTGATCGGGTTTCAGCAAGTGCAAACCTCAGGAAGAAGATTTGGAGCAATCCTGAAGATCAAGCAGCCCACTTGACATCAAGCATCATCAAGCTTGACATCAAGTACTTCAAGCTCATCTTTTACCCTTACTTCCTTCAGCTTAAGCCTGTCAATGCCACTCAATATCCAGCAAGGAAACCATAACAAATCAGCAAGAAAGTGTCAAAAGATGGCGTACCAGCGAGACAGTAGGGTTTGCGGGGAGGAACACGGAGTGAACTCGGCAAACATGGAGAGGAGAAGAGAAGAGAGAAGAAACTCTAATGAATGGAATGATGAAGTTCTGAATCATGGAGTGAATGTGATACAAGGGAACAAGGGTGCCGTAGCACAAGGAAGATGATGAAGATAGCTACGAACCACAAACTGCAATGTCCTCCTGAAGGGGTGTGAGGGTAGTGGAGAGGCTGGAGAGAAGAGGTGACGGACTGAATGAATTAGCCATGAGGAATGAATGAGAGTGTGGCCTATAAATAGGCACAGTCAGTCTAGGATGGCGCCCCTTTTTGGGGCTGCAAACCCTAAACGCAAAACGCAGAAACGCAAAAAACACAAACTACAGGTGAAGGGTTTCTCAACACCCCCTCTCAGGCCCAAAAAGGGGAACAAGAGAAGAGTGAGGTGGAGATGCAACGCTACATGCTGAAGAATGCTCATGTAGCAGATGCCACTTGGACAATGTCCCTCGTGGGGAAATTGTTCACTTGCCCAAGTGCCCTAGTACAAAGATGATGAAGACATACAATGCATAGGAGGAATGTCAGGCTTTGTGTGGTGCCGAGAACCATAAGAATATGCATGTACTTGATCTCGGGAGGTGGCTCCATGCTGACCAAGTGACCAAGGCAAGAAGATGTAGAGGATCCCTAAGATCCAAGATTTCCACAGGAAAGGGAACCTGCAGTAAAGAACAGTAGACAGAGTGAACTGGAAAAACCGAAACTCAACCTCGGAAGAGAAGCCACTACCTCCGTGCATCCATGCTGGAAGGAATATGAAGGCCTCGTCACCAAGTCGCGGCTCAACCTCCGAGGTCCTGATCTAGGTGGTACCTAAAGATCCTGGGTATCAGTAGAAGAGATGACTGGTCAAAGACAGCCACCCCAAGAAAGTAGAGGATGGGTGAAGAACTTCATGTGGAGTAGATTCCCCCTCTGAGGTGGGAGGTGGAGGGGCCCCCGCTGAGTCGAAGAAGTAGATGCCCCCTCTGAGGGCAAAGAAATAACATCCCCCTCTAGATCCCCCTCTGAAGTAGATAGGGAATCCAAAAACTCATGGATCACGGACTCCGAAATGTCTGATGACGAAGGAAGTGCCGCAGGTCATGCTGAAGAAGGTATCTGGGGTGCCAAAGAGCTCTCAAAGGTAGCCTCTCGAACCTAAGTAGTCGAGAGTGGGAAAGGGTGGGGCTCAGAATGAGTAAGAGGTGGACAATAGTCGTTGTCTCTCAGTGGAGCGGACTGGGTAGCCGAAGAAGAGGAAGGAGTCAAGCAGCCATTGTCTCTCGAAGGAGCGGACTGAGGAGGAGACAATATCAAACAATCACTGCCTCTCGATGGAGCGGACTGCAGAACCGCGGGCCATGGTAGCCACTGTACTCGAAAATAGGTGGGAGAAGACTACCGCTGGCATTGCGACGATCTCTAGGAGGTCGTAGCACCAATCGATCCTCCACGTGCTCGAAAGAACGTAGTGCGCATCGGATGCGTATTATGGCCTTGAGCATAGTGCTTTGATAGCCGATACAGAACGATCTCTATGGCCTAGAAAGGAGAGGTGGCGCAAGGAGTGCCTGGTGGAAGACACATGTACTCCGGAGGGGTGGGAAGCAAAGGTCGATGTCGACAGTCTTTGGTGGGATGACCGTTCATGCCGCAGTAGGAACACCTAGTGGACTGGCAATCTGTCCGTGGAGACACCATGGTACCGGTGTGGCAACCTAAAGAAGGAAGAGGTCAGCCACCATGAACCACAAACCGCAATGTCTGCCTCAAGGGGTGTGAGGGAAGTGTGAAGCACGAACCGCAATGTCCGCCTCAAGGGGTGGGAGGGCAGTGGAAGAGCTGGAAGTGAGCTCCCAATGGGAGGAGGATGCAACCAGCAATAAGAGGTTGCAACCAGTAGAAAAACGCGAGTGAGGAGTGAGAAAGACTAAAAACACAGGCAGAACAGTATACACGAGAGAGAGAAAGACTAAAAACGTAGGAAAAAACAACAGCAGCAGTCAATATGCTGAAATCAGCTCCGAACAGTGTGTGATAGGCTGGAAACAGGCGCCAGACTGTTCTAGACAACGATAGCCAACTTGGATCGCGATGTCCTCCGCATTTGGGGTGTGGGCAGCAACAAGCTGAAATACCTGAAATCTGCAAAAACGAGATTGTTTTTTGAATGGAGAGTGATCAGCAACGGTCGCTTTGCTATAAACAACTGCAAACTGCAGGTGGAAGGCTGGAAACAAATGCTAGACTGTAGATGACAGCAAGGGACAACTCAGACTGCGATGCTCTCCGCCAAAGGGGTGTGGGCAGCAAACTGAAAACACCTGAAACCTGCAAAAACGAGATTTTGATGCAACGGAAAAAGAAGAGAAGTGGATGCCGAACCCGCCACCGATCTTTGCCTTCACTGGAGTGGAGGATCTTTGCCGCTATTTGAGCAGATCCTGCTCTGATACCATGTCAAAAGATGACGTACCAGTGAGACAGTAGGGTTTGTGGGGAGGAACACGGAGTGAACTCGGCAAACATGGAGAGGAGAAGAGAAGAGAGAAGAAACTCTGATGAATGGAATGATGAGATTTTGAATCATGGAGTGAATGTGATACAAGGGAACAAGGGTGCCATAGCACAAGGAAGATGATGAAGACAGACGCGAACCACGAACCGCAATGTCCTCCTAAAGGGGTGTGAGGGTAGTGGAGCGGCTAGAGAGAAGAGGTGACGGACTGAATGAATCAGCCGTGAGGAATGAATGAGAGAGTGGCCTATAAATAGGCACAGTCAGTCTAGGATGGCGCCCCTTTTTGGGGCTGCAAACCCTAAACGCAAAACGCAAAAACGCAAAAAATGCAAACTGTGGATAAAGGGTTTCTCAACAAACAAGGGCTCCAATATCAAGATTCAACTTGGAAGATTCAAGAGCAAGCTAGTATCTCTTAATACTAAATAGTGTTGTTTAACACTAAAGTTTGTTGTGTCCTTTGACACAATTTTTTCCAACTCATTTCCTAATTTATCTCAGCTGATTCTCAGCCATGGAAATGCTAAACATAAAGAACTATAAAAGAATACTTTTCTTGAAGAGTAACATGGCTCATGTTGCTCACTTACACTACATGCAAGACTCGGTTGACCCACTTGCAGGAAGAAATGGAGTTGTCTACATAAAAGAGCAATCAATGATCTTATTTGAAGACCTTGAAGACATTTCTCCTGCCTCCAAAATGATGATACCTTTGCTTGAGGGGGACATGGACAAGACAAGCAAAATTAAAGTCAAAGAAACTGCAAGCAAAGTAAAGAGTGACAAAGCAAGAAAAATGAAGGACAAGATGTATGATCTCCAAAGAAGATCCAATGTAATGTCAAGCCATGAGTCAAAGCCATATGAAATCCCAAAAGCTATGTATCCCAAGATTTATGAAATAGTTCAACAAGTCATGTCAAGTCACAGAAACGTACCCATCTCAAACTCACTGAGAAAGAAGACCAAAAGGACCTTACAAAGAAGACTAGAGCACAAGATAATGAAGAACAAGTCAAAGATGAAGAGCATGAAGACCAAGGAGTCCAAGAAGATCAAAGACACCTAGAAGAACGAGAAAAGTAAAGGATGCCAAAGAAGCATGAAGAAGATAAAGAAATTTCCACTACTGACAACAA
The DNA here is from genome assembly GCF_053477565.2 of Lygodium microphyllum. Lineage (NCBI taxonomy): Eukaryota > Viridiplantae > Streptophyta > Polypodiopsida > Schizaeales > Lygodiaceae > Lygodium > Lygodium microphyllum. The sequence continues at coordinate 52,802,765 of NC_141156.1, read as the reverse complement.
AGAGTTTTATCCATAGTGGATCTTTATTTCCCATAGTGGATCTTGTTTTCCCATAGAGGATCTTTATTTCCCGTAGTGGATCTTGTTTCCCATAGTGGATGTAAAAGCCCTTACCAAAGATGTAAAGTTTCAAGCCTTAACTTGACTAGGCTGCCAAAGAGCTAGTCTCCCGGGCCATGTCATCATGAAGGGGAGGCAAAAGCCAGCAAGGGTAGAGACTCATCATTTGAGGGGAGGTGTTGAGAATAGCAAATGATGCTTGTCCATAGAGACTAGATGTATGCCCTGAAGACGCTAGAAGATAGACAAATGATGTATGTTCTAGGAAGAGATGTTTAGAATCCTATATGTACAGTGAGGAGAGTGGTACTATCCAAAAAGCTATAAAGGCGTGCACTTGGTTGAAACTCATAACAAGGTAATGGAACTATCAATTTAAGTCACTGTCGGTGTCATTGTCCATCTTACACAAGAATGTGTTTATGACTCCAAGCTAATCTATCTTGGAACCTAATTGACTTGTGTAACAGTTAGTCTATTTAAGTCTATGTCATCATGAGTTGTATATTCATCTTCCATCCTCCATAGCTTCTGCCATGCTCTAGATCCATGTTTTTGACAATTCTAAGTTAGCGGTGGCCTATTGGCCCACGAAGAACAATGTAGCAAATCTCTTCACGAAGCCTCTTCCAGAGGCTTCTATGCTTCAGCATATGAGTGTTAGAATTTGCCAATTTTGGACAGTGCCCAATGTATTTCATGTGGTATGTGGACACTTGTTCAAGTGTCAAAGTATGATGTGGACACCTTGTGTCTTAGGACTTTAATGTGGTGACATTAGGCCCTAGAGTTAGTTAAATTAACTCAAGTTAGTGTGTGGAAGGTTGGTTAGGTCAATCTTAGATATTAGTTGTACTTTCATTGAGTACTATCATTCAATCGTGTCACAATTGGAGAGTACACACTCTCTTTTGCTCTCACTATCATGATCTACTACCTCTCATTTCTTTCTCCTCCATAGCCAATTCCAACATTTGGTATCAAAGCCACCAACCACACAAGATCTATCATAGCCTCGAGCCACATCGCCACCACCCATCTCAGACCGTCCAACTATCAACATGCATCTTGAGGATCGGTCAGACAGGGCTGCCGCCTGGCCTCATATCTGTTCCTACTCTTTGCAGAGATGATGTCTCACTTCCTCAGGTCCCGTGTGAGCGGATTACACAGCCTCTGGCTTCCCGTGAGAGAGGAGACTGAGTTGCTAGACTCAGAGTATGCAGATGATACAGCACTCTACACAAAGGACAATGAGTTGATGTTGGAGAGAGTGAGGCTAGCTCTTGAGGTGTTCTATTCCGCAATGGGAGCAAAAATCAACTGGCGAAAGTCGGTTGGTTTCCTCACAGACCCGGACTCTAGTATGAAGTGGGGTGTCCACCTAGGATTTAGATGGGTGAGCAGAGGGCAGACCGTCCGGTACCTAGGGTTCCAGGTGGGACTCGACATCACTCCCGCCCAGCAGTTTCTTCCAGTCCTCAATTCTATTCGGAGGAAGATGACCTACTGGAGCACGGCTCGCCTCTCACTAGTCGGCCAAACCCTAGTGGTTAACCAAGTCCTCCTAGCGACGGCCTGGTACATCGCCTCGTGCTGGTGCTTCTCCTCATCCTACGTAGTGCAGCTTCGCCGCCTAGTGCAGAACTTCCTTTGGTCCGGGTCAGACGACTCCAGGGATTCCCGGGCCAAGGTGGCGTGGGCGACCATCATACGGCATCGGTCAGAAGGAGGGCTTAGAATCATAGACCCAGAGTTTCAGAGTATGGCCCTCTTGGGCAAGCTAGTTGTCTGCGGCCCCACACCAAAAGGGTAGACCTGGAAAGTCCTATTGCACGAGGGTCTTCAAGATTGTAGACTGAGGCTTAGCGGTGAGTGGAGGCCGTCCCTGAGATGGATCTTCATGTCAACCCAGTTCACCCCCCCCCCCCCCCAGATCACCTTTCCTATGCAGCTTACTCCGCGTGTGGCAAGGCCTTCGTAAGGCCCTAATCCAGAGCCCCCCAGGCTGCCAGGAGGAGATAGACCGTCAGCCAGTGATTTGGAATCCCCAAGTCAAAGATCGGGAAGGGGCACAGATTGGCGAGCGCCCCCACACCAGAGGGCTGGTTGGGAGGCCGGCCCGGCTTGTACCATCAAGACATAGCGGGAGGTGTACAAGATGGCGGACGAGGAGGTGCTGCAGCAAGTATCAAGCTAGCACAGAGGAGTGGAGTTGAGGCGAAGGGAGATAGATGCAACAATACCTCCAGAGTGGCTTGCTCCCCTGATACGAGTGCTGATAGAGCTCAGGGAGGTATGGGCCACCAGATTTTCACCAGCAGGCATCCCCCTACAGGTAGCAAGTAGAGTGGGCGGCGCTCCGCAAGGGACTTTCTTCACCGTTCAGGAAGGGGGGGGGGGGGGCGTCGGGCCCTTGACAGAGAGCAACAGGATGAGAGGATGGCTGCCCTTTCGTGGAAGAGAATTCGGGTGGTGGGCCTTCAGGGGAAGACATGGCGATTGGACCCCTATGTTTTCTAAAAGGAGCTAAGGGAGTGGCGCCTTTGGATCTGGTAGGGTAGACCACTTGATGAGCTGGAGTGGGATCCAAGAGAGTGGCTATGGCCGACCACTGCAGTCACCATGAAGCCACCGAGATTCTTGGAGTACACTACCAGGATTGGCAAACACGTACTGATGCAGGAGGATATGGATTGGGTGCCGTCACGTAGCAAGCACTGGGCGGAGCACAGCATCACGGAGTCTTTTTGACGGACCTTCTGGCACCGCCTATGGAATAGTTGGAGACCAAGGAGGGTATCGTAATTTTTATGGCTAGTGACACATGGAGACTTGGCAGTGGGAAGTTGGCTTGCCCAGATGCAGGAGGAAGGTTATAAGCGTTGCACACAACAGCCTTTGGAAACCCCAAAGCATTGCCTTTGGTCATGTGAGGAGACGCAGCTCGTGTGGAGAGGAGCATGCCGCATCCTTCGCCGTACAGCACCCAGCCTTGGATGTATCTCATGGGGAGCTTTCTGCTGGCAGGCAGGCAGCCAGGGCCGTCACCTTCTGTATGAGGCTGGGATGCAGGACATGATATTCATCATTGAGGCAGGGTCATGTGCAGTGGTCAGTTTGGAGACTCTACCCATCCGCCACGTACTGGAGCCCATAGCACACCGCTCTGAGGTATGGGAGATCATAGGGAGTCTTATTGGATGGCATATCTGGAAGGCGCAGTGTCAGGAGACTTTTGGAGGAAAGAGACTTTCAACACATGCGACCCTAGTTGAGCTTTGGACCTCCATCATCCACTCCCTCCGCAGCCGTTGGGATCAAGTGCAGGGCGAGTGCAAGGCTTGTCAGGAGCTCTGTGGTCATTTCATGCATACTTGGGGCGGCCAGGACCTGTTTTTCGTGATGCAGGCAGGCAGCCCCAGATGGCGATACATCCCCCCCAGACCGCCCTGAGAGGCTTGTATACATGATGTATTTGTGTTTCTGCATCAGCTCAGCTAGTCTATTGAGCATGAGCACTCTGGTGTAATCAGTTTCTTTGAGTAATATAATCAGCCACATTTTATTTGCAACATGCATCTTGAGGACTCAAAAATTTGGGCCTTTTGTCCGATTCAAGGTCCTTTGCATGCATCATTACCAAAATCGCTAACATTGTGCAATTTCATCAACATTTTCACAAGAAATTTGGGGCTTTTGTGAATGAATTTTGGGTTTGACACACATCTCAAGGTGCAGAGAAGTTGCTGGTTGCTATCAGTTCGCATCCTAGTGACAATTCATCGAATTTTAAGGTCATAAGTACAAAATTTCTTCAATTTCTTGACATTTCTTTGAGAACATTTGGGGGTTTTGAGTTTCACGCATCCCAATGCAAAAAATGAGTGCAGATACCATTTATTTGCTGGTTGGTACAGTTTGGGGACAGAAATTTATGCAAATTTGGGGATTTATAGCATTACACTGCTGAAAGTCAAAAAAAATTTGGGCACAAATTTCAAGGTACAGCAGTGCATTGCTATTTTTTGCAGATTTGGCACTTAAGGCATTTCTGGAAAACATTATTTTCTGACAGTTTTGGGATAGTTTTGAGATTGCATTCTCTATCCCGTGTTGTGATTCCAGTAGTCGTGGGAGTACAATTCACACTTCAGCTTGGAAGTGTTTGTTTGAGCTCTGCAGATTCTGTACATTTTATCACAACAATGGCACAATAGGATCACCATGATCACCGCAACATTTTGGGCATCCTTACTCAAGAGGACAAATTGGATGGCACCAATTACTCCTTGTGGAGTTTCATGGTGTGTAATCTCTTGGTTGCTAAAGATCTTTGGGATTATGCGACTCATGATGTAGCTAGACCGGGCTAGGGGGGTGGCATGTGCACTGCACCTCAAACACCTCAAAGAGGAGCTAGAGCTTAGAGGACAACCAGCTGCCCCCATTCTTCCTATAGTCGAACAAAGGAGATAGAACTTCAAAGATGCCCAGGCCTTGTCTTTAATTGCTCTATCCATCAAAAGAGCAATGATACCTCATTCGGTCTTGCAAGATGTCAAAGACAGATAGGGATATTCTTGAGCACATGTCTGTAGCTAAGAATGACGCCAGAATCTCTTACTTGAGAAGAGAGTTGGCAAATGCACACATGAATGAGGCTGATGATATGACAGATCACCTTACCTACATACACCATTTAAGAGACGATGAAGAGATGGTCAACATCACACACTCCTCTTCCAAAATCTTATCTCAGTTTCTATACTTCATTGAATTAGTCTTTGAGTGGGGGCACAACAGCCTCTCACATTCGTGGAGTTGACCGGCCTCTCGTTGCAAGTAGAATAGACTCGTAAGAATTAGCTTTGAGATCGAGTGATGTGGCTATGCTTTCTAGGTATAAAGGCAAAGGCAAAGGCAAGCAACAAGGGAAAAAGCAGACCAAAACTGATGTGGGGCAGCCATCTAGCTAGGTTGCTTAATACACAAACAAGGGAAAGAACAATAAATGCCACTACTGCAAGAAGCTTGGCCACTACATAGATAAATGAAGAAAAAGGCTAGGAAAGGGGAAAAAGGACTCCGGCTTGGCTGTCCAAGAAACATCAGTCACTCCGTCTTCGAATGGTGATGCTTCAACCAACTTTGTTGGGGAGGATTATGCGTTTCTCACTTGCAATTATGATACTTCTATTGGGAAACCACTTCTTCACTTTCCACACTTTAGTTAGGGTTTCCCACTGACAAGCCCAAAAAGGGCTGGTATCCACATTCTAGTCATTTTCGTCAATGGGTGCCCACTCAGTGGTGCACCACCCTAGACAACTTAGGCCTATAAATAGGCCATCACTTCATTCATTCTTGACCACTTCAATCATTCTTCACCCCTCTTCTTTCGTCACTCTAACACTCTTCCCTCTTCACCACCAATACTGCCCATAACCCTACTAGAGGACATCACAATTGGTGGTCACCCCTCTCTCTTCTCCTTCAAGTGCCCTATTCCCTTCACCCTTCAATCTACGTTTGGAGGCTCCACCCTGCTGTCATCACCATCAGACTGCCTAGAGACAGACTCTCCCACCTGGCGGTATCAAACTGCTTGCATTTGGGTCCTCTCCACCTGGCATCACTCCTACTAGCATCTAACATCATCTCCAGTGCTCCTAACATTTGTGTTGGCGTCAGCATTTCAACTACTCTCTATGCGCTTGATAGCTCCAACATAGTTTAGGATTTGTGTTTGCTGCCCACACCATCTTCCTAGCGGCCGAAGTCTACGCTTTGCTCTCTTGGCAGCTGGTGATTATCTTCCTCATCTTCGATAGCATCTTAGGACTACGGTTCGCTCCCTCAACTGATGTCCTTCACCCTCTAGTGATTACTTCGATAGCCCATTGCTCGAAGGACTACGTTTCACTTCCTTCACTGTGCATATTCCCACATGTGTTGCCGCCTAACTTAGAGAGGACAGTGCAGTCATCTTTTGAGCTTTGGCTCTGCTATATTAGTTTTTCATCTCATAGCATGATTCGGTGCATCATCAATGCTATCAAAATGCAGGAGCTCACAGAGCTAAAGACCCTGTTCATCAAAGAAGGCAAAGTTAGGTTGAGGGTTTGGCATCTACTTATTTTCCCCTTCCGATGCATCACCGAGAAAGATACCCTTCTCTTCCTCTCCCACCCACCCTCCCTTTTACAAGTTGACACTCCGGTGCTATGACCTCTCCACAGGCACATGGACAAACCACTGGGTGCTTCTATTTCAGAATCACCGAACCTCCCACAAATGCTTGCCAACATGGACCTTTGCTCCCTACATTGCCAAAGTATATGCGCCTATCCCCAAGCACTCATTGTGCCACCTCTCCCTTCTTGGCCACAAAGTTTATTCTGCATCGACTTTCAAATTTTTATGCTCAAGGCTATAAGACACATCCAATGCACCCCAAGTCCTATCGAGCTAAAGGAGGATTGTTAAGTGCCACAACCTCCTCGCAACCACTACAATGCACTATGGAGGTTGCTTCTACTTCTTCCAACGTTTCAAGAATGCCACTTCGACAACCCATGGTTCTATAGTTTGCTCCACCAAAAGACAATAATTGTTGGATACCATCCCCTCAGCAATCCGCTCCTTCAAGAGACAGTGGTTGTTTGACACCTTCCATTACTTCGGCTTCGCAGTCCACTCCATTGAGAGACATCGACTCTTCCTTGCCCTTGGCTCAACTTGAGCCTCACCTTTCCCCACCCTCAACTACTCAAGTTCGAGAGGCCACCTTTGGGAGTTCTTCAACATCTTTGACACCCCATATACCTTCTTCGGCACAACCAATGGCACTTCCTTTATCGTCAAATGATTTGGAGTCCGTAATCCATGAGTTTTTAGATTCCCTATCTCTCGCAGAGGGAGATGTACTCTCTTTGCCCTCAATGGGGACCACTCCTTTGGTATTAGAGAGGGCCCCTATGTCTTCACCCTCAAAGGGGGCACCTACTCATCATGCAGTACTTCATCCACCATTTACTATTTGGGGATGGTTGTCTTTCAACAATCATTTCTCCTACTAATACCTAGGATCTTCAAGTACCGCCTAGATCATGCTTTGCGTTTGCTAATCAAGCATCAACTACTTCCCATCCAGCATCATCCAACACCTTGCATTTGGCAGCTCTCATCACTCTAGTGACCTTCCTTCCCACAAGCGCCATCATCTAGAGGCTCTTCCACCTTGCATTTACAGCCTTTTGGCTACTTACATTTGCTGCCCAAGCCATCTTCCTGGCATCCAAGGACTACACTTCACTCCCTCGACAACTAGTGATCATCTTCTTCATCTTTGACAACATCAAAGAACTACAGTTCACTCCCTCAACAATTGTTCTTCACCTTCCAACGACGTTTCGCTCCCTTCACTGTGTAGATTCCCCATAGGTGCTACTACTTGAGTCAGATAGGACAGTGCAATCATCTTCTGAGCTTCGGCTCTGCTATATCAACTTTTCTTCTCATAGCATGATTCAATGCATCATCATCTTATTGTGTTTCTGAGTTTTTCTTCTCTCTCAGTATCTGCCATACACATTGTGTTTCTCCCCGCCAACCCTATTGTCTCTCTACATCATTGCACCACTTCTTTAGTTTCCACACTTCAATTTTAGGGTTTTGCACTAACCACCCCAAAAACGGCTAGCGTCCACATTTTGGTCATTTTCATCAATGGGCACCCACTCAGTGATGCACCACCCTAGACAGCTGAGGCCTATAAGTAGGCTATCACTTCATTCATTCTTGACCACTTTAGTCATTCTTCACCCCCTCTTCTTTCGTCACTCCAACACTCTTCCCTCTTCACCACCACTATTGCCTGTACCCTACTAGAGGACTGTTGGCATCCCAGTTCTGATCACCCCTCTCTCTTCTCCTTCAAGCGCCCTGTTCCCTTCACCCTTTAAATTGTGTTTGAAGGCTCCACCCTACTGGCATCATTATCAAACTTCTTGGCAACACTCTCTCCCACCTCGCAGCATTAGACTACTTGCATTTGGGTCCTCTCCACCTAGCATCACTCCTACTAGCATTTGGTATCATTTCCAATGCTCTTTGCATTTGCATTTTCAGCCTAGATGTACTCTCTCCTACATGGCATCAATTTCCTCATCCCTAGTGTCAACTCATCTAGCCCCTGATACTTGTGTTTACTGCCTAGGGACACTCTGTACATCTGGTACTATCATCCATCCCGTAGCGTCAACATTTCAACTGCTCTCCCTACATTTGACAGCTCCGACACACTCTAAGATTTGCATTTGCTGCCCACGCCATCTTCCTAGCATTTGAGGACTGTGCTTCACTCCCTCAATAGTTGTCCTTCACCTTCTAGTGATTTCAATAGCCCATTGCTCAGAGGACTGCCTTTTACTTCCTTCACTATGTCAATTTCCACAAGTCCTCTTGCCTTATTCAAACAAGACGATGCATTCATCTTTTGAGCTTTAGCTCTACTATATCAACTTTTCTTCTCATAGCATGATTCAGTGCATCATCACTGTATTCTTATGTTTTCTAGTTTCTCTTCTCTCTCAGTGTTTGCCATACACACACTGTGTTTCTCCTGGAAAACCCTACAATCTCTCTACATAATTTCCTATTTGGAGCACCCATACCTAGAACAAAGATACTATCAGGGAAGGCTTGTTTGGTGGAGCAAAGGGTATAAGGCACTTGAGCAAGAAGATGGGACATTTGTTTGAAAAATTAAGGCCTTTCGCAACACTACATGAGTATCCTAATGGGTATCCTTGTAGGTTTCAATGAAGAAGATGGGGTGGAGCCTTTGGTTTATCCTCTAAATATGTTGAGCTTCAATTAACATAGTTACGAATAGAGGCATTGATGATGGCTAGATATGTAAACCCTTTATGGACCTATACATTGTATTTTGATAGAGCTTCCAAGGGTTCCAATAAGAAAGGGACCATTGAGGTAGTTATTAGAGATCCATGTGTAGGGGAACCCCTTAAAGGAAGGCAGCAAAGGCAAAAAGAGAAAATTGTCTTTAAGAGCTTTGGAACAACAAGACGCACTAAAGGAAGAGCCAATACAGTAGCAAGATGTTCCAAATGTGGATAGTGAGCATAAGCAAATGATGCCAGTGGGGCAATTGATGCATATGCAAGACCAACTTGGAAGTGCCAATCCAATGCTTTTTGGACAACAGAGAATGCATGCAATCATGGGGCAACTAGGGTAGTTTGATGGTCGCACCAGTTTCCATGCTATGGTGGATCAAGGACCACATACGGTATGCAGCAACCAATGCGTGGTGTGCAATGCCCAATGTATCACAGTATGGCTGATAATATACATAAACCCCATGTGTAGCAACGTTGGCATGGTGCCGGGGCACAAAGTAGCAACTCCTTATGGTATACAGCAACCAATGCGTGGTGTGCAATGCCCAATGTATCACAATATGGCTGATAATATGCATAAACCCCATGTATAGCAATGTTGGCATGATGTTGGAGCACAAAGTAGCAAGTTTGGCAATGCATATATACAACCCCCTGTGTTTGGGACTTGTAGTATTGATGCTGGTCATGCAAATGCTCCAATAGTGCTGATCGTGAAGAAAAATGCAACTAGCAATGCATGCAACATATGGAAAAATGTATCTTGATATGACTGATAGTATGCAAATTACCATGCACAATCACATTGCAATGGTCGAAAGTATGCAAAGAATAATATTTCCTAATGCATCTGGTGCTCCTAGCATGTTAGGTACAAAAGGAGGGGCTAGTCAATTGGATGCACGAAAGTATGCAAAGAAAAATGTTTCCTAATGCATTTGGTGCTCTCCTAGCATATCAGGTACACAATGAGGGGCTAGTCAAGTGGATACAATGTTGCATCCTTCTTCATCACTAGGCGCCATCATCCGGGGATGTGTTTTGCTATGTCTAGGTACTCCCCGGGATCAACACCACCTCCAACAAGCACATGCTAGTCCATTCTGGCTGTGTTTTCCGGTTCCTGGTCCTTCTAGGATCAGATTCCTTCATCTAACAAGCTGCCTTGTGTTTCATCATCCTTAGGAGTATTCACTTGTAGCTCGTGATCTTCTTCCTCAACTTCAACAGCACTTGAGGATTGTGTTTCACTCCCTTAAAAGCTGTCCATCTTCAGCATTACCTTCTATAACCTACAACCCAAATGACTGCATTTCACTCCATCTACAGTGCAGATTCTCTACAAGTGGCATTTGCCTGATCAAACAAGACAATGCAATCATCTTTAGAGCTTCAGCTCCACTGTATCAGCTTGATTCACTTAGCATGATTCAATGATCGAATCATGATTCATCATTATCTTCTTCTTCTTCTGTGTTTTTCTCTAAGTTTCTTTTTCTCTCAATGTTTGCCATACACTTGGTGTTTCTTCCTGCAAACCCTATTGTGTGTGTGTGTGTGCGCGCGCGCGCGCCAAATTATGATCACTCCAGATTGTCCAAAGAGCCCAATATCTCACCCAAAAAAGAAAGAGTGAGTATTGAGACAAAGAACGCATAAATCTGCCAAAGAGCCAGAAATGTTTCCCAAAGCTATGACTCAGGAAACGAAGCCGAAGCGAGTCTGAAATTCTCCTGAGGAGGATCCTGAAACAAGGACAATGCCAAAATAAATGAGGGACAGTCTCTGAGGGAGCCAAACATCTCAGACATGTGGATGATGCAATGTGACGTTTAGCAAGTGTGACCCCCACTGACAGTGTGCCTGTCAAACATCTCCAAAGAAAAAGCCTTTGTTTCAATGGCATTTTACACTTCCATAGCATCCTAAGATTCTTCCGCCACCATGCAAAAGACTTCGTTAAGTGCCACAGAGAATTAGCATGCTGCTGAATCCATGGGGCAGGCTGAAGAAGCTTGTAGACTTTGATGGAAGTTAAGACAGAAAGAGAGACAGGACGAATGCATGTAGTAGATGGCTGTAATTGCCAATCCATAAGCCTATCTGTATCAAGCATAGGTGGAATTGGTAGAAAGGGATGCAGTAAATCAGCAATTTTCTTCCATATAAACCTATGATGCATTCCCAATGCATAAGAGGTCATGGCCAGAGGAAAGGATAAAGTATATCCCCGATCATCCACCACATCCTGTATGTACCTAATTCCCAGTTTCATAAGATTGTATGCCCGAACAGGTTCCTGTAAAGCAAGAGGAATGTCAAAAATGGCACTCCAATGAATCCTTCCGAGCCTCACTACGGCAATCTCTATATGATGCCAGCTATGAGGGTGACATGGATGCTTCCTGCATAGAGCTTTTCTTTTTATGTTTCTGATAGTTTGGGATAGCCCCCTTTTCCAGGGGTCCCCAGCTTGTAAATTTGTGAGCACATAAATATACTGCACTGGATATTACCAAAAAAAAGTGTGTGTGTGTGTGTGTGTGTGTGTGTGTGTGTGTGTGTGTGTGTGAAATTTCATAATGCAACAATTACTCTTCAAGCCCTCAAGAGTGATGCTCTCTCTACCTTCTCAAGCTCTCAAGCTCTCTTCCCTCAACTTTTAAGCTATTTAAACCAAGCTCTCTCCATTTCTCTTAAGCACTAAATGTTTGAAATGCATTGTTTTAAGTCTCAACATCAAGTATAGACCTTAAAATTGTGTACAATTTTTTCAAATTGGACATACATCCAAGATGTTTTAGTCCAATTAGCACCATATTAACATTGGACAATACATATTATGCAGATAAAAACAAATTTGAGAAAGTACTACTTAGAAAAGTTGGACATCTCATCAAAACAATCATATCTATATAAATTTTTTTGTGTTATGAACTTCATTTGATGTGGCACATTCAAGGGGCTATTCACATGTGTGACGCGAATACACAAACCACCGGTATTCACATGTAAAATACTGTCAAATGCACTTCACGTATCTAATAACAATGATAAGAGTATAACGAAAAACCAATGGCTCTTGTGTATTGAGGACCACACCTAGTGGTGAGTTAATGAAGTCAGAGACACCAGAAACAACTCCAAGAGTTTGTCATACTGGAGACAAATCCCAAATACAGCAGTAACAGTCTGCCTATGATGACACGGCAGCCCATGAACAACAGGAAAGGTGGCAGCAATCCTCCGGGATGCAAAACACAGGCTCCAAGTGCACCAAACTAAGAAGCATATTGATGGGAAGCAGCCACAAGCAGTAGACCAGCCCAAATGCAAAGGATGGAGGCCTCATACAGCAGCATCTTAAATCGACAGCAGCACGTCAACCAGCAAGTGCACAAATACTGGCAAGCGTTATCAGGCAATGATGACAATGATGATGATGAGGGCAATAAGTCGTCAATTTATATTGGTTGGGGCAGATCATGAACCAAGAGGGAGTGCTGGAGATGATAAGTTGAGAGAACGATGGTGATGACAAGTCTAGAGGCGGGATTGAGAAGTGGAGCCATTTGTCCTACCAAAGTTTTCACAATATTTTTTTGTTTGTTGCGTTCTTTTTGGGGCTGTTTTTAGAGTTGAATTAGGCCACCAAAATTGAGATTAATTTAGGCCTTGATTTTTCTTGATCGACACCTCATCTCACACCAAAAAAAGTGGCTAGTGGAGAGTCAAGAGACACATAGCTTTGTCCTCTGTTACCCAAAAGGTCCCACCCCAGGGCGACCAAGGCATCAAGCCAAGGGTGTCACAAAGGACTGCCCAGGGCCTACCAAGATCACAAGGGCAGTGGATAGCCTCTACTGAGTAGCCCAGATATTCTTATGAGTCTTTTTTTTGTGTGTGATGAATTCTATGGCTCGGCCCTCGACTCCTACAAAGTAAAGTCGTGGTGCATGACCGCCCTGGGTGTCCATGACAAAGTAATGACAAGGTAACGTTCTCACACTGCAAATAGTGAGGTGCTGGGCATGTGGATCCAACTAAACCACTCTGAAGAGATAAAAGGGAGATGAAAGTGTTTGTGAAGATATGTTGGGGTTTGCAGAGAAAACACTTAAGAGTGTATGAACATGACTAACATGCAATGAGCTCAGAAAAGAATGCAAAACACAAAAATGATGAATGAATGCAGTAATGGAATCAATGATGAAAGAGTTATAAATGTGGGAGCTCAAGGAGCTGAGACTATCCAACACCCACTCTCTCTCAGGGGAGCTGTTGAGGGAGTGGCAGAGAGTTGTGTACAGATCCCAATTGCAGCAAACCACCAATCATGATGTCAATGCAGACGACTAGAGCCAAGGGTGGTGAACACAGAACAGCCAATGGGCCAGTCGATGCAGAGGATGATGACAATGAGCTGGTCACTAGGCAGAGTGCCAAAATGCAGCACCAGAATGGTCATGGATGCAGGGCCAGCACACCAGTGGTTGCAACAATGTCCTTGACAGAAATAGCAGCTCTGCCATCTGGACTAAAGCAAATCTATTTTCTAACACCATCAGCCCACACTTTTCTAAGAAGAGAGTACAATTTGCTAGGCAGCAAAATTTTATAGAGCTTACATTACATGCAGATGTGCTTACCCCATGCAAATATTGATGAACCGTTGTGTATCACCCGAAAGGGGAGCTCCACCAGAAAGCATTCCACGGACATGGCCACCCAGAACAGCCCGGATCTTCTTGAAGACCAGCACATCCCACAAAACCCTTTCTACACCCCAAGCTCCAAACCAGCTGCCTTCAATAGCTGCTAGCCTCCTTTGATATGCAATGTTGAAGAGCCTTTTTGGAAGGCCCCCTTTTGCCTCTACCTACAGTAGATTGATGCAGTCTTTACTTCAGCAGCAGCACATCAAATGTCAAACTGAAGAGTACCCAGATGGGTTAACTTACCGTCTTCCGAACACCATCACGAACTCTATCAAGAATAGCTGGGACAGCAGTCATAAGAGTCGGCCTTAATTCTGATGCATCACCCCTAGTGCCTTTCTTGATCTTATTCGATGTATCAGTTAAAGTCAAAGGACTACCATAACCAATTGACGCTCCAGTAGCACACATCGTACACTGTATATGCAAAATCTTAGCCATACTATGACACGAATTTGAGCATCCATGTTAGAATGTAAACTAGGAAAAGCAAACCTGAAAAAATGGTTGAATTCAATCCCTGAGCTTTTCTATTTAATCACCATATGACCTTCAAACGTTCATGCAAACTATAACTGGAATAATTTTACTGGTTTGAAATTATGACAACCTAAAATTGGTTAAGCATATTTGGCAGCATGTTACATGATTATCTCAGCAGCAAGCTAATGGCAAATATGCTATATAAACATCTTTGGGACCAAGATGATGACAACCTAAAATTGGTTAAGCATATTTGGCAGCATGTTCCATGATTACCTCAGCTGCAAGCTCCAACACGTGAGCTAATGGCAAATACGCTATATAAACATCTCTGGGACCGAGTCCTGGGACAACGTGCATAACTCCAGCTGCTGTGGCCACCATATTAGCATGCGTCATCATTACACCCTAAAAGTAAACAGGTTCCACATTCATCAGAAATTTGTTTTTCTATTTTAAAACAAAATGCTGCCTATTATTCCATTGACTCTGTTAGCAGCACAAATGCAGCCACCATTTCCAAACTAATGCCATCTTGACATTGCATAAACTGGTGCTTACAAATCACAAATCAGACCTTGGGCAGTCCTGTACTTCCACTAGTGTACATAATAACAGCTATATCAGATGCTGTCGGCAACTCTGCTTCAAGTGGAGTCTCCTGTCCTAATTGTTCCACTTTCGCAAAAGATGCAACTGACCAAGATTGTGAAAAGCCACTAAAAGATGGTTCGGCTGTTTCACCAAATTCTTCCATGTATATGATGCGCTTCACTGTGTCTAATTGGTCACCCAAATCAGCAAGCTTTCTCATCTGCTTCTGGTCGCAAATAACTGTGGTGACTTCTGTCTGCAAATTTAGTAAAAAGGTGAGATGGGACCTAAAGACTTAAGATGTAAACATAGTATTACAAGTAGGCCTAACATTGTAAAAGAGGTGGCATTGGCATGCGTTAGAATTTTCCCACTGTAAACAAGCAATTCCTGAAAAGTTATTTCTGATTGCCCCAACAGGAAGGACCAGCTAAGTTCATTGTCACTGAGGCAAAGCTACGTAAAGAAAATTACCTTATTCAGTATTACTATTCACCACATATTAATCAACACGTCTGAGTGACACATTACAACAACCAAGTTTTTTGGTCACGTTACCTCATTCAGAGAATGTACTAGGGCATCTTCACCTAGTGAGGCATAGATCGTGACCACTGAAAAGTTGTGACGGAAGCATCCCTGAAGAGGGCAGAAAAACCCGGTCAGAAATCCTCATTTTCATAATAACTGGTGAGGCTGAATACCTCCAGAAGTGTAGGGAACTTTTAAATAACATCCAGAGAGTGATGATTGCATGGGGCATTCCAACATACTTGTAATGCGATAAACCAATCAGCTCGAGTTTCTGCAAAAATTGCACACCTCTCCCCTTTCTTGTGACCGAGTGCTACAAGACCTGAGGCAAAGTTGCATGCCCGGTCGAATGCCTGACCGTAAGTTATCCAAGTGTAGCTACCTAATGTAAGTTTCTCAAAACCCCTTCCATCACTGCCAGTCTCTACCTCTTTATTTATTAATTCTCTTGTACCTAGTAGATTTTGTGATGCATGCATCTTGCATGCCTGCTCAAAAAGAGCTGCAAGGGTTATTGCACCCTCCCATGGAGTCTCCACTAGTGTTTGAAAACGGTAATTCCTTTTGGTTAGACCTGAATCATCAGTAAGTTCCTGCACAGTCACGCCTCTCTCTTTCACATTCTTTCCAGATCTGCTTTTCAGCACAAGGCCAAGCACAACGGGAAGAAGAATGCCAGCAACCGCCAACCCCATCGGCTGTCTCTTGGAAATGTCGATTTGTCAGATTTCTGAGCACTTCTTCAATAGTTCTGAAACACACATTAAAAACCTTAAAATTGATGCATGAAATGTTGCAAACAACACAACACACAATGCACAAGCCAAAGCTCTTATGCATTGAGCATGAACAGAAATTGCAAGGCAAAACATTGGGTTAGTACTTGGCAAAACAAGAAGGCCATCCACGAGAAACTTCTCATCCAAACAGTTTAAAGTCCAAGAGAGATCAGTCAAGGGAAACTCTGATGTATTTGCACAAAAGATCAGTATTTCCTAGAACAAAGGAGAGGAATTCCTCAACAAGTTTGCCAACACAAGACGTTTTAGACATTTTCCCACATCGGGAAAGGGACGTTTTTCCCTTGGTTTTCCCTGTAGTGTTCAACATCATGAGTTTTTGCTTGGGGAGTACTACAGACCTAGCTAGGTGCAGTTGGAGGCAGAGGGCTGCCAGCCCAGGGCACCTAGGAAGGTATGCGGTCCCTCCGTCGCGAAAGGCCATGATATTGTCATAATTCACAATGTGGGAATTATAGTGGCAATTTATCTAAGACTTCTTGTGCAATTAAGCAGCGTTTCCTTCATCGTAAGAGATCCGCCCGCCCCCCCCCCCCCCAAAAAAAAGCACTGCCATCACCCGTGTAGTTAAAAAACAATACATGAGCTGAAGGAAAGTTCTGATGCATAGACACAAGAGCTAAGTGCATGAAGAAAGCAAAAAAATCTCTTTCACAATTGGGCAATTAAGCAAGTCTGTTATCTCAGCAATCTTACAGTTAAGCAGGTTGTATCAAAGATCAAGAAAAACGGACTAAAATGTGACCTTCAAAGAGAGCATCGGACTAGACCTGCCAGAGATGATGAAGGATTTCTGCGTGATGGGACCTGGAGATGATGCCTCCGACAGGCTATGGAAGGACAGCAAGGTAGAGAGGGCGGACGATACAGAGAAAAGATAGGTGAATTAAATTATCTACATCAGAAATCCATATTCCATTTTAACATTTTTCCCATTCTCCTTTGTACATGCTGGCGGAGAAACATTAGGTTCGAATCGCACCTATCACCTTCCGACACGTGTCCTCTCAGGAATCCCCCTTCACACACACTTAAAGTGATTGATGACTTAAGTTGGATTGACTCTAGCCAAGACTCACACACAAGTAGATGACTTGACTGTGATATGGATCTAATAAGAGTTAGGATTATCATGTAAGCAAGAGCTATGATTGTCTGAAAGAGCATAACATTTAAATACATATTTAAACGAAGCAAACGGAAAAAATGTAAAAGGAAAAGACATATGTGAGCAAGAGTTATGATTGTTTGAAAGAGCGTAACATTTACAAACGTGTTAAATGAAAAAGGGAAAGACATATGTGAGCAAGCGTTATGATTGTTTAAAAGTGCATCTATTTAACCTATAATTGACGAAAGTATCAAACCTGATCCCGAGCCTACATGGCCACTCTATGTTAACAAGATGAACATTGTACGTGCCATGTGACAAGGCCTGCTATGTTCTCTTTCTAGTCTTGCTAATAGCTCTTCCTTTGAGTAGGTTCTAAAGGCCACTCTACCTCTTTGCAAGCTACCCCACCTCATCCACCCATACCTCCACTACAACTTCTTGAAGCCCTTTCAACCTCCTCAACCATAGTCAAACAATTTTGAGGTCCCCCCTCGTCTCAAACTTCTCTACCCTAACTTGCCTTCTATTTATCAACATTGAACTTAGCCTCTCCTCCAAGCTTTGAGAGCCTCTTAAACACTTGGAAAATCTCCACCTTCAAAGGAAGCTCCCTCTTTAACAGCTCATTTCCCATGTGAGCCTACCATCAACACACACACACACACACACATATGCAACTTCCTATCCCCCAACATTTTAAGTTGACTACAAAGTTGACTTTAAATGTTAATGTTTTCGCAAAAAAAGGAAGGGGGGGAGGGGGGGGCATTGATTTGTACTTAACCCTATAGGCCCTAATGCTTCATGGCATCGTGCCATATACAACAATTCTAAAATCCAGCATGTTGTGCACACCAATTCACGAGCTACATTTCTCAGTAGAAAATCTCAATGAATAACTAGCTCTATATGTCTTTGCATTTATTAGATTGCATCTTCTATTGTTAGATATTGGATTATAAGATATTAGGTGGTAATTATAAGAGTTGCATTTGAAAGTGTAATTTAAAAAATAGATCCGTCTCTCTCTCTCTCTCTCTCTCTCTCTCTCTCTCTCTCTCTCTCTCTCTCTCTCTCTCTCTCTCTCTCTCTCTCTCTCTCTCTCTCTCTCTCATGAATGCTATGTGTGTGTGTGTGTGTTCCACGCACACATATCCTGCAAATGCATGCATACACGTATATTTTTCTCTTTCTCATTTCAACTTAATTCTTTTTTTTTGTTCTCAACACTCGATAATATTCTTCTTAGACAATGGCACCACCTTTGCATCCTTTGTCAAGGGAACGAATTCTATTGTTGCATAGACTATGCTTAAAATCAACAAGAGTTAATCCAAGACGCAATGCTAAGCTTTGTACTCGACTACAAACCTTTCATTTAGGTCTTCCTTTCTTTTGTTTTATAATATGTATTTCTTTACTATGTGATCTCTTGAAAGAATGCAAATCATAGAAGTTGTGATTGGTAAACTATGCATGGCATAGTCAAGACTAGCGGCACTATAAACCAACTACTTTGGTTTATCTATCTTCCACAATGTAGGAGTATCCTTGCATCCTTGATGAACATCCATTTTCTTTCAAATTTGGTGGTTTCACTATACTTCCTGCAAACACATGATTTGTCTTCCTATATTCTAAAGTTTTTGTGTATTGCATAACCTATTTACATATTTTTTTGAGAAATCCAAATGTTTGCCTTCTTGATAGATATGATGGTTCAAAACCCTAATGCCACCATAGACACATCTATATAATGATGCTCCAGAGGTTGTGCTGCCCACTCCACAAAGATGTATCAATGTGAGGCAAGCCAAGGAGATTGCCAAGGAAGGGCCATTAAGAGAGCCTTGATTGATGTTTGCAAAAGCCATCACTCGAGCGGTGAGTTGGATGGCATCCTTGCACACAAGCTTCAATCATTACGATTGTAAGTTGAGCAGTGTTGTGTGAGCAATAGCAATATTGCGGCACATCTCCAACGTGCGGTGGAATAGGACAACTCTTGGAAGATTGGAATTGAGGTTGCACTACAAGGTTTGCTTCGAACATACAGAAGGACACAAGTGAGATGTATGTTGAGATGTGGGTTATGCTATGGGGTGGACCTGAAGGGTCAATTGTGTGCCCCTCAAGTTGCAAGTTGCTACCCTAATCCTAGAAGCTTCAACTTAATAAGTTTGTGGTTGAGGTTACCAACCTCGAGTCTTATCTAAAGTGTTTGAATGTTGTCACTGTAAGGATTGAGAATGATATAACTACCAGGGTGGCCACAAATGCTATGCACAATGCCATTCATAATGTTTGTTATGTTGTTGGTAGTAGCAACATGGTTAGTAGGCTTCCTATTTCAGTGCTAGGTTTAAGTTCAGCAGGTTTCCTTTAAACATATTTTTGCTTCGTGGTTGTCCTAGGAACAATTTTGTTATTCCATTTATTAGGTCTTTTAATTATCATTTATTGTCTTTGTTGAAGTATTTGAGCTCCTTGTGTCGCTCTCTCTCTTGCACATATGTTTGTATTATTCATTTAAGTGTTTATGATCTCTTTCTATCAAAGCTCTCTCTCTCTCACTCATGTACGTAATTATAGGCACACATCTTTCTTTGTCTCATGTACATAATTATAGGTGCGTGCACACACACACACATATGCATGCATGCATGCATGTGTGTGTGTGTCCCATGAATGCACGAGTTAAGATCTTATTCTCTTTTTCATTCCAGCTATGCATATCTTTTGCTCACAACCCTCAATAATATTGTTGTTGTAGGGTGGCACCAACTTTACGGTCATTATCAAGGGAGCCAAATCTAAAATTGTGTAGATTATGGTTGAACTCAACAAGAGTTAGTCGAAGACATAATGTTAGGCTTTGAATGCAACTATGAATCTTCAAAGTACATCTTTCATCTATGCAGGATACAAATCAAAATGCTAGATTTGATGGTTTTAATGCACCTCATCTTTCATTGTATAGACTAAATCAAGTTTCTTTGACACCCTCCATTTCTCAAAAAGTAAATCCTTGTGATCCTCATGAAGCTCATAATCTTCCATCATACATTGTGCCTATGCATGCAAGTCTAGATCTTCATGAAGCTCATAATCTTCCATCCTTCATTGCACATATACATGCAAGTCTAGATCCTCATAAAGCTCATAATCTTCCATCATTCATTGCACTTACACATGTAAGTTTGGTGGGGCAATGCAACATGTTGCCTTCTACATTTCCCAAATACTAATTTATATGCAATATATGGTAGAACCAAATCTTTATCCTAATAATGGAGGAGCTTATTCCTTCTCCATGAGATACCTTAGATGATAGTGCATCCTACGATGTGTGTGCTATGTTTTCATGACCTTGGATTGCACAAACTTGCAGAAATGAATGGGTTACGTTCTCATTGTAGTGCAAAGTTTTGATCTTTTGAGTCTAGAATTGGATTGTGGGGAATCATTGTTGCAAGAATGGGAACATTTCATTGCTTCCCCTTTAAGAAACACTCGAGGCCTTGCATGGTTTGTTGGTTGGGAATAATTGTGAGAGGAGAGTTTTGTAGAAATCACACGATACAGTGGATAGAATCTAATGAGCAAGGAGTAGAGAACACACAACAAATATGAGAAGAACATAGGCTTCTTTAATTTCAAAAGAATTGATACAAACATGGCTCTATCCACTTGTGTGCTTCCACTGTGAAGCTTAGATGGCAATCCAAATAGATGATAGGTGAAGAGCTTAAGGATAGTTGGAAGAACTTTGACTGGGTGAAAGATAGATTGACGATGTCTTTAGAGGGGTCTTTCTTTTATAGTGTGAAGGTAGTTTAGTTGGCATGTCCGACCATATTGTGAATCTTCCCTAGTTAGCTAGGGAATATTCCATATAATAATTTCCTTTACCATCAGGCCACCAAGGGTGCTCGGGGATCCCCATCAAGGGGGGTTACTGGTCCCCCCTAAGATCCCCCAGTGCCAAGGGCCACTTCCATAGCCCTCGAATTCTAAAATAGGGGCCCCTGATAAAAAGGGAATGTTTCAAAAACGTTGGCATACGACGGAAATGAGATCAGCCCACCAATTTTGCCACTCGCGTGGGGTGGAACGACATTTTGAAAGAGGAATTGAAATGGTTTTTTAATCGATTCGGAGATTCATTGCTTTTCCTTTTTTGTCGAACACTTTGTTTTCTTCCACTTTTTCCACCTGCAAATCCGATGTTCATTCTGGCTCACAAAATTGAACCAAGAATAACAGAACCAGGGGATTTCTTAACTTACTTTTTTTTAAAAAAAGGCAATGTATTGTGCCTCAAGTTGCTACCAACATAATTGCTCTAGGCTAGATCCACAAAGGTCATCTTTTTGCCATTTGATCACATAGAACTCATCTGACATACAAGTCAGCAAGACCCACGTAATGTCCATGCTCATGCATGGCTTCTCCTCATAATGAGGGCCTTACAACTTAGAGCACCATGGATCATTGGTGGCACCCTATAAGGGTGGGGCAATAAGCATATCTAGCACCCCCCCTGAATGTCCATCTATAGGTGAACTACATCCTCATCACAACGATGAGTCTTTAAAGATGAATTCGAAGGAGATCCTTTGTAAGAGCTTGGGTGAAGATATCTGCTCCATTCTCCTTTGTTGGATAGTAGATCAGCTCTACTATCCCATCCTCAACCAAGTCACACACATAATGATACTGGATCTTAATGCGTTTGGTGTGTGCATGAAAAATTGGATTTCTAGCAATGATGATGCAACTCTAATTGCCACATCTTAGCATTGTTGGATCTTTATCTTGTACTCCCATATGTTGTAGGATCCTCCCGAACCATACTGCTTCACATGTAGTAAAGCATGTTGCCATGTACTATACTTCAATAAAGGACAATGCCACAGTTGGTTGCTTCTTACTGATCCAAGAGAAGATTCCTGAACTTAAAGAGAAACAATATCCAAAAACTGATTTTCTAAAATTATTGTCACCTACCCAATCTGAGGCACAATTCCCCATAAAGAGCACTTTTGGAACTGTATATGATACCATAGTCAAGAGTTCCCTTGCATCCCAGCTTTCCAATGACTTTCTCGTGGATTGTTTTAGAACTTGCTCAAAACACCAATAGCAAAATTGATATCTAGCTTGGTATTACACAAGTAGATGAGGGTGCCAACCAACCTCCTGTACCTCCCAATGTCTGCTAATATTGATGTATCCTCAATGGATAATTGCACATTGACCTCCATAGGTGTAGCTATCTCCTTACACTTAGTCAAGCCAAATGCTTTTAAGATCTCCCATGCATACTTCTTTTGAGAGATGAAGATTTTTCGCAACTCTTGCTAGCAAACTTCAATCCCCAAATAATAGTGCAACAAGCCCAAGTCTATCATTTCAAACTTAGAGCTCAAAGCCTTCTGAGTCTAATGGATCATTTCTTCATAGTCACATGTAATAAGAAGGTCGTCCACATATAGGAAAATCACTATAAACTTTTCACTATCCTTGTAAACTACAAGTTAGCATCTGAGGCACATCTTTTGAAATTCAAACCTAGGAAGAATTTATATATTTGCTGACACCATGCTCTAAGAGCTTATTTTAGCCCATACAATGCCTTCTTCAACTTGTAAACTTTGTTCTCAAAATGGGGGGCCTCAAACCCTGATGGTTGAGCCACATACACCTCTTCCTTGAGGTCATCATTCAAGAATGTTGATTTATATTCATTTGGTAAATAGGCCACTTCTTGTGAGTAGCCATTGCAAGTATTGTGTGAATAGTAGTCATTCTAGCAGTTGAAGCAAATGATTCTTGAAAATCAAATCCTTCAACCTGTGAAAATCCCTATGTAACTAATCGGGCCTTTGTACTTTTCTAAGCACCATCAACCTTGTACTTTACCTTTCAGACCCACTTGGTGCCAATAATCTTCCTCTTTTCTAGCTGATCCACTAGCTCCCAAGTATCATTCTTCATTATGCTATCATGCTCAGCTTACATAGCTGCTATCCATGCTGAATGAACAAGTGCTTCTTCCAAGTCTATTGGCTTCTTTATTTCTCTCATAATCTCAGCCATAAAGGCCATACTGACTATGTGAGTAGAAGCCTTTCTTTGCTCCTCTATTCTGAGTGACCTCCTTGGTCAATCTACCTTTTCCTCAGTTAGTATTGCTGCAATCATAGAGTTGCTTCACCCATCACATCAATGGATTTTTTGGTGGCGTGATTACATGTCAGTGAACTTTTTCCTTATCATCCAAAGATGATGCTTCCTCCTCCTTGAGGGTAGGGACAGCTCTTGGGATAGGTTCATAATGGACTATTTCTTCAATTGACGATAAAGTTGAGGAACTTATATTCTCCTCCTCCATTGTATGTGGTTGCTTGTTGAACACCACATCGCGACTTGCTATGATCTTCTTTGCCTCTTGGTCATACAATTTGTAAGCCTTTTGCTCATCACTACAACCCAAGAAGATACATTTTGTGCATTTTGGATTTAACTTGTTTCTCTTATCCTTTAGAGCATGTTCATAACGTTCATATCCAAAATTTCTAAAATGTGAGATAGATGGTTTCTTACCAAAATAGACCTCATGAGGAGTTTTTCCCTTAAGAGCCTTTGTGTAACTTCGATTGAGAATGTAGACTATAGTATTAATAGCTTCCATCCAAAATTGGTTAGGCAATCCCTTGCCCTTAAACATGCACCTTGGCATTTTCACAATGGTACAATTTCTACGTTCAACAATACCATTCTGATGAGGTGTCGTCACACTTAATCCATTTGCTCTTACAACGTTTTCAAACTCGTTGAGTTGAACTCACCACCATCATTTGTTTTAAACTTCTTCACACTTTGCCCTATTTCATTCTCAATAAAATTTAGCCATTCTTTAGACTTACCAAAAGATTGAGCCTTATCACAAAGGAAGTACATCAACATCTAAGATTAACATAAAATAAGAAGATCCTTCTAGGACTTTTGTAGGCATTTTATCACACAAGTCAACATGCACCAACTCTAGAGGAGCCTTCACTCTAGTCTTGCTTTCTTGTGAAAATGCCTTTCTCTATTGCTTGCCCATCATATAAGCTTCACATGGTTCCTTTATTTCCATTAGGTGAGCAATCATACCTTGCTTATGCATCTCCTTCAACACTGCAAAACCAATGTGACCAAATCTTTTATGCCAAAGTTTACTTGTGCCCACACCAACGGTGGTTGCAAGAGCACTTAGCTCATATAGGTTGTTTCTCCTTTCTCCTTTGTTGACAACTTTGTTAGCACTGTAAAAAATATATGCACTTGTCTTAGTGAACCTCACATCATGGCCAATATAAATTATAGAAGCAATTGATAGCATGTTTCTCTTAATCTCTGGAACATACAACACATTTGAAAGATTCTTGAGTTCACCATTTGCAATAATAAACAAAATAGTACATGTGCCCTCAGTAGGATATTTTACATAATTTCCAATCGTCACAGTGATGGATTCTTATAGAGGCTTCATAAGACTATGTAGACCTTCCTTATTGGTCATGTGACGGGATGCACCACTATCCAATACCCATGAGTCAGTGGTAGATATTTCTAGCACTAATGAATACACTTCCTCAATAGTCACCGTGAATAACTCCAACTTTGCTTCAGCCGTATTGGTTGTCTCCTTCCCTTTAGTCTTCACAATGATATTCTTTTCATATACCTCATTGACATGACAATCTACAATTGCATGTTCTTTCTTCTTGCAATAGAAGCACTCCACTTGAAACTTTTTCTTACTACCCTTCTTCTTTTTGTCGATGTTGGTAGAGGAACTACCTTTGCCTTCCGCATTAGCAGAGAATGTAGCATCTCCATTGATGCTATCTTCTCGAGCTTTAAGCCTCAACTCCTCCTCCATTAGTAGTGCACATAATTCCTCAAATATCAAAGCTTGGGATCTCACCTAAGTATTTAGGGCAGTTACCAATCCATCAAACTTTGGTGGATAAATCTGAAGACACCTCCCAACTAGGTTCTCTCTCACTAGTCTTTTGTATTTGAGTACCAACCATCTAGTCGCACATATTCTTGATATGAGTGATGAATGCTTTAGCTGTCTCTCCTTCAGCAAACTTCTTTGCTACTAGTTGATTCTCTAAGTTCTGAATCCTTGTTTGATTTCACATTTTGTACTGACTCCTCAATATGTTAATTCAAGCCTCTAATTCCTTGGTTGTATGCTAAATCAGTATCAAAACAACTTATAACTAAGGCACACAATGCATCTATGTTCCTTCGTTTCCAAGCTCGTAGAAGATCTGCATTTGGAGGAATTATGGCACTCGAATTTGATGGGTCAGGGGTGGATTACAATTTTGAGCCAATCCCCAACATCGTCTCCAAAATCTCATAAGCATCAAGGATAGTTGGGCTTTTAAACTTCCACAAAGTATAGTTTGTATCATCTAACTTGCCTTCGCTGATGAAGGTTGGTGAATGAATCCTCAATATTTGAATTGATGATATAATAGCAACACCACATGATGTGCTAGTACCACTACTTGATGCAATAGATGACATTTCTCCTCTTCGCTATTAAAGTCCTTGCCTCTTGCGTACTCTTCACTCCTTAAAGCTCCCCTCGCTCTGATACCATGTAGAAATTACACAACACAATGTACATAATTTGAGCAAAGAGTAGAGAATACAAAGCAAATTTGAGAAGAACAAAGATTGCTTTAATTTCAAACAAATCGATACAAAGATGGCTCTATCCACCTGTGCACTTCCATTGTGAAGCTTAGATAACAATTGAGACATGTGATAAGTGAAGAGCTTAAGGGTAGCTAGAAGAACTCTGACTGGGTGAAAGATAGATTGACAATGACTTTAGAGGGCTCTTCCTTTTATAGCTTGGAAAATTGTCCGGTTAGCATGTTTGTCCATATTATGAATCTTCCCTAGTCAGATAGGGAATATTGTCTTTATTGTCACTCCATGGCACTATTCTCGAACCTTTGTTAGGGGGCCGCTAGCCCCCCTGAGACCCCCCAATCCTAGGGGCCACTTTTGCATCCCTTGAAACCCAAAATAGGCCCCCCTGATAACTCCCACACCCCCCAACTCAATGCATTGGGCCTCAAGCTATTACCATCATAATTACTCTATCTAACCCAAAGGCTAGATCCACAAGGGCCACCTTTTGCCATCTGGTCACATAAACCTTATCTGACATACAAGTCAGGACCCACCCAATGTTCGTGCTTACACATGGCTTCTCCTCATAATGGGGGCCTTATAACTTAGAGCACTATGGATCATCGGTGGCACCTTGCGAGGATGTGGTATTAATCATATCTAACAAGTTGAATAAATAAATATGTGCCTACAATGCTGCCCTTGTTTTTGTCTCATTGGGTGCTAAGATAGTTGAGTCATTGCTTGGGAGCAAGAATGGATATACCTTTTTTGAGTTCATGGCTCTTTATATCATCGTATTGTATTAATGGTGCTTGATATTTCCAATTGTGCAAAACTAAGATTTGCACAATTATATGTTTATGATACTGAGTATGAGCTTCAAAACAGAATGTCTAT
This sequence comes from Lygodium microphyllum, assembly GCF_053477565.2. NCBI lineage: Eukaryota > Viridiplantae > Streptophyta > Polypodiopsida > Schizaeales > Lygodiaceae > Lygodium > Lygodium microphyllum. The sequence continues at coordinate 52,775,920 of NC_141156.1, read as the reverse complement.
AATGCTTTGCCTTGATTCGGGCATTCTTTCCTTCCTGTAAGCAATGATGCATAATTGCAACATTTATGCTCGAGCCAAGAAAATCCTGTAATAGAAATAAGTATCGCCATTGTAGAAGGATGTGCAACGTCAAGATAGTACTCTGTGCTAACTGGCAATAAGGTTGTTGTTATTATGTTGGGTCAAGGTGATGATGATAGCTTGCATCATCACAACATAAACATTTATACGAGAAGTGGCATGTGTGTCACTATGTCCTAAGCTACAAGCCATTGTTGTATGTTCTTCTATTTTCCAGTGGAGAAGATGGGTGGCACTTGAAAATCGGCCCGTACTCCATAGTGGTTGATAGTTTGCTTCTAGAAAATGTACCAAAGAAAGATTGTGTTACAAAAATGGAGTTTTATGGATACCGTATACAGGTACAAGATGACACCACTGTCCTATAAATCACATAGTCAATATAATATTTTGAATTTGCAAAAAAGGCATCCTTAAAAGTTTATAAGCAACATTTCTCCATATATATGTTTTATTGTTTAATGCATGTGTTCACTTAAAAAAGTGTTCTTCACCATTCATGTATTTGCAATGAGAATTTTCATGTGACTTTGCTTGCTATGAGTTCAATGTTTTTGTTAGTGTTTGCATGTTGGATATGCTTTCTAAAATTTGACATCTCTTGCTTTTTTATTCACTCCCTACTATGCTCAAGATGTCACCTTTTTTCAATGTCTTCTTTAGATATCTACCCCCGTCTACACATATTATCATGCATCGAAAACTCAACTACATCTCTAAGAACAATACATTTTGAACCAGGAATGACTTTTGAAATCACTTCTGACAGTGAGATAGAAGCTTGGATGTACTGCTCTCCCTGTTATATGGCCATAGCAGAGTTAGAGACAGAGACAGGAGAGGAAACAGAGAATCTATTCTTCTGTTACAGAGCTCCTACAGAAGCAGAAACAGAAGCAGAAGTAGAAGCAGTAGCAGAAGCAGAAGCAGAGATAGAAGAGGATGGATATGATATGGATGAAGAAGATTATGAAAGAGAAACGGAAGAGTCTATCCCACCTAAAGAGGATACATTTGAGGGAGAAGTTCCAGAAGCATCAGAAGCCGACGAACTCATGCTATGGGATAGCATGATGATACTTGTTGATAACTTTACTTTGAAATTTTTCCATCGACAAGTTTCCATTGATAAGTTTTCATTCATGGTTTCATGTTGATAAGTTCAACTTACAAGTTTACATCGATAAGCTTATGTTGCCAAAAATAAAATATAACTAAAACTTGAAAAGCATGCTTCTAAACGTCATAATCAAAGTTCTTGGAAAAAATTGGGATGTCATTTCCGAGGCCTTCATCAAAATCCTTAGAAATCATATCATTTAACATGAAAGTAAAGAGGAGAGAAAAAGGAGAGAACTACCATAGTTATTTAGTGCTAATTTGGTCCTAAAATTAAAGAAAAATAAGTAACTAATAAGGTATCACTCCTCTCCTATTTCTATCTAGTTAGAATCTAATTAAGAATCGATCCAAATCCTTACATGTTTAGTTTTCCCTCAAAACTATCCCTAGTGAACTAGACTGTAAGAAGCTGGGAATACATGTGTTAATGAGAGAGAGTTATTAACAATACCTAGTCACACTAACATAGGTATAAAAGGTGTGAGATATGTAATTTTTGGCATCTTTTTCATAATACAATTACTCTTGCATCTCACCTCCTTATTCACAAATTTCATGGCTTCTCTCTCTTCTTTTCCATCTTCCAAGTGTTTCTCTCTCCTTTTCATTCTTTCTCTCTCCTCTTTCATCTCTCTTTTGGTCTTATTTCTCTTATGCTTCTCTCGATAAGTAATCACCTTAACTTCTCCTAAAAGCATGGGGCAATGATTCTTCATCCCTTGCTAATCATGTCAATAACCAGCTTCAAGCATTGATCATCATGAGCACTCCAATTCAGCTCGAAATTTGTGCCACATCTTTTGGTTGAATTCCTTACTCTTTATCTCTAGCTAATTCAATTAGTTTCTCACCTATTGCTTGTCTACTGCCTAGACATAGTTGCTATGTCATTCTCAGTAGGGATACACATTTCTCGACCTTTGAACTTCATTGACTTGGCTAGGGAAAACCCTAATACATAGGAGGGCAACCATAGCCACAAACTTGGAAGCTTCAATTTCTTCAATATTTGGCTCTTCCCGACCTTTAATGCTTCTCTACCATCATTTTGGAGCAAAATAGACTTCAAGATTGAAGGCATTTCAAAGATTTCAGCATACTAAGCCACTTGAAGCTCATATCAAAGGATTATTTTGGGGCTTTTCTTCAAAAAGCTTCAATCTTCAACATTCAAGTATTCAAGCAAGCCCATGTCATTGATTATTCATGGATTCAATCTTATTCAAGCTTGTATGGGCCGATTTTATGGATTCTTGGAGCTTAATGATGGATTCATGGTGGATTATGGAAGATTTGGACTGAAGCTTGCATCAATCATCTTCTTCAAGCTTGATCAAGGTATTTCACTTGCTTAATATCTAAAATCTCTCAATATCCACTTGCTTTTAAGATTTTTCACCTGTTGATGGGAGATTGTTGGTCAATTATTTCTCTGAATTGATCAATAGATCAGAGATTAATACTCTTACTGATCAGAGCCTATTACATTGAATTTTTGCATTCATTTCAATATTATTTAATCATGGATATCATTCACAATGTCTTGATGCATAACCCTGATTTGATTGTCTGCATTTCTTTGGCCAAGATTGAAATATTGTAAAGGGTAAGTACTATTAATTAGTGAGTCTCTGAACTGCATTGGTAAGACCCTTAGCCAACACTCATTTCTTGATTCCAATCTTTAATTGATTCCAACACTCATTTCTTGATTCCAACACTCATGCATATTATTATGGAAGGTTGAAAGAAAATTTCAGTTATGCATTTCATCCTTGATTAATTAATTAGAATGCTATTGCCATATTGATATTCCCATTGAGGAAAAAGGTGGATGTTGGGGGAGATAGTGGGATAATAGAGAGGTGACCCTTCCCCACTATTAAAGATCTTGAAGGGGTGCAACCAATCAACCCAGGGGGAACTTTGCCCACCTCTTGGTGGTTCAAAGCCTATATAGGGAGCCTGTCATGCCATTATATTCCTTACCATAGAGGTATTGCGAGTGGAGTTCTTAGCTGGATAGCATTGTTTGGGTCTCCATTGATCAGCCATAGAAATTACATAGGTTACTGCATGTTATAGGAGGAATTTCAAAAGCCTAATGATGATGTTCAGTAACAATTTAGAGAAGCACATGAGGCAATACTTGAGGCACATCATGATGAGGAAGATTAACAAGAATATGGCGCTTATAATACTCTTACTACCAATGTTTATAACCATGAGACTAAGCATTCCATCAGACACATGAAATCGGTTTTAAAATTGGATCAAGTGGTTAATTAATTGGTACAATCAAACATCAGCCCAAGGAAGTCGTGGAGCATATGGCTCAATCTATCAAGGATTCTTTGGAGAAGTTTACTTTCATACTCTTCACCATGAAGGCTTTGCTCATACATGGTAGAGGTACATAAAAAGGGAAAGTCAGTAGGTTGATAGTTGGGAGGAATTCAAAGCTAAGATGGCTAATTTTTTGTATATCCCATTGAAAAGATGTGATCCTTAAGCCATGAGTGCCATTGAAAGTTGGGAGCTCCTAAGGAGTTTTCAGCATTGATTTGGGGTGGAGAACCATCAGCTCTGCCATGCTCCATATTTTCTGGCTCCTTCATATGCAGAGAGCATGCACAGTTTTGCATCAAGACCTGGGTATTCTTGTTCAAGCTATTCCACATGAAACTTGTTAAGATTAGCAAAAACATTAGCTTTCCCATGACTGGCTTTGGGTATAGTGAAGGGGATGCAATGGCAGTGGGGAAGGAGAAGAGGAAGATGCGAGAGAGAAGAGCACACACAATGTGGGTGCTGTCAAGAATGATATGGCAGTCTTATTGCACTATCTCATATATATGAATAAAGAATATGGGCGGTCACTGTAGATGGGCAGACCCAAGGGCCTTTTACCCCAACAACCTCCCATTAAAAGGCCAATGTGGCTGGGAAGTGAAAACAAAGAAAATTAAAAAAAAGACAAGGTGTGGAATCATGACATCTCACCCAACTCCCAATCGGAAAGCGAGATGTGCAAGAAGTGTCTAGAACCTCTACAGAAGAAGGTTCAAGCATCCCCAATTCCATGACATCCAAGAGATAAGTGATCCCATAGCTCCATACAATGGAGTAATCCAAGAATGCTTCTCATGAAGCAAGCACAACTCATCCGTGCACGGCTGCAAAGCATCAAAGTCATGCATAGCATCAGTGTGGCGCATACAAGATAGCAGAGAGCAGTCAACTCTCCATAGTCAATCACTGAAAGAGAGCCAACATCCCGGACACTCATCCAATGGGGTCTCAAGACTACATGTGGCCTCAGCAAAGTGAAAGACTGACATATGGTTGGTTGTCCAGCCTGCAAAACTACAAGAAAACAGCTCTCATGAGCATGCAAGGGGTCTAGCAACAACTAACCACCAACATCCTAACCTTGACTGCTATGAATAGCTATGTCATCTAGGCCAATAAGTGCCTCATTTTCAGCATAAAAAACTTGTGTAATGGCATTGTAGCTGCTGTAAAATCAGCCTAAAGCGTACTAAACGCTCATCAAGAGGCTTGATAGGTGTCTACATCTCATAGAAGACATCATGATGGCTGCGTATGACCTGCTAGGCATCCAAATCCCATAATTTGTAGGCCTTAAAGTCACCATCTCCATAACCAAGGAGGATACATCTATTTGACATAGGCTCATGTGGCATACATACAGATGCCTGGCAGCCAAACATCCTCAAGTAATCATAGGAGGGTTGCATGCCACTCCATTCCTCATGGGGTGATACGATCCACGGTCAAGCACAACGTCGTGTTAACTAAATAGACTGTTGTCATAAGGGCCTCAGCCCAAAATCCATAAGACAACCCAGCTATGGTAAGCATAGAAGCAACCTTTGCCTGTAAGGTTAGGCACATGCCATGAGCAATCCCATAATACCCTAGGCACAAGAAATCAATGCCATACTACTAACAAGAGGTCCAAAACCTGGGAGAGAGAGCATGACTCTCATAATCCATCTGCAAGCACCTAGGCCTGCTACCATAGTAGAATCCATAAACCTGTCATGCATAACTTCAACATCCTCAATTTGCACCAAGGAAAAAGCCCAAACACAATGGGTAGCATGATCAACAAAGGTCACAAAGTTCGACGCTCCACTAAGTGACTGGGAAGGCATAGGTCCATATACTGCACAATGGACAAGATCTATAGGAGCATGCCTTGTACGATCGCCATAAGCCAAGGGGGCTTTGCAAGGACCAAGAGTACAATCAGGGCAAGCATCAAGATCTATAAGTGACACAGGAGGCATCAATGAGTCTGAACGAGACAAGATCTCCATCTCCTGTGGTGCATATGGCCTAGGCGATAATGCCATAACAATGCATGTGGTATCTAAATAACTGCAACCATAGAATCTCCCACATGAGAGACACGCACTGGGTAATGAGAACCAACTCTAGAACCTTTGGCCAAAACCAAGCAACCGCCAGATCTTCCATGACCTATCCTGAAGAGAAACAGAGTAACCTGCATCATGCAACTGACTGATAGAAATCAAGCTCTTACTGAGCATGGGAACATGTAAAACATCCCTAAGCATAAGAGAAGTCCCATTAGGCAAAGCTAGGTGTATGTCCCCTATACCAAGAATAGAATAAGTTAGCTCAAGGCCCAAAGAAATGCATCCACCAAACTCCCTGTAAGTAGAGAACCATGCCCTATGTGGAGTAACATGACAAGATGCCATAGAATCCAATAGCCAATCTGAGGCGTAGGCCATATCACTGAGCAAGAAAGTTGTAGGGAAACTAGATGACAGGAGTACATGCTCAACTACATCATCATGGGTAACAACATGTACCTCACCACTAGTAACAATGGTAACAACTGTTGCATCTCTTGTATCTATGACTCTCTGCTCATGTCGAGTACGTCTCTGTCTTTGATGCTTTTTAATCCTTTTGAAACATTTTCTTTTAACATTCCCAAGCTTCCCACAATGGAAGCATACATATGTAGAAGAAGAATCTATAGAAGACGATGAGGAATCCATGTCATCATGAATAGGGCTATCCATACCATCATCTGCAAGTACATCATTGGTACAAGCATGCTACAAAGGCTCATGAAACCTCAATGGATAGGAGGACATAAAGGCATCAACCAAGGATGCAAAAGCTCCCACATGAATAAGAGTTGTAGCCAAGTGCATGATATAACCAACCACAATATGGTAAAACATAAGACATCTATCATAAGAGCATATGGTATTCAGCCATGAAATCAGCCCATAACCATACGCATAAGCATAGCTCTGCAGTACATAATGCCATCCGGGAAAAGCCAAGTCAAGCCAAGATTGGCAAGAGGCAAAAAATCCTGCAAGAGTCAAGCTCCAGGAAAAGCCCAAGTATATGTACAACAACATCCAAATAAGTGGCTCTGTAAAGTACATGACAATAGACAAAGTGCATAGTCAAGTAAGCATCAAGAGTAAGCATCAAGAGCAAGTTCTCTTTGACTTCTATAGGCAAAAGCAACGCAACTAGCATAGAATCTAGGCAACACAAAAGCAACAAAGCCATAACTGCTAAATCCAAGCACTATCAAGAAGTCCACTGATCAAGGAGTAACCTGAAAAGAACCAAGCATCAATGAGCAATGAAAGCTCAATAACCAACTTCCAAGACAATGGAGCAAGCATTGCTTAAACATGTATCTACATCCAACTAAATCAAAGATCCATAATCGGGGCATTAAGGGCCAAATAGCATCCAAGCTGCATAAGTGATAAGTCGACCAAATGCAAACTGCTCCACAAAATTCTCAAATGCAAGTCGATTCAAGCCCAAACATCTGCCATATTGCAGCAGCTGAACCCAAAAGCATCCACATTAGACATCAGTCCGATAATGGGTAGCACAGGGCATAAACCTTGTCAAGTGAAATGCCAGCTGCAAAGAAAATGATAGTGAACCAAGAATTGAGCTCTACTCTTTGCTCAAGAAGCATCTGGGAGCATAAACATCAAAATGGCATCATCCAAATACATCAGCATATCATTCCGAGTAGTCGGGAGCACCCATAGACTATAGGCATAACCAAACTGGAGGTAAAATAACCTGTCAACCAAGGTAGCATAAATCCCAACCAATAATGAAGTGTCCATATCCAAATCAAGGCTCAATAGCTCTCAAATAGCATATCCGGGCATAAACCATGATGACCAAGCATCAATACATCCAACAGGACACCCGAATGTCAACAAAGAGCATTATGCATAAGTCGTCCTCCTAATAAAACCTTGCTACCCAAACAATGTATAGCACTAAATCCCTACATAAATTGAGCTATGGAAGCTCAAACCAAGTCCCAAAGCATCTCAAAACATTGAGCAAACATCCCTAAAGCATCTGGGCATCAAATACCAAGCCTTGAGAGCATCACATAAGCTAAGAGCATGACATTTCTTGCTATAAATCAACTCAGATCTGTTGCATAAAATTTTGTGATAAGAATTTGGTAGATATGGCATCGCCATTGCATCCGGAGCGTGCCAAAATCCCAAGTTAGATTCTTACCTTGCCTAAATCGGATTCCACATGCCTGAGATATGATGAAAAATGAGATTTTTGAGCCAGATTTTGAAACATGCGCAAAAAAAACGTGAGTTACTACTATGGGGCCTGTTGGTTATCTTGAGGATAAGGGGAAAATGGGGGCATGCAAGGTACCCAATGAAGCCAAGGAACACCTGCAAAGAGCCTATGAGGGCCGGGGAGAGGCGGGAGATGAAATCTTACCTCTAGGGGAAGAAGCCATGGCTGGCATTGAAACTCCAAGCTCTAGGTCTTCAACCCAGGCTGAAGTAATGCCAGGCCAAGCTTCATGATCAAGCTCTGATACCAATTGAAGGGGATGCGATGGCAATAGAGAAGGAGAAGAGGAAGATGCGGGAGAGTAGAGCACACACAATGTAGGTGCTATCAAGAATGATATGATAGCCTTATTGTACTATCTCATATATATGAATAAAGAATATGGGTGGTCACTATACATGGGCAGACTCAAGGTCCTTTTACCCCAACATATAGAAGCTTTAATAAAAAAAAAATTGACTAGTGGTGGTTTGGGAGGAGTATTGTTTGCCATTGTGCCTTGACTTTTGCTTTTATTATTAGCATTTTTAACCAGTTGTCATCCATTCCCGACTGTGCTGTCGTTGTCAACAATGACATCTTTGGCTAGGGCTTTGCTTGCAACTTCTGCCCAAGTTGCTTGCGAATGCTAGGCTTGCATGGCTTCATCTTCCCCTTTGTTGCATGTTTTGTTAGCAGGAGAGTCATGGAAAAAATGCCCCCAATTACCACAGTTAAAGAAGGTACCTACGAACTTGCTCCAAATGAGCTTGAGTTGCAAACTACCCACATATGGAATGTCCACCTCCAGCCTGGTTGGCTTCTCTTCCCGAATATCCAAGAGTAAGCATAAGCGATTCCTAAAAGGACTTGCGAGAGGCGGGATGTAGAGGGGATGACCCATCCCCTTTGCAATGTCAGGTAGTAGATTCCAAAGATATGCCACAAGGTCTAGAATCTTGACCCAAACTGGACATTCTCGCTTGATGCTGTCTCAACTAGCTTCCACTGGTTGCCAAGGTCAAATATGCACAAAATCCAATCCCCAAAAACATATTCCCTGCTCCAAGACTCGCTTTGCCACTTTTGCTGTGGAGAACACCACCTCAAAAAAACCTTTGCCTCCGTAATAGATTTGCTCGACACCATTGTCAGCCTGCAGAATAGTGTTAAACCAGGTGGCAATATCAAGAGCCTTGGGTGGCCTCTCAGTGAAGAAGGAAAAAATGGCTCTGTCCTGGAAGCGTAGGACATTGGCATGGACTTTCTTAGAATCAAGCACCGCTTTCTTTGCTTTACCTTATAGCTTATCTTGCATGCACAGTTGTAGAGACTCCACCAATAGGTCAGCGACTTGTTGAGGATCAGCCTCCAGGCGGTGACTGCAATATATAGAGGAATCCTCAAGCTTCTCATGCAGGGATGATTTTTGAATCGGCTACTCTATTGACTGGCTATGTGTTTCCTCTCCCTCAATCTTGCTGCTCTTGCATTTCAATGTCCTGGTTGTAGATTCTCAGTAGAGCATGTCAAGATCATTACCCTCAACATCTTCTTCCAAGGTAGCATTCTCGTCAGGCTTATGGTTGCATAAGATGGCCTATGCTAAGCTCCATGCAGAGAGATGCATGGAGGGAATGTGGCCATACTGGGGAATAATGCAGCGGCGGCTGTGTTAGGTGTATTACATGCTCATTATTAAGCTACACAGTCATCTTTTGCGTCTTGATTCTCTTAACTAAAAATAACCCATGACTATTCTTCTTTTATAAAACCTCACATAGAAAATGCACATGCATGCACACACACACACATATAGAGGAGAAGGAGGGAACAATAATTGAAATAAAAAACCTTTTATGATTCCATAATACATAAACAGAGATTCAAGTACTTAAAGAACATGGCACAAACATTGAGAACAACTTGTAGTGACCATGAAGACCTGGCGCTAACTCTTTCTATATTCAGAAATCATGCGACTCACTTCAAGAAATACAACTACCTACATATCAGAATCAGCACACCTAACATACGCATATTCTGACCCATTACATTTAAAGACACAGTCACATAGGTTGATCTCAAACCATTATATCCATATATGAAAGTAAGAGACTAAGGTAATTAATGGAACTCAAGGCCTAGGGATTTACACCCCTAACACCTAGCATAGCCCGCTGGCACAGGCATGACCTTCTTTGGCAAATCTCGCTTATGAGGAAGACCTCTTCTTCAATTGTGGTCCTAGTTTGGATATTGTTATCAATGATGAAACAGGACCCGATCGCTTGTGGGGAATGTTATCAGAGCATGCAATATATGGCAGGCGATGGTTGATATGGGTGATGCAAAGAGTAGCCGAGACCAATCTACCGTTATTATCCTGGACACATAGGTTAATTAGACAATATGTTATGCGTACGCCTCTTGCTATCTTTGCAGGAGGGATGGGTCATAACCTTATGCATTTAGTAGAGAAGGTGTTGTATATGTTAAGATAATTCAATCTCTCATAACATAACCTCCTATGATTGCCAACATTGTCAGTAATTGCATGTAATGTTAAGATGAGCATGATTTTGATTTAATCCCTCATAAAATAGCCTCCTGTTAGCATTGTTAGTAATGGCATGCTATAGAAATGGTTAGCAAGATCAAGCTTATCTACTTGAGGGGGAAGTTACCCATAGTCAACTAGAACTTCTTTTCCTTTTTTTTCCAATTTATTCTTTCAAGGCCTTGATTCTTTCTCTTATCAACCATGACAAGTGAAAAATGAGAAACCAATGTAGGGTGATGATTTGATGCACAATGTGCACTCTTATTCTTTTGTGGGTTCTTACACTACCTATTTCTTTCTTTGTCTTGTGCATGTGCCTTGAATCACTAAATTATAGGCATGTTATGAAGCACATAGCATATGCCCTAGAGGAAGATTGACGAGCACATTTAGACATCAAAAGCATTGGAAAAGGCTCTAATATATTGATCTCAAGAGTTCCATGCTTATAATCATAGAAGGGCCAAAGATCACCATGATGTTTGGTTGCATGTTTTTGCTAGTTGGTTTGGTTAAGCCCTCTAGCAAGGTGATTTTGAGGTGTTAAGAGTATAACTACTAATATTTAACTCTCAAAGGCTAATTTTGAAATCCAAAATCCTTCAAATGCAACATCAAGTTTCCCTTTGTTTGTGTCCAGCGTAGATTATCTCAGCCCACCTTCATGCAAAGTCCAACAACTAGGATTTTTTATGTATTGTTGGTGTGTTGGACGAGAAGAAGTTGTAAGGGGTAGAAGTGTAAAGAAACTCAAGGTCTCCATGTAGTTTATAGGATTTGGAGAGAGACAAAGAAAGGGAAACTCAAAGAAGGGGAGAACCTCAAGGGCATACCATGCAAAAATTGATGGCCATCATTCAACTCTTATGTAACTCTCTTTTTAACAAGCACATTCTTTAGTAGGTGCATCACTTTGATATGCTTGGGTTTGATTAAGTCTTCTATATGCATTGCATTTAAGCTATGTTGGGTGGTGTTTATATATGTTTTAGGTGCATCACTTATTTTCCCTTCTCTTTGTATGCATCTTATGAAATGACATGGAAATCCTATAAAATATCCATCAAGGGAAAATTTATAGATGTGTATGATCATGTTGTAACTTATATATATATATATATATATATATATATATATATATATATATATATATATATATATATATATATATATATATATATATATAGAGAGAGAGAGAGAGAGAGAGAGAGAGAGTGTGTGTGTGTGTGTGTGTGTATTAAAGCTCATGAGAGGGATGTATATGTGTGTGTGTGTGTGTATTAAAGCTCATGAGAGAGAGAGAGAGAGAGAGAGAGAGAGAGAGAGAGAGAGAGAGAGAGAGAGAGAGAGAGAGAGAGAGAGAGAGAGAGAGAGAGAGAGAGAGAGAGAGAGAGAGAGAGAGAGAGAGAGAGAGAGAGAGAGAGAGAGAGAGAGAGAGAGAGAGAGAGAGAGAGAGAGAGAGAGAGAGTGTGTGTGTGTGTGTGTATTAAAGCTCATGAGAGGGATGTATATGCAGATGACTACTTGAATCATTTCTCATCATCGTACATTTGCACATCAAGACAATGTGGCATGCATTTGACATGTATGGGTACATGTGTGTGTACGCATGAATGTGTATTTCATATAAAATAGAGAGAGCAAGAGAGTCACTTTATAGGAAGTATTTGAAATGAAGGAAAAGTTGTGTGACTCTATTTAGAGAGTTATACTCATAAGTCTTCTAGGCATAGCAAAGTGGTGGTTAAAGTTCAATGAAGAGTAAACACATCAAAAGTAGTATGCATAACACATGGTATGAGATTAAAAAACTCCAAGCATAATATATATTCACAAAAGGGTTATAAATGTTGGGGCAACATTGCCTCATATTACTATGTGAGCACTAGTAGCATATAGTAAAAGCATAGTTCCATTCTAGTAAAGGCACTAAGTGCTACATTTATTTTATTTTGATATTTGAGCTTTTTTTGAGTGAGTGAGTGAGAAACTGTGTGCACATGCACATGCATGTGTGTGAGTACATGCATGCATGCACATATGTGTGTAAATGTAGAAATCAAAGGATGATCCTTTCACACGTGCAAAAATAGGGTAAATTGAGCTAGTTGGTCACATGTAATTCATGATTTTGGAGGTTGGTGATTTGGTTTTTTTCTTGTTTATGTAAGTCAATAAGCATTTTTGTTCTCCTTTCCAAGAAACACATTCTCAATGTGTCAAAATAAGAACAAATATGGAGAGAATTAGAAAAATCTACCAAATAGAATGCAATATTTTATGCCATTTCCCATAGCTTCACAAACTAAACGTTCAATGGTTCATACATGAATTTAAATGGAAGGAAAGGATTAGTCTTCTTTTAAGGGGTCATACACTATTAACATGTGTAACCTACATGCCTTTTTCCAACTATTGGTGTTAAGCTAATATGGTATCTACAAGGAGAAGGTGGGAATGCTCTTTCCATAAAGGACCTCAAAGATTCAAACCCTATTGAACCCTTTGCCCCTACCCAATGTAAGTCTAGGTTAATGCTTGCCTATGCACCTTTTATTGCAAGACATCTACTCAATGGAGTAAACTACCAATTCACTGCACAACATCCCCAATGTACCACTATGTAAGGAGCTTTAAAAGTGACAAATTTTGAAGGGCACAAAAGAATCAATTTGAAAGATTAACTTTTCACACATGAAAGTTTAGGCTAAAAAAGTATTAAACTTTACAATGTGGATTTAGGCATACTACCTACAACTTAATATTGATGCGTAAACTTATTAGACATTGGCAAGCAACCATAATACTAAAATCTCAAGTCCTAAGCATTCCTTTAGATTTTTATTTTCAGAAGCCTTCCTCTTTGTTCACTTATTGAATGCACAAGTTAAATCTAGAGAGAGGAAATATAAGATTCATGAAAATAGAGGAAGAAAAATGGTTACTTTCCCTTTAGTGTCAAGTAGAGCATAATATATTAATGCATTACATAATAAAGTCCAAAGAAATAATTATTCACTAGTGCTTCAAATATATTTGATTGTTAACATAAAAATTGTAGCCACTTATAGTCCACTAAGAATAGTTTGTGATTATATTTAAGGTTCCCTAAATTATGCAAACTTTAACAACTATTTATACTTGAGCAAATGTAGAGTGATCGTAAACAACAACTTGGAAGATGTGCTCTAAATTTACATAAGTTATGGAAAAATATATTGGTCTAAAGTTGTTCATACCGCTATCTATATTATGAATAGAACCCCCACGGTTATAGTTCATGAGATGACCCTTGAAGAATGCTTTACAGGCAAGAAGCCCAATATATCACACTTGAAAGTGTTTGGCTATATTGCCTATGTTCATGTGCCAAATGAACTCCAAAAGAAGCTTGATCCAAAGGCTAAAAAATATATTTTTTATTAGATACTCTTTATAGCAGAATGAATATCATTGTTATAACCCTATCATAGGTGAAATCCAACATGCCTATATATTACCTCATGAGGTGAATCTGGACATATCCTATGAATATAAGATAGCCAAGGACTTTCTCAAAAAATTGTCTCATGTAGCAAATATATGCTTGTTAAGCATTAATATGAGTAAGTGGTAGACATATATTACATAACCATAAGTTGGAGTTAGTGATGAGTTGGAGTTAGTGATGAGTTTTGGTACTAATGTTATATACCTTCACCATACAATACCAATTAGTAAACTGAAAATTGAGAAGTAAAAATAACACAAGAGAGAAAATAGAGAAGAGAGTGCATGACAAAAGATTGGGTGCAATCTCCCCCCCATGCATGGGTGACTATTTCCCCCATGTATGTATTTATGGTTTTTTATTACTTTAGCTAGTGATCAGAAATCACCATCCTTTTTGGGCTTCTTGCTTTCTTTGCTTGAACACCATACTTTTGGCCTAATAATTTCTAACTTCTCTTCCATAATCCTTTCTAGTGAAAACTCTTGTTGATTTTATCATAGGTCTTAAACACTCCAAAATGTCCAGTTGTGGGCAAAGAATGTAACTCCTCAATAATTTTCAACCTGAAAGAAGAAGTAGAGGGAATAACAATCTTGCCATTCAGCCAAATGAGACCATTTTTAAACTGATAATGGAAGTTTTCCTCCGTGAGACCTCGTCGTAATTTTTGAAGCACATGGTTGAGTTCATCATCCAAAAGATAAGCTTCATGTAATTTATCAATCCAGTCACCATGTAGCTTAGTCATAGCTAAAACCCGACATGCCCACATTCTAGAGAGAGAATGAGCTACCACATTATCTTTGCTCCTTGTATGAGTGTTGTCATTATTTTGCAAGGTAGCTACCCTGTAATGAAGTACTTTAGGACCAAGTGTTGCTTAAGGGTAAGATTTGACCAAGTAATGAAGTACTTTGGGACCCTGTGATCACTTTGAACTCTAAAGTGGTTGCCATACAAATAATGGTGTCATTTCTTTATTGCATGTAGAATATTCATTTCTTTATTGCATGTAGAATATTCAACATTTCTTGGCCATATACATTCATAGCCATCTCTTTATCTATAAGCTTACAGCTTTCAAAGGCAATAACTTCGTGCTCCTATAGCAAAAACAACCCCTATGACATGGCTACTAGCATCACAGTGTATGGTAAACTCTCTAGAGAAATCTAGGTATACTAGAATAGGAGTAGAAGTAAGTAATTCATTTAACTAGTTGAAGCTATTGTCTACAAATGCATCCCAAAATAAAATGTCCTTCTTCAAACTATGAGTAAAAGGAGCTACTACTACATCCGCATAATGCGTAATGAATTGATGGTAGAATGACGATAGACTAGGAAATCCTCGAAGAGAGATAGTAGTAGTAGGTGTTGGCCAATGTCCAACACGTTGCACCTTCTTAGGATCAACCTATATTCCTAGCTCACTGACAATATGACCCATGTACTCCACTTTAGTCCGCATGAAAGAGCACTTCTTTTCCTTAGCAAAGAGTCTATGATGTCTCAACACATCAAAAACCTTCCTCATATGGGATAAATGGTCCTATAGAGTCTTCCTGTAAATCAATATGTCATCAAAGACTAGGGCAAATAGAAAGAGGAAAGGTTGAAAAATCTTTTTCATTAGAATCTAGAAGGTAGTTGGAGCATTAGTAAACTCAAATGGCATCACTAGAAAATGGTATAGTCCACGATCAGTCCTAAAGGCAATCTTCACTTCATCACCCTCTCACATACGAATCTAATGATATCAAAACCTCAAATCAATCTTGGTAAAGAATCTAGTCCCCTTGAGCTCATTAAGCAAATCATCAACTCTAGGAATTAGATACATGTTCTTCAACACTGTGATCTTGTTTAGATCCCTGCAGTTAATACACATCTTGAAGGATCCATCTTTCTTCTTCACTATCAAGACCTGTGATGCATAAGATGAAGAAGTAGGCTCAATAAATCCCATTTATAAAGCTCATTGATTTGATTGGCTACTTCCTCATGCTTGCATTTTGACAACCTTTAGGGTGGCTTATTGATTGGCTTTGAATAAGGCTCTAAATCAATAGGGTGATCCACTACTCTCTTAGGAGATAAAGAAGTAGGTACTTTAAATAAGTCCTTGTACTCCTCAAGTAGAGCTTTTAAAGCCGGATACTCTAGTAAATTCTTGGACTAATATTCTACCTTTTTATTTTTAGTGCAATATAAAAACCTATAAGCGCTTATTGCAGTCCTTCTTGAGTTGTTTAATGGTGATAAGTTGAAAATCAGATTTACTTGGGATTCTAGATGGATAGGTTGCCCATCAATGGCAGACTCCATGTATAAGTGCAAGAAATCCATAGTAATCTTTCTTAAAGTCGTCTACCAATCTCAACCAAATACAATTTCAATGGGTCCCATGTTCAATGCAATTATGTTCACTTGTACTTCATAATTTCAGCTAACTATATGGAAACTTGTGAGCACATTTGAGTGCTAATTTCCTCTTCTCCATTAGCTACTTGTACTCTTATGGGTTGTTGTAAATCAGTGGGAAAGTAATGTAGCATATCCACAACTTACTCATTTACAAAACTGTGTACTACCACCGTCTATCAAGATCAACACATCCTTTCCATGAATGGTACCCTTCATATGAAGTGTATTAGGGCTTTTTGAACCTATCCAAGCATCCATGGAAATCAAACAAAGGGTAGTGGTAGCAAGAGATAAATTCCCACTAGGGTCAAAAGAAATATGCCCACCTAGCTCAAATGGAATTCCATATGCAACCTCATAAGACACCGATCGAGATTAGTATCCTCATCATGCTCTTCAAATTTACCTTGTGCACTCATTGTTGGTTTATCAACAACGTCATCTTTTCCATCCTCAAGTACTATAATATTATAATTCTTAGAGTTAGCATTCTTGAAAGTACACTTTGATGCATTATCAGCCATATACTTTCACCACGTTTGGAGCATAGACCCTTTTCTTTTATTTCCTTGAAAAGATCCATAGGTATAAACTTGGCATTGTTTGCTGAATTAATTCTAGGTCTATTGTCACCTTGCCTAGGCTCCACTTTATGGCTGATTGGATGGCAATCTACCAAACAATAGCAATCGCTAGAATGATAGGGGCTCCACTTAAGCTTGCTACATTCAATGTTAAAAGGATAAATGGAGATGTTAAAAGATCTCTATTCTGGAATTGGATTTATGCTAATTAGTTTGATGCAGTGATTGTACAAGAACATAAATTACATGGTAGGAGTGGCTCAATTTTCACCTATAGGGATTATACATGCTTCCTCGATGGTCAAGCTGGCAATCAATCTAGATGCTTAACAATCATCAAGAGTCATTGGAACTCTGTTTTGAAATATAACTTGGATTCTGGGAGGATTCTGCAAGTCTCATTGGATTGGGAGGGAAAAAGCTTAACCTGGTAAACATTTATGATTATAATGATGCCAGAAACAGAGCTACATTATGGACTGAGATTGGCACTCTAGATTTGGGCAAATTTCTCTTAGGGGGGATTTCAACATGGTCACCTCCAACACTAATGCAACAACTAAGTTAGCCTTGGTTCATGGTGTTGAGCTTCATGCTTGGAAATGATGTGCACTGCAATTTGGTCTTATTGATGTATGCAATTATCTTGCAATTTCATCTCCGTATCTTGCCTTCCGCTCCCTTAGCCATGCAGGCTATTGGGTCTATCTAGATAGATGGTATTCTTCACAGAATGAAGAATGGCTTCCTCTTGTGGTCTCACTTAATGTTGACTTTAGTAGCCTATTATCTAATCACTCACTAGTCATTCTGCAACTATGGAATTAATCGGGACAAAAATCCAGCATAAGCTCCTTGTTGCAACTGAGCATCATTTCAAGCAGAAGACATTCATCTACCTTGTAGAAGGTGCTATCACAGCTCTAAAAGAAGAGTTGCTTCAAGATATGGAAGGAGCTTGGAACAACTTTGTTAATGTTATCCAACATTGCATCAAGCTACAAGGCGTTTGGCTGTGTAGACAGGAAAGATTGGAGTTGAATTGGGCTGAGAAGGTACTTTGCTCAGTAGCAAAAGGCAGACTTTTAGATACAGCTAAAAACATGCTTGTACAAAGAGCAATGGAAGTGAGGAAAGCAGCTTATATCAAGGAAGTGGAAAAATTTGGAATCCTCTTTAATATGAGGCTGGTGCTAGGACCCCAACTGTGTCTCCCCAAACTTTATTAAGGGGCTGAAGCAGAAGAGGCTCAAGGAAAGTCCGATAGTGCTAAAAGAACCCAATGGGGGCTGGCTAACTGACCAAAGGCTAATTTTCGACAATTGCAAGTAATACTTTAAAGACTTATACGGTTAAGATGGATGCTGTGATCAAGAGGCTGCAGATACTTTGTGTTGGGGTAAAGGCGCATCCGCCGTGCTGCCCCGTGTATTACTACACTGACAGTACCCGCCACTGCACACTGCAGGTGGCGGGCGCCCGTCGCATCACTTTATTCTTTACATTCATTTTAGTGACTAGTAAATAAAGGAAGGCCCGGTCACACATTGTGACTGTTGGAGTTCCCATTTCTTGTCTCTCTCTTTCTTGCTCTTGCTCTCCCGCCATAGCTCGCGTGCAAGCTTCGATCCTTCTCACCTTCCAATTGGTATTAGAGCTTGGCTTTCTCTTGCTCGAGCTCAACTTGGTGCTTCTCTACCTTCGCATCGACTCCCTTCACGCATTGGATCTCCATCCCGACAGCCATATCCGATCTCCCCGAGCTCCCGTCACTCCCGGCTTCCCGAGCACCTTCCCGGCCTATTGAGGCACCTTCAAGGCATTGGTATTGAGGTATTTGATCATTCTTTCACGGTTTTATTTCAGTCTACAGGTTGCAAATAGCAAGGGTAGCCATGGCTTCAAACCCTTGAAGCTTATTCCCCTCATATTGTGCCTTACACTTATCAAGGCTCAAAGAGGCTTGTCATAGGCCTTTGATAGGCCCTTCTTGAGCCCCCCATTACCCCCTTTCAGCCCATGTGGAGCAGCAGCAAGTTTAGCACCAATAGGGCAGATTGCGCCAATTTTTTCCAGGCTGTTAGCACTCGTCTACTTCAGCTCCACACTTGGCCATTGCTTCTTGCTCTATACCTTGATCAAGAGGGCTATTAGACTTCATGTTTGATGTCATTCAAGCTTTGGGCATTGGTCTTGATCATTCGGGGCTGATTTCTTCAGATTTGGGACTGTCATAAACTGTCATAACAGGTTGAAATAAGGGCAACACCATTGGCATTAGCATTTGTTGCTTACACTCCATTCTGGTTGTGCTATTTGATGCCCGTATGCCGTCTACTTGATGCCCGAATGCCTTGGGAATGTATGCACATGATTATGCCATGGTTTTGCCCTGAAATATTGGCTGATTTGGGACTGTCATTTACTATTATACAGTGCTGGAAATAGGGCAGCCACACTTGGCATTGGCATTTGATGCTTATACTCTACTCCGGTTACCTTGTTTGATGCCCGTATGCGGCCTACATGATGCCTAGTGCCTTGGGAATGTATGCACATGATCATGCCATGATTTTGGCCTGAAATATTGGCTGAAATTTCTCAGTTTTGACAATCAAACTTGGCTGTAATAACAGTGGCCTGAAGGTACTTTGGATGCTTTGTCACTTACCTATTGGTACCGGATGTATGCTTTGGGATTTGCCATCATGTATCTGACATTTGGGGACGACTTTGAGCTCATGTTTGAATATATGGAATGTATTTGAGCTATGCATAAGCTCCATCTTGGTTGGTATTCACTGGCATTTGGACCGACTTGGCATGCTCTTGGACCGCTTATGCCTCATGTCTATGCTTTACCGACATTGGGAGCTTTGCCTTGGATGTATTTGAGCATTTTCGACTCAGTTTGATCATTTACTTGGTTGCTATCGGATGTCATTGAGTTGATAGAGATCTTATTTTGGAATTATGTATTGCTCGTTGGTTGCTCCCATCAGTTGCTTCATGTATGTCATGCTCTTGGGATGCGTATGACGCATTGACTTGGTCACTTGTCACTGGTACTTTGTCTTGGGTTGCTTGAGCCCTTGAGCTCGTTTGTATGCCTTTTGTGCCAGTGGGAGCATCTTGCATGCTTACTTGACCTTGAGCAGGGATTACATGCTATTGGAGCAGTCTATGTCATTGAGCAGTTATAGATGTATTGAGACTTTGGGATTATACTCCGACAATTGGATGTTGCATTGAGTATATGTCTTGGTTCACAGGATGCTTATGAGCTGAGTCTCAGTTTTGGATCCGCTTTCTTTTGAGCAGACACCTATTTGTGTCAGGTTTTGGCAGTTGGTTCTACATTTTGCCTAGATTGTCTAGGGGTGTGCCTCTTACTGGCAGATGCTATTTGACATCTCTCGGTGTTATGCTCATGTATTTTCACTATCATTTGGCTTTGCTTTGTCCTCTTTATGCTGGCTTTGGACGTAGCATTGTTTAGTTGACATTAGATCCAGTTTTGGGACAGTTTGCTCTCATTATTGCAATTCTGAAATTTATTACAGCAAGCATTTATTGGTGGACTGAGTAGTATTTTTTATGTTGAAATATCCTGATTTGGTGTACCGCACCTAGTACTAAGTGGGCAGCATCTTTTGGCACACTTTTCTCGCCATTTGGAGCTCATTTCAGTGGATTTTGGGCATTTTCTGCAGTAAAACAGCCAGCAATTTTACATTGTCTGTGCATTTCTAGCATGCATTATGGCATCCTCTTCGACTGATAATGCCATATTTAACATCACAACGTTGGATGGTACCAACGACTCTTATTGGAAGAGTCAAATTTGGCAGGTCTTGGTGCAGAAATCTTAGATTAAGCAACTTCGGTTGAGCGGGGAGCAGCCTGAAACTATGGACAATGACGACTGGCTTGAACTTTATGAGCTGTGCAAGTCCACGATTGTATTGTCTCTCACTGAATAGGTACATTATAATGTATTTGAGGAAGCACAGAGTACATGGGATCTATGGAATAAGATCAAGAATCTTTATGATAAGAAAAGTCCGGCGAGTCAGATGTATTGGTTGAAGCAGCTTATGGATCTGCGCATGAAGGATAATGCGACTATGTCTGCTCACTTGAGCCAGTTCCATGCTATACTGAAGAAACTGGCTTCGCAGGATATCACCTTTGGAGAGGAAGTAACTCCTCTTTTCTTGCTTGGGACTCTAAATGAGTCATGGGATGTATTCCGCACTGCCCTATGTGCCTCTAGTGCTACTCTGAAACTGAATGATGTTGAGAGTGCTCTTCTGCAGGAAGAGGTTAATCGCAAAAACTTGGATGCCTCTCGTGTTTCACATGCTTTGACAGTTAGAGGCAGGAATGACAGGAATGAACGTGGGAATGGCCATGGCCGTGACTCTCAGAAGGGTTGGTCTAAATCTCGTGGAAAGTCGTGTAGTAAGTCGCATGGGCGCAATGCTAATGTCACTTGCCATCATTGTGGGAAAAAGGGCCATATCAAACCACAGTGTCATGAGTTGCGCAATGAGAAGCGCAAGGATAAGGGGAAAGAGAAAGAAGACTGGAGTTCATTTTCATGCCGTGAAATGGAAGTTAACAATTTCCTTGTGCGATTAAGGATAGATCATTCACTATGAACAATGTTCCTCTCTAAAGAACCTTGCTAGCACATATCTTTGCAAACTTGAGTTCCTCACTAGGGCTTTATAGAGCTTGTTATTTTGTATTCCATTAATAAACATAGTGGACAATGCCTTCTCATTTGTTGGACACTTAGTCATTGGGATTCACTTATAAAGGCTCCTAACATGGGTGGCAAATTGTGGATCTCTTCCTTGTCCTTTTGGTTGATGTTCATTAATTTGACAATCAAGTTATCTGCTTACCCTGCTTCAAAAAACCTCTTGATGAAATAGTCTTTCAATGTATCAAAGTTGTTGCACTCGACATTATCTAGGCTAATGAACCAAGTTCATCCCTTTTCCCCTAGGTGCAATCCAAAATCCTATGTGGTACAATCAAGGTCTTGAGCTTATTGACATTGCAGACCTACTCAAATTGTTCCATGAAGCTATATGGATCATCTTGCATCATGTATCTCTCAACTTGTTTTGTGGCTATTAGGATTTTAGTCTAGCTTCTAGTATTGGGCCCAATCCCTAATCCCACTAGGATTAAGGCAACTAGTGTAGCACTATTTTGCTCATTGATTGAATTATCCGAACAATCACTTGTTGGTTTAGGAGTTTGGTTGGAGAGAGGTCTACTTCAAGCACTCATTCTATGTCAACATTAATCCCCAGTCCCATGTGCCCTATGAATGCCAAGATACATTGCATTGGTTAAGTTCTACCTCTTTCCTTTGCCTATCAACTCATTATGCTTGCATGAACCTTGAGACCTATTGCAACATGTCTTTTCCTAGCCTTCTTTCCTCTACTATCTCTGTGATGATCTCATGCATTGGTTAAGCTGCATGCAATACCTTTGCCTTTTGCTCATACTATGCCAGGAGGTATTAGAATTCATCTGGAAACTCCATAGGGTTGATCCCTAGGTCGCTACAAGGGTCAAAGGCTTAATGCCTCAATTTGGATGGCACCAAAGGCTTAATGCCATAATCATCTCGAACAATCACCAATTGTGAGGCTTTAAAAGCAAAGTATTGATCACATCAAACTCTATCATTGCGCATCAAGCATGCCTTGAAAGCAAAGCATTGAACACATCAAAGTCTATCATTGGGCATCTTGAATTCTATTGTACCTAAAAGATGCAATAGCAAAGCCCATTGGCCTTAACAAGAAAAGCATCGAATGCATCAAAGTCTTTTATTGCATCTTGATTGATGTCATACCTATGTGGTTGATGGGATGTTGTACCTATGTATCAAAGCATTAATGTTTGGAAAAGTAATAAAATATCTCTTGGGGCATCGTATCTATGTGGTCAAGATGATGAGCAAGCCAACCAAGAAGGAGATGCTTGTAGAAGGGACTTGATGATGGTGATGATAATGACTATATAGGAAGAGGTAGTGCCCACATTAGCAACTAAGGTCAGACAGACATCAATCACACGGGTGTCTCAGACTCAAATGAAATGTAAGGTTTAATGCCTAATTGACAATTTGGACGAAACGTGAGGATGTCATGAACCGTTTAGGCTCAAACAACACACAATCCTCATGGCAACTCGAATTGCCTTCAATTGAGACAAACAATGCCTTCAATTCATATGCTTGTATTTAGGTCATAAACATAAGGCTTATTGCCTTTTGGGTCAATCATTTAGCTCAAATGGCACAACACAAGGCTTAATGCCTTTTTGTCAATTTGGACACCATGCCTTGTGATCACTTGGATAGTCACTTGAACGGACATCAATTGCAAAGTGTTGGGGGTAAAGGCACCTATGGCTAGCCGCCCATGTATAAGTTACACTAATGGTACCCGCACATATGTACATTGTAGGTGGCAGGTGCCACCATTGTCACTTTATTCTTTATTCTTTCAGTGACATTTGAATAAAGGGAAAGCCAATCACACATGTGACTATTGGAGTTCCCACATCTTGTGTCTCTCTCTATCTTGCTCTTGCTCGTTCCGCCATACCTCTTACTTCCACTTCAGGGCAGCTCGCTCCCTTCAATTGGTATCAAAACTTTCTTCTCCCTGAGCTTGAGCTTGGTATGGCATTGCTTCAATTTCCATTTGAGCTACCTATAGCACGGGTTCAACATTGGCAGCCATTGCTTCATCTCTTGAGGTTTGTATTGGTCATATATTGCTCTAGCACTCATCAAGACCTCTTTAGGCCTAATCTAGGACCTTGGTAGGGGTCATTCATCACTGCTTTAAGCTCTACTATGGGTAGCAAAGGCAACAACAACTCCATGCTAGTTTGCACCTGTTTGCAAGCTGTTTGGGACAGCAACACTCCTCCAACATTTCCTCCTCATTGGGTTGCTCATTGAGCACTTACAACTCCTCCTAGTGGATGCTCAGCATCGTCCTTAGCATCGACTTTAACCCTTGGTGTTGACATTGCAGGAGAAGTCCTCTGATCGCAGCATAGTATCTGCGAAGTCCATCGTCAAGATTGAGGAAATTAATGTCACGCAGACCGAGGATTCCAATGGTAGTGATGAGTTCATACTTGCAGCTAGTTCTTCTGATGCCTCACACTTGACTGAGACACCTAGTATGTATGCACAGTGCTGGTTATTGGATTCAAGTGCGTCCTTCCATGTGACGCCTTACCGTGAGTGGTTTCACTCTTACCGTACTGTATCTGGATCAGTCAGACTTGGAGATGATAGGTCTCTTGATATTGTGGGCTGTGGAGATATTCAGTTGCAGTTTTCCACTGGCAGTTCCTTTTTGCTCAGGGATGTACGTCATGTACCTGCGCTTACACGCAGTCTTATGTCTGCAAGACAATTGGATGATGCAGGGTTTCATGTCTGTTTTGGGGATTCTGCCTCGAAGATTACCAGAGGCAGACTTGTGCTTACTAGAGGCACCAAGGCTGGCAACCTCTATCCTCTTGTTGTATCTGGGCCTTCTGTAGACCATGTTTTGGCAGTGGGCTCTATCCCACATGTATCACTTTGGCATGCCCGTTTGGGGCATATGTCTTTGAAGGGAATGAAAATGTTATTTAGTTTGCAGTATCTTCCGCGTTTGGACTATGCACGTTTTGACTCGTGTGATCATTGTCTTTATGGTAAGCAAAATAGGTCTACGCATAAGAAATCGGGTAGGCCATCCATGAGTGAGCCCTTGGCTTTGGTGCATTCGGATGTTTGTGGGCCCATGCCATGTATGCCTATGGGTGGCGCGAAGTACTTTGTTACCTTCATTGATGATTTTTCTAGGAAAGTGTGGGCTTATCCCATAAAGCAAAAGTCTGATGTCTTGGCAATCTTTCAGCATTGGCTTGCTCTTGTTGAGAACCAGACTGGGTATAGGCTGAAATGCCTTAGGACTGACAATGGGGGAGAATATGTCTCACGTGCTTTTGAGCAGTTTTGTGATGACAGGGGTATTAAGCGTCAGTTTACCGCCCCTTACACCCCACCCCAGAATGGTTTGGCTAAGCGCATGAACAGGACTATTCAGGAGCGTGTCCGCTCTATGCTTAGCCATGCAGGCCTAACACAGAGCTTTTGGGCTGAGGCAGTTAGTACGGTAGTGCATGTCATAAACCAATCGCCTTCAAGTGGATTAAATTTCCAAGTTGCAGAGGAAGTTTGGGCTGGTAAGCCACCCTCTTATGCGCATCTCCGTGTCTTTGTATGTGAGGCATTCTGCCATGTGCCCAAGGATAAGAGGAGTAAGTTGGATCCAAAGAGCATTAAATGCATCTTTCTTGGTTATGGTGATTCAGGAGAGATGGGCTATCGCCTATGGGATCCACAGGCGCGGAAAATAGTACGCAGCCATGATGTAGTCTTCCATGAAGACAAGATGCACAGGCAGCCTGAGAAGGTGGTTGAGATCCGCAGAGTGATCTTTCAGGAGGAGCCTAGAGCTTCTGCACAGCCAGTTGGACAGCCTACAACTGCAGCAGATGCTCATAGTCAGGGTGTTGGACAGGCAGCAGAGCCTGCAGTGAGACGGTCTGCTAGAGACAGACGTCCACCTGATAGATTTCAGCCCTCTATGCATTATGTTTTGGTTACAGATGCAGGAGAGACTTTCACTTATGATGAGGCTATGCGCAGGGGTGACAGTCACTCCTGGGAGAGGGCTATGCAGTCTGAGATCGACTCCTTGCATAAAAATGAGACTTGGGATTTGGTTGCCTTGCCTAAGGGTAAGAAGGCTTTGCCATGCAAGTGGGTGTACAAGTTGAAAAGTACCCCTGGACACCCCAAGCCGGCATACGAGGCTAGATTGGTAGCAAAGGGTTTTAAGCAGGAGCATGGTGTAGACTTTGATGAGTTCTTTTCTCCTGTGGTTAAGACGACCACCCTGCACTTGGTCTTGGCTTTGGTTGCTCAGCTTGAATTAGATCTATATCAGATGGATGTCAAGACGGCTTTCTTACATGGGGACTTGCATGATGAGATCTATATGGAGCAGCCTAAGGGCTTTGCAGAACGTGGCAGGGAGCACCTAGTGTGCAAGTTGAAGATAAGTCTTTATGGCTTGAAGCAGGCACCTAGGGAATGGTATCATAAGTTTGATGCCTTTATGCAGTCACGGGGCTACAGCAGGAGTGCTATGGATCCGTGTCTTTACACGAAGAAAGCCCGTGATGGTTCATTGCTTATTTTGGTACTCTATGTGGATGATATGTTGATAGCAAGGAAAGCTCATGGTGAGCTAGATGCTCTTAAATCTCAGCTGAATAAGAGCTTTGAGATGAAGGATTTGGGACAGGCCTCTCACATCCTTGGTATGTGCATTAGACGTGACAGGCATCAGGGACCCCTCTACTTGTCACAGAGGGAGTATATTCATAAAGTCCTTGAGCGCTTCCGCATGCAGGACATAAAGCCTATTGGCTATCCATTGCCTTCTTATGTGAAGGTATCACAGGCCGATTGTCCGCAGACAGATGAGCAGAGGGCCAAGATGGCCCAGATCCCTTATGCTTTAGCCGTGGGCAGTTTGATGTATGCCATGATAGCCACTCGTCCAGATATTGCCTTTGCAGTTGATGTTGTGGCATGCTATATGGCTACACATAGCAGGAAACATTGGGATGCTGTGAAGGGTATCATGAGGCACCTGAAGGGCACAACAGATATGTGTATTTGCTATGGCAGCCAGGATACAGGGGTCGTGGGGTACACTGACTCCGATTATGCAAGACATGCAGATAGTAGGAAGTCCACTTCTGGCTATGTATTCACCTATGCTGGAGGTGCTGTCTCTTGGATGTCCAGGGTTCAGAAGTGTACGGCTTTGTCTACCACTGAGGCCGAGTATGTTGTAACCACTGAGGCTTGCAAGGAGGCTATATGGCTAGGCCGTCTAGTTGCTCACCTTGGGATTGATGCTATAACTACACTGCATTCAGATTCTATGAGTGCCATTCAGTTGGTTAAGAATCCGGTCTTCCATGCGAAGACGAAACACATTGAGGTGAGGTATCACTTCATACGTGGTGTCGTGGAGGACAAGTCTGTTGACCTTGTCAAGATCTCCACTGACGAGAATCCTGCAGATCTGCTCACAAAAAGCCTCACTACTGAGCGCTTTGCCTTCCTCAGGAGATTGATGGGCATTGGATGAGATGTTGCCTTTCCTCATCCCTTGTACCTATGTACAGTAGTACTGTCTTTTTCTTTTCTTTTCTCTCTCACTGGGGCAAATTCGCCTCTAAGTGGGAGGTTGTTGGGGTAAAGGCGCCTCCATCGTGCCGCCCCATGTATTGCTACACTAATAGTACCTGCCACTGCACACTGCAGGTGGCGGACGCCCGTCGCGTCACTTTATTCTTTACATTCATTTTAGTGACTAGTAAATAAAGGAAGGCCCGGTCACACATTGTGACTGTTGGAGTTCCCATTTCTTGTCTCTCTCTTTCTTGCTCTTGCTCTCCCGCCATAGCTCGCGTGCAAGCTTCGATCCTTCTCACCTTTCACTTTATTGAAGTATGTGGACAGGGTTGTTCAAAAGGAGGATAATGATGCTTTAACACTAGAGTTCACTGAAGAAGAACTTTTTAGATCTCTTAGTAGTATGGGGAAAAGGAAGGCTCTAGGATTTGATGGCCTAATTGCTGAATTCTTTAAGCATTTTTGGCCCTCGCTAAAAGGCCCTGTCATAGCCCTCTGACCAATCACTTCTGAAGGGAGAATTGCTTGCTAGCAGCATGGAAAAGAAGTGTCATTAGGCTCTTGCCCAAGTAGGCTCAATGTTTGAAACTTAAACATTGGAGGCCCATTTCTCTCATGGGGACTGTTTACAAGTTGATGACCATGGCATTAGCCTCTAGGCTATCTTGAGTCTTGCAAAGATGTATAAATCAGAATCAATATGGTTTTCTCAAAGGAAGGTCTCCGATGGATAATGTCCTCAACTTGACCATGGCAGTGGAGTGGGCCAACCTATCACGCCAGGAAGTTGTCTTCTTCCAGATGGATGTAGAGAATGCCTTTGATAAAGTTAATTAGGACTATATTAGGAAGGTAATGATGCATATGGGGTTTTGGGACAAAATTCTAACATTCCCTTGTTTCTAGGGAAAGATGTAGAAGCAATGCTCTCAGTCAATGGTACTCTACTAGAAGCCTTCTGTATCAAGCGAGGAGTTCGACAAGGACACCCATTGAGCCCTCTCTTATTTGCCATAGCCACCCATCCCCTCTTCTGCTTGCTGGACAAATCTACCATAGATGTCAAGATAGTGGGCCTGCGGTACAAAAATCAACAGTTGGTAGGGCAAGGTTTTGCTGATGATTTATTGCTCATGTTGGAAGCTCCTTGACAAGGTTTTGCTGATCAATAGTCCCCCCCCCTTTGTGGAGTTATATTATTGACAAGGAGCAAGCTCCTCCTTTACACATAAACTAGTTTTTACTTGTAGATCTTGGAGACAAGATCGCAGTTCCTTGCATGGTATACAATCGACTAACACTTGCACAACTTGGAAGTCAGCACCTTTTGATCCTTCTTGAGTCTCCTTCTCTCCTACACAATATGTATAGGGCTGTCCTCTTGGCACTTGATTTCAGCAGAGCTTCCGCAGCACTTGCACATTCTCTTCTCCTCTTGGAACTTGATTTCAGCAGAGCTTCCACAGCACTTGCACCTTCTGTTCTCCTCTTGGAACTTGATTTTAGCGGAGCTTTCGCAACACTTGATTTCAACAAAGCTTTCGCAGCACTTAATTTTAGTAGAGCTTCTGCAGCACTTGCACCTTCTCTTCTGCTCTTGGAACTTGATTGCAAAGTGATGCTTCCTTCACCTCTCTCACACCCAAGGAGAGCCTCCTCTTTTATAGGCTTTCAAGAGCTTCTCTTCTTGGAGAGAGACTTGAGTTGATCTTCATGCAAGATGTGGTTATTCTAGGACCTACTCTACAGCACCTATTTTGAGATATCTCTCTGTGTGTTGCTCGGATGAAAAGCCGTCAAACATGAAAGTTGTAGATCTCATTGTTTCCGATAACCTACATTGGCCGTTTTAAGAGATCATCTTTCTATGGGGAGATATTTTAAAAATGGATTCGCCTTGTCTTTTTTATAAAAAAAATAGCTTCTTAAACTTGTACTCTTAACTTGTGGTCCATGCAACCATCTTAAGGAGAGTTCATTAAATTTCCTTGGGCCTCAACTTTAAGATTGACTTCCACACAAAATCTTGTGTTATTTTAGACCTTAGAAAGAGAAAATCACTTCTCTCCTCACTTCCAGAGGATCATGTCTCTCATCTTTCTTAGTGAGAGAATTACCTCTCTCATCTTTCTTAATGAAAGAAAAGACCTTAAACCTTGACTTGTAAGGGAGAGGATGACCCCAAATGAATGCAATGCTCATTACACACAAGTAAATGTTCCTAGGCATCCCCGGATGCACACATAAATACATATACACAATGCTAATGCACTTCCTCTTCTTAGAACTTGATCCATCTTCATTTATGTGTAACTCCTTAGTTCTTGTGTACACTCTTACACTTGGTGGGCACTTCTTTCCCCCTTCATAACTTGTATTGCATGTACGAGATATCCCCATCACAGTGCTCTAATCACCCCATTAAGTGATGCACTAGGAATACTAGTCTCTAAATGGTCTCATGGCCATGCTAGATCATCATCAACACTTAAAGAAAAGTGAGTCATGAATTTATTGGCATAAATTTATTAAATAGAGAATGCTTATAAAGCAATCAATTTAGTGACGTCAGGTATACGAGAAAGGCTCAGGCTTTTAATTTAATCTAGACAAATCTTTCCCGGTTGGTGTAACAGAAGCAGATTTGGTGAATTTGGGGTTGCATGGAAATGTCACCAAGAGGGGCTCTATTTTCAGATATTTGGGCTACCTAGTTGGCATTGATATCACAAAATCTCAAAAAATTAATTGGGTACTTGAGAAAATTAGGAAAAAGATTGATAGTTGGAACCTAACCTCATGGCCTTTACATGTGAAGATGAAAATCTTGGATCTATTCATATTCTTCTCCCTCATGTTTTATCTACAATTACTAGTGTGGAAGAAAGCCATGATCAGGTAGTGGCACTCACTCATAGGGAAATTCTTATGGGGGAAGCAAGGAGCTTCAAGATATCTAGCCCCCCTTTCACTAGATCGCCTCATGAAAAACAAAGAATTGGGAGGCCTAAACCTACTAGACATTAGAAAGGAATCCATAAAGTTACGAGCCAAGCTGTTGAAAAAGCTCTGGGAGCAGAAGGTGACATGGGCTTGCATGCTTGCATAGATATGCTAGAAATAAAATATAACCTTTTGGCTTGGCCTAGGGTTTGAATAGCATGGACTTAATCTCTTCCCAAGCTATCATGCACATCAAGGCTCCTGGGTTGATTGCAGAATTGATAGAAGGTTGGCGAAGTATTCTCAGCAAGGCCTCATGGAGCTTGAAACTAGATAGTATATCCAAGGATGAGAATGTATTCTGGTCATGGGTTTTTCATCCACCACTTGTACCCCTGCTGGGGAGGAGAGGAAGTTATCTAGCCAAGAAGGGGCCTTATAAAGTTGTTTATTGGCTGAACCAAGCAAGTCAACCAGTAACCTTCAAAGAGGCCAGCATCAAGTATGACTTATCTAAAGTGTTCAAGATCTCTTGGGAATCCATTAGGCTTATCTTTCAGGCATTGCTATTACTCAAGTGAGTGGAGATAGCAACAGTCCACTGGCAACTGCAGGTTAAGGATAATGTATAAGCAAAGTTCTAAACTCCAAAGGATGCTCAATCCTAAGGGAAGATCAGTTGCTGGATGTGGAAAGAATTTGCAAGCTATGGGATTTGAAACTCACACAAGACCTTCTGAAACAAATTCTCAAGTCTCTGTGGTTGCTGGGCCTACCCCTCTGTGACAAAGTATTTGCTTGGCAGGTGCTAATAGGAGCCTTCATCATTGCTAAAAAAATCAGCAATCGAGATATTGCAGATGTTCAATACTTTTGTAGGGAGCCATTCATGCACATCTTTTGGGATGGGTGTCTTACTAGAGCTGCATGGAACATTGTGCTCCCGCGCCTTGGGTTGTAGTTCAGGCTGCAATTCAACACATCTGAAGCTCGAAAATTCTGTGTCTTGGGTCTGACAAATTCACAAAATCGCTCCAAATTTCTAGGGCTACAGAAGATATGCATCACACTCTTCAGACTTTGTGGGAGTTAAGATCTAATAGGCTTAGAGGCATTAATCTACCCAATTTTTCTTGGGTGTCTATCTTTCAAAAAATCAAGTCATTTTGGAAAGTGCTATGTATGGTGGGTTGGCTTGAGGCCATAGATATGTCCACCCTCCTCAACCTAGAAGGGCCTTACTCTGCCCAAGCCTGAGAGCTGGAGTTATTCTTTTTTTTGTAGTGCTTATTTTGAAGCGAATAGATATTTTTTATTGTGCCTTTGGGATGTGGTGCATAGGATTTGAACTCACACACCTCTATAACTCAACCCACACCCAAACCACTACACCACAACCCCATTGACTTGTAATACTTATTTTCACCATATAATATAAAATATCAAATCTATTCGCGTCGAAAAGAAGAATAGTCATGCCAAGTTCATGACACATCCAACATTGATTGCTAGGGAAAAATCAAGATGTCACACTCCCAAGCGAGAAAGCCCATTGAGAGCTTTTCCTTGTACATGCTATTTGCTTGCCAAAAGACATTCATCACAATAAAAAACACAAAATTTTTAATGTTAAGTTGCAATATGTGGGCCCACACCTAGTGTCAAGATCTCTCTCTTTTCTCTCTTTAATTTTTTCTCTATCACACAATATCTCATGCATCAAAGAAATGCTACATTGATGAACTTCGCTTGTGGTCCTCTATTGGAGATCACTACACCAACTCATGAGTCATGGTAGTATTATGGTTAAGAAAGTGCAAGGCAACCATAGGTACATACACATTGACCATGGTGACACACCATCCCCATAGATATTCCGTACATAATGATTTGCTTTATTGTGCAACATAGTATTAAGCAAGAAAAGCCAAGTATTCTACCCTCCTTAATAGGTTGATAAGTTAATCATCACTAGGGATGATGATTCAAGCATTGTTGAAATTAATCTATGCTATAGGTTGAACTCAAAGTGAAAGACTTGGGAGAGCTGAAATGTTTTCTTGGCATTGAGGTAGTGACTACAGCTCAAGGGATTTGGTTGCGACAGAATCAGTATGCACAAGATATATTGATCAAATATGGAATGTTAGACTATAAGCCCATAGAAACCCCATTAGATTAAAATCTAAAGCTCAAAGTTGATGTTGGCAATGAGATAGAGAATTTTACAATGTACAAGTAGATGGTAGGAAACCTTATCTATCTTACCATTACAAGTCCTAACCTTAATTACTCAGTGGGGGTGATTAGAGTCAATTTATGCAAAAGCCATGCAAACCTCACTTGGATGCAGTCGTGAGGATTATGCGTTATGTTAAGGGTACATTTGAGCATGGGCTATTTTATGAGTTTGGAAAACCTCTTGAGTTGATACGATATATTAATGCAGATTAAACTAATTGTTCATATGATAGATTGTCAATTATAGATATAATTTCAGTCTTGGAAGTAGTATGATTAGTTGGAGTAGCAAAAAGTAGCCTATAGTTGCTCTCTCTAGTATAGAGGCAGAGTATAAAGGTGCAACCTGTTGAGAAATGTGCAATCACATCCATTGTAAGGAACAAACAAGGCAAAGAAACATATTGCAAATAAAGCCTTAGACTAGGTCACGTATGCATGGTTTATTAAAACTGTAGTTGGTGAATACCACAATCACTTTCCACCTTTCCTCACCTACCAATACCACCTGCTGTAAGCCTATAAAAGGCACTCATCCCCATACTCATATCATCAGTCATTATCATTCAGTTGTACTTGCATTATGCTTGGATAATATTAGTTGTTCTTCTTTGTCAATGCTTATGCCTCATTATGATTGTCTATTTGCTCATCAATGGTCCTCCATAGCATGCATTCTCAATATTATAACATGGTATCAGAGCGGGTCTCAAGTTAATGAGTCATTAGGCCACTGATTGGGTCATTCCAGTTTGAATTTCTGGCTCCCTCCACTTTCCCATGAATCTCTCACCTACCTCCATAGCCATCCCTTAGTGGAGGGCTTGAATCTCTCAAACCAGGTCATTTCAACTCGCACTTTCTTCTGGGGAACTCTTCCTCTACTCTAGAAGCTCCTCCCTATCACTTCAGAGCCTGACATTATCATCTCCTTGCTCCAACATTCCGCTTGCATCAGTTCACTATCCAGAATGCGCCTACAACTGTTGTACTACTAACGTCGCACCTACAATCCATGATTCTTAACAAGCACTGTGGGGCTTTGAAAGCCCATGAGATAGGATCTCTATCCACATAAAAAGTTTTGAAAATGATCAATTATATGTGCTGCAATCAACAAAAACTCAGACGCCTGCTATAACCCTTTACAAAGAAGCCATAGCTCCTTCAACATCAAGCTTCTATTTCCCTTCATTTTTTTTCATTTTTTTCAGTCAATTGGAGTTTTTTCCACTTGGGTTAGAGTTATTACTCAGTTTCCAGTAACATTTGAAGCATCAAACCAACAAGAAGGGGTCATTTTGGAATATTCAAGTTCAATCCAAGAAGATACAAGAATAGTGTCCATTGACACTCATCTAGTGCTTTTAGCACTTATGTCATCTAACACAATCAGCTTTGCCTCTGATCAAATTTGATTTTTTTGCTACTCCAACATCAAATCAAGGAGGGGAAGACTTGGACCACGGACTTACAAGACCTTGAAGATCCCAAGCTCAAAGGACATACTGGTCACCTAGTTACCTAGTATCTCTTGATACTAATCAACTAGTGCTTCTTGGCACTTGTGCTCAACTCTTCTACTGCTGAAATCTAAAACTTTTGGAGTTGATTTGTTGTTGATCATGCAACCTCAACATGGGCAAGGACTCACCGACAACTCGATTCAACAGTGTCAGATTCCATACATGGCAAACTAGGATCAAACTGATCCAGATGAAGAAAGGCTTGTGGTCAATCACAAGTGGTCAAGAGAAGAAACCAAGGGAAGCTGCACTTTCAATCATATGGGATAAAAATGATGATAAGGCTCAAGATATTATTAAGCTCGGACTTGATGACAACTACATTCATCATGTTGATGATTGTGAAACCTCTCAAGTGACATGGGATTGATTAGAAACCTTGTTTGGAGCTCATTCAAAATCCTCCAAATATGGTTTATTGATTGAATTTTTTAGGCTTGACATGAAAAGTAGTACCTCACTTGCAACTCATTTGAATTATATGGAAAGCTTGTTGACACAACTTGCAGGAATCAACTTGAAGATGGATGAAGACATTTGCATTGGAGTGCTTCTCAAGAGTCTTCCACATGAGTTTGATAATGTGTCTACCACATTAATCAACATGCCAAAGACGAAGCTTGTGGTATCAAAGCCTCTCTCCTGGAAGAGGAAAAGAAGATCAAGAGCAAGGGAGAAACAAGCATCCCAAGAGGAGACCAACAACTCCTCTATGTGAAAGGGAAGAAGAGCATAATCTGTGACTTTTGTAAGAAAACTAGGCATATTGAGAAATTTTGCCATGCTAAGAAAAGGTCTCAAAGATCATATATTGCTACAGTCAAAGAAGATGAAGAGAACAATGAAGAAGAAGAAGAAGAAGAAGAAGAAGAAGAAGACATCCAAGAACAAAAGGATAGGACTCACTAGTCCCTCTTTTGTAGCTCATTTTTTGATAGACCTTTTTAAGTTTAAAATGTGGACTTGCATAATGTTCTCACCATAAGCCCCTATACTCCTCATGTAACCTCTGCACACTATAGCCTCTACACACTTAGTGAGGCCTTGTGACAGCCTCTAGCTTTGTATGGTTGGTTCTTTCCATGTCTACACTAGGCAAGGTTCTACTCATGATAGCCTCTGTATACTCAGTGTCTTTCTTGGTTGTGATTGAGGAGGGATGTTGAGAAATGTGCAATCACATCTACCAGAGCCTCTTTGTAAGGAACAAACAAGGCAAAGAAACACATTGCAAATAAAGCCTTAGACTAGGTCACGTATTCATGGTTTATTAAAACCATAGTTGGTGAATACCATAGTCACTTTCCACCTTTCCTCACCTACCAATATTACCTATTGTAAGCCTATAAAAGGAACTCATTCCCACACTCATATCATCAATCATTATCATTCAATTGTACTTGCATTATGCTCAGATAATATTATTTGTTCTTCTTTGTCAATGCTTATGCCTCATTATGATTGTCTATTTGCTCATCAGTGATCCTCCATAGCATGCATTCTCAATATTTTAACACAACCCTAGCTACATGTGAAGCAATTTGCCTCTTGAAACTACTAAATGACTTGAACATACAAATGCACATATCAGTCACATTGCACTATGGACAACATGAGTAGTGTGCTTCTTTCTAGCAGTCTAGTTTACCATGCTAGATCAAAGCACTTTGAAGTACATTATCACTTTATCAGGGAGATGGTGCTTGTAGGAGACTCAAGTCCAAGTAGTTGATATCTTTACCAAATCACTTGGTAGAGATAAGTTCATCTACTTTAGAGAGCTACTTGGAGTGCAGTAGTTGACTTGAGCTTGAGGGGGAGTGCTGAGAATCATGCTCAGTGACCCACCAACCCTAGTTAGACAGTTGTAGCCTTAGGTGTCATCTATCATGTGTGGCATAATAAATGAGTTAGTCTGACTCAACTATCAGTGTAGTTAGTTAATGGCCTATCTCTTCACTATAGTGTGTGACTTAGTTATTTTTGTATGTTATTCTACATCTATGGAATAATGAAGAAGATGAGGGTTCACTACCCTCTAGATTGACAGCTACATCCTTTGTCTATCTCTTTCCCTCTCTTTTGGTCATCGAGTTCTTTCAAGGGGAGGTGAGGGATGAGTACCTCTGTCCCTCATACCACGATGTTGAGCTAAGTTTGTTGCATGTTGATATTGGCACATTCACCTGTGACATAGTCTCTCACTTTGCCTATGACTGGTCATGTACAAAGTCCCTTTCTATGAATATGAGATCTTGCCCTCAAGATGGGCCATTCTGCAAACTCATGTGCCTTCTAAGCATTCTCTTATGAGGTTCCATGCTACCTTGTGCAGGTGATGTGGCCATGCACTATGCCACATCTAGAGCTCTCTGAAAGCCTAGATGGGTGTGTGTGTGTGTGTGTGTGTGTGTGTGTGTGTAGAGAGAGAGAGAGAGAGAGAGAGAGAGAGAGAGAGAGAGAGAGAGAGAGAGAGAGGGAGAGAGAGGGAGGGAGGGAGGGAGGGAGGGAGATGGATCCAATACAAGGGTCCTCCATAGTGCTCTTGTTTCTCTATTGTACAATCGTGTACATTCACTTGTTGCCATGTCGTGCGATGTTGTATTAAGTGCTATGTTATGAAGAGAGCATATGACTTCTCCCTCCTCCCTCCCCCCCCCCCCCCCCACACACACACACACACACACACACACACACACACACACACACACACACACACACACACACACACACACACACACACACACACACACACACACACACACACACACACACACACACACACACACACACACACACACACACACACACACACACACACACACACACACACACACACACACACACACACACACACACACACACACACACACACACACACACACACACACACACACACACACACACACACACACACACACACACACACACACACACACACACACACACACACACACACACACACACACACACACACACACACACACTCTCTCTCTCTCTCTCTCTCTCTCTCTCTCTCTCTCTCTCTCTCTCTCTCTCTCTCTCTCTCTCTCTCTCTCTCTCTCTCTCTCTCAAGGGAGGTATGAGGTCTTAGTATTAAAGGGGAAAAAAGAGACAAAATGGAATTGCTAGGATGCATTAAATAAAAACTAAATGTGTCAAATTGATCAATGTTCTTGATGACATAGACTTTATATTTCCTAACACTAATCACACAAATTTTGAAGAAAATTAAACATGAATACAATAGCATGAGAGTGATAGAGATGGATGATTTGAGTGATTGTAAGCAAAGCTAACCTTTGACGCTTTGATTTGGTGGGAATGCAAGAAATGTAGTTTCATGCAATGTTAACTTGGTAGCCCCCCCCCCCCCCCCCCAACACACACACACACACACACACACACACACACATGATTATCTTTAATGAAGAACTACATATCCTTTACTTTTGACTAGCTATTGTGATATATTATCTTCAATGATAATATTTGATTCATAGTTCTATATGCTGCAGCTCATAAATAGAAATTGAATCATTCTAATGATCAATTACATCACCTTGTGACTAACGAGGAGCTTAAGTGGAAAGCATGTTTGCATGATTCAAAGAATCATTTTCTAAGACCATGATCAATGGGATTTGCTCACACCATAATAGGCTTTTCAAAGTCCAAGGTCATAATGTAGGACCAACAAATCCTATCATATGCATTTTCAAAGTCCATGTTAGCTTAAACAAAGTCATTTTGTGATCTCAAAGCTAAGTCCATGGAGAAGACTAGATTCAAAATGGTACATTAGATCTTTCTTCCATTGATGAATCCATATTTTTGGGATGGATAACTTGTAGAGACATAAAGTTAACCCTCATAGCTAATAGCTTTTCCAAGATCTTATAGTTGAAAGTAAGCATGGTTAGTGGCCTCTAGTCACTTGGCTTTTTTTCTTCGCGCTATTTTGGGGAGTAACTTAATAGCCCCTTGTTGAACTCTTCTATCATCTGTCTAGTCTTTCAACTTTAATTAAGCATGTCCAATGGCACAAACATCCCAAATCATTTGTAAAATGACAATTGGAAGACAACCACAATAAGTGGATTTCCCATCCTTCCTAGAATCTATTGCATTTTGAGTGCAACAACCATCTTAGACAACAAGGGCAAATCCCAAAAGAAATCTAGCGGTTTCCAACCACACTATTGGGTTCGAATCAAACTCTTGGTGTTAAATGCTTAAAGAAATGTAGGATCTAATTATCACTTCTATCATTGTCTTGACCTCATCTTCCACAAAAGTAATGGTCTCCTTCTTTTTCTTGCTCTTCAAGGTAGTAAAGAAGAAGGACCAAGTAGCATTACCCAACATCTCTAAATCTAATCATAGTTGTATTTTTGCACCCTTAACACATGCATTCTATTTATACGAAATATAATTCTTAGTTTCCTTGGGCATTCAATGGAGATAAGCATCATTGGGATCAAACCTAGTTGCACAAACCAATCTTTCTCTACACATGATACATTCATCATAAGGTCTTTCCACGACTAACATTAAGTCTACCATGACTTTAGTCACTGCTATCATAAGTTCATAACAACCCATATGAAATATGGTCATGCCTTTTAGCCACATTCTAGGCCCTTTTATGGTCAAAGACAAAGCCATTAGCTAAGAAGGATAAATTAAAATAAAATTGTGGTGGCCCATTTATGGTTCACCTTCCAAGATGAGATGCATAGTACACATCAGATGTAAAGATGAGATCTCATGCAATCTCCTCATTTTATATCCCCAACTTATCCAATACATGCTATGATTTCCATACATTCAATCTAATCTATAGAGTGCTAGGTGTTGCCAATGTTCTTACTAT
Source organism: Lygodium microphyllum (assembly GCF_053477565.2). Taxonomy (NCBI): domain Eukaryota; kingdom Viridiplantae; phylum Streptophyta; class Polypodiopsida; order Schizaeales; family Lygodiaceae; genus Lygodium; species Lygodium microphyllum. The sequence goes on along the minus strand of NC_141156.1, from coordinate 52,737,099 downwards.
GCCAAGTGAAGAAAACATGAGATGCATTGCTTTTAGTGAAATGCATGTCTTATTCAATAAATTTTTAGAAGCATTAAGTACTTTTTAACTTGTCCATTGTTAATTTACCTTCTATTAGGGTAAAGGGGTCAATTGGGAAACAAATACTGGCTATATAACAAATTTCTAACACCAATGGGAGATCATCAATGAGTCATTGCCTAGTTGGTTGAGGTGGGTGTGTGCATCTCAAATAGTCTTTAGATTGATTTCTCGCTTGATGTGCACTACTCTACAATGTTTACCATCTCTCAAAATGGTTTTTTGGGCAATGTCCCAAACAATAGCTGATATGCCTCACATTAAAGAAAAAAAAACACATGGGAGATATTCTCTATGGAGGGACCTCGGTTCGAGTGGTTGTTTTACAATTGGATTTCACTAGCATGTGTTCATACATGGAGGGCTCTTTTTTTCCACATGATTTTGTCTTTGATCTTTAGCACAATGTCATTTTTCATTGTGTAATAGAAAGAATCACTTTAATCTTGAGAACAAATATTGAACACATGGGTGACAACTTTTGTAGCATGTGACAATGATCAATAGTTTTTGTGTAACATTACTAGCCATTTTGCCCTACCTACACTCTTCATCCTTAAAATTGATAGTGGTTGACACCTTTCTCTCTAATCTTCACATAGGTAGGCCCTATGATTTTGGTCATGCCCAAAAGGCAAACAAGAACAACATGCCTCTAAATGACCCAAGATCATTACTGTCATCCATTATTAAGACTTATAGTTACATGGGATTGTGTGCTCCCTTAAAACTAAGTTTAAGAATATTTGAACTTATTGCCCTCTACTTTTAGGCTCTTTTGAGGTAAATTTTTAGTCATTTTATCTTGATTTTAATTTTGCAAACCATACATGTAATCATTGCTCTTACATGGTGTCTTTAATGGTCTTGTTTTTATCTTTTCCTTTTTCATTTAATACATCTACTTCTTTTACATACGTCTTTAACTATTACTAGCTAGTGTGGCTGGCCACTTCCACTACCGCGCTTTGCGCGGTGTGTAATTTGTGATATTAAAGCTGGAAAATCATGTCTTTGTGCGCACAATGGGCCTTTTAAAAATTTATATTGAGAAAAAAATGCAAAGCAAGTAAGGCCAAGCACCCAACATGCAATACAACTAAAAGTATTCTTTCAATTAGTAGTTTGCATGCTCAACACATTGTAAATGTTCTTTCCAAAAACATTGCAAAGTATACACTATGCCCAATAGCTGACTGTAGAAAAGTTAATAAAGGAAAGAAAATAGAACATTAAAAGCTATAAAACAATTCAAAATAGTTTTCTCCTTCGTATAGGGCTATTGTTTGTGAGCATTGGAGCATCCACGACATTGTGTAGCAATGATGCTCCGATGTTTTTTCCACATGAATGATTGCGACAATCACACTCTTTGAACTTCCTCTTACCTGAAATGAACATGTTAAAAAATGGAAGCATGTATCAATAAAAATTTGAAATGAAAAAGAAGATGTCATTCCAACTACCTAAAGGAATGAGGACATCAACTCCATTAGACACAATAATGCCAAGGTGCGATTAATGTACTCTAATAAAGCACAAAAACATCTATGAATTCACGATGCTCCCAACATAGTGGGATGTGCAAAGAATGTCTTTTTTAAAAAATCAAGAACGCTTCCAACAAGGTTAAAAACCATCTCAACAATTATTTCTCTAGCAACGAGGCTAGGGCACAATCATTGCTATAGTATCCATTTCTTGAGCCTTCGAATCTTGGCATTTCCCAACCCATTGAAAGGTTGATAGCCTCAACATATTGCAATGGTTGTACTCAAGCAAGTCATTTTTTTTTAAAAGAGAAGAAGAAGGAAAAAAAAGCAAAAGAAAAGAAAAGAAAAGAAGCACCCACGATCACAACACAACACTTAGGGGTCCTCAAATTAGGTACGTCTAGTGACCTTGGTTGGCTGGCTCTGTCCCTAGTTCCCTAGCCCTTTAACATTACCCACAATTGTTTAGGGCACATCAAGGGCAGGACATACTTAGGGAGCTTGTCTAGCCTATGGTTAGACCTCTCACATTGACCCATTTGCATGATTCCCTCTTGCACTCTGCCTTAATACCATTTCAATCAATCGTGGTAAAGCACCGCACGAACGGCCATGAAAAAGTACACTGTACTCGTCGAGCAAGTCCAATAGCTATCAACTACCGAAAGTGCGGCGTCCCTGTGTTCAATTATGCTACATCATGCTGTCACAATGCAAAGGATGTCTCATACACCTTCATGTATACTTCTCCTCAACATGGACAACTTTGCTTCATCCACATGTTGTTATGAGGAACCAGACCCGCGGTCTTCTAACTATGTAATATCTAAGTATGCACGAGCACTCACATAATATCTGCACCCAAATATATACACAGTCTAGGTCCTCAAGTGCCGGACAACACTCTCAGCTTGCTTAGAGTTTGACATGTCTCCCAAACTAATCAAACTACATCTTATGCACGATAAGAAGACTAGCACTACCCTTGGGGAGAGATCACATATGCGAGATTTTCAATCGTAGGTACTAAAGACTCCATCAAATGCATCGTCAGCTCTTCATCATCACTCAATTCTGACCTCTTGACCATTCCTATCATACAAGCCCACCAAACAATTGGCCTGTGCAGAATCCCCACAAACCACCACCTATGCCAACCCCCAGCGCAATTCCCAACACAACGAAAAGCCCTACCCCCAACTCCAACCACCCTACCACCAGCCACCCATGCCAACAATGTGGCCCCAATGACCATCTGCCCACCACCAAAAATCCTCCAAGGCAACCACAAATGTCCTTGCCACCCATGTCTTTGATGCATGCTAAATCCTGCTACCTACGATGGTGAGTGTCTCAAAGCGGAGTAATGTTAACCCTCAAATGAACAAGGTGAAAAAGCTAGAAAATCTAAAGCAGAAGACAAGGCCAAGGCAAAAGTGAAAAAGAAGACGAAGGCGTATGCCACTAAATTGATTGCTTATTACGCATTCTCTATTTAATAAATTCATGTCAATAAATTAATGACTCACTTTTCTTTAAGTGTTGATGATGATCTAGCATCACCATGAGACCATTTAGAGACCAGTATCCTAGTGCATCACTTAATGGGGTGATCAGAGCACTGTGGCAGGGATATCTAGTACAGGCAGTACAAGTTATGAAGGGGGAAATAAGTGGCTACCAAGTGTAAGAGTGTACACAAGAACCAAGGAGTTACACAAAAATGAAGATGGATTGAGTTCTTAGAAGAGGAAGTGCATTAGCATTGTGTATATGTATTTATGTGTGTATCCAGGGATGCCTGGGAATATTTACTTGTGTGTAATGAGCATTGCATTCATTTGGGGTCATCCTCTCCCCTACAAGTCAAGGTTTAAGTCTTTTCTTTCATTAAGAAAGACGAGAGAGGGAATTCTCTCACTAAGAAAGACAAGAGACATCATCCTCTGGAAGTGAGAAGAGAAGTGATTTTCTCTTTCTAAGGTCTAAAATGACACAAGCTTTTGTGTGGAATTCAATTTTAAGGTTGAGGTCCAAGGCAATCTAATGAACTCTCCTTATCTATGACTCAAGGTGGTTGCATGGACCACAAGTTAAGAGTACAGTTTAAAAAGTAATTTTTTTTGGAAAATCCATTTTTTAAATATCTCACAATAGAAAAAATATCTCTAAAAATGGGCCACCAAGGTTATCGGAAACAACGAGATCTACAACTTTCATGTTGGACATTTTTTCATCCAGACAACGCACAAAGAGATATCTCGAAATTAGTGGTATAGAGTGGAGCAACCACATCTTGCATGAAGATCAACTCAACTCTCTCTCCAAGAAGAGAAGCTCTTGAAAGCCTATAAAAGGGGAGGCTCTCGTTGGGTGTAAGGGGGAGGTGAAGGAAGCATCACTTTGCATGTATCCAAGAGAAGAAGAGAAGGTGCAAGTGCTGCGGAAGCCCTGTAGAAATCAAGTGCTACAAAAGCTCTGCTGAAATTAAGTTCCAAGAGGAGAAAAGAAGGTGCAAGTGTTTTGAAAGCTCTGCTAAAATCAAGTTCCAAGAGGAGAAGAGAATGTGCAAGTGCTATGGAATCCTTGGCTGAAATCAAGCGCCAAGAGGAGAGCCCTACATATATTCTGTAGGAGAGAAGGGGACTCAAGAAGGATCAAAAGGTGCCAACTTCTGAGTTCTGCAAGCATTAGCCGGTTGTATACTGTGCAAGGAATTGTGATCTTGTTTCCAAGATCTACAAGTAAGAATTGGCTTATGTGTAATGGAGGAGCTTGCTCCTTGTCAATAATATAACTCCACAAGGGGGGGACTGGCCCATCTTCCAGTCCCTAGTGTGTTGCCAATTTCTCTACCTCTCTCCCTACATCTTTCTTTTCTCTCATCTATTCTCCCTCTGTGTCAACGTAATATTCGCTATATATTTTTTAATTATATAAGAAAATTGAGCGTGTATCTCGGATTCTATAACAGTGGTATCAGAGCAGGTTTCCTTGCTTTTCTTAGAGTAAAGGTGATCCTTGCAAGAAGAAGGTAAAGATGGCAACTGATGAAGCACCTACAAGTGGGCAATTACAGGCTCAATTGACTGAGTATCGTAGCTTGTTGGAGATTCCCAAAGTATGTCAATTTATTGACAGCTTAAGGGAAAGGGAAGAAGCTACTTATGAAGGACCAAATCCTCCAAAAGATGGTGATAGTGGAGGAAACTCCATTGCACCAATTGATGGTGAAGATGCAAAACATCCAATTGCTGAGAAGCTTCCTAGAAGGAAGAAGGATTCTCGGGCCAAGAAGAGTAAAAAGACCTCAACTCGAGTGAGGCGGATAAGGAGGGATTCATCTCCCTCAGCAACCAGCTATTCCCTGGATTACTCAAGTTCCTCCTCCTCATCATCATCTTCTAGTTTCTACTCTCTTGGTTCTAAGTCTCGTGCAATACGCAAATGGACAAAGAGGGACCATAAGAGGAGCAAGCTTAAGAAGACTAAGACTTTCAAGTCTAGCGATAAGGACATAAAGTTAGACTCTTACTCCGGTAAGAGAGATCTTGCTAAGGTGTTAGCCTTTGTCATGCAATTTGAAGTTGCTTTTTTTAATGGTAATTTCTCATAAAAGTCCAAGCTAAGGCATGTAGAGATGCACTTGAAAGACACCGCTAGCAATTGGTGGTTGACTCTCATTTTGGAGGGAAGGAAACCTACGACTTGGGAAAAGTTCAAGAATAAGTTTTATGCTCAATTCTTGCCTCTTAATTTTGAGAATGATGTCAAGAAGGAGTGGGATTGGCTAGGCCAAAAAGAGCATGAAAAGGTCACTAGTTATGCTCTTCTCAAGGTTACTCCTTTCATGGAGATCAACGATGAAGAGAAGAAAAGGAAGTTTGAAGCTGGCCTACTCCCTCATTTACACAGAACCATAAAGGTGTATCCACATGAAACCTTATCTCACATGATGGAGTCTGCCATCGTAGCTGAAAGTTTGCATACACCTAGTACATCTCGAAAGTTGGAGATGAGTTCTTATAGAGCTAGACAAGAGCAACTCTATGATCAACCAAGAGATAGCACTAATCGAAGAAGACCTACCTTTACTCATGACCAATATTCAAAGCCAGAGGGTAACAAGAAGAAGCGCAAGTATCTCTCACTCTCTGAGATACAAAAGTATAAAGAGGAAGGAAGGTGCTTTCTTTGTTGTGAGTTAGGCCATATGAAGCCTGATTGTCCTCACAAAAGGAAGGAAGCAAATGTGGTTAAAGATCCTCCTCCACCATCCTCAAATTCTATTCCAGATGTGCAACCTAGCACTCATTCAAATGAGAAGAAAAGACAACTCGTAAAGGGTTGGGGGATACTCAATAATCAACAAGTTTTGATACTCTTTGATCCAGGGTTCACAAATAATTTTGTGTCAGCAAATACTATTGAAAGGCTACAAATTCCACCGAATCGATTGGGAACACCAATTGGATCAGGTTTGGCATTTGAAGGACTTACAACCAATTCTACTCCTATTCAAGGGAAGTTGAATCTTAGAATTGGGGATTACCGTGATTGAGAATCTTTTCTACTTGCACCCATAGGTAACTATGATGTTATCTTAGGCATGCCTTGGCATTACGAGATTAGACATCTTCCCGATTTTGTTAAGAAGACCCTTGCATTTCAATTCAAGGGTCGGAACATAGTATGCATTGCTGATGCTGGAGATTAGCCTGCGCCAATGGTTAGTCATGTTACCATTTCTAAAGAAATGAAGAAAGCTATTTCTGTGTACATGATTTTTGTGAGAGAGTCAAAAGAAACTAATGATTCAAGAGCACTTGGTGCCTCTAATGTACACACAATACCAACTAATTCTTCTAAGTCTCAGACTTTAAAAGAACCCCTCTCTTTAATTGATCAAGCTAGACATAATTTTGTTAAACAATATGAAGATTGTTTTAGTGATTCACTCCCAGGAGAGTTACCTCCTAAGTGCCCAGAAGATCACACAATTGATCTTATCCCAGGCAGTTCACCACCTAATCAACCACCTTACCAAGTAAGTGCAAATTAGCAAGAGGAGATCCTAACACAAGTAAACGAATTGTTGGAAAAAGGGTTAGTTCAACCTAGCTCTTCTCCATACTGCTCTCTAGTCTTACTTGTTCAAAAGAAAGACGGTTCTTTTCGTATGTGCATAGACTACATATCTTTGAACAAGATCACAATCAAGAATCATTTTCCTATCCCAAGGATAGATGATATATTGGATAAGCTGCAAGGGGCTAGTATCTTTAGTCGCATTGCTCCCAAGAGCGGCTATCACCAGATATGGATAGCACCTGAAGATGTTCATAAGACAGCTTTCCCTACGACATTTGGACTATACAAGTTCTTAGTCATGCCATTTGGTTTGACTAATGCACCCACCACATTCAATCGAATGATGGAGAGAATTTTCAGATCTCGCTCAAAGTTCACAGGTGTCTTCTTTGATGACATTCTAATATTTTCATGGTCTGAAGAAGAGCATAGAAAACATATATCTAGTGTTTTTCAAGAGCTTTGCAAGCATAGACTATAGGTCAATTCCAAGAAGAGTGAATTTTTCCTTTCGGAAATTCATTACTTAGGCCATATTGTTTCTCACAATTTGGTGAGAATGGATCCTGAGAAGATTTGAGCCATTGTTGAATGGACTACACCTACTTCTGTACATGAAGTTAGAAGTTTCTTGGGTCTATGTTCATACTAAAGGAGGTTCATATCAAGTTTTGGGTATGTTGTGTCTCCTCTACATGACCTTACTAAGAAGTGAATACCTTTTTGCTAGGGATCAAGGCAACTACAAGCCTTTGAAAGAATTAAGTTTCTTGTGACTCAAGATCCAGTTCTCATAGTTCCGGATCTTCAAAAACCTTTTGAAGTTCACTGATGCTTCTGGGGATTGCATTGGAGCTGTGCTTAACCAAGAGCATCATGCAGTAGCATTTGAGAGCCAACGCCTCAAGGACCATGAGCTACATGCTCCAATATATGAGAAAGAGCTTATGGCACTAGTACATGCTCTTCAAGTATGGAAACACTATTTACTTGGTGCAGATTTTGTTATTAAAATAGATCACCAAAGTCTAAGATACTTCCTCACTCAGAAGAAGCTCTCAGAGAAACAAATGCGTTGGGAAAATTTCTCATCTATGTTTCATTTTCAAATCCTTCACACATCTGGAACTAAGAATGTGGTAGCAGATGCTCTATCACGACGATCTCGAGTGAATGCAATCATAACTATTTACCATAACGAGTTCATGGATTTACCCAAAATGTATGCAATTGATTCCGACTTCTCAACCATATGGAATTAGCTTAACTCACGTCATTCGATTACACCTCACTCGATTCGAGATGGTTATTTGTATCATCATCAAGCAATTTGTGTAGCATTACCATTGCAACACAAGGTAATGGATGAAGCACATGCATCTCCATATGATGGACATAGGGGTATTCTACCCACTACTCAAGCATTGGAAAGATATTTCTTTTGGCCCACTCTTAGAGCTGACAATGAAAGATATGTCCACGAGTGTAAGATATGTCAAAAAGTAAAGTATGACAGGCATAAACCACCTGGTCTACTGAAGCCATTACCTATTCCCAATGAGCCTTGGGAAATTATAGCCATGGACTTTATCATGGAGCTTCCTCGCACACAAGCAGGCAATGATGCAATCTGGACTATCGTTGATAGATTCAGTAAAGCAAGCTCACTTTATACCTGTGCAAAAGACAATCAAAGCTGATCATATGACTAAGCTATTCATTGCTCATATTTTCAAGCATCATGGCATGCCTAAGTCCATTATAAGTGATCGAGATCCCCGCATGACAACCCTCTTTTGGCAAGCTCTCTTCGAGAACCTCGAGACAAAGTTAAAATTTTCATCCTCTTATCATCCTCAAACGGATGGGCAAAGTGAAAGTGCTAATTCTATTGTTTTGGACCTTTTGCAATCCTATGTCTCTGATAATCAAAGAGAATGGGAAAAGTATTTGCCTTTAGTAGAGTTTGCATACAATAATAATGTAATATTTTCGCTACGAAATATTCAAGACCCAAATCTCACACAAAAGAGGTTTAAAGTAATCTCCTGCAATAATAAAATTTTGGGCTAAGTACTCCCTCCGCGTACACTAGCAAACTCCACCCCCGCATTGTGTGTAGAAGCCGTGGCTTGAAAATTGCGAGCCACCGTAGGCCTACGCGGGAACACCCCTTCAAGGGGCGGAAAAGGGATAATGGATAACTTTTTGGCAAATTTTTTTATAATAACCCCCTCCCCTTCAGCCGTTGCATGGTGGGGGAGAGGGAGTGTGAGAGGAGTGGGTGTGGAATAGGAGAGCACGGGAGAGAGGAGGAGGCATGCAACTAGCCACATGTGTGGCTATCCCCCCCCTTCCACACTATAAGAAAACCCCCCTCTCTCAAGCTTGAGAGGGAAGGAGAGAGAGGATTCATGTTGGTGCTGTCTCCACGCTGCCACGCCATTGCCAAGACTACCGCCGCCTGCATCACCACCATCATCATCATAATCATCATCATTGTCAACATTGTCATCGTCATCTTCACCTCCCTCCTCATCATCCTCTCCAATCACTCTCTCTCCACGTCATTCTGGTACTTCAGAAGCTTAGAAGCTTCTAATTAGAAGCTTCTAAACAAGGCTTCCATAAGCCTTATTCACCCGCACCTCTCGGGTTTTTAAAAACCGAGGTTGCAAGGGCCGATTTCTGCGAAAGAAAGTAAGTACGTGGGCAAAAGGGAGTTTTGGGAATCGGATAAAGGGCAAGGAGAGTTTGCTGAGTCAAGATCTACGTCCTCGATGGTTCCTAAGCAAAAGTCACGAGGCGCACATGCGGGAGCTTCCACCCCGAGCACGCGAGTGGACAACGTCCCAAGTCCTAATGCCCAGGTTTCATTAAATAGTCCCGCATGAAAAGAATGCATTAAGCATGTTTAAATCTCGTAGGCAAGTTTAAACACATTGGGAATTTTACTTGCTTGCCTGATTTACAAGAATTAGTTGCATTTGAAATTGTTTGCACTTTCGTGGTCAACTTGCATTCTTGAATGCATATTACATAGTTAAAAAGACAGAATTGTGCAAAAGCATCTTGGTTGCACCTCGCAAAGGATAGGACATATAATTCGTAACAGATTTAGGCAATACATTCTTGGTTGTGTCTCGCGATTAAGGTAATCCTAGACGGACATTAAATGATGTCCGAATAGCTGCAATGCATGGAAAGGATTTATGTACCTTGCAAATTGCATGCGATGATAGATTGTTTTGGGTTGGGTTAAGTGCTAAAAGAAGGACTAAGTTAATGATGGACTCATGGCATTCGCTCATGCATAGAGTTCTTTTATCAAAGTTTGAATGCATCTTCATTAAAAATATTAAAACTTTGATTTCATTGCATCAACGTAGATCTTATAAGAGTTAGCTCTGAATTGTCAATCATTATAGTTAGGCAAGGAAAAAGTAACGATCATTGTAGATCTTATAGCTGCATAGAAGGAAAAAGTCTATGGTCTTGAAATCACATATTTGCATGGAATGTTATATCTTGTAATTATTTACATCTTTTAGGGAAAGTATTTGCATCTCTAAAATATCACCTCTTGTTGCAAGACAATTAGATCAATTAGGTAAATCGCTTGTAATGGTGTAGCTCACATGGGATTCATAAAAGCATAAACAGTTAGTACGACGAACACCTCAATGTGCTAGACAGGGTTAAGTTACGTTAAAATTCTGCCTAGTATCACACTTAGGATGCCGACGTAATATTTCCGATCCCAAAGATCCTACCCACATTCACGGAATGTTAGGGTTAGCTAAATGCTCGTGCAAGATTGATCTAGGGTTCTTACCCTAATGATCGAATGACCAAATGCTAGATTGCCGCAAGGAAATTAGGAACCCTAGGACCAAAGCGTTATCAGCCTAGTAGGGTTAGGGTTGGATTGGGTCAACAGGACTCCCAAACCCTATATCTTGGGCAAAGGTAGTCTTGGCCAAGGAATACCATGTGATGGGAGAAATAATCCCACAAGTTAGATGCGACACCTATCTCGTGCAACAAGTTGCAACGTCGCATGGTTTTGTGCCTAAATCACAAAAATAGTATTGCCACTCCGTAGAACAAGTTTGGCAAGTTCTAATTACAAGTTTAATTTTCTACAGGATGAGTAGCCATCCTGCTACATCACCCTTCCTTAGGGCTGATTCGCCAAGTTAGGGTATTTATAAATTGCCTAGCAAGCAATTGACCAATCAAGTGAGGACAATGGGGTTGTCCAAGATTTATTGACCATAATATATGGAAGCCTAAGGTAATGACAAATTGGGTTAACAAGGTATAAACCTTAACCCAAGGATAGAGGGTAAACAAGCAACTCAGCTTATGAAACCCTTGGGATCTTGCCAAGTCGCGATTGATCCTCTGATTGAATGCTGGATGTATTCGAAGGGAAGGATTCACACCTTAGCAGTTGGCCATATAAATGACCACTAGAGTGTTTATGTTTATACACTTAGGAGCACTGTTTATTCTTCTTTGCTCAAGGAACTAATGCTAGAAAATACCTAATGCTTCAGGTTGAAAGCCTGGAGGGAGAGGTAGCATCAGTTACCCTCGACTGTTTGCTTGACCCTATCCAAGGGGGTTGTTAGCCGCGCCCGGTACGTGGACCGAACCTGCCGCGAGAGGTCTCTCAGTGGGTGCTAGTTGGAGTAGGAGGACGCTTGGGTGCCAGGAGGGGGCTCTTCTAGCCGTAAATCCCTTGCCTCCGGGTCCTGCACAAGAGGCGGACATGACTCGAGATTGGATCTCGAGGCCCGCATACAAGTCAACGGGCGAAAACTTGGAATAGCGATTCCTGAGGATTGCTGGAATAGCCTTCGGGTGGATTATGGAATAGCCTTCGGGCTGCATTATATGATGTATTCCAAAGACTGATAAATAAAGATCAAATGTTGAAAAGAAACTTGCTTGACATTGTTTTTCTATGTGAGTGCCTAAGTTACATGAAGGAACGAGTGATTAATTAGTTAATTAAGGAAGCTGTTTTTGCTTGTCAAACTAAATGTGGTAGGTAATTAGATAACTAAAGTAACCTGAGGAAAGTGCGGTGGATGTGACCCTAGGTCCATCCTATGGAAGGGTGGTCTCAGTTGGCCGGGGACTTTTCTCAAAGGAATTGACAGCAAGGTAAACGATGACCTAGAATCTAGAGAGCTAGAGTCCCGATTTATACTATTTTAGGGGAACGGAATGGGACTATGCCTTACAGGCAGAGAGGTCGAGCTTCACATCCCTCTTGTTTCCCATTCTCCTTGAACCAAGTGCAGTACAAATCCGCTTCGACCCTGATGTTTCTGTGTAAAGTAGTTTGTCTGGGGTTCGACGCTAGTTACCTTCTAGGAACTTGACCATTAGGAAAACCCTCATTTAGGTCGGTCTTAAGTGGAAACGGTCGGAATGCTTCCACTTTGTGGCAGACTCGGGAAGACCTAGATCACAAACCCCGTGACATTCCATGGGAGTGCCGGGCGGCGCTTTTTGGACTCTCTTCCCGATGGGCTACTAAGATGCGTCCTACAAGTGGTAAGGGGGACACGTTACAAATACGGTGCACTCTAGTACTGGTAAGGCACCCTTTGAGATCATCTATGGTAAGCCTTATTTACCACCCATTCTTCTTACAAAGGATAAGGTCTTTACAAAGTTCCTTGTGCTTGAAAGAATTTTACACCATCAGAACAATACTCTAAGGTCAGGTAAGGTATTACGGAAGTATCTGGTTAAGTTTAATAATTATCCCTCATTGGATGCTCAATTTATGACTAAGAGAGAACTACAAGACTTTCTAGATCTTCTTAAGGACTATGTATCCCCTCTACAGTTGAGGTCAACTATTTAGAAGCCAGAGGGATGTCACTCAATTGATTTCTTATTACGCATTCTCTATTTAATAAATTCATGTCAATAAATTAATGACTCACTTTTCTTTAAGTGTCGATGATGATCTAGCATGGCCATGAGACCATTTAGAGACCAATATCCTTGGTGCATCACTTAATGGGGTGATCAGAGCACTGTGACGGGGATATCTGGTACACGCAGTACAAGTTATGAAGGGGGAAAGAAGTGTCTACCAAGTGTAAGAGTGTACACAAGAACCAAGGAGTTACACATAAATAAAGATGGATTGAGTTCTAAGAAGAGGAATTGCATTAGCATTGTGTATATATATTTATGTGTGTATCTAGGGACGCCTGAGAATGTTTACTTGTGTGTAATGAGCATTGCATACATTTGGGGTCATCCTCTCCCCTAAAAGTCAATGTTTAAGGTCTTTTCTTTCATTAAGAAAGACAAGAGAGGGAATTCTCTCACTAAGAAAGACGAGAGATGTGATTCTCTGGAAGTGAGGAGAGAAGTGATTTTCTCTTTCTAAAGTCTAAAATGACACAAGCTTTTGTATAGAATTCAATCTTAAGGTTGAGGTCCAAGGCAATCTAATGAACTCTCCTTATCTATGACTCAAGGTGGTTGCATGGACCACAAGTTAAGAGTATAGTTTAAAAAGCTGTTTTTTAAAAATCTATTTTTAAACTCTCTCAATAGAAAAAAGATCTCTAAAATTGGGCCACCAAGGTTATCAGAAACAATGAGATCTACAACTTTTGTGTTGGACGTTTTTTCATCCAAACAATGTATAAAGAGATATCTCGAAATTAGTGGTACAGAGTGGAACAACCACATCTTGCATGAAGATCAACTCAACTCCAAGAAGAGAAGCTCTTGAAAGCCTATAAAACAGGAGGCTCTCCTCGGGTGTAAGGGGGAGGTGAAGGAAGCATCACTTTGCATGTATCTAAGAGAAGAAGAGAAGGTGCAAGTGTTGCAGAAGCCCTGCTAAAATCAAGTGCTACGGAAGCTCTGCTGAAATTAAGTTCCAAGTGGAGAAAAGAAGGTGCAAGTGCTATGAAAGCTCTGTTAAAATCAAGTTCCAAGAGGAGAAGAGAATGTGCAAGTGCTGTGGAAGCCTTGTTGAAATCAAGCACCAAGAGGAGAGCCCTACATATATTCTGTAGGAGAGAAGGAGACTCAAGAAGGATCAAAAGGTGCCAACTTCCAAGTTGTGCAAGTGTTAGCCGGTTGTATACCGTGCAAGGAATTGTGATCTTGTTTCCAAGATCTACAAGTAAGAATTGGCTTATGTGTAACAGAGGAGCTTGCTCCTTGTCAATAATATAACTCCACAAGGGGGGGGACTAGCCCATCTTCCAATCCCTAGTGTGCTACAAATTTCTCTACCTCTCTCCCTACATCTTTCTTTTCTCTCATCTATTCTCCCTCTGTGCCAACATAATGTTTGCCATATATAATTTAAGTATACAAGAAAGTCAAGCGTGTATATTGGATTCTATAACAACGTGCCAAGAAGAATTTGGAAACACAAGAAGTGCATAAAAGTCCTAAATCAAGGAAAAAGGTGCATGAGAAAAAGCGCGAGTCTATATTGTTGTAAAAAAGTGCAAGGCGCACCATGATTTATTTTAAGAGTGTCGGGCTCTCACCCGTGCAATTTATAAATGTAGACGAGCGGTGGAAAGGAAGTTAGGAAGATAGGAGGACAAGAGGAAAAAGGGCCTAGGCCATGGCCGGGGCCAGCCATGTAAAAAAGGGGATAAGGGGATGACCACCCAAAAGGGATTTAGGGTTTTTGTATATAAAGTCAAAAATTGAATGAGAAGTTCATTCTTGTGTGTTGCCAAGAGTGACTCTCCTCTTCTTTTTCTTCTTCTTGTTCTTGCAAGCTTGAGCTTGTGCTCGAGAGAGGGAGTGTGAGAGCATGAGGAACTAAGTGTGTGAGGGTGAGGGACCGGGGAGGAGAAGCCCTCCATCTTCTCCTCTCTTCTTCTCTTCTCTTATCTTCTCTTCTCTTGCTCATGGAAATGGAGCTTGAAGCATGGAGCTTGAGGATGGAGCTTGCTTGAAGCTTGCACTTGGATCATGGAGCTATTGAAGTGCGTTCGAGAGGAGGTAACTTGATCGGCATAGAAGTAAGCTCACTACACTCATGGATAGGTAGCGCCTCGGCTATGTGAGAGGTAGCCATTAGTGCTCGACTTGGAATGCTTGAAGCAATAAGCGGTCCGTTGGTCTTGGTGGTTGAGCAAGAGCTCCCACACCTGCCAACAATGAATCCCAAACTTTGCAAGTAATTACCGATCCTTGCATGCTAGGCTCTCAGAGCCTACTTCAACCCATACAATTCTTTTTTCAGTTTGCATACATAATGTTGAAAATCAAGGTGTGCATACCCTTCAAGCTTATCCATATAAACATCCTCTTCTAAGTCACCATTGAGGAAAGCATTCTTCATGTCCATGTGCTACAATTTTTAGCCTTTAGCAGCAGCCAATGTGATCATTGTTCTTATGGTTGCCATTTTGGCAACATGGTTGAATGTTTCCTCATAGTCTAACCCATACTGCTCAACATATCCTTTAGCAACCAGCATGGCTTTGTACCTCTCTACACTACCATCCAACTTGTATTTAATCTTGTAGACCCATTTGCAACCAATGGTATTCTTTCCTTATGGCAGTGGCACAAAATCCCAAGTACTATTTTCAGCCAAACCATCTATCTCCTCATCCATAGCTATGCACCAATTTTTATCCATCACTGCTTCAGCATATGTAGTAGGTTCTTTGACCTCCATCACTTTTGTAATGTAAGCATAATGCGTCACCAGATTAACCACTGTAAGTTAACCTATCCACAGGGTACTTGACTCTCTGCGAGTGTCTAAGCTATGGTGCACTACTCGATTCCCCTCTCTCGTGAGGTGGAATGTACATGTTTTGCCTAGTGGTAGGTGTATACACAGTCGAATACCAAGCTCACTGTCTAGACTATCAGCTGAGTCATAGCCTGAAGTCATCATGCCAGGTGTCATCATTCCAAATGTATCCTCAAGGAATTTTTATTTCCCTTTGATGTCCATCACATCATATCTCCCCCTCACTGACATAGTGCTATCAATGGATGATTGAGCCAGAGCTCCGCAATCTCCCTGTCCATAGAGATATTGTCATACTACTAGGGCATGTCAATGTAGTACTCTGCTAATGTGAATCAACTGTAGAAACATGTGTAGAAGGCATATCCAATGGCATAGAGCCATTGATGCATACCAAGAGGCCATCTCATCAAAGATGATATCTCTACTCACTTATGTATCCCGAGTAGAGGGATCATAGCATTTATATACCTTCTTCTCCTGCGAATAACCAATAAAGACACACTTATGTGCTTTTGGATCCAACTTCTTCCTCTTCTCATCAAGTATGTGCACATAAGCAAGACATCCAAATACTTTCATGTGAGTGACATGAGCAGGCTGTAGCCATACAGTTTCTCAAATGGTGTCATCTCATGAATACCTGCAGTGGCAATCCTATTCAAGATATACAGCTTTTCGACTCTTGAGCTTGGTTCGTGGCATTCTCAGCATCCCATCGACTCCCTACTTACATTGGGTCTCCTTCCCGTCAGCCATATCCGACTCCTTCGAGCTCCCGTCACTCCCGGGCTTTCTAAGCACAATCTTGGCATTGTTGGGCACCTTCAGGGCATTACATAAGAGGTATTTGATCATTTTCTTTAGGGGTTTACTTCAGTTCTCATGTCTCACAGGCTATAAACAAGTTGTGGGCAGCCATATCTCACACCTCTTGAAGCTTCCTTCACCTGGATCTTGCTTCTAGCCTATCAAGGGGCTTGTTGAGGCTTGGTGTAGGCCTTGGCATTGGTACATTAGGATGTCTGTGGGCCCATGCCTTGTCAGTCTATGGGTGGTGCAAAGTATTTTGTTATGTTCATAGATGATTTTTCACGAAAAGTTTGGGCTTATCCCATTAAGCTGAAATCCGATGTCTTGGCTGTGTTTCAGAGATGGCTTGCATTGGTTGAGAACCAGTCTAGGTATAGGCTAAAATGCCTAAGGATAGATAATGGGGGTGAGTATGTCTCACATGCTTTTGAGCAGTTATGTGATGAGAGGGGTATTAAGCGTCAGTTGACCGCCCCCTACACCCCCCAGAATGGTTTGGCTGAGCGGATGAATAGAACCATCTAGGAGCATGTATGCAGTATGCTTAGCCATGCAGGAGTACCACAGAGCTTTTGGGCTGAGGCAGTTAGTACAGCTGTGCATGTCATAAATAGATCACCTTCTAGTGGTTTGGATTTCCAGGTTGTAGAGGAGGTATGGATTGGAAAAACCCCCTCTTATGTGCATCTCCGTGTCTTTGGATATGAGGCATTTTGCCATGTGCCCAGGGACAAGAGAAGTAAGCTTGATCCCAAGAGTGTCAAATGCATTTTCCTTGGTTATGGGGATGCAAGTGAGATGGGTTCCCGTCTCTAGGATCTGCAAGTACGGAAAGTCATCCTTAGTCATGATGTAGTCTTCCATAAAGACAAGATGCATAGGCAGCCTGAGAGAGTTGTTGAGATCCGCAGGGTCATATTTCAGGAGGAGCCGAGAGCTCTCGCACAAACAGTTGGATAGCCTACAGTTGCAGTAGATGCTTATGGTCAGGGCGTTGGACAGGCAGTTGGGCAGGCAACAGAGCCTACCATGAGACGGTCTACTAGAGAAAGACGTCCACCAGATAGATTTCATCCCTCGATGCATTATGTCTTGGTTACAGATGCAGGAGAGCCGTTCACTTATGATGAGGCTATGCGCAAGGGTGATTGTCACTCCTAGGAGAGGGCTATGCTGTCTGAGATAGACTCCTTGCATAAGAATGACACTTGGGATTTGGTTTCCTTGGCTACGGGCAAGAGGGCTTTGCCATGCAAGTGGGTGTACAAGCTGAAAAGTACCCCTGGACACCCCAAGCCGGCATACAAGGCTAGATTGGTAGCAAAGGGTTTTAAGAAGGAGCATGGTGTGGACTTTGATGAGGTCTTTTCTCTTGTGGTTAAGATGACTGCCTTGCGCTTAGTCTTGGCTTTGGTTGCTCAGCTTGACTTGGATTTATAGCAGATGGATGTCAAGATGGATTTCTTACATGGGGACTTGCATGATGAGATTTATATGGAGCAGCCTAAGGGCTTTACAGAACCTGGCAGGCAACACCTAGTGTGCAAATTGAAGAAAAGTCTTTATGGCTTGAAACAGGCACCTAGAGAGTGGTATCATAAGTTTGATGCCTTTATGCAGTCACAAGGCTATAGCCGGAGTGCTATGGATCCGTGTCTTTACATGAAGAAAGCTCGTGATGGTTCTTTATTGATTTTGGTACTCTATGTGGATGATATGCTGATAGCAGAGAAAGCTCATGATGAGCTAGATGCTCTTAAGGCTCAACTCAAGAAGAGCTTTGAGATGAAAGATCTGGGACAGGCCGCTCACATACTTGGTATGCGCATTAGACGCGACAAGCATCAGGGACTCCTCTACTTGTCACAAAGGGAGTACATTCATAAAGTCCTTGAGCGCTTCCGCATGCAAGACGTAAAGCCTATTAGTTGTCCATTGCCTTCTTATGTGAAGGTATCACAGGCTAATTGTCCGCAGACAGAAGAGCAGAAGGTCGAGATGGCCAACATTCCCTATGCATCCACAGTGCGCCTTTGCAGTTGGTGTTGTGGCACGCTATATGGCTACATCTGGCAAGAAGCATTGGGATGCCGTGAAGGGTATCATGAGGTACCTAAAGGGCACTGCAGATATGTGCATATGCTATGGTAGCCAGGATATAGGAGTCGTGGGGTACACTGACTCTGATTATGCAGGACATGCAGATAGTAGAAAGTCCACTTCCGGCTATGTATTCACCTATGCTGGAGGTGCTGTTTCTTGGATGTCCAGGGTGCAGAAATGCACGGCCCTTTCTACTACAGAGGCCAAGTATGTTGCAGCCACTGAGGCTTGCAAGGAGACCATTTGGTTGGGTCATTTAGTTGCTGACCTTGGTATTGATGCTATCCCTACACTGCATTCGGATTCTATGAGTGCTATTTAGTTAGCCAAGAATCTGGTCTTCCATGCGAAGACGAAACACATTGAGGTGACGTATCACTTCATACGTGGGGTCGTTGAGGACAAGTCTGTTGATCTTGTCAAGATCTTGACTGACCAGAATCCTATAGATCTGCTCACAAAAAGCCTCTCTACAGAGCGCTTTGCCTTCCTCAGGAGGTTGATGGGCGTGGGATGAGATGACATCTTTCCTCATCTTGCTGTACATTTGTACATGTTGTACTGTCTTTTTTCTTTTTCTTTTCACTCCTCACTGGGCCAGATTCGCCTTTAAGTGGGAGGTTGTTGGGGATAAAGGCACCTCTCCCTAGCCGCCCGTGTATTACTACACTGACAGTCACCGCCACTGCACATTGCAAGTGGCGGGTGCCCATCACCATCACTTTATTCTTTATTCTTTTAGTGATAGTTTGAATAAAGGAAGGCCCGGTCACATACTGTGACTGTTGGAGTTCCCATTTCTAGTCTCTCCCTTTCTTGCTCTTGCTCTCCCACCATAGCTCTCGAGTCCAACCTTCAATCCGTCGCTCCCTTTCATCACTGAGTGTAGCCCTTTTTGAAGATAGATCCTTCAGTGCCTTACTCAATTGACTGGTTAAGGAATCCACCTTGTCTTGCATGGAAGTGTAAACACTTGTGTACAATGTCTGAGGACAAGAAGTGAGAGAGCACTTCGAGTACTAGAAGTGCATCAAAATATGTGTCACCGCATGCAAGAGCAATTGAGACTCCAAGTAGTGCACCTCAATTGAGGAGATCATAAAGGGTTAGATATCCTATTGATAGATTGACATATAATGGGATCATGAAGATGCATTATGCTTATATGGTTTCTTATGTACAACATGTAGAACCTACTTGCTTTGAGGAAGCAATGGAAAGCAAAGAATGGAGACAAGCTATGGATGAGGAGATGGATGCATTGAAGAAAAACAAGACTTGGGATTTAGTGCAGTTACCTCACAAAAAGAAATCAATTGATTGCAAATGGGTGTACAAAGTCAAGTGCAAATTGGATGGTTCTCTAGAAAGGTATAAGCAAGGCTGGTTACAAAGGGTTATGCACAAACATATGGATTGGATTATGAGGAGACATTTTCCCCTCGGCTTTTTCTCGTCACTGCCACCACTGGCCATTGCCCCTGTACTTCCGAGGTCCCTTGTCATGTAGGTTTTTGCTTATGTATGGTTTTTTTTTCTTTTACATTCCTTTACAACATGTTCGCTCGCAGGGAAATTTCTTGCCAAGCGGGTGTGCTGATTAAGTTGATGTTCACGTGCAAGGATGCACGTGGGGTCTCAACCATGCTGAGGCATGCGCTGTTATTGTTCATATGCAGTGTTGTAGATCTCAACACGCCTTTCTGTAATTTTAAATTGCTAAAAATACCAAAAACACTAAAAAATCCAAACAAACCATAAAATTTCAAATAAAATCTCAAAAAGTTTTAAATATAGTAAATTTTTAAAAAAATCCACCAAAATTTTCACTCATAATTATAAGCTAAAAATTGCAAATTAAGAAAAAAGAAAAAAGAAGTAAAACCTTTAAAATTTCAGGAAAAATTCAAAAATATGCCTGAAAAATTACCTAAAAAGTTGGAAAAAATCTAAAAAGTTTCCTTAACTTATTTTCAATCCTTCAATTGTTGTTTTCACAAATATAAAATCTAATAATTAATAAAACAAAATAAAATTTAAAAATATTTAAAAATAAATAAAATATAAATAAAAATTACATGTGGTATTTTTGATATTTTTTTCTCATGCTTAAATTTTCAACTTGGTGGGATTATCTTTTGGATTTGCTTCAAGGCCATGGTTTTCTCTCTGCCGATCGATTTCCATGTGCTCATGTAGATTAGGGTGTATTCGCACATCCTACATGTATCCAAAATTTTATTTTCTTTTTAGTGCACCACAAACCATCTTTATTAAAAGAAACTAACTAATCACTTTTTCATGTGCATTCACACTCAACACATATGAATTTAGAGAAAATAAAATAAACCCATCATTCACATTGCACGTGCTTTATGCACTAAACACACACATTTTTTACTTGTAATATAATGAACCCCCTGCCACTCTTGCACATGTTGGCCAAAAAGTGCTCCACACCTAATAATTGGTAAAAAATGAATATGAATTTAGAGATCCATGGAGTTGAGATCAAAGTTTGGGTTTATTTAATGTACTATAATTATGAAATAATTTTTCTTAAAGGATAAAATGAACTGCGGTTTTCTTTCTAAGGTTGACCACCTAATAAAAATTCAACCATTGTTAATAATGGGTAAAATTCATCTACCATTAATTCTAAATATATCTTCATTGCACATCTCTCATCTAATCAATGAACGTGATACGTAGGAATGAAAGTGACGCAATCTATTACTCATTCCATGTTGACAGATTTCAGTTTAGTCTTTGTTCACTTGTGTCAAGAGTGGTATAATTTGTGGTATTTCTTTTATTTTGATGGTCATGCTAATATTGTTTGGGCTACGGGATGTATGTTTCTTTTTATTTTCTTTTTTGATACATGGATTAGGGTGTATGTTTATTACATCTCACGAAGCTATCGATCGCATGTGTGTGGATAGGTCTCATGCCAAAATTTTTCAAGGATGTGATTTTCTTGGGGTGGTCTTTTGTGTTGTGGATGAACCAATCCTTTGTCAACATCTTTTTTTTTTTCACTGTTTTGTAGGTCTCCTTTGTGTGTGTTTGTGTGGTGCATGTTTTGTTTTTTTAATCTGAATGGCACCTTGAACTCCCCCCCCCCCCCCCCCCCCCCCCCAGTGCAATATGTTCCATTGGTTAGTATGATTATTCTTAGTTGTCTCTGCATTGGATCTTATTACTAAGGCTAGCCTCTCCCATTTTGTGGCTCTCTCATTGCTACTCATTCTTAATAATCCTACCCTATATGATAAATTTTTATAACCTCTTATAGCAAGTAGACTAGCTCTATTCATGGTATCCCTATTCTAATGACACCTCGAGGATTGGGGAATACTTTTTCTCTTTCCTATCAGTGGGGAACCCTTTCCAGAAGCCCACTAGCTCTTTTTTAATGCTAACCTTCTGAAGCTCTTATAGTGACAGATCAAGGACTTATTGGATGCTAAATAGGTCATCACTACATCCAAAATTTGTATTTCCATTATCTTTGATCCTGTTTGAAAACAACCATGTCAATTCCTTTAGGACAATATCTTAATGCCTACCAAGACTTCGTCTAATTATATGTCCAAGGAATTATTCATTGCTTCTGGAATGGTGCTCAAGGAAACAACTATTTCCATGATCTTTGATCTTGTTTGACATAGTTGTTTGAAAACAACTATGTCAATTCCTTCAGGACAATATGTTTATGCCTACCAAGACTTTGTCTAATTATATGTCCAAGGAATTATTCATTGCTTCTGGAATGGTGCTCAAGGAAATAACCATTGATTGGAGTTCATATCTCCTTACCCAAATGGATCAACACTTTATCACATTGACTAGGGGTAATGTATCACATATGGTTCTTACTTGTATGTCTTTCTGACATACTTTGCCCCTGAAAAGGAAATTCCACCACCTCTTGAAAATCCTCCACTGGTTCCTCCTCCTTGTTTAGAAACACGAATCTAGAGCATGGCTATGGTGGTTGAAAGACGGGAAGAAGACTCATGTAGACATAGACTCAGACACTGACTGTCACACAAGTGAATTAGGTTTCAAGATTGAGACTTGAACTCATAAACACAATCTTGTGTGTGGACAATGAAACTGACACTTTACTGGAAAGAAAAGAGTACTATCATTGCATTAAGAAAAGGAAGCGAGTACAATGCTTTATAGGAAAGTAGGAAACTGCAGTAGGCACCATTGTGCATATGGGATAGGTAAGCCTGCATGTCCTTGGCCCTGAAGCTCTATACAAAGAGGCTGTTAGTGAGTGTGATTGCTGAATCTCAACACCCCTCCTCAATCACAACTAGAAAGGCACAAAGTGTGTAGAGGCTGTAATGAGAACCACCTGCAAACTGTGGGCACACCACAAACATGGTAGACACCAAAGGCTGTCGCAGAAAAGGCTAAGTGTGGGCACCAAAACATGATGGACATCCAGAGGCTGTAGCAGGGGCCTCACAAAGTGTACAGGGACTGTAGTGCCAAGTTACATGAGGAGTTTACAAAGATTATGGCAAGAAGCATTAGGGCTAGGAAATACAAGGCTTTTAAAACAGTCTATTAGAGTAATGAGAGTAGAAGGACCGATGAGGCTTGTCCTTCCGTTCCTGGTGGACTTCATCTTCATCTTCATCTTCATCTTCATCTTCATCTTTTGGTCCATGGTCTTCTTCTTCTTTCACAACTACAAGATAGGCCTTTTGGGACCTCTTCCTAGCATGACAGAACTTCTTAGTGTGTTCGATCCTTTTGCAAAAGTCACAGAAGAGCAGTTCCTTTTTACCTTTGTATTTATTATTTACATATAACATTTGTTCATCCTTTGAAGTGCTAGGCTCTTCTTTGCTTTTAAGTTTCTTTTCTTCCTCTAGCAGAGAGGCTTTAATATCAACAAGTTGAGGATCAGGCATATTGGTTAGAGTGGTTGATACGTTATCATAGGCAAGAGGCAAACGTTTTAACAAGACACCAATACAAACATCTTCATCCATTTTTAGCTTTATCCCTGCAAGTTGGGTTAGGAGACTTTCCGTGTAATTTAGATGGGATGCCAGGGATGTATGAGGCTTCATATCAAGTCGAAAAAATTCAATCAATAGACCATACTTAGACGACTTTGACTGTGCACCAAATAAGGTATCCAATTTGTCCCAAGTGTCATGGGACGTGTCACAGGCATCCACATGATGGATGTAGCTGTCATCCAATTCCAGCTTAATGATGGCTTGTGCCTTATCATCATTCTTCTGCCAAGTAACTTCAAGGTCCGCATCTCGAGGTTTCTTTTCTTTGGCATTTGTGATGGCCCAGATACCCTTCTTCATCAGGATGAGCTTGATGCAGATTTGCCAGGAGTCTTTTCCCGTGTTGGATGGTTGGAGTAGCAGCAAATCAACTCCAAGGTTCTCAGATTTTACAAGTGAAAGAGCAGATTACAATGTGTCAAGAGACACAATTAATGGCAGTGTGAAAACACACTATGTAGAGACTTGATGTTGAGCTTGAATCTTCCTTGCTCGAGGTCATCGATCCTTCTTCAATCTTCTCAGGTCCTTCCCCTCCTTGATTTGGTGCTGGGACAGTAGATCAGAGTGGCAGTGGGTTGTTCCAGGTGGTAGGAGAGAGAAAATGATGAGATTTTTGAGCTTTGATGAAACTGGCTATGGCTGACAGTTTAGGGTTTCAGACAAGGGCCTGGTTTTTTGTAGATTGCAGGAGCTATAGTCGATCATTTTGAATTTTTTTAATAGAAATGAAGCTTACTTCAGGCTCTTCAAAAGCCCTATCATCCTCGTCAAGATCGCAGCATGTACAGCGCACGCAGAGCGGACGAACAGATCAGGCGCAGATTTCGTTAGTAGCCACAAATTTCAACAATGCCGTGTTAGTTGATCAACAATGTGGACGATTTTTGTGCCAGGAGGGAGAGCCCAAAGTAGAGGAAGATATGTCTAGAAGAGAGTTCATGAAGATATGCTCTACAGAGAGAGATATGAAGGCTCCATGGAGGGTATGTCCTGTAGGTCACAGTTGAAGACTATGGTAGTAACTGAAAATTTTCACAATGCTTAGCTTCAAATAGCCAAATGTCATGGATTGATGTGATACAGGGAAGATATCTGAGTTGAAGAACACTTTTCTAGAAGGAAACTCCAAGAGATTTGACCTATGGAGTGAGATATAAGCAACTCAATCTGACAGGGTGTTGCTAGCTATGGCTGCCATGGAAGCTCAAGTGAAGGTGGAGTTGGGAGATGAAGTCATGGGATTAAACTGAGCTGACCAGAGATTAATATGAGCTGAGAGAGAGTAGAGGAGAGCTAAGCTGAGCTGAGCCATGCCCGACTGGGCTCTGATACCATGTTTAGAAACATGGATCTAGAGCATGGCTATGGTGGATCAAAGACGGGAAGACTCATGTAGACAAAGGCTCAAACACTGACTGTCACACAAGTGAATTAGGTTTCAAGATTGAGACTTGAACTCATAAACACAATCTTGTGTGTGGACAATGACACTGACACTTTACTGGAAAGAAAATAGTACTATCATTGCATTAAGAAAAGGAAGCAAGTACAATGCTTTATAGGAAAGTAGGAAACTGCAATAGGCACCATTGTGCATATGGGATAGGTAAGCTTGCATGTCCTTAGCCCTGAAGCTCCATACAAAGAGGCTGTTAGTGAGTGTGATTGCTGAATCTCAACACTCCTTCTATTGAAGATTTTGAATCTATCCCTAAAGATCATGACTCCCCATCTCCTCTGGTCATTCAATGAAAGCACTTAAAGTGTGTGGCAAAAATAATTTATGCTCTCGTTCCTCCAGTGTCGATCCTTGCTACATCAAGCAATATCCTTCTATCATGGTTAACATCTCCAAATTTATTTAGGTCATACAAAGATGTTAGTTTGGATATATCAATTCCTTCTCTGCATCACTTGGTGGTAGAAGATGTCGTTTCTTTCCTCTATAAGGACATTCAGAGTTCCATAGAGATATCAGTTATTTATAGCTTGTGTTTAGCAAGTGCTCTTCTTTCCATGAGGAGATGCAACACTCCAAGGAGGAGTTACATAAGGCTAATATTGAGCTTGCCTTAGCTAACAAAACTCTTTTTGAACTTTTCAAATAAATGTAGTCACAGACTAGATTGCTAGAAGCCTAAGAAGTGGAAATATCCTCTTTGCAGGCTCAATTGACTGAAGCAGAGGCTCAAGTAGATATTGTTAATGAGGATAAGGATCCATCTTTTTCAAGAAACCTAGGATCTTAAAGCTTTAATTGCTTCCCAAATAATGGAGTTACATTCATAAATTGTAATGTTGAGTATCAAAATACCATTGAGCATCAGAATACTAAGATTGAGGAGTTAAAAGAATACCATTGAGCATCAGAATACTAAGATTGAGTATCAAAATACCATTGAGCATCAGAATACTAAGATTGAGGAGTTAAAAGAATAGTTGGCTCAACTATGCTCCATTCCTCCAAGTCATGATGTACCATCAATACCATCTTTATTAGCTACAGACTTGGCTGCTCTTCAATGTAATGCAACATTGTGTCCTTTGTTCCAAGTTAAGATGGAAAGACTTCAATCTAGAATGGACCTTTTGTGGTCTTGTTTTGAGCAATTTCTGGAATACATCTTGCCGGATCATTTTTTCTTTGTGCACTATCAACAATAAAAGTTGGCATTTTATATGAAGCTACCCATAATGGATTTGTATCCTCTTGATGGCTTTGGTCCTCAGATCTCCTATAGCAGAAGTTGCGCAAATGGTTTTTGTGGATTCAGTTATACTAGACACCATGATGATGTCTTACATGTATCTTAGAGGTGATCTTCTGATTCCAGATGATAAGGATATGCATTTGTATGTGGGGGATGTTATCTTGCAAGTTGTTCTTTATGTCAAACACTTGGAGTTGCAAATGGATGAGATTTTTCAAGCATATTCTTCCAAAGTGGATACATGTTTTGAGGTTTCTTGGCATTCCATGATAGAGTTTGTGGTATTGAATCAAAGACAATTGAAAGCTCCTACATGATTACAAACTGCTAACCAACTGAGGGAGGACCTTTTAGTCTATATTTCTAATCATTATTTCTCCTCTTCTTTTCCAACTGCAAGGTGCACCTCAAATTCCTATCTTTACTCATTGCCCATTTATTGTGCACATGTTTTCTCTCCCACTTCTCCTTGTCGTCCTACACCATTTATCACATTCCTTTTCACTTTTCTAGAGTGTTTCCTAATCCCTTTCAAATTACCTGAATCTCCATCTTTAATCCTTTTTTCTTTTTGTGATTTTTCCTATCCATCCCTTCATCCCTTGATACTTGTTCCTCTTCCTCCATCCATATCGTTTATTCCTAGCCCCCCTCAGTTGGTCAATAGCCACACTGGTTTTGATTTGCAGAGACAAAGACAAAGAGGGTGGAGCCAGACTAATTCATTGAGAGGACCTCAAATTAATTGGCCTGTGATTCTAGGGGATTTGTAGACTCCTATCCAAGCTTATTAGATTTTTTTGCAATTTGCCCAAATCTATCATGAATCTATTGATCCTTCAAATAGACTAATGGCTCATTTTTCTTGGTATCTAGTGTACATGCATCGATATTCTCGTAATGATTAGAAGCAAGTACCCAAATTTTGCATCAATGCTAATGTGGATATTGATCCCTATCAGTTGGATATCTTGCATTTCCATGCTCTTTGTTTTTCGAATAGATATCTTGTCCTTGTGGAGAGGATGTGCTATTTGCAATTCTTTCAAAATCCTCCCAAGTTATTTGTAGATGAATCCCTTTCTATGGATAGGTTTTGAAATCATCAGGCCTTTAAAAGAGAACATCTTCATTGATGATTTCTTTTTGGATGTAATTGGTGGATTGAGCTTTCATGGAATCTCTTTTCATTCTCCCTTATTGGGGTGTCATTGATAATTTTCTATGATTATGTGTTAGTGTATGGGTGTGTTTGATTTGTGTTCTTTTGGAGATATGGCTTGAGAAAGTAGAATAGATTTGAAGATCCTAATTTATGGATTTGGTTAAAGTTTTGAAGACGTGCGAAGGATTAGAAGCACCTCTTATATCCTTTACTAACTTATTTGGTTATAGTTTGAAAAGTAAGAATTGGTTTATGCTTTAAGGTGTTTTCCTTTCGTTAATCTATTTGACAGATCCAAGTTATCTTGGAGATTGATGGGGTCAAGATTGGTTGGTGGATGCTAATTGATAGAAGTTCTAGAAAGTAGTGGTGAGCTAGTTTTTGGGCTTAGTATTCTTCCTTGTTTGAAGGTCACAAGGATGCTCCCAGATTAAGTGTGGGGATATGTTGAGGGTTGAATTAACTTGTTTTTTGGGCTGATTTTTGTTATTTTTGTGAGTTGAATGATTCATTTTTAGGGTTAATGGATCAATTTTGGATGTGTTGGAAGTGTTGGAGAGTGTGTTGGGATGGGTTGAGTATGTTTGAGAAGCTCATGATGGTTTTTGATTGAGATAAGATGTTTTAATAGGTTCTCTAATATGTCTGTTTAGTTTTCATAGGGTTTGTTTTGCCTCTATTTTTGATTCATTTTCTTTCTGTTTGTGAGGTTGGGATTATGAATGATCTTTTGAGGAGTGATTGATAGTGTGTTGGAAGGTTTTTGATGGTTTGAAGTGGTCTCGTTTGAGCTATATGGTCTTTATGCATTTTGTTGACCTTTTGTATTGTTCTATAGAGCTTCTATCTATTCTGAAGCCTTTATTTGCTTTTGTATGTGTTTTGATGGATGGATGCTTAGCTTGGAAATGTTTTGCAATATTGAAAAAGGAAGAATATAAGCTATAAATAGCTTGAAGAGGCAGAAGAAGTAGCTGAAGAAGACTTGAAGTGAATACTGGAGTGCGGGTGATAGTAGTGAGCTTCCAAGGAACACTGTAGTGGCTCTGGTGACTCTTCTTATCAGACTTGAAGTGAAGACTGGAGTGCGAGTGATAGTAGTGAGCTTCCAAGGAACACTATAGTGGAGTTGGAGGGATATCCAAGACCAAGATAGGATTATTGAGAGTAATTATTGGTTATTCCAATGTACTATTGAGAGAGAGCATATGTGGGAGAGATAGACTATGAGAGATAGCCAATTTTTTATGAAAAGCATTGTATCTACATGAGAGAAAGACTATAAAGACTATGGAGATTATGAAAGATAAATACTATGTGATGAATTCCATTCAGAGTTGATATTGTCTTTGTGTCGTTTTGGTCCTTTGGTGGTTTCTACAAAGAATATGTTGAAGATTTATTGTGATAAATTAGTGGAAGATTTGTTATATGATGTTGCATAAAGATTGGTGTCGTCTTTCCTTCTTGTGGTTGATTAAAATATGAAGAACATGCTTGTTGGTGCAACAATATAGGTTTTCTTGTAGTAGACTCCCCATTTTCTTAGTGTTCCTCTTGGGGCTCCAATATATCTCAATATTTGTTGTGATCAAGAATCACAAATATGTCTTACAATTAACTTTGGCATCAAAGGATGTTATCATTTTTATAATTAGACATAAACATTGGAATAGAAATATGTATGTATTTATACCTCACACAAAGTACATATTTCTAAAAGCATCACATTGATCACTATGTTTATATAAAAGATTAAAATTTTTATAAAAATACTCAAAAAGATAATGATGTGAAGAGAATAATAATTGTATCTAATAATTTAATCTAACTCAATAGATTACATGAATATATGGATAACATACCATAATAGTTGCATACAAGGCATCCAAATGGCATGTAGAATCAAATCGATCCATTAGATCGACACTTTGAATGATTTTGACTAGATAATGGTGCAAAAAGAGCAACCATTGCAACAAATAGTTTCCAGTTTGACTTAATATATTGCAATACATGGATACTATATGGCATGAGTTAAATGGATGGCAATAGCCAAATAGCACATAGATTTATAGGAATATTATGCCGGTAGTTTAGCTTATTTATGAGCCTTAACTTCCAATAGACTTGGTCCATCTAGCAAAAAGGAAGAACTAACCATAGCATAGAAGATTATCTTTATAAGAGGTATGTGCTTCAATATGACCTCGTACCATACCTAGATATTGTTAGAACCAAACACTTCAATACTAAGTGAAAATAATTGACCAATCATAGAAGTTTACCTATAAAAATAAATCGAATTAGTAACAAACCAAACACATCGATAAAAAGAAATAATAATTTACTTTTTTGTTTTTTTTAATGGAAAGAATTTGGGGAAGTATGATGGGATGATTGTGTGTTTTTATTTGATTTGTTTTGCTTTTTTATTTTGTTGTTTTTTTGGTGTATTTTTTTAAATTGAAAAACCAAGAAATGAATTTTTTCCAACATGAAGGCTCAACACCATTTTATTTCAGATTTGTAGAATTTTTCCGATCATGTGTTAGAATTTTCAAAGGATTTTCCATCATAAGTGCATTGTGGAAGATTTTCCCATTAAAGCATTATGTCCCAAAAATTATGTTGATATTTTCCATTCCAAAAATTTGTCCAAAATTTGAAATAATATAAATGTGATTTTTTAATTATTTTTTATTTTTTAATGTATTTTTTTTGGAATTTTTATGAATTTCTATCATTTTTTGAATGACTTTGGCCAATTTTATTTTTTAGAAATTATTTAATGGCATTTTTCATCAGGAAAATTTTTTACAATGTGGAAAAAGGTTTCAGATTTTTTTAAAAAAAATAATTTTGTAATGATTTTTTTAGAATTTTATTTTATTTTAAATGGATTTAATGATTTTGAAAGGATTTTCGGGATTTTAAAATGAATATCAGGGTACGCGCATGTGAACAACAATGACCTCGCACGCCCATGAATGAGACTGACACACGTCCTCACGCGTGAACACCCACGAAGACCACGAGCACATCGACCACCCACGGAAAACCACGCACAATCCTGCACGAACCACACGAACACATGAGAACGGTCGGAATGGAGGTACAAAGAGAGGGGGGTGTCTACGAGGGTGAATGGGGGAAAGGTGGGAAGGGGGGGCTTAGGAGGGTGAAGGCAGAGGCGGCGGAGTAGGCGGCGGTGGCGGAATGGGCGGCGACAGCAACAATGGGCGAGGTGGCAGCAATCGTGGTGGTCAAGGCGGCGGCGGTTGGAGGAAGAGGAGGAGGAGGAGGAGGAGGAGAAAGAAGAAGAAGAAGAAGAAGAAGAAGAAGAAGAAGAAAGAGGAGGAGGAGGAGGAAGAAGAAGCGGGAGAAGAAGAAGAAGAAGAAGAAGAAGAAGAAGAAGAAGAAGCAAAAGAAGGGGAGGAAGGAGGAGGAGGAGTAGGAGGAGTAGGAGGAAGAGGAGAAAGAAGAAAGAGGAGGAGAAGGAAGAAGACGCAAGAGAAGAAGAAGAAGAAGGGGAGGAAGAAGGAGGAGGAAGAGGAGAAAGAAGAAGAAGAAGAAGAAAAAAAAAGAGAAGGTATTTGGGGGTGGGGGGTCGCGGGAACCGAGAGGGAAGGGGGGTGGTTTTTGTTAAATAAATAAATAAAAGAAAACCCTTAAAAGGGTAGTGCGCTCCCATTCCACATGCATGCGCAGGGTGGGGGTAAAAAAATTGTGTCGACAGTAGCAAATGGGGACTAGGACGGCGGCAGAAGAGTCGTGGACGCAATGGGGGCATCTCGAGGCACATGAAATCGAAAAGGTGCGCGTTCAGGCGTGAGGCGAGGCGTACGGGAACACAACAAAACAAAGATAAATTAATAACACGCAAACCGTGCATCAGAACGAAATTCCAGAAAAAGGAAAAATGGGTTGAGTGATGAGGGGAAGATGATGGGAAAATGCAACAGGGTGTCCAAGGCGAAATCAAGGCATTCATGTGGGAAAAATGTAAAAAATAGCTCCGAAAATACATACGGGGATTAATATAAAAAAATCCACTCGTCAGAACGCAGGGCAGAAAGAAGAAATGAGCTGCAAAATAACATGTCCAACAAATCTAACATGGCAAAACACGGTTTCGATCGAGATAGGATGCGTTCACATGGAAAAAACCCAAAAAAAAAAGACTCGAAAAGGGACTCGAAAATTAATAAGGGAATAACCAAGTACCAGAACGAAGGGCAATAGAAAGGAAAAATATCCTAGGGAAGGGGATTCATAGGGTTGTCACATCAAAATGCATGTCCGAGGGAATGAGGAGGGGTGCACATGCAAAAAACACACAAAAAAAGCTGAAAACACAAGAAAAAGTAAAAACTAAAAATCCAGCGAGCAAAATAGGGCGGAGAAAAAAGGAAAAATGTGGGGAAAGGTTGGTTGGACATGGTTGTCAAATTGAACTGGAATGCTGGTGAAAATAGGGCATGCTCACATAGAAAAATATAAAAATACGCATGAAAATGTCCCGAAAAACCGCAAAATTTAATAATCAATGAACCGTGCATCGGAATGGCGGGCGGTAAAAATGAAAAATTGCAAGGGTAAGGTGTAGGATAGGGCTATCATGTCAGATTGTTGTTTCAAAGCAAAAATGAGACATTCACATGGAAACACGTCCAATTGATGAAAAATGGGTCAAAAATTAATAACTCAAGAACTGTCGAGCAAAACAGGGGTTGGTAAAAAGGAAAAATGTTCAGTTCAAAGGGACAAACAGGGTTGTAAGGTGGGATTTGGGTTCCACTGAATGTAGGGTGCGTTCACATGAAAAACTTCAAAACAAGGGATAAAGGGAAATAGAGAAGAAACAGCCCCAAGGGTGGGTTGAAAGTGGATGGGTGGGTGGGAAAGGGACCCCATAGGGTAAAATTGAGTCATGGCATAGATGCATGATCAAATTGAGGCATATGCAGGGGGTATGCATCATAGACGTGCAGGGATGCATCCCCACACTTAAAACCTAAAGGGACAAGGTTAGATGTATCAACACAGCCTAGGACTCGTCAACCGACTAGACTCTGACATCCCCACACTTAATACATAACATAAACTTGCAATCATAAGGATAAGGTTAGAAAAACTTGGCACGTTTCACGTATGGTCAAAGAAACCGTCATTGCTATAGAAGGGTGGGAGTCGGTTGCAGGAGATACCACGGCTCACTCCAGCATTCAACCAGCATGACAGAGACCATGCAGCAGCACCCAAGGAGGTAGCTGGTTGATAAAGCCCGTCGAGGTAGGTGTCATTGAGATGAAGGAGAGTCATTCAGCTCACGTGCACTCAGATGGGATGAGAGAGCAGTCACTCGTCCCATAACTTACATCACTTGAAGTAATATTGATGGAAACCTATATCTCGCACCCGGTTTAGGAATTGACAAGGGAGATGGTGCAGAGGGAGTATGCCAAGGTGCACAGTTGATGGTGCATTAGTATGTCCAACCCCGTCTGAGACATAGGTGCAAGTAGGAAGGCCAGGGAGCCTTGTTGTGCAGTGTACAGAAGAGGATGATGTGTCATGTGGTGATCGCAGAGACCAATCCCATGGGTACATAGGAAAAGGAAAACATACCTTGCGCTAAGTGTCGTAACGTGCCTCAGTGTCACCTCTCGATGATTGTTGTGAGGACACACCAGTCACACTCAACCCCCCCTCTGTCTCACTCTCTATTGATAGATACCGGAAGGCAACCCATTCCTAAAACCCATTGATGCTAGCCTCACAGTCACTTGTGCAGAGGTTGTATGCCTTGTGCACATTTGATGGTACAACTATGCATCCCGCCCTATGCCGACATACGGTGCAAGAAGGAAGGCCATGGAGCCTTATAATGCAGTACACAGGAACAGATTGTGCTTTGTGCATTGAGAAACCCAACCTGTACATGCAACACTCCATTCACACATCGCACCTCTCATTTGAATTGAAGGGAAAGGACTGGTCACTCACCCCACCCTCTGTCTCATACTCACTGATAGATACAAAGGGCAAACCATACTCACATCCCCATCCGGTTAGGATAAAAGCACGCATCACTCAATGGGTTGTCGATGAAGATCGTTGGTTGGTTGTTGACAAGGTGCCGATGAAAAGGCATGCCTAGAGAGATAGCCAACAGATCTGGTACTTGATTTTATCTGTAGAGCATGTCGTCTTTGGAAAAGGTAGTTTGTTGTAGGGAATTAGTCCTTCAAATGAGACGACTGATGTAGCGCACCAAGGGAGGTGGCTCTGGAAAGCTGCATCCGAAAAGATTCGGCTAGTGATTCAACTGTTCTAGGATGCGGGGTGTTTTCACCTTTTCCACACCCAGCTTCCCGTCCAAGGGTGTTTACCACCTTTTCTTGGAACGAGACATGCTATGACAGGGAATTAATTCCTTTTCTCCCATAGTTGTTTGTTTGTTTTTTTTTTCTACTCCCGAGGGGGTTTCCACCTTTTCTCGAAGAATAGGTCGGCATGACAGGGACTTAAGTCCTTTTCTCCCATGACCGATATATCTTTTTTTTTACTTGTTTTTTCTTTTTTTCTTTAATAAAGAGAATGGTAGAAATACCATGTGTCAGGCCCATCCTCACCACCATTGTTAGATCAGACGAGAGGAAAACAGAGTAGAGATGGGAGGTGTCTAGGAGGGGCAAGAAGAAGGATGTTGCCTCATGAAGAAGAGCGTAATGGCTATCAGTAGCACAAGTAGAAGGACAATGTGATGCCAAAAAGGGGAAGGGTGGATTGATTGTGATTTCCAAGATCCCCAGGGAGGGAAGTACTTCTTCAAGCAATAGCCATTGATCAAGAAGGGACCATCAGAGGCATCAACTGTTTGGACTTGGACTGAGCCATTCAGATTGACGGCAAGTACCTTACAAGGACCCATCCAGCGTTGTTGAAGCTTGCCAGGAAACTTTCCAAATCTTGAGTCATAGGCTTGGACGAGATTGCCTTCTTTCAAATCCTTGTACATGATGAAGCTATCATGATGGACTTTTCTATGAGCTTGTGTGGTTTCCATGCACTGTAGGGCCATCCTACAGATCTCATCAAGACACTCCAAATGCAACAAGTGGCGTTGCAAGGACTCCGCATCTCCCAAGCATTCATTAATGGCCACGTGTAGAGAGGGTAGCTTGAGTTCAACAAGAAAGACAGCTTCTATTCCATACACCAACTAGAAAGAAGTTTGTCCTGTAGCTGCCTTATATGGGAGGTTCTATATGCACATCGGTCCTTTGTAAGTTGATCATCCCAATCACGGCGATGTGCAGCAATCATCCTTGTCAGGATTGAGCAGAGGAAGTGATTGGTGACTTCAACTTGGCTGTTGGCTCTAGGGTAATAGATGTTGGACTTGCGATGGCAGATCTTGTATAGCTCTCTCAACTCTTCCATGATTTTGTTAAGGAAGTGGGTGCATCTATCACTGACAAGCTCTAGAGGACTGCCAAAACAAGTGATGATATTCTCATACAGGAACAAGGCCATGCTATTACCATCATCCCACTTCAGAGCTTTAGCTTCACACCACTTGGTGACATAATCCCTACATACCAAAATGTATCTGTTATGCTTCCATCTAGTGGGGGGGATCGATTAGACCTACGAAGTCCATGCCCAACTTCTCGAATGGCTTCAAGGGAAGGATAGGTTGCAGTGGCATGGCACTAGTATTGGTGGGTTTCTCCATTCATTGACAAGCATCACATGGCTTATAGTAGTCATAGGCATTCTTGTGGAGGGTTGGCCACCAGTATCTTGCGACGAGCAGAGCCTTTCTAGTTGTTGCTTCTCCTGCAAAGTGGCCTCCACATGACTCATCATGGCAAGCCTTCAGAATAATCCCAATATCATTTCCTACAACACATCTTCTGAGCACTTCATCTTTGCCTTTCTTGTATAGTGCACTGCCTAACATGGTGTGGGGGGCTGATTCTAATAGAAGCTTCTTCATGTCGCAACTAGAGATGCCAAGAGGATACTGTTGGGTTGCCAGTAGGTTGGCAATGTCTGCATACCAAGGGGTGACAGTGTTGACCAGAAACAAGGATGCATCAGGGAGGTCTGGAATTATCCTGCTCCTCTTCTACAGTCTATGGGATACGTGATAGATGATCAGCCAGAACATGGGAGTGACCAGGTTTGGTGATTACCTCAAAGTCAAAATCTTGGAATAGAAGGAGCCATCTCATCATTCTTCCCTTCACATCTACTTTGTTCATCAGGAAGGATAGG
Organism: Lygodium microphyllum; assembly: GCF_053477565.2. NCBI lineage: Eukaryota > Viridiplantae > Streptophyta > Polypodiopsida > Schizaeales > Lygodiaceae > Lygodium > Lygodium microphyllum. The sequence goes on along the minus strand of NC_141156.1, from coordinate 52,701,517 downwards.
GCCTCATGATCCATATAAAATTTGAAGTGAGTTGATAGCAAGTAGTGGTGAAACTTCTCTAGGACAAACACCATTGCCAAGCATTCCAACTCTGCCATTGAATAGTTACGCAATGACTTTTCAGATTGCATAGTAGATGGGCTAATCCAACTTCGAGGAACTTTTCTAGCATAAGGCTGCGCCTAAGCCTTCATTTGATGCATTAGTGTGCACGTGGAACTCCTTCATCCAATCAAGAGGTTGCAGTATAGGTGTCTCAACCAGGCACCAGACGGAAGGCTTGATCACAATCTTATGTTCAAATGAACTCTGCATCCTTCCTTAGAAGCTTATGTAGGGGGGTTGTCTTTGTTGCAAAATGGGCTATGAACCTTCTGTAGTAGCCCACATGGCCTAGAAATCCCCTCAATTGTTTGAGGTTGGTTGGTTATGTCAAGGCTGCAATCTTTCCAATCTTTGCAGAGTCTGTTGCTATCCCTTGTGCAAAGACAATGTGGCCCAACAAGACTCCATAAGAGACTCCAAATATGCATTTTTTGGGGTTGAAGGAGATCCCATACTCCCGGCATCTATCAAACCATTGCTCTAGGTGTCCCCCAATGCCCACAGATTAGGCTATAGATACAGAAGTCATTGAGATACACCTCAATGAAATCATGTAGATGGTTCTAGAAGGTAGCCATCATTACTCATTGGAAGGTAGCAGGAGCATTACCTAGCCCAAACGGCATCACTCTATAAGCATAGGTTCCCCATTCTGTTGTGAAGGTTGTTTTGGATTGATCCTCTTCTGCGATTTGGACTTGGTTATATCCGCTGAATCCATCCAAGAGGGAATACAGCTCATGGCTTGCCATTGTGTCCAACAGTTGGTCCAGTGAAAGGGATAGGAAAGTGATCCTTCTTTGTCTTTGAATTCAACTTTTGGAATTCCACACATATTCGAAGTTTTTCACTCCTCTTGGATACGACCACAATGGATGAAGCCCATTCAGTGTTAGCCACGGGATAAATGAACACGGCTTCCAAAAGCTTCAGCAACTCTGCTTTTACCAAGGTAGAGTAATTTGGGTTCATTCGCCTCTATCGTTTCCGTACAGGCTTGGCATCAGGCTCTAAATCAATGTGATGCTGACATATTGTGGGATCAATCCCCTTCAAATCCTTATAAGGCCACACAAACATGTCCAGGTTCTCCTTCAGTAGGTTATGTAGAATCGATAGTTCCTCTTCTGGCAAGCTGCTACCCACCTTTAGGTGGCATTCAGAGCCATTTGCATCCACAAAAGTCAACTTTATTTCACCTTCTACTTCACGGATGAAGGTCCCATGGACTGCTTCTAGATATTGATCTGACTCCTTCAAGGGAGTGGTGTCCTCATCTGATGTTTCACTAGAACTGACTTCTTCTTTGGATTGCTCCTTGGGATGTTGAAATGGGATTAGGATTGTTTCAGGTTTGGTTTCAAAATTAGTTACCTCTTGGCTCGAGGACTCATCTTCTGATGATGCATCCAAGAATGTTACATAACACGGACCCTCTGATGTATGTTGGATTGGTGATTGTTGGCAAGGTGCATCATCATCACTTTTTCTTGGAAAGGCTGGGTGAGGGCAGCAAGAGCCACTGCTGAAAGACAGCTTATTCTTTTTAATCCATTTCTTATAACGATTTTGCATATGAGAGGGTCCATTTACCAGACCAAACGGTACCATTGCCATTCTGTCCCACAGCATGAGATCTTCTTCTGGTGCTCCTGGAACGTCTGTTGGGGGTAAAGGCACCTCCGCCTAGCCACTCATGTATTACTATACTGACAGTACCCGCCACTGCATACTTTAGGTGGTGGGTGCTCGTCACAATCACTTATTCTTTATTCTTTTAGTGACAGTTTGAATAAAGCTTCGCCCAGCCACACATTGTGGTTGTTGGAGTTCCCACCTTTGAGTCTCTCACTCTCTTGGCTCTTGCTCTCCATCTGCCATAGCTCTCATCGCCAAGCTTCTTCCTCCTGGGTTCCACTTTCCTTTCAACTTCCTCCTCATATGTATCCTCTTCAGGTGGGATAGATTCTTCCAATTCACTTTCATAACTGTCTTCCTCAATATCATCTTCGTCCTCTTCGGACTTTGTCTCTGTCTCTGTCTCTGTAGGAGCTCTGTAAGAGAAGAATAGGTTCTCTATTTCATCTTCTACCTCTGTCTCTAGCTTTGCTTTGGCCATATAGCAGGGAGAGCAGTATATCCATGCTTCTATTTCGCTGTCAGAGGTAACGTCGGAAGTCATTCTTGGTTCATGCAGGAATTATTCACCAATTGACAAGGACTTTGTATCTTGAGGGAGTTGGCTTATAGTGCCCACTGTTAGGGACTGTGCCTCTGTTTTCTTGGGAAAGATCTATTTAAAAGCTTCTTCTTCTGATGATGTACCATCTATTACTTCATTAGAGGAGTTGGTTATGACTTCAATGGATGTGGATCCATTTCCTTTTTGCGATCCATACAACTTCAATACTACTTTGTTGGGTCCTTTGTCTAGTGTTTAGGGTTCCTTTGAACCAGTCTGTCCTGGCTCTTACTTCAAACAGCCAAGGTCTTTCCAACAGTAGGGGGTATGAGGTCCCATAGGAATTTTGTTTGATCACCAAATGGAGCCCCGAGAGGAACACCAAGGAAAAGGGAATTCTCTTGCAAGAAAATCTATCTTGTAACATCAACAAGCGTGTTTTTCATGTTTTATATGATCATAATGAAGAAAAGAACACCAGGCACAACAAATCTTCATGCAGCATCATGTAAATCTCCCACGGTTTTTAATAGAATCAACCATATTCTTCAACATCTTCACAAAATCCATCAATAGACCAAAGAAAACAAAGAAGTACACCATCTTTGAATGGAAATACATCACATAGTATTCATCTTCAATATCTTCATAGTCTTCTCTCTCAATCTCTCATATACAATCACTCTGTTTCAATAGAATTGACTATCTCTGACTCTCTTTCTCTCTCTCCATCAATAATACATCATATCCTCACTACAATCTCTCTAAAATTACTCTCAATAATCACTCTTAGGTCGTGGATACCCCTCCCAAGAGGTATGTCTGATATGAAAGGTCACCAGAGCCACTACAGTGTCTCTTCACAGCTCACTACTGTCACTTCACTCTAGTCTTCACTTGAGTTTTCAACAGCTACTTCTTCCACTTCTTTCAGCTCTTTTGCACTTGTATTCACCTCTTTCCAAGGCTAGAAAACTTTCCCAAAATCACACATACATTCCACAGAACACTTACAGAACAGTCTACAGAACAGTACCAGAATAGTTACAGTACAGAACAGAAGCAGAAGCTCTACAGAAGACCTACAGAAGGTCATCAAAACTACATAACTCATTCTCAAACCATTCAAAACTCTCACAAACCATTCACTAAGCTTTCACAATATCTCATTCTTCATCAATCAATACTCCATCCCTCCTTACAGAAGACAATCAGAACAAAAACAGACCAAAACAGAACAAAACAGAAGGTATACAGAACCAATAAGAACCTATCAGAACATCATAGAACCATCAACAAACATCATAATCTTCCAAAACACTCTCAATATCATCCAAAACACTCTCAAACCACTTCCTAATCAATCAATCTTCCCATAAAATCAACCATTCAGCTCTCAAAAACAACAAAAATCAGCCAAAAAACAAGTCATTTCAACACTCAACATATCCCCACACTTAATAAGGAAGCGTCCTCGCGACCCAGGAAAAAGGGAATACAAGTTCATTTAAAAGCTTCACTTTTGATCTTCAATATCTTCTTTACAAAGAATCCATCCACCACGACCCCAACTTATAACCTGTTTCTGATATAAAAATACAAAGAAAGGAAAACTCTATTGACATTAACACCTCTTATCAAACTAAAAATCATCACAAATTTGTAAAGGATATAAGAGTTTGCTTCTTCTTCATCATCTTCATTTGCTTCAACTCTCCAGCCACGACCCCATCTCGACAAATCTCCAAAACATAGCTCGTACACAAAATCCACCACGTTCGTTTGACATACTTAAACTCACAACACTAATACGAATACACAACACAACCATCTGAATGACTTCTTCAAAAAGAAGAGTTTGGCATTAAAAAGCTTGCACCATACATTGGAAAGGCATCAATGAAGATGATCCCTCTTAAAAGATTGATGTTGTCTGAATCGATCCATAGATAAGGATTCATCTACAAAGTTTTTAGGAGGATTTTGGAAAAATTGGAGACAGCACATCCTTTCCAATAGGACCAAGTATCTGCTAGGCAAACAAAGGGCATGAAAATACAGTATCTCCAACTGTTGAGAATCAATGCTAACATTGACATTCATGCACAACTTTGGGATAGGCTTGGAATCAGTATGAGAATGCCTATGCATATACGCTAGGTACCAAGCAAAGTGAGCAGTTAATCTCACTGAGGGATCTGCAGACTGTGAATATTGTTGGGCAAAATGAACATAGTTTTGATAAGCTTGACTTGAAGCTGTCCATTCCCCTGGAATTACTGGCCAATTAATCTGCGGTCCTGTAAGGCAATCATCCGAACTCCATCCCCTTCTTCTGGAAATTTGAGTATCAAAACCGTCACAGTCACTAACCAACTGAGGTGGTTGAGATATGGAAGTGTTAGGAGAGGGTAATGGAATAAGGGAAAGTGGATGTAGGGAAGGATAGGAAAAATCATAAAAGGAAGAAAAGGTTAAAGAAGGAGTGGCAGAAATTTGTAAGGAATCACTAAGGAACGGTGTTAATTGATAAATAGGAAATGTGGAGGGTACATTTATGAGGGGTGAAGGACAGGGTGGAGAAGGGGAAAATACCCTATCCTCAATAAAGGAACAGTAAGTGAAAATAGGAATTTGAGGGGAAGATGAAGGTTGGAAAAGAAGTGGTAAAATTACTGTGGAATGAGTTTGACAAAGGGAAAAATATATAGCATAACGGTGAGCCAATTGTTGATAATAAAGGAGGGTAGGAACAGAAGGTCCTAAGAGAGAGCGTCTATGATAGGCATCAAAGAAAGTAGCATCAAACGGATTATGTTTGGAAAGATAGGTTAAGAGATCCATCCTCAGTTGGTTAGTACTCTGTACAAAGGTAGGAGCTGTGTTTTGTCTTTGATTTAGGACCACTGACTCAATCATAGGATGCCATGAATTATCCTGACAATCAGCCACTTTGGAGGAATAACTTTGAAACATTTCAGCTATGCGCAACTCCAAATGATTGACATAGAGAACAGCCTGTAAGACCACATCCCCCACATACCATGCCATATCTATCTCATCTGGAATTAACAAATCACCTCGGAGATACATGTATGACATCAGCATGGTGTCTGGCGTGACAGAATCTTCAAAGAGCATTCTGACTACCTCTGTCAACAACTCAGCAGACCAAGCCCCACTCCAGCCATCCTCTGGAAAAGGTAAATCCATCGTGGAAAGCTTCATATAGAAGACCAGCTTCTGTAAATGGTAGTGGACAAAGAAAGAATGGTCTGGTAAGACATATTCCTGAAACTGTTCAAAGGTAGACCATAACAAGTCCATTCGGGACTGCAATCTTTCCACTTTGTCTTGGAATAAAGGGCACAAAGTAGCCTGTCTCTGTAATGCAGCCAAGTCCTGTTGTGAAAGATAAGGAATTATTGGAACAGGAGGGCTTGGAGGAACAGAGCGGGACTTTGCAAGCTGATCTTGCAACTGCTGGATTTGGGAGGCTTGGTTGGCCACTGTGTCATTAGCCATCTGTAAAGCTGAAAGCTTGTCATCTAAAAGAACTTGGAATTCTTTCGCTTCATTGGACATCCTCTCCTTCTCCGCTGAAAGGCTAGTAACCTGTGACTGAGCCTCGAATAACTGGGTCTTCAATGAAGAAATCTCATCACTTTGAGTGGCAACCAGTTGGGTTTGCTGTTCCATTTGCTTGAATAGATCTGCTAGGGTATCCTTAGCAGATGCTAACTCAGATGTTGCCTTATGCAACTGGTCTTTGGACTGCATGAGCTCCTCATAGAAAGATGCGTACAGCTGTTGAACACAGGCTGTCACTGACAACTCAATGGAACTTTGAATATCCTTGCAGAGGAAAGGAATGGCATCTCCTGAAACGAGACTGTTCAGGGAAGGAACTGAGATCTCCAAGGATCCTTCTCTATGTGCCCTGAATAGGTTATTGCAAGTGAGAAACCCAGGGAGGTCACTAGCAGAAGTAGTAGGGATAGGCACTGAGGGAAGTACAGCAGGGGCTTTGTCCGCGACCCTCTTCAAGCGTTTGCGCTGTATGACCAGGGGAGGCGGAGAATCATCATTCTCAATGTCAATAGGTGCTGACTCTTCTGAAGGTGGAGGAGGAGGTACTGGATCTGATGCTGGAGGTAGAGGCACAGTCTTCTGTAAACCTGAATAGGTCAAGAAGGCAGACAAATAGGATCCATAGGTAACATTGGTAACATTACCCCTCGTGACTTTAACAAAATGCTGATCCATCTTAGTAAGGAGGTATGTGCTCCAATCAATGGCAACTCCTTTTAGCACCATCCTGGAAGCTGTGAAAAGCTCTTTGGACAAATAGTGGGATGGCGTTTTGGCAGGCATGAACCTGTCCTGAAGGAACTGGCACATGGTCTTCCAGACGGGATCAGTAATCATAGAAAACGAAACTCCTGAAGAGTTTATCACTTTCTTAACATCAAGGACCTCCCGTGTCTGCTTCTGCAACAGTTTGAGAATCTCTTCATTAGAGAAGAGCTGTCGAGTGGTCACAAAAGGTTCTCCTTTGAAGGGTAAAGACAGAGCCTTTCCTAAGCCGCGAGACGTCAATGTCATAGACATGCCTTGGACTACTCCTGTCTTCTTGCTGTAAGAGGCCAGGAACTCATCACATACGGACGGATCCTCTGGAAGTAATGGAAAAGGAGTGGCCACAAAAGCAGCAAGTCCTGCCTTCGTGAGGGGTTCAAAAGTAAGTAGGGACGAGTAATCCCTACTAACTAGTGGGACGTACTGGATAGGGGGAGGAGCATGAGAAGGCGCCATTCAGATGGTTACACACACACCACAAACACATACAATCAAAGAGAATGCCTGCAAACCAACAGACAAAAAACGAAGGATAAGAGAATTACCAATCAAGACGTGACACGACCTACTAACCCCAGGCAAACCACATCCTAGAAAAAATTTGACATGACCCTGAGACAAATGCGACCGAAAGCTTCATGCGATGCATCAAACAAACACCCTGAACCCCGTATCAGGCAATAAAAGAAAAAACTACATACCGTACCCGTAACCGTAACTAAGACATGAAACCAAAACCATACCATATCCGACACATATCAATACGACATCTATGAGAGAACCAAGACTGGACCATGGAAAACATCACTAAGAACTGCGTATACCCATCCCACGAAACGCTTCATTAAAAAGGGGATTAAGTGCAGTGAGGGGGGAATTAATTTAATGAAGGATTGATTTTAATCAATTATTAAAAATGGGTGAATTTTTATTAGGTGATAAACCTTAATAAGAAAACGGCGGTTCCTTATTACAAATTTAATTACCAATTATTAGGTTAAACCGGTGCTTTTAGACGATTCCCGGACTTCGATTCCCGACTGGGTCTCTAAATGCAATTCATTGATTATAATTAAGGTGATGTGGAGCGCTTTTTTGCCAGCGCGTGCTCATGTGACGGCTGGTTCTTTTTAATAAAAATTTTAGAGTGCCTCTGTAGCGCACGTAGCGCGTGCTAAGTGAACGGCTGGTTCTTTTTAATTTTTAAAAAAATGTGTATTTAGCGCGAATGCGCGTGGAAACGGTGGGTGGATTAAAGGGTTTATTTTAACAATTAATTGTGATTAAGGGGAAAAATGAAATAAATAAATAACAGAAAATAAATACCTGGCAGGGTGTGTATGAAATGCAGGAATGCGCACGGAAGAGTCCCAGGAAAGGAAAAGCAAAAAGCACTGATGAAACAACAAATAACACCTTAGCAGATGTATTAAGTTGATTGATGTTGGGTTTTTATTTTTATTTATTTAATTTGATTTTTAGGTATGATTTTTTATGTTGGAATAAATGGAAAATGAGCAAGGGAGGTGAGGGGAATTTTTTAGAAGGTTTTTAGAAATTTTTTACAATTTTTACAAATTTTTAAATGATTTTTCCTATTTTTTTGGCAATTTAAGGGTAATTTTAGGAAAGATGGATTTTTCTAAAATTATAGGAAAGGCAATTCCTAGCAGACAAAGGTCCAAAAATTAACAAAAGACAGAAGGAATTTTTAGAAATTTTTTGAAATTTTTTTATGAAAAAATGAATGTTGTGATTAAGTAAGTCACATTGATCACATAAATCACATAAGTCACATTAGTCACAAGTCACATTAATCACTTAAGTCACTTAAGTCATTTAAGTCACTTAAGTTACTTAAGTTAGGTTAGTCATGTTAGTCATGGAAATCAACCTAGGTTAGTTCTAACTAACTAAGTTAGGTAATTAAATTTTAACTAAGTTAGGTTAGTTACTAACGTAGGTTAGTTAAGTTGCTAACCTAGGTTAGTTGGTGGAGGTTGGAGGTGGAGGTGGGAGGTGGAGGAGAAGGGGGAGAGGTGGCGTTGGCGTGGGCGGGCGGTCGGCGGCGCGGCGCGAGGTGGCGGCGGCCGGCAGACGGAGGGGCGGTCGAGCGGCGACGGCGCTAGGGCGGCGATCGTGGCGACGGACGACGACGGGGCCGGGCGGCGGCGGCAGGCGACGTCGAGCGTGCTAGAGGCGGACTGGAGGCGACGACGAGCAGTCTGGAGCGACGAGGACGTCCGTGCGAGGCGGCAACGGCCAGCAGTCTGGAGCGACGAGAGGGCGGCGAGGACAGAGAGCAAGGAGGGGAAGGAGAAGGGGAGGAAGAGGAGGAGGGAGAAAGGACTGGGGAAGGAGAAAGGAGGAGGTGGGGCGTCTGGAGGAAGAGAGGGAGAAGGGAGGAGGGAGGTCGGCCTGGGGGAAGGGAAGAAGAAGGGAGGACGGGGGGAGAAAAAGGAGTAGGAGGTGGAAATAGAGGGCAGCGTGGGGAAGGAGAGAAGGAGGGGAGGAGCAAGAGGAGGGAGGAGAGAAGGAGAAGAGAAGGGAGAAGAAAGAAGGGAGGAGAGAGCAATGGCGGGCAGGAGAGAAGGAGGAGAGAGAAGGGAGAGGAGAGAGAAGAAAGAAGAAGGAAGAGAGAGAGAAGAGGGGAGAGAGGAAAGAAGAAGGGAGAGGGAGAGGACGTGCAGAGAGGGAGAGAGAGAGAGAGAAAGAAAGAAAAAGAGAGAGAAGAGAGAGAAACGGTTGGCGGGAGGGGTACCCCTTTTTTTTTTTTTTTGAAATATTTATGATGTTTCTTTTTTTTTTGGTTTTTGAAATAAAAGGTGGGCAGGCAGGGGAAGGGAGGATGGGCGGGGTCAAGAGGGGACGGATCCCCGTCCCGCGCACGTGCGCGGGGCGGGGTAAAAAAATTTACCGTGACGGGATTGAAACAACACGGGGAGGACGGTACGGGGGACGCGGACACGACCGGGGCGCGTGGAGACGCGTTAAATCGAAAAAGGGCGCGTTCACGCGCAAAACGAGCGCGAGAAAAAACATAAAAATAAAGAAAAATTCATAACTCCCAATCCGGATGTCAAAACGAAATAGCGTAAAAACAAAAAGTGGGCAGGACGATAGGGAGGAAACAAGAAAAATACGGGACGGGGGTTCCGGGAGGGATAAAGGGCGATCACGTGCAAAAAACACAAAAAATGAACCAAAAACGCAATTTAAAAATTAATATTGAAAGATCCGTGCATCGGAATGAGGTGCGGAAAAAAGAAAAACTGGGCAAAAAAATGTGCCCGACAATCCTATCATGTCAAAACATAATTCCGACTAAGGTAAGACGCGTTCACATGGGAAAAACCCAAAAAACAAACCCGAAAATGGGATCGGAAATTAATATCGGACGAACCATTTACCGGAATGACATGCAGTAAGAAGGAAAAATGTGCGCAGGAAGGAGTGGCACAAGGTTATCACTTTAAAACGCAGTTCCGGCGGAAATAGGAGGGGTTCACATGTGAAAAACTCCAAAAATACTCCCGAAAACTCATTTAAAAATTAATAAGTGAAAATCGAGAAGTCGAAAAAGGGTGGAGGAAAAGGGAAAAAGGGAGGGGAGGGCACAGGGGACATGGCTGTTAAGTCAAATTAGAATTCCGATGCAAATAGGGTAGGTTCACATGGAAAAATGTCAAAAATACGCATGAAAAAGTCGTAAAAAACCGGAAAATTAATAACGGACAAACCATGTATCGGAATGAGACAGAATAAAAAGGAAAAATGTCAGGGGAAAAGCGTTGGTCAGGGCTATGACGTCAGATCATGGTTTCGAAGCAAGAAAAGCGCGTTCACATGGGAAAATCGGCTAAATGGCGTAAAATGCTTCAAAAATTAATAACTCAAAAACCGTGCACCGAAACAGGGGCAGGTAAAAAGGAAAAATAGGCAGTTCAAAGAGAGGAACAAGGCTTATAAGGTTGGATTTGGACCTTGGTGAACGTAGGGTGCATTTACATAGCAGGACCTCAAAATCAGGGAATGAAGGAAAACTGCAAGGGAACAGCCCCAAGGGTGGGTGGAACATAACCGGGTGGGTGGGAAGGGATCCCATGAAGGTAAAAACAAGTCATGGTATACATGCATGAGCAAGATAAGGCATATGCAAATGGGTATGTAATGTAGACGCGCAGGGACGCGTCCCCACACTTAAAACCTTAACGGATAGGGTTAACCGAGCAACAGGGACCTAGGACCATGCCACAGACCATCCACTAACTTCCCCACACTTAAAACATGACCAGCACGAAGAAACCAAAGTGTAGGGTTAGAAAAACTTGGCCCGTTTCGTCAAGAATCAAGGTTGAGTATCGATGGCACGTCCAATGTGGTTGTTGGCGCTGGAGGAACCAAGGCATCTTCTTGGCACACGTCCGTCATGGCAGGGACCACGCAGCAGTACCCAGGGAGGTAGCTGATGGAAGGAATCGTAGGAAATTCGTCGATGATAAGGGATATTACACTCAACTCACAATCACTCAAACGAAATGAAAGAACAGTCACTCGCCCCATGACTAATATCACTTAAGGAAAAAGGATTGAAACCCGTATCTCATACCCGGTTGAGGAATCGACAAGGGGGGAATGGTGTAAAAAGAGTATGCCAGGGTGCACAGTTGATGGTGCATTAGTGCGTCCAACCCATCTGGCATAGGTGCAAGGAGGAAGGCAAGGGAGCCTTACAGTGCAGTGTACAAAACAGGGTGATGTGTCTTGTGTTGACGGTAAAGACCCATCCCGTGGGTGCATAGGGAAACGGGAACATACCTGACTCCAAGTGTCGTAACGTCCCTCAATCTCATCTCTCGGTAATTGATTGAAGAAACTCCAGTCACACTCAACCCACCCTCTGTCTCACTCTCTGTTGATAGATACAGGAGGGCAGCCTTTTCCTGAAACCCATTGATGTAATCCTCACAGTCACTTGTGCAAAAGTGTATGCCTTGTGCGCATTTGATGGTGCAACAGTGCATCCCGCCCTGTGCCGGCATACGGTGCAAGAAGGAAGGCCAGGGAGCCTTATGGTGCAGTGCACAGAAACAAATTGTGCGTTGTGCATTGAGAGGCCCATCCCGTGCGTGCAACACTTCATTCACACTTCTCACCTCTCATTTGATTGGAAGGGAAAAGACTGGTCTCTCGCCCCACCCTCTGTCTCACTCTCTGTTGATAGTTACAGAGGGCAACCATACTCACGTCCCCATCCGGTTAGGATGAAAGCTCACATCACTCAAGGGGTTGTCGATGAAGATCGCGTCGTCAATTGTGGAAGAGGCGTACCCAGGGAGGCAGCCATCAAATCGAATATTGTGTTGGATAGGAATATGTCATCTGCTGGAGGACAGGTACTCACTTTGCAGAAAGACCCATGATACAGCGTACCAAGGGAGGCAGCTTCGGAATTGGATCCGAGGGATATCAATTAATGAATCCACTTTCTGGACTGCTGGGTGTTACCACCTTTTCCACAGCCAGCTTCTCGCCCAAGGTTGTTTATCACCTTTTCTTGGAACGAGGCCTGCTATGACAGGGAATTTCTTCCTTTTCTCTCATAACAGATTTGTTTTGTTTTTTTTCTTTTTCTTTTTCTTCTTTGTTTTTTTTCTTTTTCTTATTTTCCCCTATTCCCGAGGGTGTTTCCACCTTTTCTCGAAGGATAGGTCGGCATGACAGGGACCTTAGTCCTTTTCTCCCATGACCGATATGTTTTGTTTTTGTCTTTTTTTTTTTTTTCTCTTTTCTTCAAATTGAACAAGGGAATGGTAGAAAGACCATGTGTCAGAACCCACCTCGCCACTGTCGCTGGTGGAAAATAGAGGTTAAGAGATCAAGGCTGGAAGGGGGGTTTGAGGGGACAGAGGGTTGCATCCACTTCAGCAGGAGTGATTGAAGAACGGCTATCAGAAGTAGCATCATAAGAAGTACAGTGCCGCGCCAACGAGGGAAAAGATCAAGTGTCCGTAATTGTCAAGATCCCCAAGGAGGAAAGTACTTCTTCAGGCGATATCCATTGATCAGAAAGGGATCATCAGAGGCATCAACGGTTTGCACTTGGACAGAACCATTAGGGTTGACGGCAAGTACCTTATAGGGGCCCATCCACCGCTGTTGGAGCTTACCAGGAAACTTGCCAAATCGTGAATCATAGGCTAGGACCAAATCACCTTCTTTGAACTCCTTGTGCTTGATGAAACTGTCATGGTAAGCCTTACGTCGAGCTTGCGTGGCTTCCATGCACTGTAGAGCCATCCGACGAATTTCATCCAAACATTCCAAGTGCAGGAGACGGCGTTGCAGTGAATCGTCATCCCCCAAACGCTCTTTGATAGCCACTCTCAACGAGGGTAGCTCCAGTTCAACAGGGAAAACTGCTTCTGTACCATACACCAACTGGAAAGGTGTTTGTCCCGTTGCTGCTTTATGGGAGGTTCTGTACGCCCAGAGGGCCTCTGTAAGTCGATCATCCCAATCACGACGATGTGCGGCAATCGTTCTTGTCAGAATCGAGCAGAGGATGCGATTGGTGACTTCGACTTGGCCATTGGCTCTGGGGTAATAGGGAGTGGACTTGCGATGGCGGATCTTATACAACTCTGTCAACTCCTCCATGACTTTGTTAAGGAAATGAGTGCCTCTGTCACTTACCAGCTCTAAGGGACTGCCAAAACGGGTGATGATATTCTCGTACATGAATAGGGCCACGCTGTTACCATCGTCCCGCTTGAGGGCTTTAGCTTCACACCACTTTGTGACATAATCCGTACATACGAGGATGTATCTGTTCTGTTTCCTTCTGGTAGGAGGGTCGATCGGACCTACAAAGTCGATGCCCCACTTCTCAAACGGCTTTAAAGGAAGGATAGGGTGCAGTGGCATGGCACTTGTCTTGGTGGGTTTCCCCATTCTTTGACAAGCATCACATCTTTTACAGTAATCATAGGAATCTTTGTGAATGGTAGGCCACCAATATCCTGCTAGCAGAGCCTTCCTGGCTGTAGCTTCTCCTGCAAAGTGACCTCCACATGGCTCGTCGTGGCAAGCCTTCAAAACAATCCCAATCTCGTCTCCTGCAACACATCTTCTGAGCACTTCATCTTTGCCTTTCTTGTACAGTGCACCACCTAGCAGGGTGTATGGGGCTGATTCTAGCATGAGCTTCTTCCTTTCCCGACTAGAAATACCAGGAGGGTATTGTTGGGTTGCCAGCAAATTAGCAATGTCTGCATACCAGGGAGTTACAGTTTCTACCAAGAATAGGGAAGCATCAGGGAGGTCTGGATCATCTCGTTCCTCGTCTGCAGTTTGTGGGATACGCGACAGATGATCAGCCAGAACATGGGAACGACCAGGCTTAGTAATCACCTCAAAGTCGAACTCCTGGAATAAAAGGAGCCATCTCATCATTCGTCCTTTCACATCTGCTTTGTTCATTAAGAAGGACAGGGCCTCATGATCCACATAAAATTTAAAGTGGGTAGATAGGAGGTAATGGCGGAACTTCTCCAGGGCAAACACCATTGCCAAGCACTCCAACTCGGTCACTGTATAGTTCCGTTCCCTATCAGTGACTTTTCGGCTTGCATAATAGATCGGTTGATCCAGCTTCGAGGAGCCCTTTTGGCAAAGGACTGCGCCTAAGCCTTCAATTGATGCATCAGTGTGTACATGGAACTCTTTCGTCCAATCAGGAGGTTGCAGGATGGGTGCCTCTATCAGACACTGCTTCAGAGTGTGGAAGGCTTTGTCACATTCTTCTGTCCAAGTAAACTCTGCATCTTTCCTCAGGAGCTTGTGCAAGGAGGTTGCCTTTGTTGCAAAGTGAGCTATGAACCTTCTGTAGTAACCCACATGGCCTAGGAATCCCCTCAACTGTTTGAGGTTGGTGGGTGCTTGCAGAGCTGAGATCTTTTCGATCTTTGCAGGGTCTGTTGATATCCCTTGTGCTGAGACAATGTGTCCCAACAGAACTCCAGAAGAGACCCCAAAGATGCATTTGTCGGGGTTAAGGGAAATCCCATACTCCCGGCATCGATCAAAGCATTGTTCCAGGTGGTCCCAGTGTTCACGGATCAAACTATAGACACAAAAGTCATCCAAATATACCTCAATAAAATCATGCAGATGATTTTGAAATGCGGCCATCATGACTCGTTGGAAAGTAGCAGGGGCATTGCAGAGCCCAAATGGCATCACTCGGTAAGCATAGGTCCCCCATTCTGTGGTGAAGGTTGTTTTGGACTGGTCTTCTTCTGCGATCTGCACTTGGTTGTATCCACTGAACCCATCCAGAAGAGAATAAAGTTCATGTCCTGCCACTGTGTCCAACAGTTGGTCTGTGAAAGGGATAGGAAAATGATCCTTCTTTGTCTTGGAATTAAGCTTTCGGAAATCCACACATATGCGCAATTTGCCATTCTTCTTGGGTACAACCACGATGGGTGAAACCCATTCACTGTTTGCCACTGGATAAATGAACTCGGCCTCCAGAAGCTTCAGCAGCTCCGCTTTCACCAATGTGGAATAATTCGGGTTCATTCGCCTCTGTCGTTGCCGTACTGGCTTGGCATCAGGCTCCAAGTCAATATGATGTTGGCATATTGTGGGATCAATCCCCTTTAGGTCTTTGTAAGACCATGCAAACACGTCCAAATTTTCTTTCAACAAGTTGTACAAGGTTGACAACTCCTCTTCTGGGAGACTGCTACCCACCTTCAAATGACGTTCAGTGCCTTCTAAATCCACAAAGGTTAACTGCCTTTCACCTTCTACTTCACGGATGAAGGTCCCGCGGACTGCTTCTGGATACAGATCCGACTCCTTCAAGGGAGTGGTATCCTCTTCTGATGTCCCACTAGAACCAACTTCGTCTTTTGGTGGAGACTTAGGTTGCTCCTTAAGACGTTGGAATGGGATTAAAGCCGTTCCGGGTTTGGTTTCAAGATTAATTACCTCTTGGCTTGAAGACTCATCTTCTGATGATACATCCAGGAACGTCACATAACAGGGACCCTCTGATGCCTGTTGGGTTAGTTGGATTGGTGCTTGTTGGCATGGTGCATCATCATCATCTTTCTTTGGCAAGGATAGGTTAGGACGGCAGGAGCCACTGCTAAAAGACGGCTTGCTCTTCTTAATCCATTTCTTATAAAGGTTTTGCATATGAGAAGATCCATTTACCAAACCAAATGGTACCATTGCCATTCTGTCCCATAGCATGAGCTCGTCGGCTTCTGATACTTCTGGAACTTCTTCCTCAAATGTATCCTCTTCAGGTGGGATAGATTCTTCTATTTCACTTTCATAATCCTCTTCGTCCATATCATATCCATCCTCGTCTGTCTCTGTCTCTGTCTCTGCTTCTGCTTCTGTCTCTGCTTCTGCTTCTGCTTCTGTAGGAGCTCTGTAACAGAAGAACAGATTCTCTGGTTCCCCTCCTGCCTCTGTCTCTGCTTCTGCTGTGGCGATGTAACAGGGAGAGCAGTACATCCATGCTTCTATCTCACTATCAGAAGTGATTTCAGAAGTCATGCCTGGTTCAGGCAGGAAGTATTCACCCATTGATAATGGCTTTGCATCCTTTGGAAGTCGGCTTACTGTATCCACTGTTAAGGAATGTGCCACTGTTTTCTTAGGAAGGATTTGTTTGACAGCATCTTCGTCTGCTGATGTTCCATCCGTAGCCTCGTTAGGGGAGTCAGAAGATAATTCCAAGGAGGTGGATCCATGTCCTTTTTGAGAACCATACAGTTTCAGCACCACTTTGTTGGGTCCTCTGCCCAAGGTCAAGGTTCCTTTGAACCAATCCGTCCTTGCTCGGGCTTCAAAAAGCCATGGTCTGCCTAGTAACAGGGGATAGGATGTACCATAAGAGTTTGGCTTCACCACCAAATAGGTCAGCCAATAATCTTTTCCAGCCACTGTAGTCTTCACATATGGAAGAACGCCCAAAGGCTTGATTCTGCTCTGATCCGCCAGTCTGATGAGCCATTGGGTTGGTTGCACACCTTGTAAGCCTAAATCCTTCATCGTCACATCCGTCATAATGTTCACTGATGAACCACCATCAATCAGTGCATTTGCAATGAAGCAGCCTTCTATCCACACGCCAGTCTCTGGGGTACCCGGATCTAAAAAAGCATTAGCCACGTCCACTTCTTTTACAGGCTCTGGAGCCTTGTTGGACTTTGTCACTGTGGAGGGAGCAATCCTTAAACCACGTCTTTTTGTCAGTATGCTTTTGAATCTTTTCCGGCAACTGGGAGACAACATCAATAATTGTCGGAATGTGAGGTTTGGTTTAAAGGTATCTAGATCTCTGACCAGATCGTATTCCTTAATAGGATCCACTGGCTTTTCTAATCGGTTAGGGAATGGGGCAACACCCATTTTCATTTTTCCTCTTTCTTCCAACAGAGGAATTACAGGAACTTCTTCTGCCACTGGCACTTCCTCCTCTTCTGTCTCCTGGACCTCTGGTCCTGTCTCTGTAACTGTCTCTGTAACTCTCTGTGGCACTGTAGAGCTCTGTAGGGCACTGTTAGGCTCTGTTCTGTTCTGTTCTTCTAGTGGAAGACTGAACTTCACTGTTCTGGCAGGAGGGTTATTTTCTTTCTGGGTAGATGGTTCCTTCTGCTTTGCACGCGTGATGGCAGCAACTTCCAATTCTACCAAATTGGAGGTAGGCTCTTGGACCTTGGACGGACTATCAGTAGCACTGTTTTTCACTGGGGCTGGGCTTGGACAGTCTTTTGCAGTGTGGCCTTCTCCTTTGCATCGACTGCATAAGGGCTTGTAATCCACTGACCTTCGAGGATTTGGACAATTTGGTGAGATGTGTCCCTTTTCTCCACATCTGTAACATTCCACTTCTGATCTCTGACCACCGCCAGACTGTCTTCCTCTGTAACTTTGAGAAGGAAATCTTCTGGGTCCGAAATTGGGACCAAACTCTCTAGGCTTGGGTCCAATATCTTGTGTTGTCATTTTGGATTCCAGCAAGTTGAATCTTGCGTCTTCTTCCTTTCTTCTCCTATCATGCATCTCCTTCAGAGAGCAAATGTCCTCTGTATGATTCTTCCGCAAACAGTAGGAACAGAAGGCTCCAGGGATGGTTGGTTTCCGTGTACATTCAGTGGCTAAATGGCCTGCTTGATGACACTTACCACACTAAGTATTTGACCGCATCACATCTCTTCCTGCTCCTGCAACGTTGGATATGCTAGCGGTGTTCACTTTCAGCGTCTGTAGTTGCTCTGTAATCACATCCATCAACTCCTTTTTGATGTTTGCAACTGAGTTGGATAAATAATCCTTCAAGCTTTCTCCTCCGGACGTACTGGCAGGAGGGTTTTGAGGAGTCTCTGTAATCACTGCATAAACTGGTTGGGTTGGTATAGAGGAGTCTCTGTTCTGGTTCTGATTCAGAGCTCCTGTTTGAACCGTTGGCTGTTGACTCCAGTTGGTAGGGTTCCACTGTTGCTGCTGACTTGTCATTGAGGAAATTGGTTGAGACCATGGTTGTTGTGGTTGAACCATCATTTGAGGCATGGATTGTGGCCACTGTGGATTTGGTGCACTGTACTGTGATACCGGGGGCATCTGTTGGTAGGGATAGGGAACAGTCCCTGGGACTGCATTTGGTGGGTACATCATTCCTGGCACCAGAGGAGGTAGGACTCCTCTTCCTGTATTCATTGCTAATCTAGCTTCCACTTCATCGTACAGTCTTGCACCTTCTGTTGCAGCTTGCAGGGTGGCTGGTCTTTGTAGCTCCACAAACTTACGGACTTCTGGTTGTAATCCTCTGAGAAACACTCCCTTCTGAATGCCATCATCTAGATTATGGTTAGTCCATCTCTTCAGGATGGATTCCATTCGTGAGACATAGGCTTCCACTCTTTCTCCAGAGGACTGACTTAGGTTCATAAATTCCTCTCTCATCCGCTCTTCAAAACCTTCACGCCTGAATTTAGTGAGGAAGGCCAACTTCAGGTCATCCCATGTGCCAAAAGTTCCTGCTGCTTGTCTCTCATACCATTGAAACGCCGCGCCCTTGAAAGTGGCGGGGAATATTGCTAACCAATGCTCAGGGGTTCTGGCATTGTTAGCCACACATGCTACCATAAACTCTGCTACATGAAGATCGGGGTCTTCATTGTATTCTCCCTTAAAAACTGGCAATGGGACTACATTCGCTGGTCTGTCATCAATATTTCCAGGACGGATCTGGCTTGGAAGTGGACCTCCAGCAGGAGGAGGAAGGGCTTGATGTGCCATTGGGACTTCTGTAAAGAGTTCCGCAAGGGCGTCAAAGGCGGCTTCTGCTGCGAGCTCGCCCTCGGCTCTGATTCTTGCTTTCTCTCTTCTTACGTACCTCTGGACTCGTTCTAACGCTTGCCTTTTTATCGCGTCATTCATCAGGGGGTTGACTCCACTATGTTGTTAGTGCTCCACAGAGGGTTAACAGAAGGCTTCAGTCTCTGGAGGACTCTCTTGCCAACATTTCTTCTACTTCTTTCTTTTCAACGTCCCTAAATTCTGCTTTCATGCCACTGCACAGAGGAAGGTATTCGGTTCTGAAGGTGTCAAAATGCATACGTCTGAGCATGGTGGTGGTGCCATCATCATAGTAATGCCAGCTTCTGATGGTTTCAATAGTGTATGTTGTGAAAAACACTCTGTCTACCAACTTCCAGTGGGTTGCTAATTGAACAAACAGAAGATTATCAGTACACCAAGCATCCCATGTATCTTGCTGTTGAGCGTCCACGAACAAATTCCAACTCTTTTCCTTCTTGTCTTTGTGAACCTCTACAGACCAAGACTCCTGAAGCTTCTTCACAATCTCCCACTTGATGTTGTCTGGAAACTTCTCAATGAATGCCAAATCTTCCATGGATGTTCATTCTCTCTGTTTCTGCTCTTCAGTTTGTTCCCAAACAGTTTGCCACCAAGATGCAAGTTTCTGCTGCTTCAACAGGAAGAGGAAACTGTCCACCACATAGAGCATGCATCATGATGGTGATATGTTTCCGCCATTGTGGGATGAACTTCTTGTGAAAAGTGGCTTTTATTATGAGAAATTCCAACTCTTCAGTGGAAGAAGGAATTTTACAAACATCCATTGAATTCTTCTCTTCTTGGCAATGCCATTTCCTTCATTTTCAGCCTTTTTTGGTGCTTGTTGATGGCAAGTTTCCCCGGCTGCGCACCAAAAACATGGAGCCTCGAGAGGAACACCAAGGAAAAGGGAATTCTCTTGCAAGAAAATCTATCTTGTAACATCAACAAGCGTGTTTTTCATGTTTTATATGATCATAATGAAGAAAAGAACACCAGGCACAACAAATCTTCATGCAGCATCATGTAAATCTCCCACGGTTTTTAATAGAATCAACCATATTCTTCAACATCTTCACAAAATCCATCAATAGACCAAAGAAAACAAAGAAGTACACCATCTTTGAATGGAAATACATCACATAGTATTCATCTTCAATATCTTCATAGTCTTCTCTCTCAATCTCTCATATACAATCACTCTGTTTCAATAGAATTGACTATCTCTGACTCTCTTTCTCTCTCTCCATCAATAATACATCATATCCTCACTACAATCTCTCTAAAATTACTCTCAATAATCACTCTTAGGTCGTGGATACCCCTCCCAAGAGGTATGTCTGATATGAAAGGTCACCAGAGCCACTACAGTGTCTCTTCACAGCTCACTACTGTCACTTCACTCTAGTCTTCACTTGAGTTTTCAACAGCTACTTCTTCCACTTCTTTCAGCTCTTTTGCACTTGTATTCACCTCTTTCCAAGGCTAGAAAACTTTCCCAAAATCACACATACATTCCACAGAACACTTACAGAACAGTCTACAGAACAGTACCAGAACAGTTACAGTACAGAACAGAAGCAGAAGCTCTACAGAAGACCTACAGAAGGTTACAGAAGGTCATCAAAACTACATAACTCATTCTCAAACCATTCAAAACTCTCACAAACCATTCACTAAGCTTTCACAATATCTCATTCTTCATCAATCAATACTCCATCCCTCCTTACAGAAGACAATCAGAAC
Organism: Lygodium microphyllum; assembly: GCF_053477565.2. NCBI lineage: Eukaryota > Viridiplantae > Streptophyta > Polypodiopsida > Schizaeales > Lygodiaceae > Lygodium > Lygodium microphyllum. The sequence goes on along the minus strand of NC_141156.1, from coordinate 52,680,735 downwards.
AAAAACAGACCAAAACAGAACAAAACAGAAGGTATACAGAACCAATAAGAACCTATCAGAACATCATAGAACCATCAACAAACATCATAATCTTCCAAAACACTCTCAATATCATCCAAAACACTCTCAAACCACTTCCTAATCAATCAATCTTCCCATAAAATCAACCATTCAGCTCTCAAAAACAACAAAAATCAGCCAAAAAACAAGTCATTTCAACACTCAACACCAAATATGTCAGCCAATAGTCTCTTCCTGCAAAGGGTTGTTTTTATGTATGGGAGGATGCTCAATGGTTTGATTCTACTTTGGTCTGCCAACCTGATAAGCCACTATGTAGGTTGAACTCCTTGCAAAGCTAGATCCTTCATTGTCACATCCGTCATTATGTTTACTGATGAGCCTCCATCAATCAATGCATCCAAAATAAAGCATCCTTCTATCCATACACCAATCTATGGGGTTCCAGGATCTAGGAAGGCATTAGCCACATTCACTTCCTTCACACGTTCTAAGGCTCTGTTGGACTTTGTTGTTGGGGTCACAATCCTTAGGCCGCGTCTTCTTGTCAAGATGCTTTTGAGTCTTTTTTGGAAACTGGGAGATAGCATCAGCAACTGTTGGAATGTTAGGTTTTGGTTTAAAGGTGTCTAGGTCTTTGACTAGATCATACTCTTTGATAGGATCCACAAGCTTTTCCAATCGATTGGGAAATGGGGCCACACCCACTTTTATTTTCCCTTTTTCTTCTAGGAGCGGAAACATCTGCGCTTCTTCTTCATGAAGAGTTACTTCTGCATCCTCTATTTCCTGGACCTCGGGTCCTGTCTTTGTGATTATCTTTGTAGCTCTATGTGGCTCTATAGTACTCTATACTGCACTGTTTTGTTCTATTCTAGTTTTTTGTTAGAAGACCGAACTTCACTGTTTTGGCAAGAGGATTATTTTATTTTTGGACAAGTGGTTCCTTCTTTTTGGCACACGTGATGGCGTCAACCTCCAATTCCACCAAATTGGAGGGAGACTCTTGGACCTTGAACTGGTTATTAGTAGTGCCATTCTTCACTTGAGCTGGGCTTGGACACAGTCTTTTATAGTGTGGCCTTCTCCTTTGCATCGACTACATAAGGGCTTGTAATCCACAGACCTTCTAGGGTTTGGAAAGTTTGGTGAGATATGACCCTTTTCTCCACATCTATATAACACTCCACCTCTGATCTCTGACCACCGCCAGACTGTCATCCTCTGTAACTTTGAGAGGGAAACCTCCTTGGACCAAAATTAGGATCAAAATCCCTAGGCTTTGGTCCAGTGTCCTGCATTGCCATTTTGGATTCTAGCAAGTTGAATCTTGCATTTTCATCTTTCTATCCTCATTCGTGCATCTCTTTTAGAGAGCAGATATCCTCTATATGGTTTTTCCTCAAACAGTGTGAACAGAAGGCTCCAGGAATGGTTGCCCTCCCACAGGAGTGGATATATTGGTGATATTTACCTTCAGTGTCTTTAGCTATTTTGTAATCACATCCATAAGCTCTTTCTTAATACTTGCGACCGAGTTGGATAAGTAGTCCTTCAGATTTTCACCTCCTGAAGTACTTGTAGTAGGATTTTGAGAAGCTTCTGTAATTACTGCATACACGGGTTGGGTTGATCCAAGAGGTCCACTGTTCAGATTCAGATTCAAAGATCCTATTGAGACTTGGGGTTGTTTATTCCAGTGGGTAGGATTCCATTGTTGTTGAGTCACCATTGGAGAAACTATTTGAGACCATTGCTATTGTGGTTGAACCATCATTTGAGGCATTGTTTTCTGTGGCCATTGTGGATTAGGTGCATTGTACTGCAGCACTGTTTGCATCTAGGGATAGGGATAGGGAACTGTCCCTGGGACTGCATTTGGTGGGTATACCATTCTGGCATGGGAGGAGGTAAGACTTCTCTTCCTAGAGTCATTGAGAGCCTTGCTTCAACTTCGTCATATAGTCTTGCACCTTCCAATGCAGCTTGCAGGTTGACTGGTCTTCTCAATTCCACAAACTTGTGAACTTCTGGTTGTAGGCCATTGAGGAACACTCCTTTCTGGATGCCTTCATCCAAATGATGGTTGGTCCATCTCTTTAGGATGGATTCCATTCACGAGACATAAGCTTATACTCTTTCTCCAGAGGACTGACTTAGGTTCATGAACTCCTCTCTCATCCTCTCTTCAAAACCTTCATGCGTAAATTTAGTGAGAAGCCCAACTTCAGGTCTTGTCCCATGTGCCAAAAGTTCATGCTACTTGTCTCTCATACCATTGAAACGTTGCGCCTTTGAAAGTGGTGGGGAAGATTGCTAACCAAGCTCAGGGGTTCTGGCATTGTTAGCCACACATGCTACCATAAACTTTGCTACATTGGATGTGAATATGAAATAAATTATTTGTGCAATGCTTTCATCAATGAGCGCTTTCAAAATACTAACCTTTCTTTCTATTGTGTGATGCTACATATCTTAAGGTTTCATCTCAAGGCTAAATCTCACCTTATATTTCTTGTATCACTCACTAATATTGGAGCATTTTATCAAGTTCTTATGCATAATATTATACCTTACTATATAGCACTCTTTATTATATTGTATTTTCATAGTAAAAGTATTTTCATAATATTTAATCATTATATTCTTTATTATTTTGCAATAAGCATATGGCCATACAATACTTACCATTACTCAATAAAGCATACTACATGGAATGTAATATATGATTTTTCCATAGGATGAAATTTGATATTCTAACAACATAGATCATGGTCTTTCATCAATCTATAGATTAGACCATATGGTGAAAACTTTTTGTACAATATAAGAAGTACTTTTGTTATTTTATCCAATACAATCTGAGATTTGGCCATGTGGTCAAATATTTTCTTGTAATATATGTAATCTATGTTGTTTTTTCCAATATACTATGAGATTTGGCCATGTGACCAAATCTTCTCCTTAAGCTATCTCTTGGCCAAGACAAGGACTCTTATAGTATCACAATATCTTACAATAAATCAACCACTTTGATCATTCTATTACAATAATGATATTTTGCCATTTGGTCAAATGCTTTATTGTATTATCAACCCTTACTTTCAATAGGGAAGACTATTTTCTACTTAGGATTCCTTACTTCCTATAATTTGGCCATGTAGTCAAATCTTATCTTGCAAAACAAACAAATCACTTTTTTGGGAATTAATCCTAAAAAATTAAGACTGAATCTATGGTGGGTTCGATCATACAGATTTTGGATATGCTAGATTTGGCTGTATGGCAAAATCTTCTAAGACAAACATCTTCTATATTATCTCTAAAAAGGAAGACCATATTCTACTTAGAACTCCTTAATTATTTACTATAATTATAGGAAGTTTGGCCATGTGGTCAAAACTTGTCTTGCAACAAGCGAACCACTTTGTTTTCATAAACCATTTGTTTCATTTCAATTTTGCATAACTTCCTCTCCATATGATCATATACAAATATCATATCATTTTGCCACAAATTAGTCACTTTGTCCATTCCACCACAAAATAAAAATTGGCCATATGGTCAAATGTTTCATTTTGTTATCAATGCTAATATCCAAGAACACCCCATTCTTGATTCATTCAGCCATATGATCAAATCTAATCTCATAAAACTTGCAAACCATGAGACTAGTTTTTTTATTACACTATAAAATGATATTTTGCTATATAGTCAAATCCAATTTCACAACATATTGCAACAAATGAACCACTTTCTTCATATGGTTATGAAACTAGATTTGGCCATATAGTTAAAACTAGTTTATAAAAATATAGATATCTTGTAAGTTTTTGCTACATAGCCACATTTATTTATACATGAATCTCATATCACAATAAACCACATCCTCTATTTAACTAGCCTTTGAAAATCAATGGCAAAGTTTCTATAATATGACTCCTTTTAAGGGAAACTTACATGTACAATAATTGAAATGTTAACTTTGGGTCAAATGGAGTCGTGACATTGCTACATAACCACATTGATATATGGGTGGATCTCATATTGGACTACATCTCATTCTTCGATTAAATAGGATTTGACCACATGGCCAAAAACCTTAGCAAAGTTCCTAGAGTACGATCCTTGCATAGGAAACTTACATGGAGAAAAAATCCAATGTTAACTTAGGGACAAAATTATCCATTAGATTTTCTACATAACCACAATGATTTTTCACTATATCTCATACCACATTGACAATCAACATTTCATTATCGCTTGACCATTTGATTAAGCCCATGGCCAAGTCTCACTATTAATAGAATTTGATCTTCTGACCAGAGCCCATGGCAAAGTTTCTACTATATGATTCTTGCAATAAAAACATAATAAATGCTAACTTAGGGCCAAAATAATCCATGAGATTTGATACATAACCACATATATTTATTATGGTTAGATCTCATACCACACTTAATCTTTCATTTTATGGAAGAGTCCCTTTGGAGTATATTTATCTTGTATTTTGCAAAATCTTGTGGTGTTGTGTTTTCAATTTTCAACCTAGAAGTCTTATACATTTATTTAGATTTTTTGAAGTTTGACTATTTGTAGATCCACTTTTGTTTGACAACTTTGCATCTTTGTAGAACTATTCAATGGCAAAGAAGGATAGTACATCCAAAAAGGAGACCCAAACCATTGATGGATTTAGTGGTGATTTTGTGTATCCATGGTATGTGGATGTTTATGATAGTCAAGGAAAGAGTGAAATTGTATTTTTTCAACAATATGATGTCATAGAGAAGCTAACAAATAGATGTGTTGGGAAAGAGGAAATACCACGTAATCTTGTTAAGGTCAAGGGAAAAAATGTAGTATACAAACTTGATCCTTTGTCATTTCACTTTAAACATATTAAAGAGAACAAAGAATACTCTTTGAAAAAAATGGGAACCTTATTTGAGGAGGTAAATGGCACAGAAGACATTATATCAACATTCCAAGCTGTCCAAAATAGTGAGCTACTTTCCCTATCAAGAAAAGGTGATCGCTCCAACAAAAGAATGAAGCTCCAAGATAAACAAACAGACTTGAGATCTTCACCTACTCCTCAAGAAGAAAATAATACACCAAATCCCACAAGCTCAAAGTCAAAATCACCTCAACAAAGTTCCTTGTCACAAGCTCTAGTTGTTAGTATGGCTACTAACACTATTGAGAATTATGCCACTTTACCTTCCATGCTAAAAGTTACACTTGCAAAGCTAATAATTTCTCTTGAGGTCAAGGGAGTAGAAAAAACATTTGATTTTCCTGAGATAGTTAAGAAGAAGGGAAAGAAGGAAGAATCTAGATTTTACATGTTTGAAAAAATCATCTTGTTTGGTCCAATAACACAATTTCCTATTCTTGTTGATAGGTGCAATGAGCACCTCCTTTGTATACTTATAGGTCACTATATTGGGTTTATATGGAGAATCTAACCACACGATTCATAAAGAATTTCATGAATCTAGCAACAACAGCATATCTTATGCCTTTTATACAAGACAACAATGAGAAGAGACTTGTACAACACGATGAGGTGGATGCTAATAAGTTGGACACTTATAGTTATTTGATTATATCAAGGCTTCACTCAATTCATGCAGCAAAGATATAATTCAAAGTAGTACTACACATTGTCTAGCAATCAAGCATTTATAAACCATGAGAAATGCTAGAATATTAGTTTATTGTTCTGCTAAATGTGCATTGAGCTTTCAAGAATGACAAATATGGAATCACATAATGTTATGAAGAGTGCCCCTTATGTTGGGCAACTTCAACAATTAAGATATTAGTGGTAGCTAGCAATTGGTTCTCCACCAAAACCCCAACAATGGCTTCCTAAGACAAGCTCTCGCTTTTCTTAGAAACAAATGGGATAAGGAAGATATGATTGACATGGAAATAAGGGCTAAGAAAATCAAGCAAGATAGGGTCTTGAAGGGTCCTGAAGGAGGAATTAGTTACTCTTTTCAATGCCTTAGTTCCAAAAAGTAGCATTGTGATGAAGACTTGGGAAGAGCTTGTTGATGACTATGATATCAATGTTGAAGTCTACACAAGGATTTTAGGCATGTGCAATGATTGGGTATCAAAGAAGCTTACAGGTGGAGCTACTGCAGAGTCCCTACAAAATGGAGCAAAATTCTCTTCAATCCTTCACTAGTTCGCCTTGGCATGCATATATCGTCGAATGCAATCTAGAAACCTTTGATCTTATACATAATGTTTACAGAGATCTAATTATCATTAGGGTTGTTGTTCTAGATGTAGCACACATGGAGTTGAGGGAATGAAACGAGACTCTATAAAGTTCAAAAAGGTCGCATTGACTCTACTACAAATAACATGTGAATCTAAACAATTCATGTTGTTATCATTTCTTAATCGAAAGTGAATGGTAGCTTCCAAAAATGCACTTGAAAGTATTTCTTGCAAGTATCACATGCTAGTCGGTAGTGTTGACTTCCTACCAATGGATAGAACCTTTGCTTTCGGATCTATAGATTCCTTTGCGGTTTTGACATTAGTAACTATGAAAAAAAGCTTCACCAATTTTGAGAGATATATAAAAAATGTCAATAAGCCTTCCATTTTGGACTTTGAAGGCTTGGACAATGAGTGCAATGATGAAGACCTTGAAGAAGACGAGAGGATTGCAGAGGCCGTTTTGAGAAAGAAAATGAAATTTATGGGAACTACAATCAAAGCATTCAATTATGCTTGTGAGGTTGTATTTGATGTATATGCAAGTGGACTTGCATCTAAGGTGGTATTGGTAAATCACATGAAGACTATTGCAGTGGTTTGCAACACTCAAGAGCAAAGAGAGTTGAAGCACAATTCTGGAGAGCCAATGAGAGTGCCAAACAAAATTCAAATGCCCAAGAGGTTCCTCCTACTAAAGTTCTAGATCTTGAAGTACCACCCAAGGGCATAGAAGAATCAAGTCAAGATATAGCAAGTCTAATTATGAAAGAGAAATTAAAGGCTACTTCAAGTGTTATTCCTTCTCCTTTCTTCAAGGAAGACACATTGATGCAATTTTGGTTTTTTTCTTGAAAAGTTATCTCCATTAGCATTTCTGATATTTTCTTTCTTTGGTGATATTGCTTAAAGAAACTATGTCTTTAGTTTTTTTAATTTTTTGCAAAAGGTACCAAGCATGTTTGGTTTTAAAAATCTATGTAAGTAAATCTTTTGATAAAATAGTATTGAAAAGCTCATTAAAATTTATCATCCTTTGTAAGGACAACTGTTTAAAGGAGATATTGTAATCTGGTGTGTAAGAACACTTATCACAATGAAAAGTTTGAGCTAGCTATGAAACTTTTACTTAAGTTTATTTTAGATCTTATTTCAATTAAACTCTCATATGTGCTGTGTAATAATCTTGACATGTTAGTTTTGGTTAGATTTGTCCACATCATCAAATCTCTTATCTCTTATAATCTCCTTTACTACATCACTAATGTATGTCTATGCATGTACCTTAGGATAAGAGAGCCAACATTATATTGCACATCCCAAAAAAGTTTCACTTCAACCCCCAATGGAATTTTACCTCACTAGCAAATATTACAACAAAGATTTCACCTCTGTGTCTTTTGAGATGTGTATATGGAATATTAAGATAAAATGCTTGTTACAATTCATAAGTTTAAATATCTATGGGATATAACTAGTTCAAAAATAGAATGGTTAGTCCTTAAGAAGAAACTATAAAAACTTTATCCAAATAGAGTATACCTTATCTCAATTAAATTATCATGTGTCACTTATACGTGATGATAGTTTTGGTCACATGGTCAAATGTATCATGTTTAAATTTTCTTTTAATAATTAGGACTAATAAACACCTTCTTTGTACATGCCATTTTGAAGGCATTTTTAGAATCTGAGTATGTTTAACATTAAAATGATAAGACAATTTTTGTAACTAATTGCAATCCTCTATTGTTAGTAGCCCAAGTATACTTATAATTAGCAATAAAAAGTAGGTACGAGAAGGTGACTTTATTATAATAGATTTTACCTTAAAGAAATCATCATATATATAACAAATTCAACAATAGTAGAGCATGATGGTGTGATTGATGTGTCCTTGATAAGAAATGTAACATAATTATCTATAATACTTGATCTCAATGGTTTTCTTTTACAGTGATTCTTTGCTAAATCTAAAAAGTTCCAAAGTTTTCAAATGGAAAAGCAATGGCTTGTTCTTTGACTAGGATATATGGAATTTCTTGAAGCCTTATTTGCAAGATTCCAAGTGGAAGTTTGGTCAATAGCTTTACATAAGAATGTCATGGAAATTATTAAGTGCTTAGAAATCCATGCAAAAAGGAAGTATCCTTTTTTCATGGTTTGGGGCTAAGAACAATGTCATAGACATCCACTCAAAATCATATATAGGCCATATAAGATGGGAGTAGAAGCAATGTTCAAGCCTCTGAAGTATATGTGGGACCAATATGGAGATGTTTGTCAGCATACCAAGACTATTATCATAGATAATAGCCCTTAGAAAGGATGTCCAAATCCTATTGGGAACTGCATTTATTCAAAAACATTTGATATTGATCATGGAGACTCTATCTTGATCAAAGAACTTCTACCATACTTGACTTGCTTAAGCAAATACCATGATGCACATGAAGTCATCAAGTTTGATTGATACTTACGGACAGGAGCCAGTTCAATATGGACATAAATGATCATAAATTGTATGTACAATTCAAGGTTGTCATTGATGAATGGACTAGAGCAGAGAATGATGATATTTCATCTTCATCATCAGCACTGCACGAGACCATGATTGATAAATACGGAAGATATATTCAACCTTCAATCACTTCTTGCTTCAAGAGACTATCTATTATACAAACATCCTCAACAAATGCCTCACATCATCCATCTCTTACATTGAAAAACTCGCAATTATCCAAGTTGAAGCAAACTCCTTTAGTCTCTACTTTGAAAGATATGGAAGCAATGGAACCTACTCATCAATTAGGATATCACAAACATTTCATAAATGATAATGTAGCTAAATGTTTTATATAAAATTTACAAAAGTTGTATTTTTTTAATATACATGATGTAACAATTCATATGGACTAATTTTGACTCCCAGAATAAATATATTCCTTACATTACGAGCTTTTGCATGGCTGTGAAATATATGCTTGTTAGAAATTTAAAGTGCTTTATGTAGTTACCTTGGTGTTTTTAAACACCACCAATATCAATGAGAGAATCTACTTAATGTTTTCTATTCTTTTAAAAATATGAGTTAATTGTGTTGAAATTTCTTATAAAGTGGTTTAAGTCCAATTTTGTACTTTATATCTTAGCTAACAATGAAGTATTAATTAATAATAAAATATATGTCTACTTTTTTGGAACACAAACTGTTGGTCAAAATTTAAATCTTTGGTCTTAGAAAAATCATAAACTTCTACTTTGATATATAAATTTTCATTTTATTATATGAAATTTCATTTAGCTGTTCAAAGTGTTAAGCTAGTTGATTTTGGCCAAAGCCAATATCCATATTGTCCACATATTGTTAAGATAGATGTAACTTTTGAACAAAAGACATTTATATATGCATATACATATAAAAAATGCAAATGGGGTGAGCAATTATTTAACATACCTATATTTGATGGTTTACACAAAAAAAGAACTATCACATCATAGGTTATCCAAACTTATTACTATATGGTATCAGATCAAGTTATTGAACCACACCTAGTTCGTGGTGACTCTTTTAAGGTCTTAGTTCATGAAACTTATATATGTCACTTTAAATGATGCTATATCTAAAAGAAAAAAACTCATATTATAATATCTTCAAATCTATAACATTATAAAATTTGGCCATGATAACATATCTTCATGTAATGTTTGAGGCCCGTGTATTCTAAATTCTCTCTACACTCCTTCAAACCTTTGTATTCTTACATCAAACTTGGAAATTTCTTAGGTATATCCTAGCTAAGCCTCATTGATGTTTCCACCACCATACAACATCGCATTTTGTTTCCACCACCATTCATGAGTGTAGGCTCATGAATTCTTTGTGCTTATAACTGGAGTTCACGCCAATGACCTTGCTATGGATGAGTTTGTGAATTATGGAAAGTCAACTATGTGGGGTGGAGTGCCGACTGTCAAACATGTGGAGTGGAAAAGTTGTTAGCTTCAATAAGAGACTCAATGTTGGGGGAGTTTGAGATATCTTGTTTGAGGCTATCTATTATATGACTTCAATTGGGTTTATGACGGGGGCCTTATAGGCTAGCCATTGGAATCTAGAAGTTAGTAATGGTATGGGTATGCTAAGTGGATTTGGAATGGGGATGTCTCATGGGGGTAATGGAATGTGTGGTGAACCACCGTTTCAAGGAATACAAAAAACTGGACTCTCTTAGAACCATGACCATTCAATATAAATGATAGGAAAAATATAGGAATGGATATTATAGTCCCACCCATGCATTCTAGTATATAAATAGTTGCATCACCTTGACTATTGAGCCTTGTATATTCAATCAAGAGATCCATTTTAGTGCTAGATAAGTTGAGTATCTGCATAGTCTTCTTTATTGAGCCTTCACGCTCTTAAATCCACTTTTCTGGTAATACACTATCTCAAAACTCATTGGAACTCATGGTGGTAGAATGAATATCTTTTGTAATGCATGGCAATACACTTGCCTCAAAAATCATGCAATGATTTTTTATTGTTTTTTTTTATTTCTTTATGTCAAATGCTTGACAAGTGCCCATTCTATCCGGATGGCATCTATCACTTTAGGTGCCATCATGGTTGCATCAAAATGCATAAGTGCATATGCCAATACATCAATCATGTCAAGCATGTGAGCAACGGACTTGTTGAATTACAATGCTCTTATGATGCTCATAATATTGCTAATGGATGCCAATTGCCTCCTATAAGACACTTCAGAGTCAATATTGCCTCATGGTACATGATAGGGATCAAAACCATGTGAGTAATACTCTTGCTGAGACATCTCTTGCATCATAAACCACGGTTGTTGATGAAGTTTTTCTACCATTGTTACTTGCAATTATAACCAGTAGTAACTATTTCCATTGCTGACCTAGTAGATATCTTGAGTGATGTCCTCTGAAAAATTGTACCTTGTTGTATTAGTAGATATCAACCAGTTGTACTTTAGTTAGTCCACAACTCTATCACTTTGATCTTAATGTCCAGTTCTTGGTGCTTGTGTTGAACTTTGTCTACATCCTTGGACATATAGTAGCCGAATTAACCAAGTTTTTTTTGTGTGCTGTGGTTACTACCAGTCTTGTGTTGTCTTTACAACTATTAAACTAGTCTTGTGTTGTCTTTATCCTAAAATCCATCCTATGGATGAAGAATATTAGCAATCTAATCAGCAATCATAGATGCCTCTATATGCTTCTAAAATTACAGTATCTGGTGATGCTGAGAATGTGTTTCCCACTAAACATTGTCACAGGTGGAAGTCTTGTTAAACTTACTATTGGGTAATGGTAATGATTGGAGCAAGAGAATAGTAGCACTGTTGTTTTCTAAGCATAAACCAATTTCTCAATCTTCTTCATCACCCGACAAGTTTGCTATAATGCTATTCAAACTAAGAATTTGGCTTCCATAGATCTGCACTTTGCATTCCAAATAGTTATGGCTCAAAAGGAAGTACATATAGTGGAGCAAATGCTGTCTCGAATGCTTTTCATCAGTCACACCAAGACCTTTGTCAACTCATGTAAATAGGCTTTGTAAATGATATTCCATGCTCACTCATGTTAGCATGTAATAGACAACACATACATAACCGGCCTTCCTATAGATGGCTCAATTGTGAATGATGAACCAGGTTCTGTTCCTTATGATATGATGATAAACCACAATAGAAACTTAGATTTCAATCCTTAATAACCTATTTAGAAAAAGTAAACTTAATCAATCAACTATTGCTTAGCAGCTTGCTGGTCTTCCCAAAGATGAGGATCATCTCCAAAACATGTAGGCTCTAACGGCCATTTTTGAATATGTAGCAAACCATTCAGTATATTCTAAGTTCTTATGCTGAGCATAGCATATCTTCATTGTGATGCCACCATTTGAGCAAGGCCTTTTGACCATTTTAAGAAATCTACCCTCACATCTTAGTACACATTACCCTCTGCTGCTCATAATTCTCTAAAACATCTTCCTCATGCATCACATGCTCAACTTTTTGGATGCAATCAATGCTTGTAATCATAATTACCCATGATCCAATAAGAATAGAGGTAGCCTGACCTTATGCATCCATGACTATTGAGATGCAAGACTAATAGTTATGTAGGATCCAAACATATATTGAGTGAGGCCAATACACCTGATCAAAGTTACAAAGCTGGGTTCTGATTCAAAAGCTCAATCTGAATTCATGGGAGCTCTTGCTGTTACATGCTTTGTAGGTTCAGTCAACTCACAGCAACACAGGAGGTCGTGGATGTGCTTTGAAGTGTATGTAAACATAAGGGAAACCACCACTTAGATAAGACTTTGGGTGACTTTGGGTGAACAATACTTCTATTGCTGCATCACTAGGAATCTGCTACCTCTAAACAGTCAAGGAGATTTCTGCAGGTTTAATATGGTTTGCAGGTGTAATATTGAAAGTGTATTCACATCCTTCCTATGAAAAATACCATACAGGGAATGACAAGAAAATGATTTGATGTAGTTTGATCTCTAAGCATCAGAGGACTTCAAATAGAACCATGGATTAGGCACCGAAAGCTTTGTCTCTAGTATCTCTTTATGTTGGTGGTGATGCAAAAGGCATGGCCAAATATGTTCACAACATGCTACACACCATTGTGCAAGCAGGCATCCCTTGATAGGGGAGCTCAAATTGGCATTCGAGGACCATATGCACAAGATGTTTGCATGGAAGACAAGTTGCTTCTAGATAGCATAATAACACCAATGCCTCTATCTCAGGGATCTGTGAATGCTTCCTCAATTTTGTCCTCCTGTGTGCTGCCTAACCTATAAAGTTCCATTTGCCAACGCTGTGAAGTGCAGCTAGCATAAATATACTCCATAATTTTATAGCAATGGAGGTTTTAGAAGAAGAAAACAAGGTCTCATATTCACACTAACACCATATTGGGGAATATGGGAATTTCCCATAAGTTTGGGACATGTGGTCAAATCTTTGGATTTGTCATAACTTGAACACTATAACTTCAAATCAAGCGCTCTATAGCTCAATAGATTCCATTTTTCAAGGGCATTTATCTAGATGCCATCTTTTTAGTATTCAAAAAATGGGAATTGGGAGATTCCCAAACTCACTAATATTGTGTTCACTGTTTAAAAAAAATTATCTAGCAGAACATCGCTTTTCAATTTAGCTCTTAGGCCAGATTGCAATGGTTCCCTTGTGGAAAAGTGGAAGCGCTTGTAGCAATGACTCTGCTTAAGCTTGCTCCTCAGCAAAATAAGAAAGAAAATTTTATGTATGATCTTCCACAGTTCAATGTAATGAAGTAGAACAAGGTAGATCTAGTGGTTGTGGGTATAGGTTCTACAGGCTGCCTTGCTATTGCCAAACAAGTCTCTACTCTGCCGATATCAGTGTCTCAAGTTTTTGCCACAAGGGGTAATATGCTTACACTAAGCTGAGGTATGTCTCATGCATCATGGAAGTTGCAACACCTATTGAAGATTGTTTCGTACTTATCCACGATCTACTGTACCCTTGCCATTTGAAAACTACAAGTCTCTCGATGAAGCCTCACATGTGATCCAAACCAGGCTAATGGAGAGGAAGGAATCGATAGCTCCACATCGAGTTGGAATGCTCACTCATGACACAAAAATATGCTTGTATGTATGCCTATACCATCAAATTTAGAGAATCTGAGATGAACTTCATGACAAAATCACAAGATATCATAAAGTTGTCAATATACCAAACAATATGGCTGTTTCAGATGAAGAGGATGAGCAAGTTATTTTCACTATGATAAATACACAGCATTTCCAGTGCTGATTGTAACAAGTACGTGTTCTCTCTTCATTTAGACACCCTTTGTAATGCTTCCTTTGCACATCATGTGAGACAAGTCATGATTGCTCTACAAAGACATCAAATAACATTCTCCTTGATGAGAACCTTGAACCACATCTTGCCGACTTTGAGCTTGTCAAGCACTTTGGGAATTTGACTCTCATAAAGCGACAGTCCTTGCAAATCTAAATCAACAGTACTTCTAAATTTGATAACTCTATTCTCAATCAATATGTCTTAGCTATTTGATTTTATGGACGGTGAGACATCTGTAGACTTTGGCAATCCAAAAGGCCAAGCATTCTGAGAATACTGAGAAGCCTGAGGAAAACTCAACAAAGCAAGCTAGTTTTTCTATGGCCAAAGCTAAAGATTGGGATCATCCCCTCTGATAGACTTTTGACCACTAATGTAGAGGTCTTTTGCTGAAGCCATATATGTGTCTTCAATAGCTTATCCACAAATGCCCTTCTGAAAGTGGAGGAAGAGTTGTCCAAGATCTTCTTCCATTTTTGCCTCCAGTTTTCAGAAGAAATATTCAATGTTGCCTATCTTTAGGGTTTCAAGAAGAAAAAAAATGCTTGTGACGAGAGGTTGCTGAAAACACCATAGATGTTGGAAGGAAGCCTTGAAGAAGAATAATAATAATAATAATAAAAGTTTTGTCTCTAAAGCCTCTTCAAAGCCTTTACTAATGGTGCTCCACTTGTTGAGAATGATGAGTAGAGAAAGATTCAAGCATAAAGTGCCTATGAAACCTCATGAGCTGAAGGCTAGGAGAAGATCTCTGCTGCAAACTCCATGGAAGCTTGACCAAAGCTTGAAGAAAAAAGAAAGAGAAGCCTCTCTTGAAAAGTAACCACAGTTTAACTCCCAACTAAGCTTGGTTAACTCCCATTTTACCTAGTTATCTCCAAATTGCATGAAAATTTTATGACGACATGCTATTTTAGCCTTCCACTGTCATATCTAACCTTGAAGATCTCCAGATATAGTCTCCTATGCTAATTGTAGATGGTCTGCAAACCTATGCTAGTCACTATCTTTGTCAAGTACTTCTAGTACTTGTCTAAAGTTGATTTTTATGGAGAAAAATTGGACTGCAATAGAAGGAAAAAGTGGATCAAAGACCAATGCTCTAATACCAATTGTCAAGGAGTGAACTAGAGAGAGAAGACTACAAAAGAGAGAGATGAAAGAGTGCAGAAGAGAGAGAGAGTGACAATGAGAGAGAAAGACTAGAAATGGAGAGAGAAAGATTGAAAAGAAGAAGAGAGATGGCTAGAAGCCATGAAAGGACAGGAGAAGCTAGAGAGAGATGAAGAACAAAGATATAGTATTATGTCAAAACTGATTACATGTACATGTGTCCTTTTCCCTTTTATATGCCTCTAATTCAGCTCTTTACAAAGAATCCAAAAAAGCCAAAACCCAAAGCCTATAGCACTAACCCTAATTCTAGATCCTCAATCCTAAACCTTAGGCCTTAGACCCTAGGATATAATTCTTAGGCCCTTCAACTCTAAAGCATAAGCACGTGAATCATAAAGCCCAAATCATGAAGCCTAAAACATAAAATCCCACAATTTCAAAAACCCAAAAAAATCCTAAACCCTCAAATCCGTAGAATTCCTAAAAACCTTAGAGATCCTAAAACTTGAACCAAAGCCTTTAACTCTGAGCCCTAAGCATGAAATCCTACATCCTCTAAATCTTTGACAATAATCTCAGACCCTATATCCTCTATTCAAACCCTAAACCATGTACACTACGACCCAATTCTATCCCCTTTTTTAAAAAACATTAGAGCTTGACCATGTGCTCATTAACCCTATCTTTGAGATCTCTCCAAGTGTGAGGTTCCTCCTCCAACAGACCTGGAGGAGTCCTCTAGTAGTCGATTGAAATTCATATCCATGCACATCACCATCCCGTCTTCCCATGGGAAACCTTGGACTTAGTTGAATATGGGAATCCCAATTCTACTTCACAGGGGAAACGTGGACAAGTCACTCCTAATAGCAATCTAACGCCCACCTAAGAAAGACCACTTTGTAATCAATCAAAGGTAGGAGTGAGGTTAACACCGCACTTGGTTCAAAGAGAGTGAGAGACGGGGGAGAGTGTAACTTGATCCCCCTATCCATAAGGTAAAATCTCAACTCGGCCCCCTAAAACGGTGTTAAACCTGGTCATTTATCCTACCGGTATTGGGAGGGTCATGATTTAATCAGCTCTATCTAATGTTAGAAAGTTGCCTGACTTATCGGGTCCACCCAGTCACAAGTGTCCAATCATCATCTGGATCAAAGCCTCACACTTTCCTCAATGGGTTTGCTTAGGTTTCTAATTAGCAAAGCATACTACCACGCTTTTGGACATATAAAATCAGCTTTCTTTTATTACTGCGTTAAACTTGGTTCATTAAACTCGACCTTTAGCACATAATAAACAATTCGGAAATCAGATACTTTATTTCACCATCACTCCGCAGAGTGATACAAAACTGTCTTTCCACAGAAGAACACTGTCCAGCCTAGGATATGACCTTCCAATCCCTCGGGATTAGGTTGTATGTGATCACACTCCGTCCGCGGTCAATAGGGAAATTTGCTAGCTCAGAGCCCCTCTAAGCTTCTCTAAGCCTCAGGAGCCGTCCTACATAACAGTGGCACTTACCACTCGGCCCTTTTCCCTCTCAGGTACTTGAGTGATCAAAATCAAAAACACCTACCTCCCTCGGGAGTGTAGGACCCCTACCTGCATGTGAGTTTTTCCACACTTCATAGAGTGTAAGGGAGCATTGGGTTGGGGACCCCAATTTCTTGAACCACCACAATTCACATCTCATCCGTCTATGCAAGCACAGAATCATAAGAGCCATAACTCATCATTCACAAACCCAAAAGCAGTCATAACCATAAGACATTTTTACCAGTTGTCAATGCGATGCATATAATATATCCCCTTCATTCATCGATTTCAGTGTTTCTTCTTAAAAAACATTTGGTAATATTAACATGCTTTTACAAGTCTAAGTGAGTTCTAACCAATCGTGATCCTTTTCTTATGTACTAACCTGATTATCTCCGTTTAACCATCCATCGTGCTTACAGTTTATAGCCGTGACGTCGATTTGTTATGGGATGGCTAGTTCTTCAGTTTGAATGGGTTCGGGGTTAACTTCCACTTGTGCTTCAGCATCGTGTTGAGTTCCCTCAGCAGTAGTGGTGACCACTTCCTCGTGTTGGGGAGCTCTCTGAGCATGACCTTGCTCAGCATCTCGTCGTCTCTTAGGAGCCATGGGAGAAGCTTGATGGGCAGCACTTCCACGTAGGGTTGGAGAGAGGGAGAAAGAGAGAGAGAGAGAGACTAGGCTGATTGCAGCAAAGCTTCGTCACATCAATAGCAGCAGAGAGACTTATGCATGAGTGGTTGTGTGTCTTTCACATGATGCTCTACCCTTGTTTATATAGTAGTGGGGGGGGGGGGGGGGGGTAAAAGAGAGGGCACCTGCTTTTTGGCGTTTTTGATGACATCATCGATGACAAAGATTTTCATATATTTCTGCCTTGCAACTTGTTTGGATCATAACTTCGTCGTATAAACTCCAAATATAGACGTTCGGGTATTTAAAACAATCGGAACGCATCTAATCAACAAGCCATCATAGGCAGAATTGCCAAATATCCATAAAAAATAGACAAAAATAACGATTTTTGTAAATCGTATTATTCTTATTGAACTTTTGACTTGGACGACTTATTCCCTTCAAAATAAGTCACATTATATATTTGGATCTATCTAAAGTGAAAATAAGTCATCTAAACATGATACTAAAGATTTCAGAGTATTCTAGTAAACCAGTCATGCTTCCTGTAAATCCTGTACAGATTCTGCAATTTTTTTTCATGTGTGGATGTGCAACATAAATCAATTTTCTTTGGAATGTATACGCACATTGTTTATTAAAATAAACTAAGTAATTGGGACATTACATTCTCCCCTCCTTAGAGAAATCGAGATGTCCTCATCTCGAGAGAAACTGGGGATATTCTTTCATAGGGGTTACCTCATTGACCCACGTGGCATCTTCTTCAGGATAATCCTTCCATTGTACTAGGTATTCTCTTATAATTCGACTTCTTAGAGGTTTTTCCCTTATATCTAGAATCTTCTCGGGTTGCATTTCCAGAATTCCTTGGGTAGGTATGACCATTTGTTCATCATTAAGCACATGATCGGGGTTTGATACATAAGGTTTCAATAGGCTTACACGAAATACATTGTGAATCTTGAGATAGGGTGGCAATTTAAGCTTGTAGGCTTGCCTTCCATTACTTTGATTACTTCATATGGTCCACAGTACCTTGGACTAAGCTTTTTGTATTTCCCCAAGGATAATGAGCTCTTTTCGGGTCTTACCCTTAGAAACACCATGTCACCTTCCTTGAATGTTCTTATGGATCTTTCAATATCTGCATACGATTTTTGCTGATCTTGAGCAACTTGGACATCATGTCAAATCAATTTGATTTGTTCATCCATCTCTTCAAGCATAGCCTTAGAAGCCTCTACTTTGAGAGTGGGATCTGAGAAGTTTAGATGTGTACGACATTCTTGCCCATACAAGGCTTGGAATGGTGACATCTTGATTGCTTGTTGAAAGGCAGCGTTATACGCAAACTCCACCAAAGGTAAATGTTCAATCCACCATTTTGGTTCTTTACCATAATAAGACCTTAGAATATCTTCAATGATCTAGTTCATCCTCTCAGTTTGGCCATCATTTTGAGGATGATAAGCAGTACTGAAGCATAGCTGCGTTCCAATTGCTTGAAATAGGCAAGTCCAAAACTTAGAGGTGAACCTAGAGTCTCGATCACTGACTATGTTCTTTGGCAATCCATGTAACCTAAATACTTCTTTGATAAAGACTCGAGAAATGTCAGATGACTTATAGGTTGTTTTGATTGGGATCAAGTGTGCAACTTTTGTCAATCTATCAATCACTACCATGATGGAGTCATATCCACCAATAATACTAGGTAATCCAACAACAAAGTCCATACTTATTGACTCCCATTTCATTTGTGGAATGTCCAAGGGTTGTAACTCTCCAGGCATCTCGATCCTTACTGCCTTGACTCTTTGACAAGTCAAGCACTAAGTTATATACTTTAATACATCCCTTTTTAATCTTGGCCAGTGATAGCTCTTACGAACTACGTTGAGTGTCTTGGCATACCTCGGATGTCTTGCAATGGGGTTGTCATGGCTTCCCATAAGATCTTGGCCTTCACTTCTGGTCTTTTTGGGATACAAAGGCGGTCATGGTAATATAGACAACCATTACTAGCGTAATCCTTAATCTTAGACCTTTCTTTGTCAGAGCTTCCCCCTTGAAGTACCTTAGCCATGAGTCCCTCATATTCTTTATCCTGAGAAATAGCTTGGCGTACAAGCTCAAGTATAGGGTTATCAGGTATGGATACAGTTCTTAAGCTTCGAACTTCTCCAACGCTATTAAGAAAGGCTTTTCGACTTAATGCATATGCAACAACATTGTCCTTCTCTGGATGATATTTGATTTTAAAATCAAAATCTTGCAGTATCTCTATCCATCTTCTTTGTCTCATATTTAGTTCAGCTTGGGTAAAGATCCACTTAAGACTTTTATGATCTGTCACTAAAGTGAATTCCCTTCCCAATAGATAGTGTCTCCACAATTTCAAGGCATGAATTACTGCGAGTAACTCAAGGTCATGAGTAGCATAGTTGGATTCGTAGGGTTTCAATTTTCTGGAAGTATAGGTCATTGGTCTTCCTTCTTCTACTAGCACCCCACCGATTGGGAGTCCACTTGCATCAGTGATCACTTCAAATGGTTGATTGAAGTCAGGGAGTTTTAATACAGGTGCAGTGGTTATAGCTTCTTTAAGCTTATCAAAGCTTCCTTGATGCTCAATAGTCCAAAGGATTTATGTATTTTTCTTCAAAAGATTTGTCAAGGGTGCAGCAATGAGGGAATAATCCTTGATGAAGATTCGGTACCATCCTATCAGTCCCAAAAATCCTTGGATTTCTTTAACTATCTTAGGTATTGGCCATTCTAGGATATATTTTACTTTGGTAGGGTCTACAAAGATTCCATTAGCAGAAACAATGTAGCCAAGATATTCAATATTGTCAGTGGCACAAAGCTGATTTTCATGAAGTGTTACTAGGGCAATCTTTAAGTGACCTTCATGTTCCTCTATTGATTTGGAGTATACTAGTATATCGTCAAAAAATACTAGCACAAAATCATCTAGATATGGTCGAAAGATGTCTTGCATTAGACGATTGAATGTAGCTAGGGCATTAGTCAATCCGAATGGCATGACTAAAAATTCATAATGACCATATATTGGGATATCTTGTTCCTTGATTCAAATTTGATAGTATCCGGACCTTAGATCAATCTTGGAAAAAAGCTTGGCTCCGTGTAAGCGATCTAAAAGTTCATCTATCCTAGGTATAGGGTACTTTTTTTTAATCGTAACCTCGTTTAGTCCTCTGAAGTCAATGCAGAGTCTAAGTGTTCCGTCCTTCTTTTTCTGGAAGAGGACAGGTGCTCCCCAAGGTGAATTACTGGGGTGGATAAATCCTTGCTCTATCGGTTGTCTCAGTTGTTCCTTAAGCTCAATAGCTTCAGGAATAGACATTTTGTATGGTCATTTTGACATTTGCTCGGCTCCAGGAATCAACTTTATTTCATGATCAACCTCATGATTTGGAGGTAATTGAGTCAATTCTTCTGGGAAGACATCCTCGAAGTCATTGATCCACGAAGTAGAGTGCCTTCATTAGTCTTTTCGACCTTATTCAACCGGATCATGTAGATAGGTTGACCTTTCTTCAATCCCTTACTAAGTCAACTTGCCTTCTCTAGTTGGACTCTAGTTCTTCCAACTTTCCCATATGCCTTTACAGTTTCCCCTTTCAAGTCTTGAAAGATTATTTCCTCTTCAGCACATAGAATCTGGGCTTTGTTCTTCTTGAGCCAATCCATTCCTAGAATGCAATCGTAGCATCCTAGTGGTAGGATTCAAAATTCTATTTTAGTTATATGGTTGTCTAACTCAAATTGAAGTTTCCCTACAGTTTTGGTTGAGGCAATTTCCTTCCCACTAGCCAATTCTACTATCATTTTCCTTGTCCCCCTGGATTCTAGAAGCAATCTTTTAACTGTCTTGGGTGCAAGAAAAGAATGTGTGCTACCACAATCAATTAAGATCATAAACAACATACCTTTGTAAATAGCTGGAGATTGAATTACTAAACATTGGTGGTCTGCTCCTTTCTTTTCTACAACAGCATGAATGGATCCTCTTTCAAATTCTTTACCTAATATGTATTCCTAGGGCTATCCAATCATGGCATTTACCCAGGCACCAGCTGTTCTTCCACGTCCACAGCATGGGTTCTTGTTGCCGTTCCCTCGGCCTCTTCCACCAACCTGATTTGGGCTATGATTTTGAGGACAGTTAGGGCAATTAGCCCTTAGGTGTCGAGTCCTTTCGCACTGGTAGCATTGCATGATTCCTATCCCATTTAGTCCTTGGGTGATTGCATTAGCTCTACTATTTTCTTTGGCATTGGTCATGTCGATACCATGGTTTGGATAACCCCTTCCATAGTTGTTTATTGGATGGTTTCTTTAGCCATTTCGAGTGATTTCTTCGGCCATAGGTTTTTCTCAAATAAAAGCATCTTTGAGAGTCATTGGTCTCATTGATTCAAGGCAAGTGTCCAAAGGTGGATTTAGTACTTGGGAAAACCTTGCAATCTATTGAGATGATGTCATTGGGGATGCATATTTGCACAGACTCACAAACTTGGAATAGTATCCTTCCAAGCTTAGGCTTAATTGTCATAAGGTGTAGAATTCATTCATCTTGATTGATTCAAAAGATGGGGGAAGATAACATCCTTTCATAGCTTCTTTGATCTCCTCCCAAGTTTGGGAAGCTTATGTTACTTCTTTATCTCGGCAAAACTGTTTCCACCAAAGCTTAGCTTCGCCAGTAAGATGAAGATGAGCACCCATGGACTGATTTGTAGTAGTAGTTTCAACGGCCAGGAAATAGTCGTCCAAAGCCTCAATCCACGCTTCTGCATCTTGCTCCACCTTGGGTCCTTCACCACTAAACCTAGGTGCTAGTGTCTGCTTGAGAAGAAACTTCTTCTCTTAGAGTTCCTTGTATGTTTCATCAATTCGCACTATTTTGGTGATTCTGATTATCTCTGTAACTTCTTTATTACAAAACAAGGTGTCTCTAGGAATCGATAAGACTTTAGGAGATTGGGATACTCTGGAAGCTCATAAATTTTTGACTTTACACTCCTATGTAAGGGTTATCCTATCGGGAGAAATAACCTTTATATATTGGTCATACACCCAATGATGTAGGGTTATTGGCTCTCCATTAATTGTCATAGTATACGAACATCGATTAGTTTTAGTTCCTCAAGCCATTTCAAAAACTTGAGATGGACTTTCACATCTTTGTATAGAGTTGAGACTAAGTATAGGTAAGGGTCGTCCCTTCCCCAAATTTGGGCTCCAGTTTTAGCCCCTTCGCAAGCTTAAATAATTCCATAGATGATTCTTTTCTAAGATTTCCATTACGCTTTCACACTCATAAGCTCATAACTCACGCTCTTCAAAAACAATAACGAGACTTTATATTTATGAAAAGTACTTACAAAGATGTATTTGATCATACTATGATCTACCAATACATCATCTCATGGATCCTTTCCTCATGAAAAGTATCAGGGTCTACATTATCATATCTTGGGGCATTCTTATGTACATGGCAAACAACATAATGTGGTGGCTCTTGGGGATAACCAAAACATCCAATACCAAAATAAAGCCTTCTTGGTACTACAACAACTTTCTCATATGGTACTATTTGTAGCACTTTCCGATATACCCACAAGGTTTCAAGTATAGGCTCATTCCCAATGTCTAGTAACTGTTCAAAAAAGGCACTGAACACAAGATATATCTTAACTATCCTTAGTCATTCAGCCCATCGAATCCTCCATAACTTGTAATGAAGAAGGATGTTACGCCCACAATATATCCCCATATGTGACGTATTCCTTGGCTAGAAATCTCTCATGTACCATGAGTTAGGATGAGGTTCCAATATGATTGGAGGAATAAAGATCATTTCCATTATCTCAAATATAGCCTCACAGAATGAGAAATTATTCGACCCTAAGGCTACTTGATACATGATGGGAAAAATATCCCGCAAACGTGTATCTTCCTCATCACTAAGTTTCTGATGAGCACAATATATATGCTAGTGTTAGTGCAAGATATTCAACAACAGTTTTCTTCAAACAAGTGTGGTTATTTTATTAATTCCTTCCATACATTGACTACTTAATCTTACAATAAAAGCTCTTTTGAACCCAAGGCTCTGATACCACGTGTGAGGTTCCTCGTCCAACAGACCCGGAGGAGTCCTCTAGTAGTCGACAAAAATTCATATCCATGCACATCACCATCCCATCCCCCCATGGGAAACCTTGGACTTAGTTGAACATGGGAATCTCAATTCTACTTCATAGGGGGAAACATGGACAAGTCACTCCTAACAGCAATCTAACGTCCACCTAAGAAAGACCACTTTGTAATCAAAGGTAGAAGTGAGGTTAACACTGCACTTAGTTCAAAGAGAGTGAGATACGAGGGAGAGTGTAACTCGATCCCCCTACCCATAAGGTAAAATCTCACCTTCGACCCCTTAAAACGGTGTTAAACCTGGTAATTAATCCTACCGGTATTGGGAGGGTGGGTCACGATTTAATCAACTCTATCTTATGTTAGAAATTTACTCGACTTATCGGGTCCACCTAGCCACAGCCGTCCAATCATCAAGATCGAAGCCTCCCACTTTCCTCAATGGGTTTGCTTAGTTTTCTAATTAGCAAAGCATACTACCACTCTATTTGGACATATAAAATCAGCTTCCTTTTATTACTCCATTAAATTGGGTTCGTTAAACTCAACCTTTAGCACATAACAAACAATTTAGAAATCAGATACTTTATTTCACCATCACAAACTATCTTTTCGTAGAAAGACAACGTCCAACCTAGAATAGGACCTTCCAATCCCTCAAGATTAGGTTGTATGTGATCGCACTCTGTCCGTGGTCAACAGGGAAATTTACTAGCTCAGAGCCCTTGTAAGCTTCCCTGAGGCTCAGGAGCCGTCCTAAATAACAGGGGCTCTTACCACTCGACCCTTTGCCCTCTCAAGTGCTCGAGTGATCAAAATAAAAAACACCTACCTCCCTCAAGAACGTAGGACCCCCATCCACAGGTGAGTTTTTTCACACTTTGCAGAGTGTAAGGGAGCATTGGGTTGGGGACCCTAATGTCCTGAACCACCACAATCCACATCTCATCCATCTGTGCAAGCACAGAATCATAAGAGTCATAACTCATCATTCACAAACCCAAAAGCAGTCATAACCATAAGGTATTTTTACCAATTGTCAATGCGATGCATAGAATATATCCCCTTCATCGATTTCAGTATTTCTTCTTAAAAAGCATTTGGTAATATTAACATTCTTTTACAAGTCTAAGTGAGTTCTAACCAATTGTGGTCCTTTTCTTATGTACTAACCTGATTATCTCCATTTAACCATCCATCGTGCTTACGGTTTATAGCCACGACCTCGATTTGTTATGGGATGGCTGGTTCTTTAGTTTGAATGAGTTCGGGGTTAACTTCCCCTTGTGCTTTAGCATCGTGTTGAGTTCCCTTAGCAGCAGGAGCGACCACTTCCTCGTGTTAGGGAGCTCTCTAAGCATGACCTTGCTCAGCATCTCGTCGTCTCTTAGGAGCCATGGGAGAAGCTTGATGGGCAGCGCTTCCACGTAGGGTTTGAGAGAGAAAGAAAGAGGGAGAGAGACTAGGCTGATTGCAGCAGAGCTTCATCGCATCAATAGCAGTAGAGAGACTTTTGCATGAGTGGTTGTGTGTTTTTCAGATGACGCTCTACCCCTGTTTATATAGTTGGGGGGGGGGGGGAGGGGGTAAAAGAGAGGGCGCCTGCTTTTTGGCATTTTTTATGACATCATCGATGACAAAGATTTTCTTTTATTTCTACCCTATAACTTGTTTGGATCATAAATTCATCCTATAAACTCCAAATATAGACGTCCAGGTACTTAAAACGATCGAAACGCATTTGGTCGACAAGCCATCGCGGGCAGAATTGCGAATATCCATAAAATTAGACAAAACTAACAATTTTTGTAAATTGTGTTATTTTATCAATATTTTATCTTGGATGACTTATTCCCTTCAAAATAAGTCACAATATATATTTGGATCCATCTAAAATGGAAATTAAGTCATCTAAACATGATACTAGAGATTTCATACTATTCTAGTAAACCAGTCCTGCTTCCTGTAAATCCTGTAGAGATTCTATAGTTTTTGTCCATGTGTGGATGTGCAACATAAATCAATTTTCTTTGGAATGTATATGCGCATTGTTTATCAAAATAAACTAAGTAATGGGGACATTACACCCTAGATAGAGCTTGGACATGTGCTCACATGTGCTCAAGATTGTATCAATCTTCACTTTGAAAACTCTTTGAGGCACAAATTAGCCATGTGCTCAAGTGGATAGAACCTTTCTCTTTGAGTTAACTTTGAGGCACAAATTAGCCATGTGCTCAAGTGGATAGAACCTTTTTCTTTGAGTTAACTTTGAGGAGAAAAATCTTGGCCATGTGCTCAAGCTTATACTGGAAGGGAAGTGGAATCTAGGAGGAAGAAGCTTGGCGGTGAGAGCTATGGTGGATGGAGGGCAAGAGCCAAGAGAGAGAGAGAGACTCAAAAGTGGGAACTCCAACAACCA
Organism: Lygodium microphyllum; assembly: GCF_053477565.2. NCBI lineage: Eukaryota > Viridiplantae > Streptophyta > Polypodiopsida > Schizaeales > Lygodiaceae > Lygodium > Lygodium microphyllum. The sequence continues at coordinate 52,654,634 of NC_141156.1, read as the reverse complement.
CAATGTGTGGCTTTCACTCAACCGCCTAGACCCTCGGACCGCTTATTGTTTCAAGCGTTCCAAGCCGAGCACTAATGGCTATCTCTCACATAGCCGATGTGCCATTCATATCTACGGGTGTAGTGAGCTTACCTCCATGCCGTTCGAGTTACCTCCTCTCCCGCGCACTCCGGTAGCTCCACGATCCAAGTGCAAGCTTCAAGCAAGCTCCATCCTCAAGCTCCACGCTCCAAGCTCCATTGCCGCGAGCAAGACAAGAGAAGAGAAGAGAAGAGAAGAAGAGAGGAGAAGATGGAGAGCTTCTCCTCCTCGGTCCCTCACCCTCACACACTCACTCCCTCACACTCTCACACTCCCTCTCTCAAGCACAAGCTCAAGCAAGAACAAGAAGAAGAAGAAGAGCTACTTTTTGCCATACACAAGAATGAGCTTCTCATTCACTTTTCAACTTTATATACAAAACCCTAAATCCCTTTTAGGCGGTCATCCCCTTTTTTACATGGCCGGTTGTAGCCTAGGCCCTTTTTCCCATTGTCCTTCTATCTTCCTAGATTCCTTTCCACCGCCCATCTACATTTACAAATTGCACGGGTGAGAGCCCGGCGCTCCTTGAATTAAACCATGATGCGCTTGCGCTCTTTTACAAAAGTTTTGACTTGTGCTTTTCCTTGTGCGCCTTTCTCTCTTATTTAGGACTCTTCTCCTTGTGTATCTTTGTCTTCCGTTTCTCTTTTCCTTAGCCTTTGTCTTTGTCTTCTGCTTTAGCTTTTCTGCCTTTGTTCGTTTGAGGATTAACATTACCCCCCTCCTAGACGAGTGTCAGTCCCATGGCACTCACCGTTGTAGGTAGCAGGCTGTAGCATGCACCGAAGACGTGGGTGACAAGGACACATGTGGTTTCCATGGAGGAGTGTTGGTGGTAGTGTGGAAGAAGGTCCTCGGGGCCTGTTAGTGGCCAAGGTGGCTGGTGGAAGGTTGTTGGAGTTGGTGGTAGGGCTATTCTGTGTTGGGGATTGCATTGATGGACAGCACAAGTGTTGGTTTGTTGGGGATTCTGCACATGAAAATTCTTGGCGGGCTTGTCGGATGGTAAGGGGTAAGCATTCAGAGTTGGGTGTTGATGAAGAGCAAATGACACTTTCGTTGGAGTCTTCAACACCTGCAATTGAAAACCTCTCATGTGGTCTCTCCCTAAGGGTAGTGCTAGTCTTCTCTATTGTGCACAAGACATAGTTTGATTAGTTTGGGAGACAGGTCGAACTCCAAGCAAGCTGAGAGTATTATCCTGCACTTGAGGACCCAAACTATGTATATACTTCGGTGCAGATATTATGTGAGTGCTCGTGCATATTTAGATATTACATAGTTAGAAGACCGCCGGCTAGTTTCTCATAACAATGTGTTGATGTAGCAAGGTAGTCCATGTTAAGAAGAAGTTTACGTGAAGGTATATGAGACATCCTTTGCATTGTGACTGCACAACAGAGCATAATTGAATACAAGGACACCACACTTTCGGTAGCTGGAAGCTATTGGACTTGCCTGATGAGGACGGTGTACATTTCATGGCCAATCGTGCGGTGCTTACCACAATTGATTGCAATGGTATTAAGGCAGAGTGCAAGAGGGAATTGTGCAAGTGGGTCAGGGTGACAGGTCTAACCATAGGCGAGACAAGCTCTCTAGGTATGTCCTACCCTTGATGTGCCCTGAAAAATTGTGGGTGATGCTAAAGGGCTAGGGGACTAGGGATGGAGCCAGTCGATCAAGGTCACTGGACGTACCTAATTTGAGGACCCCTAGGTGCTGTGCTGTGATTGTGGGTGGTTCTTTTCGTTCGTTTCTTTTTTTTGTTTTTTTTCTCTCTTTTTTCCCTTTTTTTCTCTCTCTTTTTTTTAATTTTTTGTTTTCATTTTTGTTGCTTTTTCTTGTGCTTTTTTCTTTCTTTCTTTTTTTCTTTCTCCTCTTTTCTTTTTTCTTTTTTTTTGACTTGCCTGAGTACAACCATTGCAATATGTTGAGGCTATCAGCCTTTCAGTGGGTTGGAAAATGTCAAGCTCGAGGGCTCAAGAAATGGATATTACAGTGATGATTGTGCCCTAGCTTCGTTGTTAGAGAAGCAGTTGTTGAGATAGGGAGATACACTTGAGATATTACAAACCTCCTTGCGACACACGCAATGTTGGCACAATTGAGGTAACGACTGCCGTGAGCCAACTATAGAGCTTGACCCAGAAAGGGAGCGTGGCCCATGAATGTGCATTGGGCCATGCGATGTGGGTGGTCGGTAAGGGTGATTTTTGCTTTCCGCAGCGTGGCTTTGTCGCGGCTCTTTGTGGGGTCAATGGTCTTGCAGTGATCGGGCATTGAACACTTTCGCACAAGGACCTGTATTATCCTGCATCCACTTGTCACTTCGTGAGAGTATATGCTCGCTTGTGTTAAGTGCATCAAACAAATGCAATCATGATAGGACATAATTTTTCAGAATTCTATGATGTCTATTGGGATGCCTATTTCATTGCTTGTTAAGGTCGCATGCATTAACGAGAAGTAACGGGAAAGTGTACAAGTGGGGATCTTGCCCCTTTACTCATCAAAAAACAAAATGTTCTAGCATGCTGACTTGTCGAGCTACTTGTACATCATAGGGATTTAGCCGATAGGTACGAGGCGGGGTGAGTCCGGTTGACTAGGCGACCGGGGCGGCGCTAGTGCGGGGCTCCTGTGAGGCTGGGCAGGGAACATGTCGGTCGGGACATGAAGTGTAGTCCCGGGCTGCTACCGTTTCCAGAATGTCTTTAAACAAGTCATTAAATTCTCCCCTATCCCGAGCTGCCCTTTCTGCCCTTGAGCATCTGGTGCCCGAGCGTACGTTGGGGGTTTGTGCCATTGGTATTGCCACATTGTGTGTGCCTCTTTGAGCTTCTGCTCTCCTGGCCCACGGGTTCTTCGGCCTTCGTCCAGGGCGGTATCGCTTGGGGCCGCGTTTCTTGGCGTACCTTTTAAGAGTGGGCACGCAGCGCACCGGCGGAGGGGCATGTGCTGCATGTTCCCGTCGACCTACGGAGAGCGTCCTTACAAGCTAGCTGCCCTTAGTTCTCCATGTTTTCCTCGTGGGGGGCCTGTAAGATGCGAATCAAGGATTGGGATTTGTCACATGATAAGTCCATTCACATGTAAGGGATTATAGTGCAGGTTATCAAGTGCATAGGACGAGAAGGGGAGGGGTAGGGCATGCAGTGTTGTTGTAGAGGGATGGCCCCCGTGATGTATATTTAGCCTCCTGCCATTAGCAGATATTGGTTCACGCCGAGTTACATCGGCTGGCGGTCATGGATTTAGCCAGGGCTCCCCCTCGGAAGGATAGACCAGAAAGGGAAGAAGGTGTATAGAAAGGGACTACACCCTGTCTACACCATCAGAGTCGTTGGTCAAGGCCTCCTATGGCGGTAATGTGGGTTGCATGCCCTTCACTTAGAGGTGGGGATGGTCACACGGCTTTTAAATGCATGATGAGAGGAGGACTTGAGAAGCTTAGCCTATCAGACCCAACTCTTCTCCCTGCGCTTGACTATCATTGCTTGTGTGTGTTGATATTGTTTATACATGGTGACACAAAAATTAGTGTTTATTTATATACATATTTATGAATCCATGTCACTTCACGAGGATAAGAACCAATTGTAGAACTTGAGGTTGTACTGGAGCGTGGCGCACGCATCCAGCACTCGTGGCAACTTACTTAATACCGATAGATATTTTGCCACATTGAGCAGCATGGAACCTTGTCCGAGTCTACTAGCAATGTGTAACTCCTCCTCAGTGAGAACCTTATCAATCAAAGGGCTCTCTAGGCTAGTTGCAGCTAAGTCTGTACCCCGAATGCCAATTAGCACTCGAAGGGAATTTGGCGCCACATAGGTTGGGTCTCTTTGAGACCGCCATTTGGCCAATCGCTCCTCAGAGACTGTCATGATCCGAGCCCCTAGTTCGGCCATTGCAACGCGGTTCTCACACCAACGCTGTTCAAATTGACTTCGGCCCTTTGTTATCGCTTTAGTTGCTCTATGTCCACAAGATTCAGGTGGCAGAGCACTTCAGTGAATGTGACAGTTAAGCGCAGTTCGTCAACTTCCTCGTCAGAGATGAGTCACATGCATTCATGCAGAAGCCTATCGTAGTGCTCGTTAAGATGTTTTTGCTCCTCCCAGGATAGAGGGAAGGGCAAGTAATCTTCAAGCTGCTCCTTGGGGATTGTGCCCACGTCCGCAAGGACGTAGACTCGTGCGAACACCTTGAGCTTAGCATCCAACTCAGCTAAGAATTCTGCGACAATTCTATGTTCAACGAAGGCTTGCTCAATTGCTATTTCATGCAAGGTTCTAGGAGTTTGCCTAGGCTTTAGCATAGCTGGGGGTTCAGGCCTGTATGAGCAAGATTGGTCAATGCTAGGATTGCTCATGCTCTTGGGGTTTCCTTGTTTCTCTTGAGGCTTCGTTATTGCGTCATGGTTCTCCTTGGGTGTGACTGGTATGATCTTGTCACCCTGTCGTGACAGCGTTATATCCACTCTTGATTGGTCAATGTGAGTTCTATTGTTAGTGGATGGAGTGTTGCAAGCAGCCACTAATGGTAGCGACTGCTTTGCTTTTTCAGAGCATACGGATGTGTCTGAGGTTTCACCGCTATTAAGAGAGGCATTAATGGGTCCATTGGTGGATGGACTCGATGCTTTATTCGTCAGCTCTCCGGCACTCTTCGTCCCAATGTTCTTGGGGTCCACAACCACCTGCAACTGTTGTTGTTTTCATTGTTTTCTCCTCTTTTTCTTGGTCAGCGTAGGTGCATCTAACATCTCAGGACCCTGGGCTATATCGACCGTTGATGTGCTTGGTCAGGCCTCAACATTTCCCTTCTCTAGAGGGTCCTCATGGGACCTAGTCATGGCCTGCGGAATAGCCTTGCCAGGTTGCGTGGGTACAACTGTCTCCCTTTTGGGGAAGTCTAGCTCTTCCGCTCGTTCCCCTATGCTTAACTCCTCCAACCCAGGTTTTAGGCGCTTTGGAAGTGCTGGAGTTGTTAAGGAGGTAGGTCGCGACACCTTCTCCACAGGTAAAGCACTAAGGACACGTTCCGCAAGGGGCCTTGTCACGGCCAAGGGCTATGACTACTGTGATCCTTGATTTGCAGTAGTAGTAGCTAGTTCAGTGGACTTGCTACTATTGGTGGATTGCGGTGTCAAGTCCTTAGGGAAATTGGAAGTGGTCGTTGCTCTTAGAGCATTCACTTGCGTAGATCGAGTATCAGTTGAGCTAGCCACAGTGGATTGCACAGGCATATCCTTAGGTTGAGAGCTAAGGGGGGTGTCGTGTCCCACCTCTTGGACATTTGGAAGTTTTGATGTAGGTAGAGATTGGGATCGAGTAGCCGCACTTGACGAGTGTTGTGCTTCCCGTGTCCGTTTAGGTGAAGAGGATGTGGGAGATTTGCGACTCCCACGTGGGCTTGGCACTGACTGGAGAATTTGCTCGTGATTGTTAGACGATTCTATCATTAGCTTTGTTGAGCAATCAGCCTTATCATGCGCAATGTTGTGCATGTGGTGCTTATTATCCTCTTGGAAAATCAAAGGCTCCTTGGGCACTAGTGGACCTAGTGTATGCTCGACAGTTACCTCTGATATCTGCTTGCTAAGCATGCTAGACTGAGGATCCACTTTTTGATAGGTCATGTTTGGTTTCTTGACTTCAATCATGTGGGGCTCAATCACTCCCATATTTTTGGTTCAAGACTTGGATTTTCGTTTAGGTTTCCTCCTACGCCTCTTTGCTTTTGACATAATTTGGGCATCTGACAGAGGTGGTTTAGCAGGGGGTTTTGGTACCCAAATCCATCGGTTGCTTGCATAATACCCTTGAGCACGAAGCAATGCCTTGGATATCCATCGTGGCGTTGTGCTAGCTCTCCATCGATGCCTTTGCCTATAAGGCTTGGGCTTCTTTTGTGGTCTTCTACGATATTTGTGAGTCCAAACCCTATCCTTGGCCTTGTCTCCTAACCTTTTTGTCTCAAGTATGGCCTCACTCACTGGTTCTCTCCGTTCAACCTGCGCTTGTATCAACTCTTTCAACAACTCCTTGCTCTCATTACTAGGCTTGCTTGGTATGTCAGAATCCTCCTTTCCCTTCCCTCGAGGTTTGGTGAGGTCACCCTTGCTAAAAGTCGTGATTATCCGCACACCTGGTAGTGTTAGGTGTATCCTTTGTGCTATATAGTCGGCTTCACACTTCGTTGCCTTTTTGAAGGGCCTTCCTAGGAGGATTTCCTTTCCACAATTCTCGCTATTTGGAGGAACATAGAACAGGACTGGCAAGCTTTCTGTTTCAATAGTTACAAGGATTCTGCACTTCCCTAGAAGTGCTTGTGGGTGTTCCCCATAAGGGTTAAGAGTTGCATCAATCGGTTTGAGCTCTGGTTGACCTAGTAGAGTCCATGCTTCGTAAGTCTGGATATTGAAATCTGCTCCTTCATCAATGAGAGCATCAACACTATGCTCTCTTTTTGTGGTGAGTTTGACCCTAAGATAAGCAGGTGGTATTGTATCTTCATCTTCTGGGTCTTGGCTTGTAAATTTAAGTCTTCTGACAAACGCCCTTGAGTCCCACATTGTTCGAGTTACCTCCTCTCCTCAAGCTCCACGCTCCAAGCTCCATTGCCACGAGCAAGACAAGAGAAGAGAAGAGAAGAGAAGAAGAGAGGAGAAGATGGAGAGCTTCTCCTCCTCGGTCCCTCACCCTCACACACTCACTCCCTCACACTCTCACACTCCCTCTCTCAAGCACAAGCTCAAGTAAGCAAGAACAAGAAGAAGAAGAAGAAGAAGAGGAGAGCTACTTTTTGCCACACACAAGAATGAGCTTCTATTGGCTTTCAAGGAGTGGATAGCCACTATGCAGGATTGGCTTCAAAATGAGATAGATATGGTGGCACACAAGAAAATTCCAAACTCAAGGCAAAGAGAATTCTCTTGGATACTAGAATGCAACCTTTGTTGAAGGTTGGGAAGCAACTCTTGCAATAGATGGAAGTGGATCTAGATGGTTTGGTTATCTCAAGATTGTTGGAATAAGTATTGGATGGAGAATAAGGACCCAAAGGTATGGAAACATGTTGATTCAATTTTTTGCTCATAGAAACCAACTTAATTTAATCATTCTTTAATATGGTAAATTATTTGAAATGTCTAATTTGGGTTGTTTCAAATTATGACCTCTTAAGTACATTAGCCATTGAGAAGCACATTTACTAAACAACTCAAACTAGCAATTAGTTTTGATGTAGAGCCATGGATCCATTAATATGATGGATTTGAATAGGACTATTTCATGAACCTCACTCAAAGCAATCCCATGATGACCCTTTGAATGGCAATTGCCTTCATGCCTAAGCTAGGGCAAACTAGGATATATTGCGGTACAGTAAAGAGTGCCATCTATATTCAAAGACTTACCAAGAAATTCTAGCTACCTAACAATGATATTGTTTGTTGGAAGGCAATAGGAAATGCGATCACATTTGGTAGTTTTACACTGGCATTGTTCTCTTTATAGCCCAAGTCATCTTGTGGCTACACGTTGATTCCTAACCTTGTAAGTACAAAAACATTTAGAGGGTCTAGTAGCACGAGAATTCTCGATGTTGGGGCCGTAAGCAATGCAAAAATCTCTCACTCTAGAAGAAAGGCATGAAAAGACATGTTTTTGCACCTTCACAATGCTAGTTGGTAATGAATAAACTTGTTTGAGCACTAAGAATCTTACAAATTGCATTGCATGCACCATATAGTATCATCTTGGAAACATAGCAATTGTTTTCATGAATGATGACCTATGTTGAGTGTGAGGAGGTACCCTAAGCTATAGGGCTAGTGGTTTGATCTCTTTTTGGAAATATTCAGTGAAGTAGACATGAGCATATATGATTTGTATTAAGAACAAAAACTTTTATCAATACATTACTAAAATGTTGGATAAGTTAAAATAGGACTTAGCTTAGTCAAATCACCTTTACTAATCAACCCAACCATACAAGCTACACCCTAGTAGTTCCAAACTTTAGACTGGATCAATTGAATTCCTAGAAAAAGGGCCTTAGTTTTGTAGTTGAATTTTGCAATGACAATCATTAACACAACATGAAACAGTAAAGTCTTAGGGATCCTCATAGTGGTTATCATTCAATGCAAATTGGTGATGGTATTGTGAACAATGATGTAGACATGTGATTTGTCCTTTTAAGACAAGAAAATAGAAGGTAGAGGATAAATTTTACATCATGATCACATTTTTGGAGCAATTCTAAGATTTTGTGATGATTCACCTATGTGCACATGATGGTATTGGAACATATGTTGCAGCAGCAGCAAATACAAGCAAATAAATGTAAGAGATGGCAAAAACAAGTTTTGTACTTACAAGGTTAGGAATCTGTGCATGGCCACAAGATGACATGGGCTACAAAGAGAACAAGGCTAGTGGGAACTGCCAAATGTGATCACATTTCTTGTTGCCTTCAAACAAACAACATCATTGCTAGATAGCTAGACTTTCTTGGTAAGTCTTTGAATATATATGGCACTCTTTACTATACCATAATGTATCCTAGTTTGCCCTAGCTTAGGCATGAAGGAAATTGCCATTCAAAGAGTCATCATGGGATTGCTTTGAGTTAGGTTCATGAAACAATCCTCTATAAATCTATCATATTAATGGACCCATGGCCCTACATCAAAACTAATTGCTAGTTTAAGTTGTCTCATGAAAGTACTTTTCAATGGCTAAAGTACCTAAGAGGTCTTATTATCCCACTTGACTATTACTAATGGCTAATATTGTTATTTTGTGGTGAATATTAATATTAGCAAGGTCATTGGTGATAGTATATGAAGAGAATTGTGTTGGGTCAATTAGACTTGATTACTCCATCTTTTAGTAATAAATCTCAATAAAAATCAACAGTGTTTTAAAACACTATTGGATCTCCTTCCAATTAGTCTCGAGTATTAGTTTTAGGCTACACTACTACATTATTATGTAAAGTCTTCCTACGAAGTTAAAAGATCAAATAAAACCTTTAAAAAAAGGTAAATTTAAATAAAAATAAACTTTATATTTAATGAAACTTGAATATCTTTATAGCAAAAAATTAATTAATAAGATATACTTTAATAAAATGTGACATTGATTAGGTAAAATTTATCCCAATAAGACTACATACCAAAGTGTCTATTTGGTTATGCATTGTTATTCACCCTTGATATACTCGTGGACTAGAGCTATATGGTTGGTAAGCTTGATTGTGCCTCCTCATACGCATCCTTTGGTACCTTCACTCTATGTTGAACATGTCCAATGTTCCCATCCCTTTGAGTCTACATTATTCATCCAATACTTATTCTAACAATCATGATAAACCTCTACATCATTCGTACCCTTCCTTAATATAGAGACAGTTGTTAAAACTTAAAGAATCAAAAGAATTATTTTAAAAAGCAAGTTGGATGCTTAAGTAGAAGAAAACCCTATGATTATTAACTCAAAATATTTCTCCAAGAATTAGTTACTAGGTGAATTTTTAATTTTTAAAAATAAATATGATAAAAATAATATTCATGGGATTGTAAAGTTGAGAACAAATCTTGAGTCGTAAATAAGTAAGTATAATTTGTGAAAATATCAGGCACTACCAACTTCTATAAATTCACCAAAATAATTATCAATATCTCAATATAATTACTTGTGTTTTTAAAAAAAACTCAAATCATAGGCAAAATCATTAGAAATTTATCCCAAATAAAAGACAAATGACTAATCAAGCTAAAAGTTAAGTAACAAAAATGAAATGCTAACTAAGTTGTCGAGTTAAAGGTTGACTCAAGAGCCCCAATTTAGCAAGAAAACATGGTGTGGATTTTCCTACCTTCTCGTTGTGTAAGTTCCATTAAAAGTAAATTAGAATATATATATATATATATCTCTCTCTCTCTCTCTCTCTCTCTCTCTCTCTCTCTCTCTCTCTCTCTCTCTCATTTTTCACATTTATTGCTTGTCTATATCTAGAATCTTGAAAATAATTACTCATGTTCACATTATGTTGCAAACAAGAAGGGAAGGTAGACTCCAATGGAGGACAAATTTGAGGATACATCATGTGCATCCTCAAATGCAGCACCAACGGCTCTTCTTCTAACTAACTCTTCTTTCTTTAAATTCATATCTTGATGTGCATATTACTTACTCTCTCCTTTCAATTGTTATTACATTTTAATTGTTCTTTATTGTTAAGTTGTTAACAATCTCGATGAGCCTTGAGCTAAGGATCATGCTATCAAATTTATTACTTAAATCTCTTCAATTTCTAGTCAATTAGAGTTATATTACTTAGTTGTGTCAAAAAAATTGTAATGCTATATAAGAAAGTCCTTTTGCTTCTCATTTTTATAAATCGCTGAGCTTCTAGCTTTGAAAAATAAAGATTGCTAGGATATGCCCCTTAGAAATTTCCAACCATGAGCAGATATTCATGTTACCAAACTTTTCTTGGAAATGCTTGTCTTTTGTTGACAACTATTTAGCGTAGATATACTTCTTATAATTTATTTTGGTTCATGAGCAAGTCATTATGTAGCCCAAATTTTTGGGAATGCTAATATTGTTGGCTTGATCTGTAGGATGTCAAATAAGCCACTATCATGCTTGATTTTCCTTATTTCTAAACTCTTTGATTTAAGAAAATTATATTTTCCTAGATGTATTACTTGAAATATAGAATGATCCATGTGCAAGACACAATGGTCCTAATTTTTTGGAGAAAGTCACATGAGAAATTAGTTTGGCTTAAGGCATTCCCCATGATATATAATGAGCCATAAGCAAGTAATCATGTTACCAAATCTTCCACAAAAGCTGCACGATGCATTAAAGAGTCTAATTATGGTTTGTTTTATGCTTCTTCTAATGTCTTCAATAAGTAAATGGCTAGAAAAAGTTATGGTTTGTGATTGCTTTATACATGAATTAGAGCTAAGAGTAGGAAAGGCTGTACTTAAAATTTTCTATAAGGAGTTCACTTGAGTAAAACCAACTAATTTTTTAAATAAAGAATTCATTTGAGTAAAACCAACTAGACCCTGAAGTTGATTAAGATAAATGGATCTAATTTGGGAAATCTAACCTAGCTACTATGATATTTTGAATGCAAAAGGATGCCAAAAAGAGATTATGGTTTTTCATTTTAAAAACATATTAGGATCTATGTATGAATTGATAATTGAAAGATCACTATTTGTTTTTGGGTATGATTGCTTTATGATAACAACAAGAATGGGGTAATATCTAGATTGAAAACCTTAATAAAACCCTTATCGCTATACCTATTTAATAAGCCCCATACTAGATAGTTACCTTTCATGTGCACATTGATACTTTCAAGATTGCTATAAGAGTGGAGTTCTACCAAAATGGTGGACAATCTAGACTTTCCAATGAGCTTCAATAGCTAACAATTCAATGATGTGGAAATAAACTCTTGTACAACAAAGAGAGAAGGATTATTGATGATGTATGCTAACAAGAAATTTGAACAAGCCATGCATGAGAAGATATATAGCATGATGGCTTCTTTTATTGCTTCAAATTTAACTTTTCAATAACATGTAGGGCCTAGGCTCTCTCTCTCTCTCTCTCTCTCTCTCTCTCTCTCTCTCTAAAAAGAGGAGAGAGAAGAAAAGTGGGGAGGGAGAGAGAGAAAGAGAGAGAAGAAGAAGAAGAAGAAAGAAGAAAAGAGGAAGAGAGATGGGAGAAAAGAGGAAAGAGAAAAAAAATTAATTTAAATATTTTTTGAGAGATGGGGGAAGGTAGAGAGAAGAAGAGAGGGGGGAAGAGAGAGAGAGAAAAAACATAAAATTTAAAAGAGAGAGAGAGGGGGAGAGAAGAAAAAAATGAAGATTATGAGAAAGGGGCGGAGAAGAAAAGGGTGCAGAGAGAGAGAGAGAGAGAGAGAGAGAGAGAGAGATAAAAAGAAGAGAGAGAATTATATATAGGGAAAATATAAAATTTACATACTTTAAGAGAGACTGGGGAGAAGAAAGAAGAAGAAGAAGAAGAAGGAGAGAGAGAGAGAGAGAGAGAGAGAGAGAGAGAGAGAGAGAGAGAGATCATGGAGAGAGAATTATAGAGAGAGGAAAGATAAAATTTAAAAAGAGAGAGAGAAGAAAAAATAGAGGAGAGAGAGAAGGAAAAGAGAGGAGAGAGAGAAGAAAAGCATAGAGAGAAGAAAAGGAAAGAGAGAGAAGAATAAGAATAAGAATAAGAAGAGAGAATACAAACAGAGAGAGAGAGAGAGAGAATAATAGAGAGAGGAAATATAAAATTTAAAAGAGAGAGAGAGAAGAAAAATTTTAAAAAGAGAATGAAGAGAGAGAGAAGAAGAAGAAGAAAAAGGAAAAAGAGGAGAGGGAGAGAGAAGGAAAAGAGAGGAGAGAGGGGGGAGAACAAAAGGGGGAGAGAGAGAGAGAGAGAGAGAAGAAAAGTATGGAGAGAAAAAAAGGAGAGAGAGAGAGAACTAGGAGAGGAGAAAAAATAAACTAAAATAGAAGGCATAAAGAGAAAAAAAATTAGACATAGGGAATTGGGGGGAAAGAGAGAGAGAGAGAGAGGGTGAAGAAAAAAATTAAAAACAAAGATGGAAAAGAGGAGAGAGAAAGATGAGAAATGGATTTTTGAGTGAAGTTCCCATGCGATAACTTTGCTTGCCGCTTTGGGGCAACAAAGTTGCCTTCGTTGCCACAAAGCGGTCTAGTGTATCATGCATGTGGAAATCCTTGTCCAAAGTTTAAGATAATCATACAATCACAGTTGAACAAGAATCATTGGATCAAGAAACTCCTTGCGTTAGAAAAGCTTATCAAAACTCAACTTTAGGCCATGCATACTTTGATTGTGGAGGATGTAAGGTGAAAATCTTGCTACAAAAACATGTGTAACAAGAATCTTTGGTAGAGTTGACCTAGGGTTCTTATAGTTGCATCATGGGCATAAGCAAAAAATGTTAGATTACAATTGAAGATGAAAAAAGAATCATAGCTTAGGATGGAATGTTGCAACTAAAGATGAAGTTGAAACTATCTAAGTAGTGAAACTTTCAAATTTTAGACATGAAACTTTCACCATTTGAAAGGTGAAACCATTTAGAAGATAAGAACAACGACATGGTGCAACTAGACACATGATGAAATCAAACTCAATAATGAAACCTCCAACTTATGATGAAAAGGGTAACAAGAGTTGAAAATAGGAAGCCCAATGATCAAAAAGTCACAAGTCAAGGTAAAATTGTAAGTGCAATTGGAGGTGAAATTGCTAGCTTGAGGCCAAAATTCTTACACTTCTAGGTATGAACTTTTCACTCTAGACATAAATGGTCGAATCGGCACTCAAAATTATCATATTAATGTGGGTTACTAAGCTTATGCATGTAGAATTGCAAAATCACAACTTATTTTGAAGTACCCAATGACTACATAGCTTCTCATACAAACCTTTGGTGAGTTGTATGTGTTCTCAAAGATCCTTGTTGTGCATGCCTAACATTAAGAACTAATGAACTAAGGCATTATATATAGAGAAGAATGAATAGCAATCCTCAGGTTGACCCACTTCTTTTGATGGAAGATGTTTTCAAATTGTATGGAACACTTAAGTTTTGATCTAGTGATTGCAAACAATAAAATAGATGAGCTCACATAAACCAACATTAATATTATTAAATGACCAAAGCAAGTAACAAAATAATGGAAGGCACAAAATGACAAAAGAGTTCATGCACAATGGAAATATGAATCTATGATGATAATCAAGAGCAAAAAAGTCAAGCATTGGCTCACTCAAATACCTTATGCAAAATATTAGATTATATGATACCTTAAGAGCATTAATCCCTTATCTTGGATCATCTAATGCATTTCCAAAGTTAGATAAATCAACGAGAATTGAGAACATGCATTTAAGGTCTTACATGTGAAGGGAGATGAGCCTTGAAGTGGAAGCACGAGCGGGAGCAAGAGCTATGGTGGAAGGAGCAAGAGCAAGAGAGAGACACACGCACAATGTGGGAACTCAAACATTCACAATGTGTGACCAACCTTCCCTTTATTCAAATGTCATTGAAAGAATAAAGAATAAAGTAACAGTGATGGGCGCCTACCGCTTGCAGTGTGCACGCATGGGGTACTATTAGTGTAGTAATACACGGGTGACTAGGCAGAGGCGCCTTTACCCCTAACAACCTCCCACTTAAAGAAAAATTTGCCTTAGTGAGGAGTGAAAAGAAAAAAAAGAAAAGACAGTACAAGATATACATAGATACAACAAGATGAGGAAAGATGTAATCTCATCCAACGCCCATCAACCTCCTAAGGAAGGCAAAGCGCTCCATAGAGAGGCTTTTCGTGAGCAAGTCTACATGATTCAGGTTATTCAAGATCTTGACAAGGTCAATAGACCTATCCTCAATGACCTCACGATTGAAGTGATACCTCACCTCAATGTGTTTCATCTTTGCATGGAAGACCAGATTCTTGGCTTATTTGATAGCACTCATGGAATCCGAATGCATGCAGGGTAGCATCTACAATACCAAGGTCAACAACCAAACAACCCAACCAAATGGCCTCCTTGCAAGTCTCAGTCGGGCTGCAACATACTCGGTCTTTGTAGTAGAAAGGGTCATGCATTTCTACACCCTAGACATCCATGAAACAACACCTCTAGCAAAAGTGAACACATAGCTAGAAGTGGACTTCCTACTATATGTATGTCTTGCATAGTCAGAGTCAGTGAATCCCATGACTACTATATCCTGGCTACCATAACATATGCACATATTGTTGAGATATCGAGCTCCACTCGTGATACGCCAGGGTGACCGTTGAGTACTTATGTCACCGACTTGTCAGTTGCAGACGCGGTTGGTACACCGCCGATGAATAATAGCTACATGATAGCTATCCTTATCTACTCTAGTTCGTGGCTCAGTTAGTATGCCACCTTAGTTAGTTGAGTTTGGTTTGAGACCCATACATAGGGTTCTTCTATTTCTTTGTACTTGTGTTCTTTTGGCTTACACAACTAAGAAGAGGAAAACTGTTTTCAGCCTCCACCCTTGTGTGTCTTCCCCCATTGTGCAAGCAAGAAAGCTTCAAGCGAGACTCCTTCCTTCTCTCCCACAATCTTGACATGGTATCAGAGCCTTGTTCATGGTAAGGAGCTCAAGAAAGCAAGCCAAGCTCGCGGTGGTCTGGTAAGAGGAGCAGTGTTGCTTTCATTTTCTGTTTTGGGAGCAGATCTCTGCAGGTAGCACAGCCGGAAATTGCAGGAGTGCATTGTCTCAGGTTGAGACGCCCTTCGCGGTGAAGCAAGAGGGCAGTATATGCTGCGGGAGAGGGCTTTAGCCTGGGCGACCTTGTTTTTTTTATTTGAGGCCATTTCGGGGCCTGTATTGCAGACGGAAGTTTTCTGCACGCACTCAGGAAAAGGCTCAGTTTTATGCTGTGCAGCCACTGTTCTACAGGTCGGTGAAAAGTTACTGTAGAAATTGCATCGTATGCTAGTGCGCAGAGACATTGGGAGTTTCAGAATCATCCTTGGTTCCTGTTTATGCAAAATCGTCACTAGGAAGTGACTGTGTGGTCAAATACCACTTTCGCCAGTTTTGCAGATTTGGCCTTGTGAGGGTGAAGCTGTGTTTTTTTGCAGTAACAGAATTTCTTGCAGTATTCTATAATGGCGTCTGATTCTCTTTCACAAATTGTCACTGAAAAGCTTGACAAGAACAACTTCCAGGCATGGAAGTTTAGAATGACGAATTTCCTTATGGGAAAAGGATATTGGGAATTTGTTGCAGGAAATGAAGAAGAACCAGTTCTTCCTGATGTTCCCAATCAACAGCAAATGCAGGCATTCAAAGCATGGCATGAGAGAGCCAGGAAAGTTATGTACTGGCTGTCTATCAGCATTTCAGACTCTATGATTGTGCATATTCAGGATGCAAGTACGCCAAAGGAGGGATGGGATACTCTGTCAAAGATGTATAGCACAAATACGCAAGCCAGGAAAATGCAGCTCAAGCAAGAGTTGCACAATGTGCAAAGAGAAAATATGAGCATCAATGACTACCACATGAAGGTGAAGAAGATTGCAGATGCACTTGCTTCCATTGGGTCGCCAGTGGAAGATGATGATTTAGTTTCCGTGACCTTGAATGGTCTAGGAAAGGATTATGCACAGTTTCGAACATCCATTTCCGTTCGTGAAAGATTTCCTGACTTTGAGGAGTTAATTGCTCTTCTAATTTCTGAGGAGCAGAGAAATGGTGGTGCATCTTCTTCAGGAGGAACTTCAAAAGAAGCTGTCTTCTACTCAAATGCTGGAAGAGGTAGAGGCAGAGGTAGAGGAGGCCGATTTGGAGGCCGTGGTAGAAATCAGAATATGCAACAAACTCAAGAAAATCAGTCCTATGGAGGAGGACGTGGTAACTCTAGAGGCAGGGGGAGCCAAAGAGGTCGTGGTGGATGGCAAAGAGGCCAAAATGCAAACAGTAATGTTGAACGCTACTATTGTGGTAAAATGGGTCATATGGCTAAAGACTGCTACAAAAAGCAGAATGACATCATGAATGGAAAACTGCAACAAGGAAATTATGCATCTTCTAGTAGACAGGGTGATGACAGAAATGAGCATCTGTTTATGGTGCAGCACATGAACAATTCTGTGACAAGTGCAGAAGAAAGCAACGATGTATGGTATGTTGACTCAGGTGCATCAAACCACATGACAGGTCATGCAGAATGGATGGAGGATGCAAGGAAAATGGAAAAACCAGGATTTGTGGAGACTGGTGATGATACTACACATCCTATTGTGCAGATTGGAAAAATACCTTTGTCTATGCAGGATGGGAAAAAGAAATACCTCTCCGATGTATTTCATGTTCCGAATATCACCAAGAATCTAGTTTCTGTTGGTCAAATGGTTGAGCAGGGCTTGCAGGTCAGATTTAATCCTCATGGATGCTTTGTTGAGGATATGAAAAATAAAGGTCGCTTGATAGCAAAAGGAAATAAGAAGGGCAGAATGTTTACATTGGATGCAGACATGTCTGAATTGAGTGCAGCAATGTTTGCACATGGGACCGGTGTAGTTGCAGATATTGATATCTGGCATAAACGCATTGGTCATGTTAATGTACAGCGACTTAAATCAATGCAGGCCCAAAATATTGTTGCAGGATTGCCAAAATTCAAGGTTGCAGAAATGCATAAGGTATGTGAAGCCTGTCAGTTTGGAAAACAGGCAAGGAAACCATTTCCTAGACATGTTCAAGAGAGTGAGAAGCCATTGGAATTAATCCACTCTGATGTGTGGACTACTAAAGCTGCATCTCTTGGAGGCTGTCATTATTTTGTCACTTTTATTGATGACTATAGCAGAAAAGTTTGGGTGTATTTTATGAAAAAGAAAAGTGAAGTTTTTGGGCATTTCAAAACCCTTAAAGCTATGGCTGAAAAAGAAACAGGTCTGCAAATAAAATGCCTAAGGTCAGATGGAGGGGGAGAGTACCTCTCAAATGAGTTTGCAAAGTTCTTGCAGGAGCATGGCATAAAGCAGCAATATTCATGCAGTTATACCCCACAACAAAATGGAATTGCAGAAAGGAAAAACAGGCATATTGGAGAGGTATCTCGTGCCATGCTCAATGAAAAAGACTTGCCAGATTTTTATTGGGCTGAAGCAGTTGCTACAGCAGTCTACATAATGAACAGGACTCCCACTGCAGCAATACATGGAATGACTCCAGAGGAGAGGTATACTGGTAGGAAACCAGATATTTCTCATTTGAAAATTTTTGGTTGCATTGCCTATGTACATGTGCCAGATGAGCTGAGATCCAAGTTGGATCCAAAAGCTGAGAAGTGCATCTTTATTGGTTACTCTCTGCAGCAAAAAGGGTATAGATGCTATAACCCTTCTACTCGTAAGTTTACAGTGAGCAGAGATGTTGTTTTTGATGAGATGAGTAGCTGGTATAAACCAGTAAATGTGATTGATGATGTAGATGCACAAAATGGTAATGCTGCACAGAATTCACAGCAGTAGTCACAAAATATTAGTGGACCTGGAGCATCCTCTAGCAATGGTTCACATTCTTCGCCATGGACAGGCAGATTGAGATCAGGAGAATCTTCTCAAAGCAATGCAGATAGTGGTATGCAGGTATCACGAAAAGGAAAAGAGAAGGTTGATCAGCCCATGTTTGATGTGAATGCAGGTCACTCTTATGTGGATGGTGAATCCAGTGGCTCAGAACAGAGCATTGATGATGAGTTGGGTATCCCTTCTATTGTTACACCTGGAGTAAGGAAGACCAGGGATGTTTATTTATTTATGTAGCTGAAGACTGCTAGGTATTCACTTTTGTCGGTTTAATTGTGTTATTTTACTAACGATTGTGAATGCTTCAGTTGATGTGTAGAGATAGCAGCAGTGGCGGAGGAAAGCATTGGAGTCTAGCGGGTTTTCGATCTTTGGACTATATTTTGATAGGCGCCACGCCTATATTTTGATTATGTCTATAGAGACATCGACTATTTATTATTATTTTGTATGCGCTTATGCGCCTGGATATGTTATTTTTATTTGGACATTGAGATTGGGCGTGCCAGACTCTTTGGGCACCGTCCATTAGCTTTATTTTCCTATTTTTGGTAGAAAGCAAACTCAAAAGCTAAAAGCTTGTATATTTTTGTAATTGGGCTATTTTTTGAGCATAAAGATTGGAAATATATATTAAATACATGCTTTGTGAAGCGCTCACACAAGGCATGGGGGAGATTCAACCCAATTTGTCTCCTGTCTCATGTCGTGCTTGCTTTCACATTGATTTTTGTGCTAAAAAGTAGAGTGCTTTGTTCTTGGGGACCTTTGGGAATTCACTACGTGAGCTACCTGCGTCCGATCTGCGCACTCGTACATGGGTGATTCCATAGCGGGTGATTCCGCAAAATGCATATTAAATTAATAAACGTTTATGAGTTTAGAGTGCGCACTCGTAATAAATTAAGGTTAGGATTTATTTCTAACCAGTTGATTTATTTATGTAGCTGAAGACTGCTAGGTATTCACTTTTGTCGGTTTAATTGTGTTATTTTACTAACGATTGTGAATGCTTCAGTTGATGTGTAGAGATAGCAGCAGTGGCAGAGGAAAGCATTGGAGTCTAGCGGGTTTCCGACCTTTGGATATATTTTGATAGGCGCCACGCCTATATTTTGATTATGTCTATAGAGACATCGACTATTTATTATTATTTTGTATGCGCTTATGCGCCTGGATATGTTATTTTTATTTGAACATTGATATTGGGCGTGCCAGACTCTTTGGGCACCGTCCATTAGCTTTATTTTCCTATTTTTGGTAGAAAGCAAACTCAAAAGCTAAAAGCTTGTATGTAACTTATCTTCAGTGTCGTGGGCTAAGGAGATGGCATCTTCAAGGGTAGCAGGCTTGAACATATTCACTTCAGCGTAGTAATGTCCAAGAAGTCCAGACATGTACTTCCGCTTATGTGTCGTCTCTGGTACGTCTTCAAGCATGCGTAGCTGTAGAAGTGCATTCCAAAAACGCTCTGTATACTGTGGAATAGGCTCACGGTCGCGTTGTTGCAGTAAATCCCATTGCTTGATTGCCTTCTCATGAAATTGCGGTGGTAGGAAATTTTGCATGAACTTCTTCTTAAAATCTTCCCATGTAGCAGGACATGCTATGCTCTTGCGGACGACAGTCCACCAAAGTGATGCTCTATCTATCAGATGATTAGTAACACACTTGATTTTATCTTTCTCAGGATAAGTTTCCTCATGGAAATAGTCATCAAACTGGCTAATGAATGATAAAACAGTCTTTCCTTCTCTTATGCCATTGAAAGTGCGAAACTTGAAACTTCGTTTACTTATCTTGGATTCCTTGCGAATGGTTTGTGCTTCAAGAGTGGCGTCGATGGTACGGCGTATCAAATCTTCAGCTTGAGGTTCTTCTTTATCAGTGGACGCTCCTTGTAGCTTTGTCAATTGCGCTTGCAAGGCTTGCCTAGCTCTTCGCTCTTCGTCTAATTGCAACATGATAAGATCCAGCTTTTGTTCCATGGTAGGCTCGGGTAGGTCGTCTTTAGCCATAGGATCATCTATATGTGGGGAAGTCATCCTGTAAAACTCAACAAACCTTTCTCACTCAAAATCAGTTAGCAGGATGAGCGTAGCTCAAATTTGGGGTTACAAGGCTATGTATTTTTGGGTATTTTCTTCTTCAATTTTCAGAAATTCTGAAATATTTCTGTCTCTGTTTGCTGAAAGTACTTCAACGAACTTGCAGATAGGTAAAACAGCTTGCTGCGAACAACTTTCCAGTTCTGAGTTTTTGCAAACGAACAAGTCTTCTAGGAGTTTCAAGCGTTAGTCAGTTCTGATTTAGTCTGACTTGCAGAGTTGCAGACTTAACAGACTTGCAGGGTTGTGAACTTGCTGAACTTAGCTGACTTGCAGGACTTGCAGTACTTGGTTAGTGTCGACTTGCGAAACTTGTCTTCTGATGCGCAGGACCCGGAGTTTGGTGACTTCTCTGCCTTGTCTGACTTGAGAGTAGCTTAATGACTTAAGCTTAATAAATAAGCTTAAGCTAATAAGCTTAAGAGGATCAGCAGTAAGTCCGCCGTTTTTTTTTATCGTGGGGGGGGGGGGGGGGGCGTTTTCTCTGCGCGCAATTTTCGGGCCTTCTCTTGTTGATCACGATGAGATTGTTGAAGCAATTAAGCTTCTCTAATAGCCTTAAGCTTTATGATTAAGCTTTTGATTAATAGGATTAAGAGCTTTTCTCACAGTTTCATCACGACTTGTTCATGGAGTTGAGGGAGTGGTCCTCCGCCGACAGAGAGTGGTCCTTCGCGATCTGAGAGTGGAAACAGGGGTTCTTGATCGCCAGAAGTCTGCCTGTATCGACGGTTCGCGACGAGATTGACTGTAGAGGCCGTTTGTTCCTGGAGCTCCGCCTTCGCCCGAGATTGGTAGCGATTGGAAGCCCTTGATCTCTGCTCCGCTCTGATACCACTGGTGCGCAGATCGGACGCAGGTAGCTCACGTAGTGAATTCCCAAAGGTCCCCAAGAACAAAGCACTCTACTTTTTAGCACAAAAATCAATGTGAAAGCAAGCACGACATGAGACAAGAGACAAATTGGGTTGAATCTCCCCCATGCCTTGTGTGAGCGCTTCACAAAGCATGTATTTAATATATATTTCCAATCTTTATGCTCAAAAAATAGCCCAATTACAAAAATATACAAGCTTTTAGCTTTTGAGTTTGCTTTCTACCAAAAATAGGAAAATAAAGCTAATGGACGGTGCCCAAAGAGTCTGGCACGCCCAATCTCAATGTCCAAATAAAAATAACATATCCAGGCGCATAAGCGCATACAAAATAATAATAAATAGTCGATGTCTCTATAGACATAATCAAAATATAGGCGTGGCGCCTATCAAAATATAGTCCAAAGATCGAAAACCCGCTAGACTCCAATGCTTTCCTCCGCCACTGCTGCTATCTCTACACATCAACTGAAGCATTCACAATCGTTAGTAAAATAACACAATTAAACCGACAAAAGTGAATACCTAGCAGTCTTCAGCTACATAAATAAATCAACTGGTTAGAAATAAATCCTAACCTTAATTTATTACGAGTGCGCACTCTAAACTCATAAACGTTTATTAATTTAATATGCATTTTGCGGAATCACCCGCTATGGAATCACCCATGTACACACTAAATTAATGAAACGCCCGAAAAGGACAGGCGTCCCCATCAACTTCTCGCACAAAGAATCCTCTTTGCGTATGAGCCCCAGTCATCTAAGTTTACGGAATCCACCGTGGAATATGCCTCCTGGCATCAGTTTTGAGAGCACCTGGGAGTGAACCTACTTTGCGCAGGTCTACGAGAGCTAGGTATCCTGTGGATAGGCTGAAATATGATGGATTTACAGCCATTCACTATGCATATATGGTCAAAGTGATACAGGAACCAGAACCCACATCTTTTGAGCAAGCCATGGGAAAAGAAAAATGGGAGAAAGCCATGGATGAAGAAATGGATGCCTTGGAAGCAAATGCTACATGGGAGTTAGTACCTTTGCCTAAAGGTAAGAATGCAATTGGCTGTAAGTGGGTTTATAAGGTGAAGCACAATGCAGATGGTTCTGTGAACAGATACAAGGCAAGATTAGTAGTCAAGGGGTATGCACAAACATATGGCATTGACTATGAAGAAACATTCAGTCCAGTTGCAAGGATGGCAACTGTAAGAGCAGTCATTGCTATGGCTGCATCAAAGGGATGGTCTTTACATCAGATGGATGTAAAGAATGCCTTCTTGCATGGTGATTTGCAAGAAGAGGTCTATATGGAGCAGCCACCAGGTTATGTGCATGCTGTTCATCCTGAGTTTGTTTGCAGGTTGAAGAAAGCCTTGTATGGCTTGAAGCAGGCACCTAGAGCATGGTCTGACAAGATAGGACAGTATCTTGTCACTATTGGCTTTCAGATTTCCAAGGCAGATTTCTCACTTTATGTGAGAAAAACAGAGAAAGGTATTATGCTACTTGTCATTTATGTTGATGATTTGATTATGACATGTGACAGTAATGAAGATATCCTTCATGTGAAAATGCTATTGAAGCAGAAGTTTGAGATGAAGGATTTGGGAGAGCTGCGTTATTTCTTGGGCATTGAGGTGATTAGATCACCAAGTGGGATACAGCTCTTGCAGAGGCAGTATGGATTGGACATGCTGTCCAAATATGGGATGACAGGCTGTAAGCCTATTTCAGTTCCTTTGGAGCAGAATGTGAAGCTGAGCACAGATGCAAGTGAGCTTCTAGAAGACCCTACTATGTATAGACGCATAGTAGGAAGTTTGATTTATATGACTATTACCAGGCCAGATTTGAGCTATGTTGTTGGATTGGTAAGTCAGTTTATGCAGGCTCCAAGGAAACCGCATTTGGATGCGGCTAGACGCATACTCAGGTATGTGAAGTCCACATTGCAGTATGGACTATTTTATGAGACTGGGGTTCAGATACAGTTGCATGGATACACTGATGCTGATTGGACTGGTAGCATTTCTGATAGACGATCTACCAGTGGATATGTGTTCTCCTTCGGGAGTGCTGCAGTCACTTGGAGCAGCAAGAAACAGCCTACAGTTGCCTTGTCGAGCACAGAGGCGGAGTACAGGGGTGCAGCAATGGCTGCATGTGAGGTAGCTTGGTTGCATAAGCTACTTTATGATATGCATCGGTCTACAGATGGGCCAGTTGTCATTTATTGTGACAACATGAGTAGTATACACTTGGCAAATAACCCAGTCTATCATGATAGAACAAAGCACATTGAGGTGCATTATCACTATGTGCGAGAGAGGGTTTTACTAGGTCTTATTGATCTAGTTTATGTCAGCACAGAGGATCAGGTAGCTGACATATTCACGAAGGCATTGGGCGCAGAGAAGCTGCGCAAGTTCAGAGACCTGCTTGGTGTGCAGGAATTGGGATTGAGCTCGAGGGGGAGTGTTGAGATATCGAGCTCCACTCGTGATACGCCAGGGTGACCGTTGAGTACTTATGTCACCGACTTGTCAGTTGCAGACGCGGTTGGTACACCGCCGATGAATAATAGCTACATGATAGCTATCCTTATCTACTCTAGTTCGTGGCTCAGTTAGTATGCCACCTTAGTTAGTTGAGTTTGGTTTGAGACCCATACATAGGGTTCTTCTATTTCTTTGTACTTGTGTTCTTTTGGCTTACACAACTAAGAAGAGGAAAACTGTTTTCAGCCTCCACCCTTGTGTGTCTTCCCCCATTGTGCAAGCAAGAAAGCTTCAAGCGAGACTCCTTCCTTCTCTCCCACAATCTTGACACATATCAGCATAGTGCCCTTCAAGTACCTCATGATACCCTTCACAATATCCCAATGCCTCTTGCTAGGTGTAGCCGTATAACGTACCACAACACCAACTACAAATGCAATATCTGGACGGGTGGCTATCATGGCATACATAAGATTGTCCACTACAAACGCATAGGGAATCTTGGCCATCTTGGCCCTATGCTCATTTGTCTGTGGATAATCGACCTATGATATCTTCATATGACAAGGCAGTGGATAGCCAATAGGCTTCACATCCTACATACGGAAGCACTCAAGGACTTTATGGATATACTCCTTTTGTGACAAATAGAGTAGTCCCTGAGACTTGTCACGCATAATGTGCATACCAAGTATATGAGAGGCATGTCCCATATCTTTCATCTTGAAGCTCTTCTTGAGATGAGCCTTAAGAACATCTAGCTCATCATGAGCTTTTCGTGCTAAAAGCATGTCATCCACATAGAGTACCAAAATCAATAAAAAGAACCATCACGGGCTTTCTTCGTGTACAAGCATAGATCCATAGCACTATGACTGTAGGCCTGTGATTGCATGAATGCATCAAATTTGTGGTACCATTCCCTTGGTGCCTGCTTCAAGCCATAAATACTCTTTCTCAATCTGCACACCAGGTGTTCTTTGCTAGGCTTTGCAAAGCCCTTAGGCTGCTCCATGTATATCTCATGATGCAAGTCCCCATGTAAGAAAGCTGTCTTGATATCCAACTGATACAAGTCCAAGTCAAGCTATGCAACCAAAGCTAAGACTAAGCATAGGGTGATCATCTTAACCATATGAGAGAAAACCTCATCAAAGTCAACACCATGCTCCTCCTTAAAACCCTAGTACATTGGTATATCATATGCCCATGATTTGAGATGGCTTTGAGCTTCATTTGAGGACTGATTTACTCACTTTTGACCATGAATTCATTGCTGTAATAACCAGGGTTGAAGCCTATTTGGTCAGTGTATGCTCTACCTATTGGTCATGGGTGATTCTGGGGTGACTCATATGACTACACGGATGTATACGAAGGTTGGCACATGTCTTGTATTCCTCCAAAATGCCTTTTGAGCTTTGATCGAGCTCTGTCTTGGTTGGCATTTGATTGACATTGGTCTACAATGCCATGCTTTGTGACAGCCATTATGCCTATGGTCTATGCCAAGAGTGGAAGGATCAATGCCAAGCATCAAAACCAAGTGTATAAGTGCTTGTATAGCGATGAAAAACATGAGCTGCTACAAAAAAATGGCACGTTCCACACAACATGATGCTACACCAGTAAGGTGAGGGCTATGGGGGCTACTCCAACTTACTCAAGAAGGCTCAAAGAGTGCCCAAGAAGAATGCAAGATAGGAAGCTCAAACGGAGTAGCTATGGCTGCCAACAAAGAGATGACTGCTGTAGGTATTCGAATGGAAGTTGAGAGTGTGCCACGAGCTTGTGAAGAAGAAGGCTCTGATATATACCAATTAAAGGGAGGTGAGCCCTAAAGTGGAAGCATGAGCGGGAGTAAGAGCTTTGGTGGAATGAGCAAGAGCAAGAAAGAGAGACACACACAATGTGGGAACTCCAACAGTCGCAATGTGTGACCGACCTTCCCTTTATTCAAATGTCACTAAAATAATAAAGAATGAAGTAATAGTGATGGGCACTCGCCACCTGCAGTGTGCAGGTGCGGGTACTGTCAGTGTAGTAATACATGGGTGGTTAGGCACATGCGCCTTTACCCCCAACAACATGACTACATTTGATGATTCTATGATGTAGAAAGCTAATGGAATTGCTTGAGAATTTTCATCCTTATGTTGGATAAATCTAGTGTCTACATATGAAATCAAGGTATGTTTGGTTGCAATAAGACTACTACAATAACAAGCTAGCAATATCTCAAAAATTTTGTTAGCATGATATGATGATCAAGTTATCTAATAGTTTCATATGCTTCCACAAGATTGTGTGGCATATCCTACATTGTTGGAGGATAATCACAAGCTTGATTGTGGAACATATGCATAGATTTGGAAATGAAAAGGAATTTAAAATATAGATAGAAAGATACTAACAACTAACATATATGTAGAAGGATACTAGGTACAAAAATTTGCTTATTGACTCATATGTCTCATTCTAATCTTACATCTAAATGCATGCATATGTTTATGCACATGCTTAAGTTTTCTATACTAGTATTGTGTCATTGTAGAATGGACCCATAACTTCAAATCTCACAAAAGCATTATCATGGAGTGGCTATGGGCCATAATTCGAACATGCAAAGGTTGAGAGAGGCAAGTGGAGTAGCCTAGAATGGCAAGATGTGCTCTGTGTTGACATTAAATTTAGGATCACCCAATCAACATCAACCAATGCACTTTTGCAAAATTGGAAGGACACCATGAAGCAGTTGGAATGGGACAAGAGCCTAGCAAGGGTTGGAGACATGGCACTTATGCAGCACATATGACTAAGCCTCGTTTGCCTATCAAGGCACTACAACTCATATTCAAGCCAATTGGAAAAGGTCAATAGCGGTGGATAGAAAGGCCTTAACCGGATGGAAGGACATGTGGAACTTGGATCAGGGGGAGTTAAAGGAGATTGAAGAGCTCACAATAGAAGCATATAGGCTAACACAACTAGAGAAGGAGTGGGTGAAGAAGGTAATGGAGAGCAAGGCTAAAGAATAGCCCGCCTCGCAAGTCCATAAAGGACCAATTTTGAAGTCTCTAATAACCAAGAGAGGCAAGAAAGCCATGGAAGTGAGAGAAAGGAACGACTCCAAAGCTAGGAAGGTGGAGGCCTTCTTAGTTCTCAAGAAGAAAGGGAAAAGGCATTTCCCAAACCAACATTGGAAGCTTTGGAGGTACAGACTTAGAAGGGTTTAGAAGACAATGCCATCAAACAAACTCAATAGATTTCAGTGGAAAGCATGCACTAGGAAGCTACCAACTAAGGATAGACTTGGCAACTTTATGAAAATTGGAGGCCTCTACATGATGTATGCTAAGAATAAGGAGTCCATGGTACATGTACTTTGGCATTGCACAACAACACAAGCTGTTTGGAAAGGAGTTAGTAGGCAATGGCTGAGTTGAGCAGAATTGAGTGTTGATGTAAGACTGAAGACAACATTGTTTGAAGACTAAGGAAAACGGAACAAGGGGACCTTGAAGATATGGAACATAGTTAGGGCTTTAACCCTGAAAGCCATTTGGGCTAACAAGAATAGGGAAGTAATGAGCAAAGCTAACAGGATGCAAACCATATAAGGTACTTGCCCAAGTAGTGAGGGAAGTCTTAGCTCTTTCAGGAAAGTTGAAAAAATGAGCCCATGTATTCAAAGTGAGCTTGAAAAAGCTTAAGAAAGCAAAAGTCATGTAAGGGAGGGGTTACAATTTTTTTTTGTTAAAACCCGGATCATCCTAGAGATGCATATGTAAATATTACCTTTTCCTAGAAATATCAACAACTTTTTGCATTTAAAAAAGCACTATCATGTTTCACATTCAAGATATCTTTAATAAATCCCTCTCTCATATGCAGACCTTTACACATAGAAGCTCGAGAAGAAAATGCCAATTTTGCTCACAATTTACAAAAGTGACAAAAATGTCATGTGAAAATTTGTATCTAGCATTGAACCTCATTCCTTTAACTACGATTTGCAAAGTTAGTCAGTCAAGATAGGATTGAACTTAAGTACAATTCACAATCAGTTAGGAAAGGTAGGATTGAATCCCATCCGTGTAACTATAATTTGCAAAGTCATTTAATCGAGATAAACAATATTTTTGGTAAGTCGACATTAATTTATATGGCAATTAAATTGTTTTTTTGTTGTTTCCCAGTTAGTTACTTGAGTGACGTGTGAATTCATGCACATGGAATGTGTTGACCCCTAGATCCAATAATCTCAAGGTCTCACAATGCAACAAGAAGGGGAATTGATGATCAATCAGCTGTCCTTCATCTTCTCTAATTTCTATTTTCATTCCCTTACATCCATCATGCATTTGTAAAGTACTCGACTTGATGGGGAATTACCAAAGGAAGGGATACACACTCGATACTCACCATTTGATAGGGAATTACTAAACGAAAGGAGATGCACTGGTTAGTTGATCTTGAATGAAATCAACAAATGAATAAAGATTTACACCAAGAAACTGAAGGAACTAAAGAGAGAGGGAGTGATTTGCTTTCTCAACCAACGCATCGATGAGATATGACAAGGCAATATGGGAGCACCTTCATATAGACTAGAAGAAGTTATCAAGGGGTAGAAAGAATTAGAACAATAAATTAAGAGAGAACAATAAATTTAGAATACCTTGTTCTCTATTCTCTATTTTCCTTATTTTAGGTGCTAAGGAAAAATTGTCACCCAAAGTAACCACTAAGGGCATTTTGGACAGGCCCCAAACCAAGGGAAAACAATCCCTTCTCCCACATGGGAAAGCGTCTACGACTTCCTGTGTGTGTGGAGATGAAAGTTATCAGCTCCTGTGCGATGAATTTGTCTAGTAATTTTGGGGTTCTTGTGTTCGCCCACGAAGACATGGCACCGTCCAAAGGTCGGGTTGCAGAGGAAGGCTGGAATGAGGAGGATAGAAGTCTATCTCGGGTACACAAGTATCAACACGCTGCTCGCACCATTGACGGTAATATTGATCCTGTATCTCTTGTTATATCAAGTATTCAAACGGTGTTTGTCCCATATCTCTAGTATTAGTCAGGTTCTCTTACCAGAGCAACTGTCAACAGAAGAAATAGACAGTTTGTAACTGTAACATGACAGAATCAGAGGTTACTATGTTCATCTACAGGTGTAGGATATATTGCATGTTCCCTTATCAGAGTAACAATCCAACAGAAGGAATAGACAGTTTGTACCTCAACTTGATAGAATCAGAGTTTACTATGTTTATCTACAGGTATAGGATATACAGCTAGCCCACCTTAATGGTGAAGCCTTCCTGACCATGGCCTTGGTCTCAAGAGTCGTCCAGAATCACAAAATTAGTTTATACAATGCCTTGAAATCAGACAATTTGGGTAGCACATTGGAGGCTTTGGACCATTGTCAGAGGATGGGAATGCCCATATCTGATGAAGTTCTGCAATACGTTCTTGAGGAGTGCATGAAAAGGAAGGACGTATCAGCTGCTAGACGAGTCCATGTGTTCACGATCCACCATGGACTCTGCTTGGAAACCATGTTAGGGGACCACCTTATTCGTCTTTTTGGTTCCTCTGGTAGTCTGATTGAAGCAGATGTTCTCTTCTGCATGTTGACAGAGCCAACTGTTTATACGTGGCAAGCATTGATCTCGGCACATTCTTCAGCTGGGCTGATTAATGAAGTCATTTATCTGTTTTACAAGATGCAGCAAGATGGTGTGATGCCAGATAAAGTTATATTTCTGTGCATGCTAAAAGCTTGTAGCAAGGAGGCAGCTGCAAAGCAGGGAAAGCTTGTACACAAAGAGATAGTCACACACGCACTTGAATCTGATGTCACTGTGGGAAGCAGTTTGATTGATGTGTATGCAAAATGCGGGTGCCTTCTGGATGCCCACAGCGTCTTTGATATGTTAGCAGACAGGAATGAAGTATCGTGGGGTGCAATGATTACAGGGTGTGTTAAAAATGGTGATACTGATTTTGCTTTTCAGTTGTTTGTTGACATGCAGAAAGAAAACGTCCAACCAACAAAAGTCATACTTTTGAGCATCTTGAAAGCCTGCAGTAGTGCAGGTGCTTTAATAGACGGTAGGACTGTACATTCTCATATTATTTCTGATGGACTTGAATCAGATTTAATGATTGCTAACACACTTATTGACATGTACGGGAAATGTGGAAGCCTTAAGGAAGCATACAGATTGTTTATTAGTTTGCCACTTAAGAGTGAAGCTTCATGGGGCGCACTGGTTGCAGGGTTTTTCCTCCATGAGGAAAGTTGTCAGATGTTGAAGCTTTTGGATATGATTGAACATGATAGTGTAGAGCCAAACATTATTTTGCTGCTGTATGTTTTGAAAGCATGCTCTGATATTGGTGCTGCAAGCTTAGGCAAACTTGTACATGACAACATTATAAGAAGTCAGTTTGACTTGGATATTGCTCTTGGAAACTCCCTTATTGACATGTATGCCAAATGTGGATATTTAGAAGAGGGACACAAGGTGTTTGATGCATTGCCAAATAGGGATATTGTGTCTTGGGGTGCAATGATTTCTGGTTACATAAAACATGGTGATAGTTCCATTGCACTTGAACTCCTCAATGTGATGATACACCAAGACATTCAACTTAATGTGGTCATCTTTCCTTGCGCTCTGAGAGCCTGTAGTGAAGCTGGAGACATGTGGCAGGGAAAAGTAATGCATCACCTTATTATCAAGGATAGATTTGACTCGGATGTTGTCGTTGGTAATGCCCTTGTAGACATGTATGCCAAATTTGGAAGCATTTATGAAGCACACAAAGTGTTTGAAATGTTAACAAGCCGAAATATTGTGTCATGGAGTGCTATAATCGCAGGTTATGCTCAGCAGGAGCAGTGTCTTTATGCCTTGGAGCTGTTCAAGAAGATGCAAGAGGAAGGTTTAGATCCCAATCAAGTCACTTTTTTGAGTGTGCTTAAAGCTTGTGGTAATACAGGTTCCTTGGCATGTGGCAGATGGATACATGAAAAGATTGTTAGATGTGGCTTTGACACAGATTTGATGATTGCCAACACTCTTGTTGACATGTATTGCAAATGCAGGAATGTGGAAGCTGCCCGTGAAGTGTTTGAACGTATATCAAATCCTGATGGTGTCACATGGAGCACAATGATTGTTGGCTATTCTCAGGCTGATGATAATGCCACTGCTCTAGAGCTTTTTGAGAAGATGGAAAAGAAAGGCTTCAAGGCTAATGACTTTGTATTTCCGTGCATTTTGAGAGCATGTTCCAGCATGGGGGACCTATGGAGTGGGAAACTGGTCCATGACCAGATAATTAGACACAAACTAGCATTTGATGTGGTGATTGGGAGTGCCCTTGTTGACATGTATGCTAAATGTGGAAGCCTTGGGGAGGCATGGAGCATTTTTGACACTCTAGCATGTGAAAATGAAGTGTTGTGGGGGACAATGATTGATGGATATGCACAGCATGGATTTAGCCACCTTGCTCTGGAACTGTTTAGCAGAATGCTTGATGCAAGTTTGAAACCTGACAGGGCTACCTTCTTGTGCGTATTGAGAGCATGTGCGAATATGTTTGCCTTGAGACAGGGTCATCTTGTGCATGAGTTGATTGTGAGAAGTAGCTTGGATCTGGATCCTGCTTTTGGTAGTTCTGTCATTGACATGTACGGAAAATGTGGTAGCTTAACTGAGGCTCACAAGGTTTTTGATGGTTTCCTTGATCCAGATGTGGTTCTTTGGGGCTCAATGATTGCAGCATATGCTCATCATGATTGTGGCCTTCCTGCACTCGAACTTTTTTCGAAAATGCAAAACATTGGTGTTAAATTAAACAAAGTAATCTATCTTTGTCTGTTGAAGGTATGCTCTAGCATGGAAGCTATGGCTAGAGGCAAGCTGATCCATGACCAGATTGTGCAGGATGGACTCGATTCTGATGTAACTGTTGGGAACAAGCTTGTTGACATGTACTCAAAATCTGGAAGTCTGGAAGATGCTCAACAAGTATTCAAGGGATTGTCAAAACCAGATCGTGTTTCTTGGAGTGCATTGGTCACTGGGTATTCTCAGCAAGATCAGGGTCTTCATGCACTGGAGCTCTTTGAGAAGATGCAACAGGAGGGCATAGATCCTTGTGGAGCCTCTTTTCTGTGTGCCTTGAAAACTTGTGGTAGCATGGGTGCTCTGCAATTAGGTAGACTAGTACATCACCACATAATATCAACTGGACTTGAATCAGATATAATGACTGGAAACACTCTTATGAACATGTATGCGAACTGTGCAAGCTTGGAGGACGCATACAAATTGTTTGACCGGTTGCCACACAAAGAAGAAGAATCTTGGAGTGTGATGATTGCAGGTTATGCTCAGCATGGTATGTCTAGACTTGCAGAACAGTGTTTGGAGTACATGAAACAACAAGGTTTAAAACCACAGGGCATGCTGTACAGTAATATTTTCTCAGGTTTTAGTCATGAAGGCCTAGTACGGCTAGGTGGTCATCATTTTACCTCAATGGAAGAGGAGTTAACTCTTTTACCAAGTATTGAGCATTGCAATTGTATTGTTGATCTTCTTGGTCGAGCAGGCTTCTTAAAACAGGCAGAACAGTTCTTGAAGACCATGCCTATCCCTCCTACTGGTGTTAGCTGGATGTCACTACTAACAGCTTGTAAAACATATGGTAATGATGAGCTAGGACAACACTGCTTTGACGAGGTTGTTGAGCTAGGTTCTGAAACAGCTGCTGGATATATGTTGATGTCCAATGTCTGTGCCGATACCAACAGGTGGGAGGATGTTGAGAAAGTGAAAGAGCTGAGACGAGGGATTAGTGCATGGAGGAAGCCTGGAAGGGCCTGGATTGAACTCGAGAACGGGGTATATGACTTTATGGTAGGGCAGAGAGAGGACTTACAAGGATTTCAAATGTCATTGTGTTTAAATAGGCTAAGAAATCCTTTGAAAGCAGAAGGTTATGTTCCCAATGTGCACGTAGTGGTGGAACAATTTGTTGATGGTGAAGGTCACTTTGTTGCTGGTCAAATCAAGGACCTGCCTGTAGATTTAGAACTCCTTACACCCCCTGCAATAAGAAATAGAGCTACAACTGAACAATTCCCATTGTGTATTCCTGCTTTTCATACTTCTAGAAATGTTTTTTACAATTCTTCAGTGAAAATCAATGTGTGTGCATTAGAGAGCCTTTAAAAACAAGACCAAACCAGTAAATTAAGAGAGAATAAACACATAAGGTGCATCTTCTACACACAACTTCTGCCCTCACAGATCTTGATGCAAAGTGATCCAACAGCAAGACAAATTCCAATCGAAAAAAAAAGAGCTATTTTTATCACAATTACAGGTGGAATTATTTTGAGGGGATTCACTGGGGCTGTATTACATGAGGTCCATAAGGGGAGTTGTTCCTATGAACATAAGCTTTTATAACTAGAGGAAAAGTAGCTCTCTAGGTATAAATGGAAGATAGGATAGGAGTTATACATTTTTTGGTTCCCCCAGCATGCCTTTTGTGTTTGGTGAATTACAAAAAGCCTATTCTTGCCATTCAATTCAAAAGATGAGAAGAGAGGTCTACTCAAACTTTGAACGAATCATAAAGCTTTGAGGTAGGCATCCCATCTCCTACTGACACAAATACACATAGTGTTATTGCTAGTTACTACCCTTGTACTATATTTGAATGTTTCGGTAGTTTTGCAAGAGTATAATGATTATATGCTTTTTGTGCATGCGCACACACAAAGGTTGTTGAATTAAAGAGCATTTAGATTTACACATGGCTTTTTCACTACCTAGGGCTTCTCCATCGAATTGAACCTTGACCTTTGACCTTAAAGATAGAGATGGAGAAAAATCCTAACCCTAATTGTATGTAAAGTATGCTTGTTTTGAGTCATATAGTATTTTAATCTAGACCCAACAATGGCAATAGATCCTTGGCCTAAATCCTACTATGAACAAGTTGCAAAAAAAAAGACTAAAACTTGCACATGGGACATACTCTTAGCAATAAAACGTGGAATACATTTGACACCAAAGATAAGATTTTCAATGTATGAGGAATGGTTGAATCTTTAGATATGAAGCACAAGTAAGTTGCTCGATGGCATGGCATTGATTGTTGTTTTGGGCATGTTTGAGCATCTTATGTACTCACAATAAGCTTCAAATATTTTGGTACACACTAAGCCTAAAATGTTTTGGTACGTATCTATATGCTTTTATGATATATGTGATGAGCATATGAACCAAAACTATAATTTGGGGGGGGGGGGGGGGGGGGTCAATTACAATGTAAAGTTGTTGAATAGGACTAGATGGATGCTTGTTTTCTCAAGTGTTTCTTGCACTTGTAGGCAAACCCACCTCTCATTTTGATATGCAGTCTTCAATAATGCCCACAAGCCCATGTGAGCAAGAAGAGAAGAGCAAGAAGGCTCAAAAATGGAAGGGAAATTCCTCTCTCACACTTTGACACACACACACTTGAAACTCCCACTCTCTCACTCTTACACTCAAGTTGCTCACACAAGAATGAGTTTTCCCATTTATTTTGAACCTTGTATACATAGGTTTTGATTTGATGCTCCACCCTTTGTCTTACCCTTTCGTCCCTTTATAATGCGGAACTCTTGGACTAGGCCTTGCAAATGCGTGAGTGATTTTATAATGTGCATGGGGGAGTCACCAACTTCTTTCATGCGCTGTAAACACGTAATGTTATCCCTCTCACTAGGTGGGTAGTCCCTTGGGACTCTACATTTAATGAATTTTTTACTATAGCACACATTGAAAAATAGAGCTGATGATGAGAGAAATTTGTTAGGATTAGGAGGTTGGAGAAGAAGATATTGTCATTGCCCCACTAGTGTGTTACACTTGAGTTGACGTTGCCTTTTAGGATGATCATGAGTTGGGAGGGATTGGTTGTAGGGTAAGGAGTGAAGAACTTCCTATTAGAGAGAAATGCTAATGAGATAAGTACCAAACTTGTTCACGAGGATAGAGATGATAATCAAAGTCCTTCAATTTCTTAAATACTTGCAAATTGGAAATCTCACATGCAACGACTCCTAAGAGAAAGTTCTAGTCTTCTCGTGCATATGACATATATTGTTGTATTGAGAGTGGTGTCTAGCACTAGGCATGTTTTACTCCTAGATAATACTCCGTACTCAAGAACCATTCATATATCCTAGAATTTTTCATTTTTTGTGGTCCTTTTATATACATGATTGTTGTTGTTGCAATAAGGATGATATCAATTCATGAAACAATAGAAATAATTGAGCTGATGGTGAGAAGGAATGAAAAATAAGAGCTTGAGGAGGTCTAGAATAAAATTTTATGGATCCTTTATCATTGTTGCATATGCCTTCATATTATAGTGATGACCCATTGGAATGATAGTCGGTGAAAATTTAAATCTTCTTTTGCAAGGTGGCTTTTCTTGCCTTGTCATTTGGAAATTGATTCAAGAAACTTGGGCAAAGAAATGTAAATGTAGGAGAAGAAGTTATGCAATGGAATTTAGGAAGCCATGTTTGACACTATGCAAGTTGAAGCTTCCTAGGAATGTCTTGCCCTTAACATGCCCTGAGTAGCATAGAGGAGGGGTGACATGGTTAATGAGGGATCTAGCCAATTGAGTCTATTGAACATCACTAAGTTGAGGATCCCTAGGTGCAATGTAAGTGAATATGCATATATGTTTTGGACTTTTCTATAATGTCTCAAACTCTTCTAACCAAATGTAAATGTGAATAAAATAAAATAAAAACTAAAGTTTAAAAACCTTTTAAGTTTAATATTTTTATTAACCATTTCTTCAACTTTTCGTTTTCTCATAGTGCCAGTGCCATGCAAATGTTGAGAGGGAGATGATGATTAAGTTGGGCACCATGAGCTAAGGAGCCAAGAACATATTAATTGACACAAGAAGCTAGAGAAAATTGCTAGCAAAGAAGAACTCTCTCTCTACAAGGAAGCTCTCAGTTTGATCATTACAATGATCATAGCAACCATATAATAGAGCCCATATTGCTAGATATCCAAACCATGAGAGAGAGAGAGAGAGAGAGAGAGAGAGAGAGAGAGAGAGAGAGAGAGAGAGAGAGAGAGAGAGAGAGAGAGAGAGAGAGAGAGAGAGAGAGAGAGAGAGAGAGAGAGAGAGAGAGAGAGAGAGAGAGAGAGAGAGAGAGAGAGAGAGAGAGAGAGGTGATCATTGGCACCACAAATTGGAGAGCTACATCAACCCATCTCCTTGTCTCCACTACCCTCATAAATCTTGCTTCCCTTGTTAAAATTACAAACACATGATATGTATTTGGGATATTTCACAAGATTTCACAAGAGCCACACTGCTTATGAATTATTTATGTTATCCTCTGCTTTGTATCCATCAATAAAGGGAGGGTCTCCCTATATCCACTCCACTATGTGAATCCACCTTTAGCCACCAACCTTATCCTCCTAGAAATCACTGGTAGAAAGGCACCTACCAAAACCATTATCCAAATCCACTACCCTAAATCACTTCATTGTAAGCCTATATAAAGGCACCCTTTCTACATGAATAAACATGTCTTTTTCATTGTACTTTCATTCTTGTTCAATTGTACTTGAGTGCTTCCTTTCCCTCTTATTTCTATTTTGAAGATTTCGACATGGTATGTGAGTATTTAGAGGTATGGATCCCTAATCCTACGCTATCTTGCAATCACAATGAAGAGCTACAACTATTGCCTACTTCTACTTGGCCATGGCATGGACATGGAAGAAACAATCAAGTCTATGCTACTAGTTGAGGCTATGAAGTTGTTGTTCAACTACCTATGCTTATGCCTCTCTGACAAACTATGACTCACATTAACTATTGTTGACAGATGTGTTGCCATTAACTATTGTTTTTAGTCCATGATTGAAATAAAGCATTAGCATGCTACTTAATGGCTGCCCAAATATGTAGATCTACATGCATAGATTTGAGTGTTCTTGCATCAACATGAGTTGTTTGGAATTGTGCCAATAGCTGCCATGAATCCGTCTTGAGTCTGAGAGCTTTGCTAGATTCTATGGGAGTTCTATGGTCATTATGTTAAGAATAAGCACCTTGTTTTGCTCCTAATTTACGGTTTAATGCTACCCACAAGAGCCAAAGGAGTTGAACCAGCTATCACACCTTGATCTATTGCACCTGCTATGAGCTAGTCACAGCTTGTATTGAATAAGCTAGATAAGTATATGTCATCATTGCTATTCATCTACCTAGAGATATTGAGATCTAAGTCAAAAATATGAGTAGCCATGATTGAATAAATTAGCTTTTTAATTGTTGAAAGTCACTGTTGTATATGATGCCATTTTTCTAACTATCTAAGGTGAAACATTGCTCAATATTCAATCCATAGTAATAGCTATGAATGGGTACCACTATTGCTCAAACCTAAGCTATTTATTTACTATATTCCATCGAGTATCTACTATTCTAGATCTCATGTAGTCATTTCTATCAAAGGAAATTTATTATTGCTATGGGAGCTGATGTTACAAATAATGTTGATTTGAAGTATTGTCTACTCATTCAACTACCATGAATGCCTCTTTCAACAATCACTCAATAAATTGAGACTATTCTTGTGTTTTAAAACATAGCATCTTGGAAGAAAATTTATTATAACATCACTCAACCATCTCTCAGTTTTCTTAGTCCTCAAAAGTTTGTAAGTATGTCATCAAGTAACATAGAAGGAGGATCTACTAAGTTTAGAGGTTATGCATTTCACACATGGAAAACAAGGATCAAACTGATCCTTATGAAGAAAGCCTTATGGAATATTGCCAAGGAGAAATAGAAGAAGCCTTGAGATGTAGCCCAAGTAGTTGCATGGGAAGTGAAAGATGATAAAGCCCAAGCCATCATCAAACTAGAGTTGATTGATACTTCTACACCAAATCCAAGTTCAAAGGAAATAACAAAATCAATTATAATGAATCCATTGTGTGTGATTTCTATCACAAACCTTGCCACAAGGAGAAAGAATGCTTTCATAGAAAGAGAGTTCAAAAGGCACTTCTTATGGAGATAGTTCAAGAGAGTGATGAAGAGAAGAAGAAGACAAGAAAGAGGAACTAGAAGAGGAAAAGCATCATGAAGCCCTTTCCATGGCTTTTAAGAAGAAAAAGAGAGCTAAGATGGCTCCTTATAATGATTCAATCTATAAAATATTATTTAAATAAATAAAGTGTGCATTCTCTTTTGTAATTCTCTCAATTCATATTATAAACCCCTTGTAAGTTTTACTTATATCAACCTTTCCTAAAATCATCTTATCCAAAAGCCCAAGTCCCCTAAACCATCCTGATGGTGCCAATTTCAGCCACATGCTATTATCTAAGCTATTAAAGTTATACTAACCTTATAGTACTTAACCCCTTTTATATTGGAGGGCATTGAATAGGTTTGTCACACTTGTGTTCACACTAGAGAGCCTTTGAGAAAGATAGTTTAGAAGGTGTTTTCACATTGAGGTTGGGCTGAACAAGTTTAGTTTGAACCAATTCACACTATTCTGGGTTGACACAATTCAAGGCTAAAAGGCTAGTTTTATGCCATTTTGGGTATTGATTTGAAGGAAAAATTTATTAGAAAAGTTCCATGAAAATTTTGTGGATTGAGCTTGTTTGGGACTTCTTTGTTGGTGTGAGAAACTATAGAAAAACACCATAGAAATTGGTTGATTTTAGAGGTCCAGTAATTTGATGCTTTTTGGGTCATATGGGCATTGTGACTAAGCCTCGTTTTTACTGTTTCTTGTTGGATACCTGATGTTTGACATATTGGCATGATGTATGGGTGCACGTGAGAATAGTTGGACACATGTATGATAGTGATAATAGTGGAGCTCAATCTATGTATATTTTATTGGGCATTTTGAATGCTTTTTTGGTTTTAGTTTTGAGTGATTGATGCTTAGACTTATTCACATGCTTAGATAGTGATTTGACACATTAGATATTGTTGGTTTTTTTTGAAATTGCAACTCTCATAATGCAAAAAATTGTGTAGATTACTCAAATTATGGGTGACAAATTGACTAAGGACAATTACAGTGTATGGTCCTATAGCAATGAGAGTTTTTTAATGGGGAGGAGAGGTCTATGGGACCTCATTACATGTAAAGATTCATGCCCAAAACTTCCTAATGAGTCCATGGAGAAATAGAAGAATGTAAACAAGGATTGGACAAGTAAAAACAAGAAGGTCTTGCACTATATGTCTATATGTATCTTAGAGACATCGATTCCGAACATTAAAAAGGCTAGTATATGCAAATATGCTTTTGATAAAATGTATGGCACTTGTACGGAGGCTAGGGAGTTACTACTAAAGTAGTGATTGCATGGTGCATCGCGTGGAAATAGAAGAATCAGTGACTATATGGTGGAAATAAAATAGGTTGTAGAGGATATTTCTTCTAAAAATGCCCCAATTGATGATGATGATTTAGTGTATGTTACTTTGAATAGATGGACCTACATACAAGTTCCTTGACACCTCCATTTCTATGAGGGGAGGCTCTATACTTGATTTTGAAGATTTGATTTCTTTGCTGCTTACAAAAGAGATTACATGGGGGCTAGCTCATCCTAGACCTAGATGATCATCATAAACCAGTGGAGATAGCTTTGCATGTGGTCGTAGTACATTTGGACATGATGATTTTATACCTAGAGGTAGGGGGAGATCCTAGTCTAGAGGTAGAGGATGTCATTATGGAGGATAGTTTGATCACTTTGAGAGGGAGTGCTTTCATAAGTAGAATACTATGTCTAGGGGTTGAGGAAGGGCCTAGTTTGGGCACTATAAAGGTGGATATAGTGGTGGTGGATGTGGTTCTAGAGGTGGTTCATCACCTAGAGGTTAGCTCTTTGCTATTTATGGAGAATATACTTGGTAGTATGACATATTTGACTAGTTTTTGGATTCAGGAGCTACAAACCATATGACACATCATACAAAATGGTTTGATAGAAAGAAAAAAATACAAATTGAAGAGTATGTGGCTATAGGAGATGGCACATTGCATAAGATAACTCATAGTGGTAGCTTCCTTTGGTGACTAGAGATGAGATAGAGAATAATCTTGGTGATGTTTTGTATGTGCCTTACTATCACTAGAAAGTTGGCTTTAGTAGGTCAAGTGGCTGATAAGTTGTTAGTTTATGTACTTTTGAAGGATTTTGATTAAATTCTACCCTTCACATAGGAGAAGGAAAAATTTGTTAGAACTGCTACATTTATGAACAAGTGATTTAAGTAATGTTGGCTAGGAGAGTTGCTATTCTAGGCCACTCTCGTCACCATCCATATTGTAAAGGAGGAAATTCTTTCCCAACATAGAACTCTAGACATCTTTCATTTAACCTCTAGTTTACAAAGCCATTGATATAACTAAATTTCATGGATAGATTTCTATAAAAGAGTCATTATCATGATGTATTGTCTCTTTGGCTATCAAAACTTTAAATAAACAATGTCTCTTTTTTTCATACTTGTGCAAATAACTAACCTCTCTATACATCTTGTATTGAAGAAAGGGAAAGTCTGTAAACAAATCTTGATAAACTAGTTTCTTGAAATGTAATTCAAGGTGCCACACCTATTACTAGTAGTACTCCAAAACTCAAGAGAAGAAATTCCTTCTTAAATAAGCTAAGCCACTTGAGTTTCATGAAAAGGGAAAATATGAAATGTATGCTAACGTGCAGATTAAAATCATGGAGGATTATTTCCTTGCGGGTAGGAGCAGGGATAAGTGTTCCAAATCAAGTCATGATAGCCAAGCTAAAATTGATAAGAGAAGCATGGCTAAGGTGGAAAAGTGTTGGTGAGAGAACAAAATCCCAAAATTGGCTGCCAAATGGAATCAAATGAATGTAGTTATGCGTGGAAGATACCTCTCAGCACCTTATCACACCTTGAAGATGGATGGATTCTTCATCCTTCACCTTAAGAAATGCACCTTGCCTATGGATACCACCCAGCCAAGTAGACAAGTTTTGGTAGGATTTAAATCCTCCATTGGACAACTAGTAGTAGTTGGAGGCTATGCCACCCTCAGATCTTTAGGATAACCTAATGCAAGAAAAATCCCTTTTTCATCAGGGAATCAAGTCCAAACCTAGAATCGGGAGATATTGGGGGTAAGGTTCTCCAAACAAAGGACCATATGAATTCATCAAGAGGATCCAAGATAATCAACAAGTAGGTTCAAGAAAAAAGGCTAAGGTGAATGTAAATTGGGAGCTTTGTTCCAACACAATGGAAGTTGAGATGGAGAGGGGGATGGTCCATGCCACCCTCAATAAGATGGAGCCACGTTGCTAGTTCTCGATGATTCAAATAGTTACAAGTCATCAAGGTAAACCCTTCAAAGTTTTGATAGATTACACAAATATTCATTTCTTCATTTCTCCAAACTATGCAAATAATTTAGACTTAGTGATTACACCAACATCCAAATTCTTAGTAGAATTGGCTAATGGAAAAAAGAGGTTGTATCTTCATAGTAGACTTAAATATTGCATCAATAACCTGATTCTTAGTAGAACTAGCTAATGGAAAAAAGTTATATCCTCACAACAAACTAGGGAAGCGAAATCTAATCTAGATGATGAACCCACTAGCACAAGGTTCCAATTCATAAACTTGGATACTTATAATAAGTTCCTATTGAGAATGGATTGGTTGATACCAAGTGCTTTGCTCATCACTCAAAAGCTAAGAAAGGGATTGCATGTGTACTTGATCAAGCTCAACAAGGTTGATCAAGACAAAAATTCAAAAGAGGAACTCTCTTGGATGAATGAGTTTATGGGAGATATTGTTCGAGAAGAACTAACTGAGCTTCTACTCAAGGAAGAAGTCTATCATGAAATTAAACTTATGCTAAGAGCAAGCCTATTAGCAAAAGGCCTTATTAGATGTCAATCCCTAAGGTTTTTTTGTTAAAAGAACACTCAAGAAGAACTTGGATCAATGCTATATTTTGCAAAACAATTCACAATGGAAAGCCCTAGTCTTGTTTCAAAAGGAGAACAATGCAACTCTTCATCTTTGTATCGATCACCATGGGTTGAACCAAGTGCTAGTAAAGAATAAGTACCCAATTCCCAGGATTGACGAGCTTCTTGATAGACTTCAAGGAGTGAAGATATTTTCTAAGGTTAGGGTACTATCAGATTAGGATCAAAGAAGAAAACATTCCAAAGGCTACCTTCAATACAAGGTATGATCATTATGAAATGATTGTGATGTCTTTTGGATTGACTAATGCTCCTACTACTTTCAACAAATTCGTATAGGACATATTTAGGCCCTACCTTAACAAAATTTTCCTCATCTTCTTTGATGACATCCTAGCAAGAAGAAGAAGAACATGAAGAATAGCTCTAAATTGTGCTAGAGACATCAAGGGCACACAAGTTCTATGCTAAAATGAGCAAGTGCACATTTTTCAAGAGTTAGATAGAATACCTTGGATTCATAGTAAACAAGAAAGAAATTGCAATAGATCCATGGCCAAGATCCAGGATATATATGAATGGCCACCTCCAAAGTCTAAAGAAATAGAATTACATACCTTTATAGTCTAGCTTTGATAGACTCAACCAGAGTTTGGTAATAGCTCCCATTTTAAAGCTTCCTGATCTAAACCAAGAATTTGAGGTTGTGAGACTGATGCAAGTTTTCTTGCACTAGTTTGTGTGCTTATTCAAGAGGGATAACTAGTGGACTACTCCTCAAGGATGCTAAAAGCACATGAAAGAGTTTATGCTACCCATGATTTGGAATTATTAGATGTGATTCATACTCTCAAATTGCAATGATACTATTTTCTTGAAAAGAGGTTCACTTTAGCCAACTGATCATAAAAGCATCAAATGGATGTTCACTCAACCAAGTCTAAATATGAGACAATAAAACTAGATCAAGGTCTTAAAAGAGTATGACTTTGAGATCAAATACAAGCTAGGCAAGTAGAATGTCCTTGTGGATGCACTAAGTTGCAAAGCATTCCTCAAGGTTCTCATCTTGGAAGAACCTTCAAGAGCAAGATTACTAGCTTCTATAATGTCAAGGCCCAATAACCCCATCCACCACTTGCAAAGGAAGAAGTAGAAAAGGATCCAAAATATCCAATTAAGAAGGTATTTTCAACTTAAGGATTAAGATCTTAAGTTATATCTTAAGTAGCGAGACTTCTTTGTTAACAAGGAGGAGTTTTTTCACTTCAAAAGAAGGCTATGTATTCTAGCTAGTCAATAGCTAAAGAAAAAGATGCTTTGGAAATCTCATAACTCCCCATTTTTAAGACACCCTAGCTATGCCAAGATTTGCAATGCAATTAGGAAGAGCTACCATAGGGATATGCTAAGAAGCAATGTACTTAAGTATGCCATTGAATGCCTTACCTTCCAAAGAGTAAAATCAGACCATGTAGATGCTAGGAAATATTCAACCACTTGACGTATCTCAAATGAAATAGGAATTCATTAGCATGGATTTTGTGGTAGGATTGTCCTCAGTATAGGGAGGTTATAACTCAATCATGGTAATTGTGGACACGCTAATTAAGATATGCAACTACATGGTGTTAGACATTGCAAGGTTATTTGTCAAAGATTCAACTTTCATGGGTTACCAAAAAGGATCATTAATGATCGAGATTCCCTATTCACTTCTCGATTTTGGAAGATCTTATTTTAGGCTATTAGAAAAATTTAGTATGGCTTAGCACCCACAAACTAATGGTAAAATAAGACATGTTAAGAGCATATTATTGTAGAGAACCAAAGCACTAGATGTAATATCTACCCTTAGTAGAAATTTCCTACAACATCTCTTATCATCAAATCATCAAGATGACTCCATTCTAGGCTCAAGGAAGGCTACCTTACTCTCCTCAACTTCTCCAAATCCACTCTAAAGGTATTAGGGGACAATTCAAGTTGCTAAAGATCATTAGAAGGCATACACTAATCTTAGAGGACATGAATGGATCTTCAAGAAAGGGGACATAGTGTTCCTTTGCATTCGACC
Source organism: Lygodium microphyllum (assembly GCF_053477565.2). Taxonomy (NCBI): domain Eukaryota; kingdom Viridiplantae; phylum Streptophyta; class Polypodiopsida; order Schizaeales; family Lygodiaceae; genus Lygodium; species Lygodium microphyllum. The sequence continues at coordinate 52,610,695 of NC_141156.1, read as the reverse complement.
TAAGAAGAGTTCAATATCGTTGAGTAGATTCAAGAAGCTTAGCCCAATATATTGTGGACCTTACAAGATAAGTACCTAGGGACTAGCACATATAAGTTGCAACTACTCAAGCACTTTGAAAATCTAGAATCTCCTCCATTTTAGCTTACTAAAGGCTTATGTATCCAATCCTCAACATGTTCACGATCAACATGCTTTAATTCCAAGCCAAGGAGTCGTTGAGCTTAAATCTGAGAAAGTACATGATATTAAAAAAAAAACCTTAGGAATAGAACTCTTAAAGAATGCTTCATCTAGTGGAAGGACTACCTTGAAGAGGGCCACTTAGATTGATGAGAAATTTTTAAATAAATAACACCCCTAATTGTTCTCAAGATGAGGACACCTTGATTCCTCTAAGGGGGAGAGGATGTAATGTCCCTAGCCCTAAGGGGAGAGGATGTAATGTCCTAACCCTTTTGTCCAATGGAAATGTGAATGGTGACTTAGAAAATAATATGACAACTAAAGTTTAAAAATCTTATAAGCTTAATAGTTTTATTAATAGTGTCTTCAACTGTTTCTTTTCTTATCACTTTCACTATCAATTTGTTATCTAGCCACTACCATGCAAATACTAAGAGGGAGATAATGAGATCAAAATAGACATCATGAGCTAAGGAGCCAATAACATGATGATGGAGATGAGAAAGAACTTGGAGAAAATTGCAAGCAAAGAAGAATTCTTCTCTCTCCATGAGATAGCTCTTGGACATATCATTACAATGATCATGACAACCATATAATGGAGCCCATACTTGAGCTCAAGGCAGATTTTTGATTCTTCCATTTGTTGGCCGTCCAAACCATGAGAGAGAGAGAGAGAGAGAGAGAGAGAGAGAGAGAGAGAGAGAGAGAGAGAGAGAGAGAGAGAGAGAGAGAGAGAGAGAGAGAGAGAGAGAGAGAGAGAGAGAGAGAGAGAGAGAGAGAGAGAGAGAGAGAGAGAGAGAGAGAGAGAGTATTAACATCTCTAAAAGGGCACTGTAGCCTATGAGACTACACCAAAACATACAAAGAATTGTATTTATCATATTCAAAGATACAAGATGTGCATACGAGACTAGATGTTAGATCTCTACAAGAATATATGTGTGGTGTAGATGTAAGTGATAATACTAAGAAATAAGAGAAGAAGAAAATATAGAAATGCTCTTTTCCTTAGCTAAGTGTCTCCCTTGGGTGGAAATATAGCTCTATGTGGTTGAGGTGCCTTGAGATTTATCTTTTGTGGCACTCAATGAGAGCTCTAATCTGTCTATGATAAGGGTGTGTGGGCCTCCTCCTAAATGGATGTGGGTGTCACTAAACTTAGTGCTAGTTCTCTATCCAAGGAGATATCCCTTGAAGATGAAGCTCCTTTATAATGTATCCTACTGATTTTTGGCCCGTAGTGGTGGCGATTCCATGCTTGATTGTATGGTAGTGAAAAAGTCAATGACAACCCTTTGTCTAATCATACTTGGCTATGGGGGCTTCTATTCCATAGAATAGTAGCTCTATTCCTTTGAAGCTCCAAAAAAAGAATCCCAAATATCTCAAATCCTCAAACTACATCACCTATTGGAGGGACAAATTCCTCTCAAAACAATCACTGGTACTTGCATTGAATATCATAATATACTATACATCAATAGATATAATACTCCTTGGTCTCTACCTCTCTATCATGAAGTTGGCAGATGTGATCTACACTCTCCATACACTTTCATCTACTTTTCTCAATCCTTATAAGTGATGTGTTGAGGTGCAGATCTACCCAATAACTATATGTAAACCATGTGGAAAAATTGAGTATCCATATAGCTCGAAACCATCCTCAAAGAGCTAACGAGAATTTATTTGATAGTATGCCATCCTTGTGCTATGTGGGAAAAGGGTCTAATCCAAGTCTTCTCTATATCTAATCTCAGTATGTCTACTTGAATTTAATTGACTCTGACATAGTATAGGGAAATCTTGGGTGTAATCATGGGGATGGATGATGCAAACTCATCTACATACTCATCCGAGCATACCAACAAGGTTTGTCACCCTCTACTACTAAATGTTTACATGAAGCTAATGTTTGTCATGGGTATCTATCTTGAGGTAGCTCCCATAATCTATGTAAGAAAGTCACTACCTATAGTAGGGCCTCAACCACCATAGGCACTAGTCTTATCTTTTCTATGATGATCTCATGTGGGATTGAGCTCTTTAGTTGTATGATATGTGATATCATCACACCTAGTGGTTGCTCCATATGCTCCCATTCATCATCCAATTCACATCCCACAATTAGTTTAATGCAAAAGCATTTAGGACGTTATCTACTCAATCCACAAAACAATGGTGTCCTTTTCCAAAACATTGCAGGAATAGTCGTGATAACCTTCCATCGTGTATTTGCTCTCCCCCTTGGGATCAAAGAACGATTCTATGTAGGAATTACTTAACATTTCCTTCTTTGGACTAAGGTTTCAAACACTGTACAAAACATAAGTTCTATTAACCACTTATATTGATCAATAACCCAACCCTCTTCCCAATAAGTACAAAAGCATATGTCTTTCCTTCGACTAAGGGTTTCCCAATAAGTACAAAAGCATCTGTCTTTCCTTCGACTAAGGGTTTTCCAATCCTTAGAGCTCTCCTCTTGCCTTTGAAGATTGGGATTGTAATTCGTACCTAGCCCAATCCTCGAGTTGGGTTGATGAAGGTAGTAGTTGCCAAAGGTTCCCAATGCATCTTAGTTTTAGCCCTTATGATTGTTATTTGTGCTAACTATGCATAATATCAAGGTTCCAATCTACCAAACATGAGCTATTAGTTTGTGTTGTTAGTAAGAACTTGGGCAAAGCTTACAGCTTCGAAAATGAATTTCCTTAGGCTAAATCACTTATCATGTCTTCCATAAAATGTGCAAGCTATGTCATACTAATGGTGTGGTGGAAACACACCTATTATCGTGAGGACGGGAAGACATCAATGCTTAAAGCCTTATATGCTATTTATGAGTTTATCTTATGGCATCTAAATGCAATTAACTTCTCTTAATACATGCATTTGAGGAATTTGATCCTTCAAATAATTATGATGCAGTTTATCCTTTTCAATGTCCTATTCTTGAGGTGCATAATACGGCCCTAACATGTCTCATGTGATAATCGAGTAAGCATCCATTTATTTGGAGATACATTACTTACGACCGGAACTGTGGTTGGGTTGGCAATGGTGCCCTAACCTAAGGCTTTGTTTCGGTTTGTGGGATTGCCACCCACAATTGACATTCTTCGCTTGGGGTCATTCCTGATCTTCCTTGCTTTAGGTGTAATTCCTGCAGGAATTTCAGTAGCCTCTTGACCAAAAGGGGGGGGGGGGGGAAGGTTGCATGATAGGGATGAAGTTTGCGGGAAAGGCAATAAAATTTAGGGAAGAAGGAAGAGGAAAAGTGTGTGGCCACCCTCCTCTAAGGAGGGGAAGAGAAAGAATCTCCCCCCCCTCTCTCTCTCCCTCTCTCCCTCTCTCCCTCCCTCCCTCTCTCTCTCTCTCTCTCTCTCTCTCCCTCTTCTTCTTGTTCTTCTTCTTCCCTTCTTCTTCTTCTCCCCCTCTCTACCTGTTCTTCTTCTTCTTCCTCTCTTCTTCTTCTACCTCTCTTCTTCTTCCTCCATCTCTTCTTCTTCTTCCTCCATCTCTTCATCATCATCATCATCATCATCATCATCATCATCATCATCATCATCATCATCATCATCATCATCATCATCATCTTCTTCTTCTTCTTCTTCTTCTCCTCTCTCTCTCTCTCTCTCCCTCCTTCCCTACAGCGTCCTAGCCCCTCCTCTAAGGCTTCCTATATATTTTAATTACAATTGGGGGGAATTTATATAGGCCTTTGGGGGTTTATTATTGGGAGGCATGGGGAGAAGGTGGAGTGGTGGTATATCCCCCACCCTCCACTGTCCTTGTGGTGCATGGCTGTGGCTTGTAGTCAATTGATCGACATCGTCATCTCCTTCTCAACTTTCTCCCCTACTGTGGACATTGCATCGTTTTCTCCTCCTTTCCCCCCCTCTACACTTGTCATGGGTGATGACAGGGGGGATTAAAAAATTTTGAATATTTATTTTTTAAAAAATTAGGGGGGGTCTTACAATTGCAGCGATATGTTACATCCTCTTCCCCTTAGAGAGCTTGAGATGTCCTCATGTCGGAAGAACTGGGAAAGACAAGCATTAATGGGGATTAAGGCCTGTGGGTCTATGCATCCACTATGCTACTCTTAATGACTCAAGTAGTGCAACTCATATTATTGCAATTAGTCTAGGTAGAAGAGTAGGATTTATTTCAAATAGAAGTTATATTACATGTCAATAGAATTGCTAGGATCACTAATCATCCTGAAGAGGCGTTGTAGGTTCTAGGTCTTCTTCTTCATATGATTCCTCTATATATCTGAAGACTGCACATGTGTAGCCTCATTTCCTTGGAGGTTCATTGTCTTCTAGAGGGAAGACTGCTTGGATGTGTCCTAGCTCATTGCAGTGGAAGCATTGACGAAAGGGACATCTCCTACAGATGTGTCCTGTTTCTCTGCACATGTGGCATCTCTTGGCATGATCTCGGGGATCATCTTTGTCACCATTGCCTGAATTAAGTTCTTGGACGATTAGATTTGCTTAAAGTAATGCATCTTGCAAGTCTGTTGGACGCATTGCTTCAAGATGATGGTTTAGAGGAGTGTTTAGGCCATGGCAAAGCTTGGATACTTGTTGTGCAATATCCATAGGTGGTGTGTATTTTAGTAGGGTTACAAACTTCGAGTAATAGGCTTCCAAGGTTAATTCTAGCTATTTGAGCTTGAAGAATTTATTCATCCTAAAAGTCTGGTAGGTTGGTGGAAGGTATCGTCTGCGTACAACATCTTTCAGCTGAGCCCAAGTGACAACGGCTTCAGAAACACCTTGATCTTTGCACCATTGCTTCCATCATAACCGAGCTTGGTCAACTAACTTAAGTTTGGCTATCATTGCTTGATTGGTAGCAACAGTTCCCAAAGAAGAGAAATAATCATCTATCGACTCAATCCATATCTCCACCTCTACTGCAACATCTATTCCTTCTCCATCAAAATCAGGTGCCTTAATTTGCCTAAGAAGGAATTTCTTCTCTTGGATGTTAGCATGCGTGGGTGCAAAAGGCACCTGACAATCAAGTCATACCACTTAGGTTATTTTGTTTAGGATATGTCTACAAACCATACATTAATCAATCACATATCATTACAAAGTTTTGCTCTGATACCAACAATTACGTGCTTGCCTATTGGCTGTTCAGGCACGCTTTTAACGGTCCATAGAGAGCGATGCCGCCAACACTCCCATGGAATGTCACGGGGTTTGTCGCCTAGGGTTTCCCGATTTCGCCTTGCAAAAGAACTTCTGCGACAGCCGATCCCACTAGGATCGACCTGAAATTTGGGTTCCTAGTGGACAAGGTCTCCTGACAGCATCCTAGCGTCGAATTTTGGACATCCTACTTTACCTAGAGATAACTAATCCAAAGCAGACCCATGCCACACTTGGTTCAAAGAGAATGGGAAATGAGAGGGATGCGCCGATCAACCTCTTTGTTCGTAGGGCATAGTCCCATCTCGGTCCCCTAAAATGGCATGAATTGGGTTCTAACCTAACCATACCTAAAGGTCGAACGATGGTAATCCTTGTGAGAAGCCTCCCAGTTCTTTGGGACCACCCTCAGACCTGTCAGGGTTCTGTCTAGGTTTCGTCCACCCGCTTCCCTTAATAGTTTAGTTTTGTAATTAGGTCCTATCGCATTTATGTGTGACATTCAAAATCAGCTTCATTAATTAAGCATTTTAGGGAATAGGGTTCGTTCACGTAACTTATGGCACAGACACGAAAACAGTGCAAGCAGTCCTTTTGACAAACAAGTTTCTTAACTTATTTTCCAGTTGATCTTTGTCTCCTGCCCATACAAGAGAAATTATGTATCCCTTTTGTCCAACAGAAGTACCCGGTCCAAATCACATGGCACCATACTTTCTATCCATTATCTAGAATTGGATCTTCCAACGCCACAAACGTTGGGCTCACAGTAGTCTACTACTCTTGGCAAGGGGTTTTTAGAGCTCACTTGACCCCAAGCGACCTAGGAGTGAGACACAACTTTTGTGGTTGGCCTTTTTGCCACTCGACCTTCAGCTTGTGAAATTGAGCAGGGCCCTCTTGGGGTAATCCGTGGTGTGATCATGGAGACGATCCACCGTGCAAAATATCATTCCTTAATTAATCCAATTAAGAGCCAAGCACAATCAAGGTAATCCGCGTAACATCATCTTCCAAGAA